>NC_059559.1:1911434-2526299 GCF_905220415.1 Colias croceus | reverse complement strand
TTCCTATTTTACCCCTTTAGGGGATGAATTTTCTAAAATCCTTTCTTAGGGGACGCCTACGTTATGACATCTACCTGCATGCCAAATTTCAGCCCGATACGTCCAGTGGTTTGGGCTGTGCGTTGATAGATCACTATATCAGTCACCTTTGAGTTTTATATATATAGACTACAGGGATTACTCCCGACGGTGGGTAAGACGCCGTACCCCGTAGGCTAGAGGTGCATTTTTACAGAGTATACACCCGACGGTGGTAAAACTACCGTGCGTCTACCGAATAAATTACTACGTTACATTCTTACTTTTACATACAATGATAAAATATAGCAAAAGCCAAAAATGACGACATACCATAAATTCTCTAATTGAATTACACATTAAAATAACACAAAAATAATTAACTCTATATAATAAATCACATGAATAACTGTAAACAATAAAATACTTAAGTCAATTATAGGTGGTGAAACTATTTACAAGGGATTAGGTTGTCGTCCGTAACAGTTACATTCAACTTTCATGATTTTTTCATTTAGTTATACACAAATTTCCTTCTCGCTTGACTTCAACGTAAAGAGTATTTTTTTTAATTACCAGATTTTAATAGTATAGTGGTCGTTGTTTGTTTATATTAGGTTTAATTAAAACATCATTTTCGGGGATTCAGTGTAAACTTCTCGACCACTTTATTATTAAACTATTGTAAGTTTCCAATACAGGGGTGCCAAAGCTAATTCATCGAAATCCCCAAAAATCGTGATCGAATTCCCCAAATTTGGGGATAAAATTCCGCTGATTCCCCAAAAATTCCCCTCGAAAATTTTTAGTAAAATGAAACTATAATCAATTATTTAAATAATATTTATTGTTTGTATTTTATATTTTTTTGCATATATTAGTCGAAAGCATTTTGTTCGAAGGGTTAAACTTAACACTGCCGCCCAGTTTTTTAATCGCTTCCCTTGTAGCCAGTAATGATACTACAGTATCTGTATTCAGTCTATTGCGGTTTTCAGTTTTTAAATTTTTAAGGACACTAAATTTGCGCTCGACTGATGCATTTGAAAAAGGCAATATAAGCAATAATGAAATAACAATTTCTATGTTTGAGAACAGGTATTCTCCCGCAGCGTTTTTCATGCGAAACACTTTACCCCAGTAACATTCAGCATCAATGTTATCTCCATGAACTTCAAGCCCATGGTGATGAAAATCCAGCATAGCATGAGCTCGCCACTCATCGTCCAATTTTTGTGCTGTCACAAATTTATTAAGCACTGGAAATCGCTTCAATACAGGCACCAGTGATTTAATTTTAAACTGTTGAGCTTCTGGATTTAAAACAGAAATAATAGAAAATAAAGGATCTCCGAAATCAAATCGCTTAATAATGTCCGACGTAAATGCCATATAAAATTCTTGGCATGTCTTATAGAAATCTGCAATAGCTGCACGAGGTACATTTTCATCTTTTTTCAAATCTTCCATACTTTCTCCAGCCTGTAATCCAATATATATTTCGTCTAAACCCAGCAAGTGTGTTGAATTTCTAAAGTCAGCATTTAAAATATTAGCACAGGACTTGATGTAGCTTATTTTCATGAAATTAGCAGACAGTGTTTTCAAAAGATTTTCTAGTTCTGGTTTCAATTTGTAAAGAAGGGATGTTTCTGATTGAAACAAGGTGTTGAAGCTAGTTGCCAGTGAAAGTACATAAGACATGAATTCTAAATATACGACAGTGAATTGGTTGTTCGTTGTAATGAGCATTTCTTCGGTAGTCTTCGATGGATCAGTGAACACTGTTTCTGTCAAGTAGGCTTTTAATGGAATATATTGCTGTAACACACGGTCTACACACGCTTTCTAGGACAGCCAGCGAGTCTGAGCTGGCGCGAGAATTTTGTGTATTTCCACTAGAAAGAATTCCTGAAACTCTTTCAATTTTATTTGCCTTTTTGAACTTCTACTGAAGTGCGCTCCCACAGAACGCAAGAAATCTTCAAAATTTCGGGGTAATTTGAGGCAAGCTTTCGATGATGATAAGTGTATCATGTGACAGGAGCATTTTACTAGAGCAATGGGAGGTAAATCGTTCTTAAGAAGAGCAAAAACGGAACTATGTTCCCTATTAGTGAATGCTAGTGTCTAAATAACCAATGTATGTAGGTGATGTGTATCTGTGCAGTGTTCTTGTGTAGTGTAATGTGTTATTTTCTGTGGTGTGGCTCAAAGCATGTGAAAACACACAGTGGCACATTGCACCCTTTGCAATATGAAGTTGTGCGTTTTTTGCAAATAACACACACTCTGCGCATGCGTTCGTGTGTTTTTTCGCCAGAAAAATTATACTGCCCCGGAAAATGCTCAAAGATGGGGGTGATGGTGATGGTGGTAAGTGTTTGGCCAACGATTCCGTAACGAGTGCCTTGCGGAATTGGCGGTGTGTCACGTTTCCGTGTTATGCGTCGTAGAGTATGTAGGCATTTAAAACGCACCTAGTATTCATCAAACGTCTGAAAAACTTCTTGTGCCATATCCTGGTGAATAAAAATTCAAATTGATTATAAAATACAATGGTAAAAGATCACATTTAAAACATAAAATTACAATTAAAGTATTACAATTATTGAAACATAAAACAATATCAGTTAACACGGCACAACAATTACTTAACCCTAATATCACAGCAGCTTATCACAATGATTTCTTGATTTTTCTTTCCGGCACAGATAATTTCGTCTTCGATATAAAAGCCACATTGCAATTATTTGTTCACGGTCCATCTTTGAAACTATAGAATGAGACTGTACTCTTGTCGGCTCTCTAGCCGATACTGCCGGCATCAACCGGGACATGTGAAAGCTTATTTGACACCGGGTATCCGGCGCCGGCTACCCGGCAACCGGTACGTGTGAAAAGGCACTTACCTAGTGTGTTCAGGACAGTTTGAGTCCGTCGCAAAATGGGTACCAGGACAGTTAATACATGAGGCAGCACTCTTATACATCACAGGATTTACCTTTGTGCTCTTTTGTGCAACGATAGGCACCGTGGATGCAGATTACGTTAGACATGGCCAAACGTCCTCCTATTTCTGCTGCGCAGTCGTTACATTCAACTTTGATGATTTTTTTCATTTAGTTATACACAAATTTCCTTCTCGCTTGACTTCAACGTAAAGAGTATTTTTTTTTTAATTACCAGATTTTAATAGTATAGTGGTCGTTGTTTGTTTATATTAGGTTTAATTAAAACATCATTTTCGGGGATTCAGTGTAAACTTCTCGACCTTATTATTATTAAAATATTCTAAGTTTCCATGTATAAGCTTTCGGTGCATACTCATCATGGCCAAACCATTGAGGCGATTTTCACTCATAGTGTTTCTCGCTCGTTCGCTCTACCGTACCCGTCGTGCATGGAAGAGCGATTAAAATTTTCAACGCTTTTTCCCTGTCGGGAACGAAGGTTTTTGCTTCTTTTAGGATATCAACAACGGATCGATTTGTTGAGTTTGGTTTATTATGCCAGAATTGCTGCCAAAGCTCCACTTTAATTTTTATGTTTGGTAAATTATAAAACTGAGCGATAGTTTCACAAGTTTCTGTGAGATTTTCTGAAATCGTTTGCATTTGTGCGGAGTGTAATTTAGATAAAGCAAATGATGGAGTATTTTCTTCGGCAAAGCGTGTTTCAAGCGATGTAATAACGGAGTCCAAGTATGGTATTATTAATGATCTTTTCTAGAATTTTGAAGGCTTATATTCTTAGGCTTTCTTGCGGGGTGATTGCTTCAATGACATTGTTTCCCAACTATGCGCGGCATTGAAGTGATATCCTCCTCCAGGCCGACTTTCTCCGCAACAACAGTATACAACTCCTTTATAATTTCATCTGTGACTCTTTCGGGATTATCACGGTGGCGTCATTTAAAATACTTTTTAGGTACAATAGATGCAACCGGTTAGCTTCGTTATTATACATTCTACTTAATAACTGAGCAATGTGGCATTTATCTTTTATTACTGTAGAATGCAATTTTAATTTTTTCCCACTGCGACAAAATTCTGACAACAGTCGGTTCTATAGATAGCCAACGATTATCACAAACTTTGAGAATTTTCAGTGGTTCTTCGCTGCAGTTTATGAGACTGTATAACTCGTTGTACTCAATTTGGCGCTTGATGACATCGAAAACCACTTATATGAATTCGATGTGCTGTGGAATAGTATTTTGTATGTTACAAAAACTATGACGGGTCATCTCATAGAAGCAAAGCAGGTTTCAGAAAATCTATTGAAATGCTCAACATTATTTATGGACGATTTATACCATACTGCGATAGCAGTACCCAAACAAAAATTATTGAGCCATGTTTGGTAATGGTCTTTTATAGCATTTCCACTTTTTTGACAAATGCAACAGTAATTGTTTTTTACGGCCATGATTTTAGCCGTACGTCTACCAATTATAGCTCATCTTGAATTGGCAGCGTAATTCGTTTGATATGATCGTCTACACCAATAACCATCTACGATGACGTCTATCACTGCTATGCCGTCTTTATTTACGCAGCCTTCCTTTAAACCTTTCCACCCGGCCGAAAAAAGTTTCGAATTTCGTAAATAAAACACATGGAGCCAATTTATGATACCTAATGGGCTCTATGAAAAATAAGGAAAAAAAATCGGAAAAGCACAGTTTCCCGGAAAATGACATGCACGATCGTGCATTTCAGGAATAAGTTGCTATATGCATGATCTTGCATGTTCGAAAACTTGAAGGAATTATAAAACAATTTTATCATAGAATCAACATTTATTAGCAAAAATCGACATGAATTATCAATAACCAACATTTATTTAGTAATATATAAGTCTTAATTTTTTAATCAGCCTCATCAGTTACTACAGTTTTCATCAACTTATGTCTAATTAGGAACATTTTAGGAAAATCACTATCAAAATACTTAGGTATACTTAGTATGATAATCTTTGAAGCAGTTTTGGTTGCGTGCGATGCAAAGATATGTGTTGCATTTGATGCAACGTATCTTTGTACGACTTTTGCAAGTCTCATTTTGACAGAATCTTGGCGATTTCAAGTCATCTGACATTGGTAGATGGTCGTAACCATCATAACATGCACGTTCAATCGACGTCGGTTGCGTCGCGGAAAACCTGTTGGTGAGTGCTCAGGATTTCTTCAGAGTCAGATGCACGATTGATTCAGCTCGGGTGGAAAGGCGGCTAATGCGGCTTCTCCTTCTTTTTCTGCAGCTTTTGCCATTTCAGCCCACGCGGTATATGCCCACTTGATCTTGAAGTTTATGGAAATTCTCCGTAATTTCGGGAAGGTCGACAGCAGCTGTGAATTGCTTTAACTGAGCATGACCACCGCTACTTACCAGTATTCCAGCTACAGCGTCTTTATTGACATTTTGTTCCGTTGCCTCTATTTGAAATTTTTTATTGCACATCATGCACTGCAAATTTAGCCGGGGAAAAAGTCCATTTTGGTGTTCAGAAACCAATTGAATTTCAAAAATTTCAGTGGTTCTTCGCTGCAGTTTATGAGACTGTGTAACTCGTTGTACTCAATTTGGCGCTTTGATGACATCGAAAACCACTTTTAGGTTTCTCTTATCATGAATTCGATGTGCTGTGGAATAGTCCTCTGTATGTAACAAAAACTATGACGGGCCATCTACAGGCAAAGAAGCAAAAATCATAGAAGGTTTCAAAAAATCTATCGAAATGCACAACATTATTTATGGCCGATTTACAGCAGATGGCGATAGCAGTATCAATACAAAAATTATTGAGCCATGTTTGGTAATGGTATTTTATAGCATTTCCACTTTTTTGACAAATGCAACAGTACTTGTTTTTTACGGTCATGTATAAGACTTTACCCTTACGTCTACCAATTATAGCTGCGCATCCTGAATTGGCAGCATAATTCGTTTGATATGATCGTCTATACCAACAACCAACTATAATGACGCTATCACTGCTATGCCGTCTTTAATTACGCAGCCTTTCTTTAATGCGGCTTCTCTTTCTATTTCTGCGGCCTTTTGCCATTTCAGCCCACGCGGTATATTCCCAGTCATCCGCCACTTGATCTTGAAGTTTAAGGAAATTCTCCTCCTTAATTTCGGGAAGGTCGACAGCAGCTGTGAATTGCTTTAACTGAGCATGACCACCGCCACTTACCAGTATTCCAGCTACAACGTCTTTATTGACATTTTGTTCCGTTGCCTCTATTGGAAATTTTTTATTGCACATCATGCACTGCAAATTTAGCCGGGAAAAAAGTCCATATTGGTGTTCATAAACCAATTGAATCGAACTTAATCCACAGTTAAAAAGATATTTATGACCAGCAACAACTTTCAATTTATCAAAAAAAAAAATCTGTATATCAATAATACGTCTTCCAGTACATTACATACCTGAAATAACAAAATAATTATGAAAATGTAGTTATGATAAACAATAACCTGGCCTTGAACTCACGCGCTAGGTTCAAGGTTGCAGGTGCATGCAATATTATTAGCATTAGTTTTGATAAAGAACGTCTTCAATAGAATCTTTATCAGATCATCATAGAGGTATTTGTCGTAAAGGTACTAGGTGTTAAGACCGAAACAGAACGAAAACATTATCAAGGAATTTACTGGCTCCATTGAAAATAGAACCGTATTACCATAGTCTAAAGTATAAAGTTGTATGTAGTTGTAGACGTTTCGTCAAAATAATATTTATTATTATTAAGTACCTACATAATAAAAAAAATACTTACTGCTTTGCTTCTCTCGTGATTCTTGCAATATTTTTCAAACGTTCTACTTTCTTTCTCTTCTGAACATATCTTTTATTATCATTGTTTCCCATTGTATTGTTGTTTTATTTTGACTTATTTAACTACAAAATACTATGAATTTCTGAAAGCTTACCTGTGAAAAGTGATGTTATCACATTTCTTTTGTTTTTCAGATGTGTTGTGACTTGGTTGTGACACAATTTAACTGCACAAACCGTCAATTTTTTTTTCGCACGTTCGGCTTGCGTTGACGTTGACGTAACACTACGTAGCGGTCCGGCGTTTGGAGCCATTTATGGCTCCAATTAAGGTGCTTCAAAATGGGCCTGGACTTGGTTTATATATTGTGTTCTAAGTCCACTCCGCCCATAGTTAGCGTGTAAGAAGCAATTATTGCTTTAGGGCAAAGGACTTCTTTCTTTGTTCCATCTTTCTGAGTTCGTTTTACCAATATTGTATCCGTTGGATGGTGAGCTGTTGTAAAGCCCCCAGTACACAATGGCCCATGCTGATCCATTGCAGGCAATGCACAACTGGAGGCCACGATCAATTGCTGTTCACACAATGGCCCATGTCTCATTGCTGCCTGGCAAGCCACTCGCGATGGACGTACAGGGCTCAGATTGATATAAAAAAAAAATCAAAATCAAAATTGTTTATTTGGAACACAACAACACATTAAAAAAACTTTATGCACGATGGCACCCATAAAAGCTTAAATAAGCTGCAGCACAGGTGCCAACGCCCGCCTCCAAACATTAGTAGTCAAATTAACATTCATATCTCCAAAACAGAAACACAAAGTAATGATAAAAGTAAGTAAGACGATTACTTATACAAAATTAAAAAGACAAAAATGTGCAGGTATGTTTTTTTTTTTTTTTTTTTTTGTGTGGTGTTTCTCAATGTTAGCCAGAAGGGCTTCTACATTTTAACGCGGACGCGGGGGTGAACTGAAGGTTCACCCTGGTAGCGACATGCACAAGGGCGTCCCCCCTTGACGGGGACCACGAACCTCGGCTTGAGCTGTCGCTTGAGTGGAGGAGGCCAGAAGGGCCCTAATCGGACGGGGGGCAGGTATGTGTTTGTGATAAAGTGTGTGAATGTTATGTGTGTGAGTATGCGAGAGTGAGATTATGTGAGTTTGTGAGGTTGAGTGAGAAATGTAGAAGTTTAGATGGTGGTTTTAATAATTAGTTCAGTTTCATCATACGAGAGGGATAGAAGCCAATTTAGGAGTATGGTTTTTAGCTTATAATGACAGAGTGGGTAAATATTGAGGACTTGATTAATTTTATTGTAGATTAACGAACTTATGAAAAGATAGTGGCGACTAGCTATTGCTGTTCTGCGATATTTAATAACGCATACTCTGTCGTTTCTGCGCCTAGTATTTATAAAGTCCAAGTCATACACAGTGTCTGAGTGCTTCCTCAGAACAACTTTGAGAATAAACAATTGTCTTACGGTGGGAACTTGGCAAAGAGCATATAATTCGCTGGTCGGATAGCGGAGAGGTTTGTTAACGAGAGCTTTGAGGACATCCCGTTGGGCTCGTTCCAGTCTTATCATCAAAGATTTGACACAGCCTCCCCAGGATGTTATACAGTAAGAGGTAATAGACTGAATCAATGCATAGTAAACAGTTTTTAGGTAACAGATATCAAGGACTCCTCTGAGGCGTTTAAACACAAATGTTAATTTTCTGATTTTAGATATAAATCAATAAACCTGAAAGTTTCTTCATTGCTCCACGATACTGACATTTTAGGCGATCAAATACTATATTTTAATATAAAAATAAAATTCTAGTTCTAGTACGCAACAAAAAAGTGCTCTATTCCGGTCAGCGGTCGGTTACGAACTAACGAACTAACGCTACGCCACGATTCCTTTGAAGTGTGCCCAAAAAACCGACAACTCCCCGATTGCGCGCCACGACAGACCATTGCCCGCCATCATATACCATTGCCCCGTGTACACAATGGCAATGGCCTGCAATGGATCAGCATGGGCCATTGTGTACTGGCTTAAGAATGGTAACATCTCTATTGTCAAGCTATTTGATCGCTGTAATGGGTTTAGAAGTTACAGTTGCAAATTGATTTTTTCTAGTCTCAGATGTTTTGGTTGTGATTTTTTCAATGTATCTGGAATATCTTTCCCGTTTGTTCTTACCGTGCCAACTGCAAAAATAAATTGTGTTTTTTTGCAGTTGGCTTTGTCGATATCGGTTAAGAGAGTTCCCTCGCACTCGCGGAGAACCATAGAAGAATCATCGTATTGAAGTTTGAAAAAGCTTGTGGAGCGCAATTAATATTTGTGATTAACAAAATCCAGTACCACTCTAGTGTGTGCGTCCCGGATAAAATTATTTATCCCGTAGAGTAAAGTATATAATGAGAGTAATGTAGAGTAATGTAGTAGTAAGAGCGTATATACGACAACTCCGTGAACCTTTACATACATTAAATAACGCGGTTTCTACAATTTCTACGTGCCAAGCACTCAGTTTCTATAGATTTAAACACTTGCCCATTGGCACGCAAACATCGAGTTAAACTAACACTAGAAACAGATTGCTTAGCACCGGTATCTAATAACGCGGTACCGATGTTATAGTTATATGTAGTGTCTTTGTACGTTAAATTACTTAGGTTCATTTTTTAACTATTATTGGTCTCATCCCTACTAATATTATAAATGCGAAAGTAACTCTGTCTGTCTGTTACTCTTTCCCGGTTAAATTTGCAAATCTATGCTCTATATCTCACGCTCGATTTGTGTAAACTTTTCTGTGCATTTTTGGTGGCAATTTTGCTGCATTTAGGACTTTTACGTAATTTAGCTGCACGAAGATTTCTACTTTTATATGGCAAACATTTTCGTTTCGTCTCCAGCTCTTTATATCTTTTCCAGTTTGTTTGATTATTTTTTTTCCATCTGAAGATTTCTTTTTCCTTATTTCCAGTATCTATTTCTGAATCTGTTGTTTCAGCGATTGTGACAGTGTGTTCCATGATTCCTCTATCGGGGTTAACTGGTGAGAAAAAATATCATCCCAATCACATTGTGAGGTCCTTACAGACGGTGAACAATATACAGAGGCGATAAACTTTAACTGCTTACAATTTAGTATTTTAATACCAATAACCTCTATCCCAGGATTCCTGGTTGTTATAGGAAAGGGCTGGATAAGTATAGAGCGATGGACAATAATAGCAACTCCTCCGTAGCCATCATTTCTATCTCTTCTAAAAATATTATAATTGCGTATAATATTAATTATTGTCTAGGTTAAGCCAAGTTTCGCTTATTAAACATATGCTAATTTTCTCCCGGTTTAAAAGTAATTCGAGATCTTGTCTTTTTGGCAATAAGCTCTGGGAGTTCCATTGAGCAATGCATAAATGTCGATCAATAGACCTCCCAGAACCTCGCCCAGCACTAATATATATATTATGCCTATTACTGTCCATTATTATTAAACAAACTTATAAAATTTCTGTGTATCGCAGCTACTTACAGTTTTAAAATATATGTCTTAAATGCATCTAGTACTAATTTAACTATTTTAATAAACTTTTGTTCCAAAGTGGTTGTGTCTGTAAAAAAAATACTTTGAATTTTATCCCATATAGACTCATTAAGCCTTTCCCTTTCCAGCCTTTTGACACAATTTCATAGTCACTCTTGGAAGGTTTTTATCAAATCCTCTTCTTTCATCTCCAATTCGATATATTTAACAACTCCAAAAGTGAGGCTTACTTCGGTAGTTATACGACAGTGATATCCTAGCTCTTTCATTTTTTTGGAATTTATCAATTTTTCAGCTATCTCCCTATTCTCGACGTTCATGATGATTTTATATTGTGTTTTATACTTTATGTTAAGAATTGTTGTTATATTTATCTCTTTAAGTAATTTTGCAAAGCCGATTCTTTTTGGTAGTGGCTTTTCGGAAGATATACATACTTCAGTAAAGGTGTTCATGTCTCGTGTAATTAAATTCCGTTTTTCGCCAGAATGCTCCACACTTTCTCCTGAAGCGACCACAGCATCCGAGTCTGAACTAGAGGACGAGAATCGCAGGTTGTTTTAACCGCTTTATTTCGATTGATTCTAATTTTGTGAGAGTCTTGATTCTCTTTTATGACTCTTTTTCTTCTTTTTTTCTAAGCTTTTCAGCAGCCTTTTCTACTTTTATTCGTTCAAGATCTGCTTTTTGCTTTACTTTCTTATGTAGATATTCCTGATAACTTTTTCCTGAAAAAATAGTGGGTATTCTTTCCTTGGGACGTGATTTATGACTTTTTAATATGAGGCTTGTAAAAGAAATGTTTTTTAAAGGGTCTGGGAACATTATCCGGTACAGCGACAGAAATAGTGCTAATAACACTATCGATACCGGAATTCAATTCATCAGTAACAGCGCTAGTTGATTTGAAGTGTTTGAAACGAATAACGATGGTAGGTGCCAATTTAGGTTTAGTCATGTAAGTCATTGCCATTGAAGCTTTTCTTCGAATTTCCTCTTTCTATCTTCTGGAATCAGTTTTTCAATTTTGTGTTGAGGTTTATCACTTTGCTTATAATAATAATAATAATATAAAAGATTTATTGCAACCAACAGAACATACACTATAATACACAATACAAAAAAAAGGAAAACAAACATAAAATAACACAAAATAATAAGGAATTACAGTTATAAGTACACGAATATATTATATGTGTTGCGCGCTGGCTGCAATTAGGCCCTGGCTCAGCATAGTGTTGTGAGAACAAGCTCCACAACGCTGATAATTCTGCCAGATACCCAGATGAATAGTTTGTGCCTCCAATCAAGTATAATAAAATACAATACAATAAAATACAATATATAAGTATAATAAAAAATAGAATAATTAATTATGAATTTAAAGAAATTATTGTGGACTGTATGTAGGTTGATGAAAACTCAGTTTCTTCCTTGCTCTAACAGCTCGTCGTTGAGACAAACTCCGTAGCTCTTCGCCGCCGCATCGAATACGAGTCTGTGTTTGCCGAGCTTGTTTGGGATGGTAACGGCAAAATGCGGCAAGTACCAACACACGTTGCTTCTTGCTTCCGATCCGTCGCACGGTACCGCGTATCCTTTTTCAAATAAGTTGTTTATTTGTCGCGTGTACTCGTCGGCAAACTTCGGTGACGCGTATGTTCGTTAGGCGACGAAGCGCGTTGTTGTAACTGATAGTGTTGTCTCTCTTCCATGGTAGTCCGACTTCATAACTATTTTCTATTTGTTTTATAGTTTGTTGAACTATCTCGGTGGCTCTTGAATCGGCGTCGCTAATGCGTGGTTTGTTAGCGATGCATAAGGCTTCTATTTTAAAATGTTCGGCGACTATGTCGTGCAGTCGCTCGTCGAGTTGTTGTTGATGCTCGCTATCGTGCACGTGCAGCACATTATTTTTGTTTATAAGTGGTCTCTGAGGTGCGGTTCCATGCACCACCCAGCCGAGTTGCGTTCTTGATGCGGCCGGCTCGTCGGGACCGCCCGTACGCAGCTCACGCGATACAATGCATTCCCAGTGATCTGTTCCAATTAGCAGGCCCGCGCGCGCTCGCTCGTAACACACTTCATTAGTGGGTATATCGCGCAAGTGTTCATAACGGAGGAGCGAGAACGGTATAGCTTGTTGATGGAGTTTCAGATTTTTCATTGTTCGCGCTTTCACCGTGTGTGTGATATCTTCGTTGTTTCCTTTTAGTTGAATGGAAACTAATTTGCTGCTTTTCTCACTTTGTTTCATGTTCGCCCCGTGTATGCAAAGAGGCAATGTGGGGCCCTCTGCGCCGATTTGACGAGCGATATCTTCGTCTATGAGAGAGTTGATCCCTCATCCAGTAGCGCATGAGTTTTGATCTCCCTCCGTGGACCAAACACGGTGACGGGACACATCTTCAATAACACGTTGCGTCGATGTGTGGTTGCGCGGTCCGCAACCGACATAACGGTTTCTTCCGCAGGTGTCGACGGCTCCTCCCTCGGTGTTTCATTGTGCAATGACGAATGATGCGAGCGCTGGCATTCGTTTACGCCGCACAACTTCGCTTTACAATAATTGCGTCTGTGTTTTCTTGTAGCGCATTTAAAACAAATTCCTTTTTGTTTCACTAGCGCCCATCGTTCGTTTACGCTGAGTTTCATGTATTGCGGGCACGCAGTGAGTTCGTGGTCACGCCCACAACACGGACATGATTTTTCTTTCTTTTCTTCATTTGTTGATGCATTGAAGACTGCAGTTTTTCTTCTTAATGCTGGCTTTGATGTCGTTGTCGTAGCGTTGCTCACAGGCGCGTATGTGTATCGCAGCGCCTGATCGGCCTCTCGCATTAGAAAGCGAGATAGCACGATGATTTCTGGATCTATCGTTCCCTCTTGTGTGAACGCGTAGTCGCACCAACGCGATCGAATATGTGGACTTAGCTTGTCCAAAACCTCTCTCGCCAGCATCGGATTAAATAGATATCCTTTGCGGTCGATCGTTTGAATTGTGCAGACTATATTTTGTAGCTTAACGGCGAAGCTTTTTAGTTCTTTCGCCGATGTCCCCGGCCTCGGCATTTTCTTTAATTCGTCCAATGCTCTATCGATGAGTATCTCCGGCCGTCCGAAGCATTGTTCAAGCGTACGGATTATTAATGCAGGCGACGTCGCGGTGTGTAGTAATGCCGCCACGGCGTCTCTTGCTTCGCCTCTCAGACACAAGCGTAATCGTTGTATGTTCTCCGCGTCTGAGACGTTGTACATTTCTGTAGTGTCTTTAAATGCAGCGCGAAACGGCAGCCACTCTTCAATAGCGCCCGCGTATACTGGGAGCTCTACGTGGCGCAGCCGCCGTTTGGTTAGCCGCGCGATTTAATAATTTTTTCGAAAGACTAGGGAAGACACTTTTAGGAATAGTAGGTAAAGTACGGCCATCGGTTTTTTCCACGGAAATAAAATGTCCCTCCAGGCACCTTTTATTGCTCTAAAGAAAGCTACATCCAGCGGTTGAAATATTTATATTTTGAAATATATTTATATTTATTTTATATTTTGAAATGTTTATTTGTCTCATCACAACATTGCTTGCAAATACATAGTGAGTGAGCTTATCAACTAGTGTTGTGAGAGACTGGTGCCTGAAATAGGTTTCGAGGAACCTGGAGTACAAGTCACCAGCCCTCCCCGCGTACCAATAACAAACTACAAGAATAATTATTAGGTGATGATGCAAACGTTCATAAATTATGCATCTTAGTGATAAAGATAAATAACTAAAATTACACTATGTATTGTAAAGCCTACTGCTATACTAAAGTTAATTAACAGAAGTAAGAAAAATACCTTATAAAATAAAAATACAATGAAAGCAAATCAACTCATGTGAATTTGATCACGATTTGATTCTTAAGTGTATGTATGTAATGTGCATATATGAAGTGTGAATGTGTATAATGTGTGTATTGCGGTTGCGTTAGATGTGTCGAATTTTTGCGGACTGGCCGGTTGGCTTGGTTGGTAGTGACCCTGCCTTCAAAGCCACTGGTCGTGGGTTCGATTTCCACCCGGGGCAAATATTTGTGTGATGAACATAGATGCTCTGTGTCTGGGTGTTAATTATCTATATAAGTATTTATTTAAAATTATATATGTATGTTTATGAGCCATCTGGTTTCCATAACACAAGCGAAAGCTTAGTATGGGATCAGATCGTGCCGTGTGTGAAAATTGTCCCGAAATATTTATTATTCATTCATTTGGAGGAAGAAAAATAAAATGCACGTTTTGTTCTTTGGATTCATTAA
Organism: Colias croceus; assembly: GCF_905220415.1. Lineage (NCBI taxonomy): Eukaryota > Metazoa > Arthropoda > Insecta > Lepidoptera > Pieridae > Colias > Colias croceus. The sequence goes on along the minus strand of NC_059559.1, from coordinate 2,511,631 downwards.
TCAAGTCTGGAGACAAATGGGATGAAAGATTTTTTTTCCATCTTTGTTATTGAAATATGGCGACCCGACAGTACGGACCCAGTCCTCAAACGTGATACTGTCGAACCACCCAGAAGTAGCCATCATAATTGATGTAGACGCTTTACTATTTTTACTAGTTTATAGCGCGTCACACACGGTGAAGATACTATAATATTTTATGTTAAGATTCTCTAATATAAAACGTTATAGTATCTTAAGGTATCCGGTATCAGCGTTCTGACCATCATTTTTCTTTTTGTCATTGCGTACTAAGACCCCTGTTATTTTGCGCCTCTTTGTTATAACTTTTCTTCTTCCGGGATCGCCCGATAAATTTCATAATAGTTAACAACGTCATCATTCATTCAACAACGTCATTCAGTCAACGTCGTCATTGTCACTCCTTCTAAGGAACACATGGTTTTTAACTCTTAAGTTTCAGCAACTACTGATTTAAATGAAGATGTTGCAGGCATAGATGCGCTTCGTCTCTCCTTGCACGCTTCACAATTTGATCGTATCACTCCCGGTGCACCACGTCCAAAACAAGTGATGGCCGGGCGCTGTTCCAATAGCTCTGGTGAAAAAGTGGTTTCGTTTTTAACAGGATCTAAAGCGATTCTTTTTTGTGACAATTTCCTACAGTCCTCTATATGGTGGCTATAAATTTTGCAATACGAACATCTCAATCTTTGCCTATTGTTAAGAGGTGCATTGTTCGACGAAGGTACCGATGTAGAGATAGAAGGTGTTTGTGGTGACGGAGATTGTAAAACAAGCGCCGGTGCAACGGGTATGTAAGTATCTTTCATAACGGGCGCGGTAGCACACACCTCATCGAAAATATCTTCCTCCGCTCGGGCTTGTTGCAACAACTCGAAGAACGATGTAAACTTATTTCTCGGAACCCTTTCCCTAATCCTTCTATGAAGCAGACCGTAAGCCATGTCAAGCTGCACTGGATTTTCTGTTAATGTATTTGGTGGGAGTTGCGCAAACAACGATCGTATTCGACACACAAATACATCTGTTTTCTCATCCGTTTGTTCACGGCTGAACACTTCTCTATATATTTTACTAGCTGAGCCCCGCGGTTTCACCCGCGTGGCTCCTCTATAAATGAATTATATAACACCGAAAGAATTTTTCAAATAGCACCAGTAATTCCCGAGATTAGCGCGTTCAAACAAACAAAAAAACTATACAAACAATAATAATAATACAAATACAAAAAGATTTATTGTAACCAGACAACACAATGATATGCTTATATTATACAATCCGCCATCAAAAAATACAAAAACAAAATAACATGATAAAAATCGAATTATAACTGATATTAATTATATTATTAAACTTGCATTGTAGCTACAAAAAGGCCCTGGCTCAGCATAATGTTGCAGATGCAAACTCCACAACGCTGGTAATTCTGCCAGATGGGTATCTGACATGACTAGTTTGCGCCTCTAAGATGGAAGGAGCACGAAATTAGATAAATAATAATAAATAGGTATACAATAAATATATAAAGAATAAGTTATATATGTGGTGGCAAGCGCGGACCAAATGTTTGACGCAGTAAATGCAAGGCCGCATCCCAACTGAAATGAAGTGCTTCGCGCCTTGCCACCACGCGGCTGCAAAACCTTAGGGTAACAGTAGCATCGGTAATAATCCTCTCAATGCCATGTCATTGCTGCCTTTCACTTTTAAATATATCTACGTCGTATCCCGATATCTAAAGGGTGGTTTATTTATTTTATTATTTATTGCACACACAAAAGAAATAGAGACACATACAGTACAGATAAGAGGAAAATAATGTGTACACACGGTGGCCTTATCGCTAGGTAGCGATCTCTTCCATGCCACCGTAAGTAATATGTAAGGAGAGAAGGAGGTGGGTGAGCAAAAAATAAGGCGTTAGGGAAAAAGAAAGAATAATTATAAATATTTAATGTAAATATTTAATGTATACAATATATATCACATACAACACATATATAGTAGAAGACGTATATAACCAGAGAAAATCCATACTAATATTATAAATGCGAAAGTAACTCTGTCTGTCTGTCTGTCTGTTACTCAATCACGCCTAAACTACTGAACCAATTTTTATGAAATTTGGTATATTTGACACCCGAGAAAGGACATAGGCTACTTTTTATCCCGGGAAAATGACGCAATCCCGAAAATCCTAAGAGAACGGGAACTATGTGGGTTTTTCTTTAACTGCGCGGGCGAAGCCGCGGGCGGAAACCTAGTATAATTATAAATATTTAAAAAATATAACATACAGAACAAATATAGTAGTATAGGTATATAACAAAGAAGAAAATAAGATTACAGTAAGGAAATAGAGGAAGAAGCTAAGCCAGAGAAAGATAGTGTGACTTAAGAAGGTGTTTAAAGGATTGCGCTTGACAAACTTCTAGTGGAAGTTCATTCCAGAGTTGACTGACCATAAAATTTGGAGTTCGCGACAGGGACACGTAAGAGTGAAGTTTTGGAAGGACGAGGGAAAGGAGAGGTAAAGAAATTAAATTTATCTTTGAGATAGTGAGGAGCTTTAGGATCAAACAGGACAGGTGGTTGATGAGTCCTAGAGGCGCGCGAGCTTGCCACATTGCTTTGCGCTATAACTACCTATTTATGTAACTACCTATTATGTATTTAAAGAATACTTGGGGCGTGATTTACTTTTTGGCGGAAAGCTAATCTGCAAATCCTATTATCCTATCCTATCCTATCCTACTGATAATGTGTAAGTGTGTTTGTTACTCTTTCACGCAAATATTACTGAACCGATTACAATGAAATTAAGCACACATATAGAGGTTTTAATAACCGTATATATTCCTCCAAACTCAGATTTACCAGATACGTTAAAAAAGTTTAACCACGCCCTATTAACACTTTATGAAAATTACCCTAATAATACGTATTTCGTCGCTGGTGATTTTAACCTACCTTTTATTTCATGGAGTGATAACTTCACCTACAATTTAACTGGTAACAATAACTCCCAATGCTCGGAAGCTGCATTGGAACTTTTAAATATTATAAATTTAATAAATTTAATAGACGGTAACTTGGATTAACAAAAAGGATAGATTTTATCCCGGAAATCCCACGGGAACTGGAACTATGTGGGGTTTAACTAGGGATGGGTAGATATCAACTTCGTGTTGAGCTATCGATAAGTTATGTAAATAAATATGTATCATAAGTAAATTTTATGTTCAATATGTTATTAAAGGAGAAATGTATGAATAAATATTAAATATGTAATTTTAAATTTGTTTGCCAAGTGAATAAAGTGTGTTTATTCCAATTGGATATTAAATAATAAATTAAATAATAATTATAATATATAAAAAATGTTAAATAAAAATAAGAAATAATTATATACTTAAATTATAGTATTTCTCATTTTTATTGACCGCTAAAAAGCGAAGCTTGTTATAATGCTGTCTTTTAGTTTTGTTATCATTTTACTTTCGAACTCAATATTTGACGCGTGTATCAATGTATTTTTGTATTACTCACAAATGTAGTAAATGATTGCTGCAAGGTTCTTGTAAATAAATGAGCGTGAAGAACATTAAAATATATCTTTTCCAATTAACAACTTCAGCGTTTTACTAACCATGCTTCGAGGATCATGATCTGCTGCATTTTTCGATTCTATATTACTTTTTATTATTTTTTCAGCGGCATTACATAAATAAATCACGTCCTCTGATGGACAAGTTCCTCCTCTATCTATACATATAATAAATCTGTAGAAGGGTCAATTCTGTACATTGAAAATATTGAAAAAATAAATACCAGGGGGTGTTACTGGATCGATACCAAACCCAAATATGTGTTTAAAAAAATTTTTGTCTGTCTGTCTGTCTGTCTGTATGTTCAGGCATCACGTGAAAACTAACGGTTCGATTTCGATGAAACTTGGTATAATTATACCTTATTATCCTGGGCGTAAAATAGGATACTTTTTATCCTGAAAAAATACGTAGAAAAAAATTAATCTTAATTTTTCAGTTTTATCCATAGACGTTGTTCTGTAGAACCGCGAACACACGTTGCGTATTATTATAGGCCTAGCCGTATTTGGGTCCAATAGATATTTATAAGATATCATTGTCAGAGTTACTCAAAATGAAGAAATAAACCATCCACGCGAAGACCGACATCCGCGCGGACGGAGTCGCGGGTGGAAGCTAGTCTTTAAATAAGACTAGCTTTCCGCCGGCGGCTCCGCCCGCGGTTTCAAAGAAAAACTCGCATAGTTCCCGTTCCCGTGGAATTTCCGGGTTAAAACCTATCCTATATTACTCGTGAATAATGTAGCTTTCGAATTGTGAAAGAATTTTTAAAATCGGTCCAGTAGTTCATAAGCCTATTCATTACAATCAAACAAACAAACAAAGTTTTCCTCTTTATAATATTAGTGTAGATGAATGAATTATTTTGAGGTGGTGCGTTTGCTACTAAAGCTAATAGGTACACAGTCCGAGCACTCTATTTTATATAGTAAATATCTTGTAACATATCCAGCAATATAGGATGTGACGTGCTGCGAAATAAAAGAATGATCTAATATAAGGTTCGTGTGTTGGGAGAGAAATGATACTATCGAGATCCAGATAAAAAAAAAAAGTGAAGTCCCATGTCCCCGTAGTGGGGTAAGGGGCAGATGCATTATGCATACATCTGTTTCACTGATCGATTTTTCTTTAGGGACAAGTAGGTGATCAGCCTTCTGTGTCCTACCAGACCGAGACATTTTTTTTTTCTTCGTCTCACCGGGAATCGAACCCAGGACCCCTCGGTTCTACGCTCACGCGTCAACCACTGTACCAAGGAGGCGGTCAGAGATCCAGATACAAACTGATTTATTAATTGAAAAATATTACATTATATACTCCTCACACCATATAAGGTTCGTGTGTTGGGAGAGAAATGATACTATCGAGATCCAGATACAAACTGATTTATTAATTGAAAAATTTACATTATATACTCCTCACACTAACGCTGTTGGTATATTTAGATCACCCTCGAAATTGCTTATAAATAGTTCGTCAACAATTACAGCATCTTCCTTTTGGGATGCTGACCTGTGCCCTTTAGTCGTTAGGTTTATGTGATTAACGGATGAAGAACAAGTAGGTGGGGTTATTTGTTCCAGGGACGCACAGTTTCCAGTAAAGTGTTCTTTAAGTTCCATGTGCACCAAAAGCCTTTTGTAGATAGCTCTGAACTGAGTGGCCGACGGATTTTGTCACTATCATAATTTTTTTATTTAATTTTATCCATTCTGCTATCAAAATCTTCAAAATCAATTTAGCGATTCAGAAAATATATCGTAACATTACATACTTTACATTTACACTATAATACATACGCATTCAAAATATTAGAAAGTGTATCATACAAAACACACCACATACATTTTTAAAAGAGTTTTAATTTTAAAGATAAATAAATAATTTGTTCAAACTCAAACTCAAACTCAAACTCAAACATTTATTTATTCAATTAGACTACTATTTAGTAGCACTTTCGAATCGTCATTACATAAGTATTTTTAACATTTACCACCGATTCGGAAAGCAGTATCTATGGAGAAGAATCGGCAAGAAACTCCATAGTTGCTCTTTTAAAATCATGTCAATATTACATAATATGTAACTTATATCTAACTTATACATAATATGCCAAAGAACTGTCCTGTGGTTTTTACGCGACAACCCTCCATGGGTCTTTATCGTCCATATATTCCTGAATACTGTAGTACGCTCTCTGAACTAGTACATTTTTTATATAAGTTTTAAATTTAGAATTACTAAACTCTTTAATATTGAGAGGAATTCTATTGTATAAGCGTATACCTTGACCCATAAATGAATTTTTAACTTTAGCTAATCGGAAAAATGGCATTTCAATTCTATTCCTGTTCCTTGTGCCATAATCGTGTCTATCTCCTACTCTTGTGTGTAAGTCGGCGTTTTTGTGAACATGCAAAATATTATTAAATATATACTGTGATGGTACAGTAAGGATACCAGTATTCTTAAAATGATCTCTTAGTGAGTCCCGAGCACGTAAATTATATATAGAGCGAATGGCTCTTTTCTGTAAGATAAATATAGTTTCTATATCTGCAGCCTTGCCCCACAGTAGAATTCCATAGGACATAATGCTATGAAAGTAGCTGAAATAAACCAATCTAGCCGTATCTTCATCGGTGAGATGCCTTATTTTTCGGACTGCATATGCAGCTGAACTGAGCTTACCTGCAGCGGTGTTGACATGGGCTCCCCACTGTAGTTTCTCATCCAATGTTAACCCTAGAAATACAGTAGACTCAGTAGGATGCAATACCTCCCCGTTCAAGGTAATATCTCTGTTCAACTTTTTTACATTAGGAAGTAAAAATTCAACACAAGTGGTTTTTTTGGCATTTAATAATAAATTATTGGCAGTAAACCATTCAGATATGTGTAAAAGAGCACTGTTCACTTCGTCAACATTTGGGTGATGCCTATCCACATTAAAAATTAATGAGGTATCATCTGCAAACAGAACTATTTCACACCTATCCTGCAAATAATAGGGAAGATCATTGATATATACCAAGAACAAGAAGGGACCTAAAATGGACCCCTGTGGAACACCAATGTTAATTGACGCACCGCTAGAACGTTCTCCATTAACAACTACAGTCTGTATCCTATCATACAGGTATGACGCTATGAGGTTCTGGGCTTTTCCTGTAATTCCATAGTGATTAAGTTTACGTAACAAAGTACAATGTTCAACGCAGTCAAATGCCTTGGAGAGGTCACAAAATATCCCCAGAGCATTTTTTGAGTTTTCCCATGCTTTATAAATATGTGTTAGAAGTGCAACTCCAGCATCTGTGGTTGAGCGCCCCTTTGTGAAACCAAACTGTTTGGTGTGCAGTAAATCATTAGATGCAAAATGACTACTCAATTGGTTTAATATCAACCTCTCGAATACCTTACTTAATGTTGGTAAAATAGAGATAGGTCTATAATTGTTACAGTCTTCTTGATCGCCCTTCTTAAATAGAGGTATAACTTTACTAAGCTTTAGTAAATTAGGAAATGTACCATAGTCACAACACTTATTAAATATGAAAGCTAAATTTTTCGCAATATTTTCTATTATATTATTAACTAAATTTACGGACATTCCCCAAAGATCACAAGTATTTTTTAGATTAAGCGTCTTAAAGGCAGTAACAATATCACTAGCAGTTACGTGTCGTAATTCAAATAATGTACTGCACCCCGCAACATGGTCCCTCAAAAAGGTTTCTGCAAGTGCTGAAGACGAATTTAAACTATTAGTAATAGTAGCAGGGACACTACTGAAGAATTCTTCAAAAGCAAGCGCAACATCAGCACTTTTGTCAATAACCCTGTCATTATATACAAGTTTTATGGTATTACTTGATTTGCTTTTACCCATTTCACCATTAATAATAGACCAGACTGTTTTAACTTTATTATCAGAGTCGCGTATTTTTTCTTTGATATACAAACGCTTTGCAGTAAAACAAACTTTTTTAAAAATTTTTGAGTAATTTCTAACATAACTAAGAAAAGATGGGTCTTTATTATATTGCTTCATACCATATAACTCATAAAGAACGATCCTACACCTATGTATGCTAGGTGTCGCCCATTTACTAAATGGTAAATCCTTGGTAATATTTAAAGATTTAACTTTAAATATTTTTTCAAATTCATTATGAACTAAATTGAAAAGATTTTTAAACATTTCACAAGGATTATTATTACAGGATTGATCATTCAGTACGGGCAGGTTTTTATTAATATTATCTCTAAATTTATTAATGCCTTTTTTACTTATAGGCCTAACATTAATCCTTTTAAATGTAGGTATGCAATCCCATTCAAAAACTACTTTCTGGCCACAGTGATCCGAAGTCAATGTATTGAGAATATTTTTCTCTAAACAGATGCAGTCACAGTATATATTATCAATACAGGTTGCAGAAGTAGGTGTAATTCGTGTGGGTTCGTTAAAAAGTTTATATAGATTAAATGACTAAATCCAAGGAATTGAGAAGTTATAATAACCGTCTAACTCATTTCAAAATTAAAAACTTAGATAAAAGAAGAAACGCATTGGACTTAATGTATTTATTTAAAATTTTAAATGGTCATATTAACTGTTCGGCGTTGCTATCTAAATTCAAAATTAAAGTTCCTTTTAAATATCCCCGAAATCCCATTAACCTTCTATCTCCCCCCTTACGTAGGACTGTCCTTGGTTCCAATTCTCCAATTCCTAGACTTTGTAGAATTTACAATGAATTTGCTCAAGATCTAGATATGTTCTCCCTTAGGTTAAATAAATTTAAGTACCTTGTGCATCACTTAGTTTAAGATCTTTATATGTATTTTTTGTTCTTTGTTTTGTTTCCTGTGTAAAACCTTTTAAAATTTAAATGTATGCATGCGGTGTTTACCTACCTTAAATTGTACACTTAGTTTTAAGATTAATTTTATATATACTTGTTTATTTTGTGTAACAATTACTGGTAAACCTAAACCTAATAAATAATAAATAAAATAATAATGACTGAAATAAATTAACAATTCGTGTAGCCGTTTGTGTTTGTAAAAGTAAATCAATATTAAAATCACCACATACTATAACTTTTTTTTTACTCCTGCTTAGACGCTTTAATATTTCTTCCATGACTTTCTCAAACATATTATAGTCACTGGAAGGGGGTCTATAAACGCAAACAATAATATATCGCTCCAGCTCCACACAGGACAGTTCAATGGTCCGTTCTACAGAAAGACCAACAATGTCAGTTCGTTCTTTACATTTTACACTATCATGTACAAAAATAACAGAACCTCCGTGAATAGCCTGCGTCCTAAGGTATATACTTTTTAATTTGTAATTTTCAATATTTACTAACGACTGACATTGTTTAAGCCAATGTTCTGTTACACAAAATATTTTAATATTGTTATCATTCAGAAACAATTCTATTTCTAACAATTTGCTAGCCAAGCCTTGAATATTTTGATGCACAATGGAAAAAGACTGCTTAGCTGTTGTCTTATATACTAGTTTAAATCTAGCTTAGGGCTAGATTGTCTGTCAACACTTAACCTAGGTTGATGTATAATATAATTACTACTACATAAAATTATAGTAGATTGATGGTCTGATACCGAACATGTACCAGACTGGTTAATATTATATGCTATTAACATAGCAAGTTCACGCTTATATCTAGATGGCAGATACACTGTATTCCTTGTCAGAGTAAAAGATTTAATACATAAGTTAATGTCAAAGTAAATAAATGCATCACAATGATGATTTGTTAGGTTATACAATTTTAAATTCATATTATGAATTAATCTATTTTGTTCCTGTGTTAAACCAGGTAGGTATGGCAATGTACACAACATAAATTTACATTTAGTCTTACTACTAATATCTAACATTTTTTTAAATCCTACATCAATATCCTTATTATTTATATTTAAACTATCCCCATATAATATAATTACAATATTATTCTTATTAAAGCTGATTTTTTCAAAAATTTAGTTCTTCTAGTAAACTTTATATCGAGTACAGCGTTGGTCAGGTCACATCACTACGATCACGTAGCGGCAGTGAAGCGCGAGCGAGCCTGCGCGTGTGTGCCTCCCACCTCCCCTTCACCCCCGCGATGCTAGATTTATTTTCATGAAAATAAATACAAAAATCGATTTACCGATGAAATGTGATACTTGATTTCAATTTGTATTTTCTAGTATTGTTTTTGCAAGATAGAACTGCACATTTCACCATGTTTATTCGTAAATACGAAAAAAATTCCAGAGCAACGCACTTCGAGCGAGCGGGAACGTCGTGTTGTTCCCACCTGTGCTTACTGTTCCCACCTGTGCTTACTGTTCCCACTTTATTGTTCGCACTCTATAGATAGTAATACTCTAAGAACGCGAAGCTAAGGTGCGGCGTCACGACTCACGTCAACCGCGTGGTGCCTCACGCAGCCAGTCGCTCAAAAACGTATCTATAAAACCTTTCACCACCCAATACCCTCAAGTGGTAAACTGTATCTAATCATACTCATGTCATACTTTTAGTATAGCGCCATCTATTGACTGATTTAAATGTGCATCAAAGTTAGAAACAAGACTATTGGATTTTACCAAGAAGCTTATATCTAATACACTGGAGATTTCGGTATGAACATTGACGTGTAACAAGAAAATATTGCCCAGTTCATGTTTTTTATCACTTTCACACCTAACTTGGTATTGCCACTGTTAATACGAAGTTTTCCCAAGGCTACTATGTATGCTGTAATATTCTGTGCAAAAGGTTAGTTTTTGTACATGAGTTTGTTGATAAATTGCCAACAACGTCATTCAGAAGCATTGTTGGATGAGACAATTATTATTTATGCTAAATAAACTAAGTATCTGAACCAATTATTAAAAAGCGATACTCCCTGATTATGGGTAGTCACCATAATAAAATTGTAGCAACTCTCACTTTGTCAATATGGCATGTGTGTCAAAAAAATTGCGTCGCTTCGAATATTTAAGTTAATATTGTTGCTTATTTAATGAATATTTTCCGAATATAAAGAATGCATTGTATTGTGCAAAATTGCAGAAGTGTTTGGACACCAAATTCTGGCATAGAATTTCACAGGCAAGTGTATATTTACGTTATTTACAATATTCCTCAATACTCCTGCATTTACCTGTTTAGAATCATTTCAATGGCAAAAAAATTGTCTAATTTAGCATCATTTTAGTAAGCAGTCATGTTAAATTTGTTATTTCCCTAATACTTTATCATTTTTCAACAAGTTTTCAATAAACAGATTTAACAAGTAAGGTAACCATGATGACGAGTTTTTATGGATAGCGAAGAGAATATATTGTAATAACAATATTATGATGAAAGTTTAGAACACCATTTTAAAGATTGTTACTAGTAATGAAACAACACATGACATCGGTATTGCACTCACATGTAGTTGTAAGATTGTTCGTTTTTACATTGAAATTTATACTTTTTTAACTTACCTCATATATTTTTGTTTTACGTATTTCAGCTTTCCAAAAAGTAAAATAAAAAGAAATATATGTGCCCATCAAGGTTACTGAGGATTACGACCCAGAAAAAAATACCTTTTGAAAAATAAACTTTGTAAAGTTAGCTGAAATTTGTGCAAGGCTGCTATAAACAGTTTTTCTTTGATGATTCTGGCTTGAAATTGACCCGTCGAAGCAACGCGTTTAAAAAGAAGATCTGAGTAGCTAACAATTTGGTAAACAGCATCTGATGCAAAACACAACTTTCCTCTATTTACAAAGGATGTTAATGCTATATATCGGTTCATATCCAAGCTTTGTAGCCAAAAGTTATTTATAACTATCATTCTATACCAATTAAAATTGTATGTACCTACCTATAAAGTATGACCATAATATTATAATATAAATACTGTTAAAAATATATGTCGTTATTATTTATAGACCATGATTTTTAGTTTTTTCTATTTTGAAAAATCCTGAATTTACAAACCAGCGTGGTCACTCGACAGAAAGAGACAAATAACATGACTGACGTCATTGAATGTCATAGTTTCTTGTTTCAAGTTAATGGTCATAGTGCAATCTCCAGTGTATTAGAGAATATAAGCTTCTTGGATTTTACGTTTCACACCAAAGAGTGTAACCACAGATAGTAACTATGTATAAGGAATTTCACACACTGCATCGAGCATAGTACCTGGTCACGGAGTGTCCCCGTGATTTCGTTATACAGTGCAACCTCGATATAACATACCGGAAGGGAACAAATAAATATTCGTTATATCAAGTAATTCGTTGAACTGAGGTTCGTTATGTTGAGGGTAGGTTGGTCTAAAATTCGTTTTAAAGAGGTGTTTTATGTTTCTGATCCATTTCAACTTGAATCTTTAACAATAGTGACGAGCAGCAGTGTTTACATTACTTTCCGATTTAAATTAAACAAAAATGATCGTTTTACGAACAAAAGCATGTCGAAACCTGTCGCGACATGAATCACATACTATGAGATTAAGAATCATTATATTGGTTGGAACTTTATATAAAGGTTTTGGGTTGACGAAATTCGTTAATCCTCTGATTACCTAAGTAATAAGTATAGATACCTCTGTATCTATACTTTTCTTGCTAGTTAAAAATTCGTTATAAAGAGGTTGTTCGCAAAAAATGTTCGTAATGTAAAGGGATATTTTATATTGACTCTTATGGACAATTCACGGGGATTACGAAAAAGGAAATCGTTATATTGAGGTACGTTATATTAAGGTTGCACTGTATAATATATATTATAATTTCTAAATGTATAATATTCACGTAAAATGAACACAAGAAATTACTATAATGAATGATGTTTTTCTGCGATATCTGCCAATATCACTCTCGAGACTCCAAACTATCTTCAGAAAAAAAATTCATAGGTAGTTCAGGTACATCATAAGACGGGAAAGAACGGCAAACAAACAAACTTATAATGTAAGAAAGGTAAGGATTTAATTATCTAATTTTAAGGAAGAAAAGTTCCTTTTAAATAAAACAACATGGATTCATTTAATATTTTATTATTCATCTTTGGTACCAACACATCTGATAAGCATTTCACAAAAATGCACCATACAATGTCTATAACCGAATTAATTTTAACGCATAACAAATAAGCTTTTATTACATACTGATATTAAATAAAAATCAGTATTTTTCCTATTTGTGTGACCTTTCAATTGTACACAAAAAATATAAAATTAAAATACTGTTACATTATACACACATTTTATCCAATTTCAAACCATATTAAAATTAAAATTTCGCATCATCACATTATGCTTAATTTTTGACAATACACCACCTTATTTATAAAAAAAAAAAAACAATCTATATTACATTTTATTTACATAGAAAACAGTATAAAAATAATAAAGTGGTTATGCTACATAAACAGCACTTGAAAACATCAAATACATACATATCTTAAACTATTAAAATATAAAAACTTTTTGCAAGCAATACATTTGATTTTTAAAACTGATTGACGTGGCTTTTTAGTGCCATATCACACTAGCGGATTGCGAGCGGTTTCAAAGCGGAGCGGGTGCGCAACGAACACGCCGCGGACGCGCAACGGTTTCGCTGCGAATAGAAGCGTCAACGTCATTTTGTATACTCTCGCACAAAAACCAGCCCTTGCCTAACTTCCATTCAATATTTCCATCGTTTCTGTAGCACTCCATTTTTAAACCGTACTGTGGAAATGCACTTACTTAACTAAAGATGTAATAACAACTGAAGTTGTTGTAAAAGGTGCTATAAAATTGAATTACTAGGACTTTAGAATGTAACATACATTCCAAAAGTATGTAACGACTGACCACTTGACCAGTATAATCTCTCCCATAGCAACGTATTTTATAAAGAGATTTTGTGAACCTAATTATGAGCAAAGTGATAGTGAGTTGCTGGTTGCTTGATAAAATTTTCTATTCACTGCTATTTATCTAATAATAAGATAGTCCTGTTTAAGTTAAGGAGCTTTAAAATTTATTTCGCTAGTGAACTTTCATAATGAGCAATTAAGTTATCTGATTGCATTTCGACCAAGATTTAATAGATAAAACAATACCCTAAACATTAACATGTTATGAAACTCGTAAAAAAATAATGATCTCATAATTATTATACTATCACAAGTTATAAGTAACAACCAGCACGGATTCCATTTTGTTAATGAGTGTACATGACTGCGACGTAAACGTTGCGCATCTGCCACGCGTCCGCAACGAATTCGCTGCGCATCCGCGGCGTGTTCGTTGCGCGCCCGCAACGTGTTCGTTGCGCACCCGCTCCGCTTTGAAACCGCTCGCAATCCGCTAGTGTGATATGGCACTTATGGTGCAATAATTTCATAAATTATTTTTTACGGCTAAAATCACTTTAGGACTTAAGTGTACTTTTTTATAAAAGGAATGAACATACAAAAATAATTTACACCTGGCAACTCATTTTGAAATCCTTTTCAAGTGAAACTTCTTTAGACGCGTTGAGAGTAAAATTTCAAGGTATCATGGCAATACCGTCACGTCATGGAGAAAGACGACGAAACTGGTATCTTTGAATCGTGCCAAAGAAGTTTCACTTCTGACACGTGTGCTCGGTACACACGCTCTTTTTTATAAATATTCCTACCGAGAAAAAAGACAAAATCATTAGTTTAGTATTAATAATTATTATAAAAACTGCTGCTGTGGATTTTCTCAAACACGGAAAAAGATTTGTCAGCCATTTCTCATAGTTCTGACTCTAATATGTACATTGTACATAGATTGAAGGAAAAAAAAAATGCCCTTTACTCTAAAGTATTTTAAAATTATCGTGATAGATAATACAAATTAAAAAATATACGACAGTTTAAATGAAAATTTTAGAAACTCCAAGATAATTTTGTCATGGCATACACTTTAAAAGGAAATATCCTTGTAAAAATACACGTAAATAAAATAATAAGTAAGCATTAGGTTATTGATTTTCAAGTTACAAATGTGCACTTTAGTTTTAACTTAAAATAAAACACATAATTTTATATAGTTTTAGCAATATTTAGCAAGAAATTGCTACATCCTTAAATAAGCACACAAAATTTATGAAAATAAAGTTAAAAATGTTATTAACAAAACACAACAATACTTGAGTATTTTATAGAATTCCTTATTTACATGTACTAACAATAAACTCTAGTAAATTCCTATTTCTTTATAAAATACTAGCTGTACCCCGCGGTTTTACCCGCAGTGCTCCGCTCCTGTTGGCCTTAGCGTGATGATATATTATAGCCTATATATCCTCGAGAAATGGGCTATCTAACACCGAAATAATGTTTCAAATCGGACCAGTAGTTCCTGAGATTAGCGCGTTCAAATAAACAAACTTTTCAGCTTTATAATATTACTAGCTTTCCACCCGCGGCATCGCCCGCGCAGTCAAAGAAAAACCCGCATAGTTCCCGTTCCCGTGGGATTTCCGGGATAAAACTTATCCTATGTCCCTTCTCGGGTATCAAAATATCTCTATACCAAATTTTATGCAAATTGGTTCAGTAGTTTAGGCGTGATTGAGTAACAGACAGACAGACAGAGTTACTTTCGCATTTATAATATTAGTATGGATATAATACAGTATAGATGATGATTTTAACCAGTCATCGTCATATATTTTACTAGTTAGAACCCGTGGCATTACTTGCTTCGTACTTGGGTAAAAAGCATTTGTTACTTCAGATTATATATCTATCTATGTACTAAATTTCATACAAATCTGATCAGCGCTTTATGCGTGAGGAAAAACAGTTTTTCCAAAGGAATTTTTATATAATAAATAAATGTTTGAGTTGAGTTTGACCCTTATTAAACGACCGTTTTTTTAAGGTATATTTTTATAAGTTAGAGGTTAATTTATCTTAATTTAGTAGTATAAATACCTATAGAATACTACAGATCGTATTATTATTACATTTTTCTAGAGAATGAACACTACAAGTACATAAAAAATCTAGGTATTACATTACCTACTTAGCTACCCTAAACATACCTATGTCCTACACTTACAAATAGATATTTATAAAAAAATCTATATAGGTAATTCGATCGAAATTTTAGGGGTTATTTTATTGACGTAATATAAACAAGTAGACTCACAATCTTCCATTAAAAGTTAAAAAAATTCCGAGCAAAACATTCTTTGAAATTAACACCTTATTCCCTTGCAGTAATGTGCAAAGTCCATTGTATCGTTTAGAAAACTCTGCCTGTTTGTATTAGGCAGGCAGAGTTTTGCATCGGACATTTTTTGGAGTCACGTAGTTTATTGTAGGTCAATAGGTTAGGTACGTATTTATTTTTAACTTTTGATATTATTTACTAGTTTTAAGCTATTGCATAGCTTCTATCGCGGGCCTTGAGCGCGGGGACCGAATCGAGAAATTGCGTAACGAAAAACCTCACGCTCCCCACTCCGACGGGCGGAGGTGTGGCTTGAAGGCATAGCATGCAATAGCTTTACCGCGGCAGTCCCCGAGTGGCACAAGTCTTTTTTTTTATTTCTTCAATCAGGTATCCAATGTTGAGTCCGCCAAAGTAGACAGTAGAAACCGCTGAGCGCAATGTTCGGGTTGTTAGACTGAAAAACAATAAAAAAGGTATATTAATTATAAATTTAGGATTTTATCACAACAGGAATCGAACTTATACCCTTTTAAATTAAATAATACATATCGTTAAAATAGTGTCTTTATTTATTTTTAACATTTGACTTTTAATAAACACATTTTTGAGTTATCCTTAATAATAATAATGCATATTAAAACAACGATGAAGTCCTTCTGTCTATGGAAAATGAAAAAGAAGTTGCAAATTTATGTTAGAACAAAAACCGCATTATTTTCATTGCTATAAAATATTCTCACCCCTTTTAAAATAAACAAACATTTCTTCAAAATAGCGTCGTAATTTTTTTTAACATTCGACTTTTAATAAACACATTTTTGAGTTATCCTTAATAATAATAATGCATAATAAAACGATGAAGTCCTTCTGTCTATGGAAAATGAAAAAAAAAAAAAAGTTGCAAATTTATGTTAGAACAAAAACCGCATTATTTTCATTGCCATAAAATATTCTCACCTGTGAAGGTGCATATCTATTGAGCAGCGGTCGGTATCCATCGCCCAGGGTTGCCAACATCGGATGGCTTGCGTTTCCATGCGGGTATAAAGGCAGTATTGCTCGCACCTGAAAAATATACAAAGACATAATGTAATAAAACGCATCATATTAGATCTACTGTAAACCATATTAGTAGTATTTTATTGCAATATTTTTTATATGTAGATCCCATAGTCCTTAGATTGCCATTGTCTTGATCCACGTTTGAAATAGGATCGTAGCACCATTTTTTTCAGTATTTTATTCCTTTTTTCTGACTGTAATTATCAAAATCTGTTCAGAAAAACTTTTAAAGTTATGGATCGTCTCCTAGAAACGTTTTCATGTAGTTGATGTCCAAACATTGAACGGCATGAGTGCGGCGACAACAGACGACATTTCTGGGACACATTTCTGCCAGAAGCGTCCGTACGCGGCAGTCGTCTAATCACTGCTGCCGCGTTTGATACCTAGACTTTAAGGTACCTGTCCTTAATGACTTACAAAAATCAATTCTATACAGTGTGGAAATTTTCAATGGGCTCTGGAGGAAAAAGAACTAGAAATATTGAAGAAAGCAAATTTTGTTGAAAGGAAACATTCTTTTATTTTTAAAAATTAGTTTGTTTTAATTTTTAGTTAGTTCGATTGACGGTGTTCGAGGTTCGAAGCAAGTGAGTATTCGAATCTTTGAATGCAGTTCTATTTCCTTTTTTACTAGATTACCGCCCGCGGCTTCGCCCGCGTTTGCAAAGGAAAACCCGCACAGTTCCCGCTCCCGTGGGATTTCCGGGATAAAAACTATCCTATGTGTTAATCCAAGTTACCCTCTATATGTGTGCTAAATTTCATTCAAATCCATTCAGTAGTTTTTACGTGAAAGAGTAACAAACGTCCTTACATCCATACTTACAAACTTTCGCCTTTATAATATATTACTTTCAGCAAAATTTGCTAACTCCAGTATTTCAAGTACTTTCCCAACGGAAATTTCCACACAATATAGCGTACCTCCTCATCGTGCGGCCGGCACACGGCCAGCGGTTGCAGCGAGGCAGCCCGCGCGACCACGACGCAGCCCCACGCGGTGCCCACGTACGCGTCCGCGCCCACCGCACACAGCGCCGTCACCTGACACGTATGCAATTCGCTGATCAAAACTTTTTTTGTATATATACTAGCTTATCGGCTTCGCCCACTTTGTCTAAAACCTAATAAATCTTAATATATATAAATCTCGTGTCACAATGTTTGTCCTCAATGGACTCCTAAACCACTTAACCGATTATAATAAAATTCGCACACCATGTGCAGTTCGATCCAACTTGAGAGATAGGATAGTTTAAACATGTAGGTACCACGGGCGAAGCCGGGGCGAACCACTAGTTATATAATAAAACCTTCCTCTTGAATCACTATCTATTAAAAAAAACCGAATCAAAATCCATTGCGTAACTTACTAACTAACTTAGTTACAGTACGATTCACGAAAAATGACCACAAATGGCAGCCGTCAGTGCACGTACACTCATGAAGAAAAGACTTAAGACAAAATAATGTTTTAATGTTGTTTAAATAATTTATTTTTAAGCTATTGCATAGCTTCTATCGCGGGTCTTGAGCGCGGGGACCGAACCCAGAAATTGCGTAACGAAAAACCTCACGCTCCCCACTCCGACGGGCACGGAGGTGTGGCTTGAAGCCATGCTATGCAATAGCTTTACCGCGGCTGTCCCCGAGTGCCACACGTATTTTTATTTTGTATATTATACTAGCTTAAACACCCACATCGACTTATATTGATATCGTATTATCACAATCAGTGAACACATATGCAATTCGCTGATCAAAGCTTTTTTTGTATATTATACTAGTTAAAACACCCACATCGACTTATATTGATATCGTATTATCACAATCAGTGAACACACATATGCAATTCGCTGATCAAAGCTTTTTTTGTATATTATACTAGTTAAAACACCCACATCGACTTATATTGATATCGTATTATCACAATCAGTGAACACACATATGCAATTCGCTGATCAAAGCTTTTTTTGTATATTATACTAGCTTAAACACCCACATCGACTTATATTCATATCGTATTATCACAATCAGCGTAGGGACACACGTATGCAATTCGCTGATCAAAGCTTTTTTTGTATATTATACTAGCTTAAACACCCACATCGACTTATATTGATATCGTATTATCACAATCAGTGAACACATATGCAATTCGCTGATCAAAGCTTTTTTTGTATATTATACTAGTTAAAACACCCACATCGACTTATATTGATATCGTATTATCACAATCAGTGAACACACATATGCAATTCGCTGATCAAAGCTTTTTTTGTATATTATACTAGCTTAAACACCCACATCGACTTATATTGATATCGTATTATCACAATCAGTGAACACACATATGCAATTCGCTGATCAAAGCTTTTTTTGTATATATTATACTAGCTTAAACACCCACATCGAATTATATTCATATCGTATTATCACAATCAGTGAACACACATATGCAATTCGCTGATCAAAGCTTTTTTGTGTATTATACTAGCTCATCGGCTTCGCCCGCATTGTCTAAAACCTAATAAATTATATAATAAAACCTTCCTCTTGAATCACTCTATCTATTAAAAAAAACTGAATCAAAATCCGTCGCGTAACTTACTCACTAACTTAGTTACAGTACGATTCACGAAAGGTGACCACAAATGGCGGCCGTCAGTGCACGTACACTCATGATGAAAATACTTAAGATAAAATAATGTTTTAATGTTGGTTAAATAATTTATTTTTTATTTACTTAAAATTAAATCCGCCCGCACCTCACCTCGCACCTCCAAAGGGACCTAAAATATGCCTTCTGCGCCGTGGTCATCTTTCGTGAATCTTACTGTACAGTACTCCAAAATTAATCATGCGCATGCAAATCATCACTAATTGTCGTATTTCCAAAATGTATTTCATTTGACTAAACAAATTTGACTAAATTATGCATGAAGAAAATGCATTTAACCACTCTATATACATATCGTCTTCGGACGCTCCGGGAATATGACATTTACCGAACTGTGACAAAGATATATGCGCATTTTTGAAGTACTGTACACTGTTTTAAGTTTAAACTCACCCTACACCTGTCCTCAGTGAGCGGATCGTCACTAGCAATAGACTGAAGACTCTCAGAACTAGGCGCGAGTTTACTGCAGTCGAGTCGAGCGATCTGCTCGCGCGTGATCGCAGAATATGCGTATACGTATACATCTGAAATTGGAAAATATAGGATAAAAAACAATTAAAAAACAAATGATTTAATAGTTTTTTCTGGATATGGAAAAAACACTGATAAGCTAAAGAGCTACCGCATCAAAAAAGTACACCCATCCAATTTATGACCGTGCCAACCGTTGTTAAACTTCGATTTTTTATTATTTGTTGCTAGAGTGGCAACACCAGCTCTGAAAATTTTAACTATCTATCTATTTTAACTAAAAATGAAATACCATTAAAAAATTTACGAGAACAGAAAATATGCCGAAGTTAAATAAATAATTGTGTAGCATACAATGTTTAAAATATGTACAACCAATCATATTTATTTATCATTTGAGGGTAGTTCCACACATATAATTCTGACAAGCCGCCAACAGAGTAGGCAATCGATTACTTCAGTATGCCTACATCGCTATGATAAAAACACATTTTTAACAATTTGAGGGTATTTCCACGTACCATTCTTACACGCTGCCAGTACTGTTGGCAGCCGGGGGCAAGAGGCCAAATACTTGAGGGCCATGGGCCGTGGGGCGGGGACACTTTCCGCCCCACTCACGCCTTCCTCCGTTATCGTGTATGTGAATAAACCAGCACCACCCGCCCATAGTTCTATTCTGGAAAACGTGTTGAAATAATTAGAGGTCGAGAATCATTTATTTATAATAATATCAATCAAAATTTGCTTTGTTTAATTTATAAATTACTAGTTGCTCTGGTTCTAGAGCTGTGGTTAGGTTTCCTTTACATTTACCCGAAACTTATATACTGTGTATCTTTATCATTTATGTAATACTAGAGGTCCGCCCCGGCTTCGCCCGTGGTACATATTTCGCAATAAAAGGTAGCCTATGTCCTTTCTCGGGTATCAAAATATCTCCATACCAAATTTCATGCAAATTGGTTCAGTAGTTTAGGCGTGATTGAGTAACAGACAGACAGACAGAGTTACTTTCGCATTTATAATATTAGTATGGATGTAGCTAACAACACTGCATGTTGCAAAGTTCTCGCCCGAGAAGTGACAAAATCTCTTCTCTTGTAATGTTAGTTACTATACTCTTCCGAAACAGCTGAACCGTTTCTCATGAAATTTTATTTGTCTATGGGTGGATCTGAGAATCGGCTAACATCTATTTTTCATACTCCTAAGTGTATGATTTTTTTTTTTGTTTGTATGGTGTTTCTCAATGTTAGCCAGAAGGGCTACTACATTTTAACGCGGACGCGGGGGTGAACTGAAGGTTCACCCTGGTAGCGACATGCGCAAGGGCGTCCCCCCGCCGAGGGGATCGCGAACCTCGGCTTGGGCTGTCGCTTGAGTGGAGGAGGCCAGAAGGGCCCTAATCGGACGGGAAGTGTATGAAAGATCAGACTTTTGCTCAAAAAAACAAGGCTTACGTAAAGAGGTTCAATCACAGAACAGGAAAAACTAATAGAAGTGTGATGTGGGCGTGGCCCACGTGTCACTAGTAAGGTAAGATCACCTAACTTGCTCTCAGTTGTGCGCAGAAAAATATTCGAGTCGGTTGTCAGCTGTCAAACCTTTTTTCCATATTTATTCATTAATAAGGACGTGTTGTTTTGTATTAGAGACCAAAAATGTTAGCAGACACAATAATATCAGCAATAGAGGCATTTCATACCATCGGTAAGTCTTATTTTAATTTATTTTAAATATATATTATGTTATAACTTCGCTTGTTGTAATTTGTCAAAAATTTATAAAAATAATAAGTCAAAATGAACCTTAATCCATGAGAAATTAGTACTATTATAGATTGAACAGCAAACAAGACTTTCTGGAATATTATTGCAATAAACAAACGAATGTCGGATTAGTGATGCATGTGGCGCATATCGACAGTATCGATACTTTAGAAAAGACAATCACTATAAAATATTAAAATTTATTTTATTTTTCCTTTGCTTTCATTAGTCCTATTTATTTATAGATTTTCCAAAGAGGCTAATTTAAAAGAGAAATGGATAAATGCAACGTGACGAGTTAACTGGATGCCGAACAGCACTAAGCAGTCTAACAAAGTCCACCGATACATCAAACCTACGGCAGTTCCAAGATTTAAAATAATGCACAATTTCTGTTTGTGTTTTGTAAATATAGATTTATACAATTCTATTCCGTATTTTATTAAAATATAATAATATGAAAAGACGTACTTAGTAGTAACATGGACGAATATAATCTAGTGGACTGGTAATGGTCATACTAGAGATCGTACCCCGTAATTTCAGACTATTACTAGATGGCGCTCTGATTTGAGCTTATTATTTAATTTGCAGCTTTAAAAGCACCACTAGTGACCAATTTTAGAACTATGGAAACAGCAAACTATCGATTTTCAATTATTACATCTAGAGGGCGTTGTTTTAAAAACTCCGGTGTTTTTGAATTATTTTAGTTTTTAGTTTAGAGCGTTCATGCTCCTCACAGGGCTTAGTGCAGAATTACGAATTAGAATTATTATTAATTTTTTCAAGCGTTGAAATAGTTTTGCTGAAATCATCATATCTGCTGTTTATAAATGTGATACTGTCTTTTAAACTAATAATTTCTTGCTTTATACAATTTAAATCTGACGAAATCCTATTCATAATTGATGATTCCAGTGAGCGCCGCAGCTTTTCCATCTCTTCGGATATAATCTCTCGAATAGAGTCTTCGTTGTAAAAATTGAGCGCATGAGCGTACTGGGGTATTTTCAGTATTCAGAGATATTGACTGATGAGTGGAACATTCAGGGCAAAACCATTTTTTTTTTAAATTCGCTTGTCAATTGTTTCTTTTTGTCAGTTGGGAACAAACATGCAATATGATAATTTCGTTTACAATGAGGGCAAGATAAAATCCCAGCGCTGCCTTCTGTTGTAGCTTTGCAACAGGCAAACTTCATAATGATTGGAAAATTTAAGTAATTAAGAAAAAAAAATATAGTAATAAATTTCTGATAATATGACCCCTGTCAGGATCGATCTTCCTACTAACTGTTTTAAGTCCAGTTCACTTTGTACAGAGCTACGAGTGTCTTGTAACTTTCAACGAAATTATGTTTCTTATTGTATCTGGTAAATCGTCACGATAGATGACAATGTTAATTTGTAACTTTTGTTTTTAATATACCGTCAACCACTTTTATCACTTTTACGCAAAAAGTTTCCAATGTTAATTTTAATAATAAATCATGATGTATAACGCGTATTCGTCCACAAATCAGATTGTTTTTGATAACTTAAGCACCACTTATAAAAACTTCCAACAAGATATACTATTTCAATTAGATATTTTGAATTTAATTTGTAACCCGCTTGATCAAACACGTACGCTTCACACTGACGTAAGCGACTGACTGTGTTGGTGTTATCAAGTTTGGGTCGCTGGCTAAGACATGCTGGACATTTCCAAGAAGACTTCTTTTCAGGTAACATGGCATAAAATCTCTTATCGTTGGTTCCAGCCCACTGCAAGTCATACGCTAAAGAACATAGGGAGCATCTAAGGAAGTGAGTACCTTTAATAAGGTTTCGACACCCACTACAAACATTCGACATAGTGATCAGAGTAGTGTATATATATTCTTTATTTACTGTTAAAAAAAAATGTCTATATCTTTTTTCTTCTTAATTATTCCCTTGTAAACAGTATTACATATTTATATGAGCAAAAAATACGGGAAAAGAAAAAAAAATCTAGATGTACGGCGATGATTTGAACCAGCGTCCATCAGGTTATAAGTACGAGACTGAGTCAATACAGCTACAGACACTTATTCGTCTTACGTTGAAATTTATGCTCTAATTATTCGAGTAATTCTTAGATAAAAACAGTTCATAGCAGCGTGGTCCATGATGGTGGTCACGAAGTCACTCTCGAACAGCGATGATCGAAGTGAAAAAATAGGCGGTTCATCCTAAGGAGCGCTGGGGCAGTGAACTCTCATCAATAATTCATCATCTCATAAATAATTATTATAATAAAGTTGTGCTCATTCATTTAACAATTAATATATCTTTAATTTAAAATTAAATTTATCGTATACCTAAACTCCAATACGAATATCAAATGCCTAAATACGGAATCCAATAAGAGTGAAAGAGAAATTTTGCGACAGTCCTGCGGAGGTCCTGCGCGAAACCGCGATGTTGCCGCATCGCATGACAGCAGCAATTGCGCGCGACAAGCGCGCGACGTTGCCAGTTGCCACTCCTATATTATAAACAAACAATAAAAATACGCTCGCGAAAGCAAATTCAGGGATTTTCTAATTATTAATTGATAATCATTGAATTCGTTTTGAAATGGCCTGTACTTTATAATTTTTAGTGTTTATAATGACAGACATTTATAATGTGGTGCTCATTTTTTTTTGTTATGAATTTACTACGCTACTGTATTTTCTTTGTTTTAGTTCAATAATTGAACACCCGTACAATTTTGTCACGAGCCGCCTCTTGCCTTTATAATATTTTACGTTTTATATTTTACGTTATAGTTTACGTTTTTTGCGTATTATATTTTACGTCAAGATACTATTTGGCACATTGATTTTTTTTAGAAGCGACATCTAGTTGAGACAAGAACCATTCAATTATAAAAAAATGCCAAATGATACTGCGAGTGACATCTATCGACTAAATTGGGAACTGAGAAACGAATTACGCTGTTTACTATGGCTATGATAAGTCCTCTAGATATTTATTGGGTCCATGGTAGTAATAAACATACTCCAAAATGTAACACATCATACTATACTCTTATAATAGAACGAAAAAAAAAAATGCACAAAAATATATTTATTTGTGAATTATCGATAACAAGGCTGACATCCCTTAGAGCATAGCATCAGGTTAATGTCAAGTTAATGTCATTAATTTAGAGTGACACACATTTCAACCTTATTTCTATGTGTTGAGGTTCAAAGTTATATCTATCGAAAATTAACGCCCTCTGTTGTGGAGTAGCTGAATGTTTTCGAATTTGGAATTTCTGAGCTAAGAGAAACAAAACAGCTAATATACCTAGGGATGTTATACTAAAATAAACCGTAACATAGTGCTTTAGGGTACATATTGAAATGCTGAATTTATAACCTAAGTCGGTTTTTACTCAAATTAAGCTGTCCAATCAAAGGCATAGTTTACTTGTAGTGTACTGTGTAACTATCGGTTTAAATGTGTGGGTTTGGCGACACTGGTTTTCATACTAATTATGACATTATAGCACTTCTATTAGTTTTTCCTGTTCTGTGGGTTCAATAGACAATCCGCAAAAAAAAAAACACCCATCATAGAATTTATCAAAATAAACTTACCCATTCTCTGTATGCACTGCGGTTAGACAATTCAGTTCTGTAGCTGTGCCTAGTTCAGTTAACACAAACGTACTCTCCGCTTGTGGTCGCTCTGACGACACTAGGAATAACCTGGAACGTAATAAAATTAACATTAATCAATCTATACTACAAATGTTATAAAGCTGAAGAGTTTGTTTGTTTGTTTCAACGCGCTAATCTCAAGAACTACTAGTCCTATTTGAAAAATTATTTCGGTGTTAGATAGCCCATGCTAAGACCAACAGAAGCGGAGCCACGCGGGTGAAACCGCGGATCGTTTCTAGTATTTAATAACTAAACTTAATATTTAGTTTTATAACATTCAAATGCTTATAAAAAAGATACATTTTTAAAATAGTAGAAAAAAAAAAAAATTTCGCGGATTCTTTGAAAATTTCCCAATAAATAAATTTTAAGAAGTGTACGTGTAGATTATTTTGACAAGTAATTGAAATCAACACCTTTATTGTAGTAATCTTCAAAGTATATTTTGTAGCTTATTGGAAAACTCTGCCACACACTCGTAGGCAGAGTTTTGCTATGGACAATTTTTAGGCGTTATTGTGAATTTCTGTTCATTGAACGTTCATAACGCAATGTTATATTATTGTATATACTGGACCCGCCTCCACCCGCTGTTTCGCACACTTACCTGTACCTGTACCTGAATCTAGCCAACTTACCTGTACCTGTATCTAGCACACTTACCTGTACCTGTATCTAGCACACTTACCTGTACCTGTATCTAGCACACTTACCAGTACCTGTACCTAGCACACTTACATGTACCTGTACCTGTATCTAGCACACTTACCTGTACCTGTACCTGTATCTAGCACACTTACCTCCCACAGGTGAGCGCTAAGGCGACTCTATTGAGCGGGTCGAGGTTTTGCAGCGCGGCCACACCGGACCCGCCTCCACCCGCTGTTTCGCACACTTTGGCGCTCCATAGCAACGCGCATTCTGATATCCTGTAATAAATAAATAATATATTAATATAGAGACAAAAACACAAAAATTTGCCAAGTGCGAATCGGACTCACGCACTGAGGGTTCCACAAACCTGTTTATTATTTTATTATACTAGCGGTCCGCACCGGCTTCGTCCGTGGTACATATTTCGCAATAAAAGGTAGCCTATGTTCTTTCTCAGGGTCTAAAGATTGTGCCATATTTCATCAAAATCGGTTGAGGTTTATGCGTAAATACATACAGACAGACATACATAATTACAAACTTTTCCTCTTTATAATATTAGTATAGAATTTATATTTTTGGTTTTATGGCATTCAAATGCTTTATAAATTTAATGATAGATAAAATGAACTAAACAAAAGCCAACAGATCCAAATAAATAATTTGCATACTCTCTATCGAGACATTATTTCATTACACTCAAAAAACAATCTCATTATTTCGGGTACATCAATTCTATAGATACTCACGAGTAAACAGACACTCGTCCCACCGAGTCGCCGAGCCACATGTTTTGGCCGACACGACACATCACTGTCACTATCACTGGATCGGCTTTATCTGGAATATTAGGAAATAATATTTTAGGAAAAAATAAAAATAATTGTGTCACTCGGGGACTGCCGCGGTAACGCTATTGCATGCAATGCCTTCAAGCCACACCTCCGCCCGTCGGAGTGGGGAGCGTGAGGTTTTTTCGTTACGGAATTTCTCGATTCGGACCCCGCGCTCAAGGCCCGCGATAGAAGCTATGCAATAGCTTAAAAATATAAACTTATAATTAAAAAAAGGAATCAGAAACTTTTGGACGATCCTAAGCATGATTTATTCATAATACTATCTTTACTAATATTATAAAGCTGAAGAGTTTGTTTATTTGTTTGTATGAACGCGCTAATCTCAGGAACTATAATTGGTTTGATTTGAAAAATTCTTTCGGTGTTAGCCCATTTATCGAGGAAGCCTATAGGCTATATATCATCACGCTAAGACCAAAAAGAGCGGAGCACTGCGGGTAAAACCGCAGAGCACAGCTAGTCTACACTAATATTATAAAGAGGAAAACTTTGTTAGTTTGTTTGATTGATTGTAATGAATAGGCTCATAAACTACTGGACCGATTTTGATGAAATTTGGCACAGACAATCTTTAGACCCTGAGAAAGAACATAGACTTTTTGCTGCGAAATATGTACCACGGGCGAAGCCGGGGCGGACCGCTAGTTATAAATAAAAAGAAATGAGAAAAATAAATTAAATAACATTTATCACCTGGCGGCACAGTGATGCTGTGATGATGATGGAAGGTGGTGGGCGAGGTGATGAGCGTGTGCGCGCGTTCTGGTTCCGCACCGCCGTACCAGATCTCCCACCCTTCTGGGTTCTCTTCTGAAATATGATGGATTTATTTAATTATTTATTTATTTATCTATGGGAAACAAACAATACAATATATCTTATAAATAAGAGATAACAAACTATACACATATCAACAAAGTTTCCACTAAAAATTTACCTTACTTCTACAAAAACACTATACTCAACAACTAAATTATTTACACTCTCACAAATTTACGCATATTCCACATGTATCCTTATCAAGAAAATAACAACAAATACAACAAAATCAACAAAATATAACTTGAGAAATCAAAATGATTTGCAACCTATCTTGACTCGAACTAACTATGGGAAAAAAACTATACTCTTTGAAGGAGCACAAATGTTCAATAGACTGCTAAAAAAATTAAATTAAAAAATTGTAATAATTTTAATGTGTTCAAAAAATTACTTAAAAATCATATACACTGTAATTTAGAATAGAAAAGTAGAATACAACTTCAGCTTGTTTTGTATAAAGTATAAATAGATTATGTAAAATATGTAATGTATGAGTATTACCTTAAACTAGAGATAAGTTTAATTTATATATAAGATAGCATGTAACTCATTTTAAGGCGACTACACCACCGAAACTAGCGCCCCCCCAACATTTTACACAACACAAAAGTGGCCACTTTTGGCGGTAATCAAAAGTTCTCTAGAATAATGAACAGTTAGAATAGTGAAAAGTAATACCAAAAATACTACAAGTAATATACTAGCAAAGTACCGAGCTAGATTTTTTAAATTTGATCTGGTTAAGGAGTAAAAAAATAAAATGTTCGGTGGCGCTAGTTTCGGTGGTGTAGGCCTCTTAAGTGAACTTTTGTTTTTATGAGTAATAAAGTCTTTAAACCTAATATAGAAATAACAACATGAATACAATTTAAATATCACAGTTACTATTGCATTTATTTCGAACTTTGATTTTGTACGATTTGAATTTTTCGTAAAATAAATCAAGGTCACTAAAATTATTATTATAATTATGACAAACACGGCATAAATATGTATTTCTAGCAAATTTGGATTTTAATTTAGGTAATGCAAATAGGCCTTTGTCACGAGAGCATAAACGGGGACATCGTAAAAGTAAATTGCTCAAAAGAAAGGAAGAAACTACGTCATTATTAATTATCTTTTATAAGTATACCTGATCTCGTTCATGTCGACGGTTTATTAAAGAGACCTCTCTGTTTAGCACTTTTATAATTCAAATGTATATTGGTTATTAATTCTTTTTTACTTTTCCAGTTAGTGAAAGCTGAAGAAGTATACTTTAAGGGACCATTTTATTATTAAAACTAGCTTACCGCCCGCAGCTTCGCCCGCTTTGTCTAAAACTCAATAAATTATATACTAAAACCTTCCCATTGAATCACTCTATCTATTTAAAAAAAACCGCATCAAAATCCGTTGCGTAGTTTTAAAGATTTAAGCATACAAAGGGACATAGGGACAGAGAAAGCGACTTTGTTTTATCCTACTATCCTACTAATATTATAAATGCAATAGTTTGTATGGATGTATGGATGTTTGTTACTCTTTCACGTAAAAACTACTGAACCGATTACAATGAAATTTAGCACACATATAGAGGGTAACTTGGATTAACACATAGGATTGTTTTTATCCCGGAAATCCCACGAGAACGGGAACTATGCGGGTTTTCCTTTGCAAACGCGGGCGAAGCCGCGGGCGGAAATCTAGTGTAGTGATAAAACTCTCCAACTTGTTTGCCTGTGTGTTGCACCTTCTCATGACTCTACCCACTCAGGGCCCCTAATCTGGGGCCCCAACTCACCAGTAACATTCCTGATAGCAGTAGCCGTAGCAGCCCTAGCCTGCCTCACAACAGCTGCATCTCTCAAGGCCAGGAACTCAGGAGCTGCAGCCACTGCCACGAGGGCAGCGGCGGAGGGCCTCAGTTCTGGGGCCCCGCTCCAACATCGACGCATCGTTTCTAACATACTGCACGGGTATTGCAGGTCCTGGAGTATTGTAATATGTTTTTAATACGCTTTTCACTCACTACCAGAAATAAAAATAATTGAAGAGATTCACTTTAAGAGAAGTGGTTTTAGAAATTATTTTCATATTCATGATCGGAGAGGCTATGACGTCATACTCTCGATGACAACACGAGTACTTTGACGATAGTTATCGCAATAATCTATACTAATATTATAAAGCTGAAGAGTTTGTTTGTTTAATTGATTGTTTGTTTGTTTGAACGCGCTAATCTCGGGAACTACTGGTCCGATTTGAAAAATTCTTTCGGTGTTAGATAGAATATAGATAGATAAAATAGCCTTCCTCGATAGTCATTTATCGAGGAAGGCTATAGGCTATATATCATCACGCTAAGACAAACAGGAGCAGAGCAATGCGGGTTAAACCGCGGGGAACAGTTAGTTACTATATAAAACGAATATATTTTAGATACAATATTTTTACCATAAAAATATATTTCCAATAATTGGATCACATTAAAATAAAATTATCCATAT
The DNA here is from genome assembly GCF_905220415.1 of Colias croceus. Classification (NCBI taxonomy): domain Eukaryota; kingdom Metazoa; phylum Arthropoda; class Insecta; order Lepidoptera; family Pieridae; genus Colias; species Colias croceus. The sequence continues at coordinate 2,481,246 of NC_059559.1, read as the reverse complement.
AAATAAAATAAAAAAAAACATCCACAATACTTTTCAAATGGACTTTATCATTAGCGCAATATTATCAACATACATACTAATATTATAAATGCGAAAGTAACTCTATCTGTCTGTCTGTTACTCCATCACGCCTTAACTACTGAACCAATTTACATGAAATTTGGTATAGAGATATTTTGATACCCGAGAAAAGACATAGGATAGGTTTTATCCCGGAAATCCCACGGGAACGGAAACTATGCGGGTTTTTCTTTGACTGCGCGGGCGATGCCGCGGGTGGAAAGCTTGTTAAATATAAATATAATATTTCTTCAAAATTGAACTCACCCTAGGTGATAAAGGAGGTCTAGCTCCCTCCAGCACGGCTTCCTTCACCGCCTCGTGCCCTTCGAAGGGCTGACGTAGCGTAAATATTTCGTATAACAGCATGCCAAAGGAGAAACAATCCACCTGAAATAAAGGAAATCGAATTAAAATTTTGTGAAGAAATTACTTAACATGCATAATTATTTTTAACAAAAGACTAAACCGCCTTCAAATGGAGAAACTAGACAAAATTACGGACCAAGCAAAAAGCACTTTAAAAAAATCGTCAAAAAAATAATTCAGTAGTTCTGTCACAACAAATCCAAAAAATAAATACACCCGAAATCTTTTTTAAGGAAAAATTGAAAATTAAGAAAGAAATAACAACATATTTAATGTACTAAAGGTCACGTTCTCAAAAAGATAGGTTTGCATGATGGGTAGAAATTAAGTCCCATATCATCAATTTTGATGATAATAATTCACGTAAATAACAATTATTATCAGTTGTTTTTATTAAAGTTTTATTTCATCACACTCTCCAGCAGAAGACATCTTATTTTGAATCAGAAAATGCGTCCTTAACCCAAAAACACATTTCTAAAACATCATCTTTTTCTCAAGTCGGTTAACTCACCTTCTCTGTATATTCCTCCTCACCATTGTACCTCATGATCTCAGGCGCCATGAAGCCCTCCGTACCTCCAAAACCTTTTGTGCCTGATGGCGGAGCGAGTCGGGAGATGCCTATAGACAAACATATCTCAAAGTAACTCTATCTGTCTGTTACTCAATCACGCCTAAACTACTGAACCAATTTTCATGAAATTTGGTATGGAGATATTTTATAGGCTACTTTTTATCCCGGGAAAATGACGCAATCCGGGAAATTCCACGGGAACGGTAACTATGCGGGTTTTTCTTTGACTGCGCGGGCGAAGCCGCGGGCGGAGCCCTAGTTTATTAATACCCTAGTTTATAAATTATCATTATTTACTAGCTAAACCGACAGTTGTTCTGCCCTTGTGCTCCTATTACGTTTTATCTCTATAAGGACCTTCCTTGTGTCTTAACGAAAACGTTAAAAAAATTAATTTGTCATGAATCGTTCTCAAGTTATATGCTTAGCAACGCACCAGTCAATAATTTATGAAAACATAACAAGTAACAAACACACAGAAAGAAAAATAAACTTACTATCGAAATTGTTTATAATGGTATGGAATATGGATAATTTGAAGACCTCTTATTCAAAAAATTCACGGAGCAAACGCTATCGGAAATCTACTTTTGACTTGACTTCTTAGTGAAGTTAGTAATTCCTATCATCTTTGCAAGGTGGCAAACAATGGGGGCCACTGAAAATCAGTGCTGTGCTGTTGAAGGCACAGCAAAATACTGAGTTGGTCCTCTTTTTGCTAAAAGACGGCCACACTTTTGTCAAAAACAGAGATGTTTTGTATTTCTTTTTCTTTTATATTAAACTAGCTTCCCGCCCGCGGCATCGCCCGCTTTGTCTAAAACCTAATGAATTATATACTACAACCTTCCTCTTGAATCACTCTATCTATTAAAAAAAACCGTATCAAAATCCATTGCGTAGTTTTAAAGATTTAAGCACACAAAGGGACATAGGGACAGATAAAGCGACTTTGTTTTATACTATGTAGTGATTTGTGGTTGGCTTTTGGCAAAATAAATTATACTTTCGCTCTTTCAAAAGTTCTCCCTTTTAACAAGGTCAGTACAAAATTGCTTCTGTCAATATTACTTAAAAACAGTATCTTACCATAATCTCCAAGTTTCACATGAACATCAATCGGGTCCTCTGCGCTTTCAGCAGTGTTGGCTTCTTGAGGTGATGGGAAAGTCCACACCAGGACATTTTCCGACTGAAAAATAACTTTCTTTGAATATATTATAGTCAATAGGTATTCGGAGTGCTAGGAAATTTTCCTTGGAAGTGGATGTTTTACAACGGAAAAAGTAGGCTATAGTATCCTCTCTAGCCAACTAATATAATAATTATGAGGTAGATGATTTTTAACCGACTTCAAAAAAAAGGGGAGGTTATCAATTCGGCCAGTATGTTTCTTTTTTTTATGTATGTACACCGATTACTCCGAGGTTTCTGAACCGATTTACGTGATTCTTTTTTTGTTCGATGCGGGATGGTGTCGAATTGGTCCCATAAAAATTTTATTCGGATAGGCCCAGTAGTTTTTATTTTATGAGCATTTTTGTCTGTATTTGTAAATGTTGCAAGTGCAAGTTTGAAGTCGGTTGTTTTTAACGCAGTTATCTACTTGTTATTTATAAGAAAAATTGCAGATGAAGAGGTCCTTTACTTAATAGAAAATCTGTCTGCTATAGATGAGATGATCACTAACTTGTCCAGAAAAAATCGAACAGTGTAACAGATATATGTAAGATACACAGATAGGTATTTTATGGCCGTATTTCAACGTCCTTAGCTACCATATTAAGCGATAGATACTTGTTTTTTGGCAGAATAGGGCAATTGATCTAGGTGTTCATTTACAGCTAGTTTATGTATAATGCAATGTAAACTTTGCATATTTGTTAAGCTATTCAACGAGGTCATTACTCTTTATTTATTAATGCAATAGATACAGCACAAAATTCAATCAGGTAACTGCTCTTTTTAACCGACTTCAAAAAAAGGAGGAGGTTATTAATTCGGCCGGTATGTTTTTTTATGTATGTACACCGATTACTTCGAGGTTTCTGAACCGATTTACGTGATTCTTTTTTTGTTCGATGCGGGATGGTGTCGAATTGGTCCCATAAAAATTTTATTCGGATAGGCCCATTAGTTTTTATTTTATGAGCATTTTTGTCTGTATTTGTAAATGTTGCAAGTGCAAGTTTGAAGTCGGTTGTTTTAATCACTTGTTACATTTATCGAATAAAAAAAAATGAAATTTTTAAATTATATAACCAACCCCCCCCTCCCCACGTACCTTCAAATCCCGATACAGCACTCTGTGCGCATGCAAGTACTCCAACGCACGTGCTAGCTGCAACGTCAGCGCACGCGCAGCACGGGCACCGACACGCACACCGCACCCGCGGTACGTGCGGAGCGTGCCTTCTAGTGAACCCTGGGATTTTTCAATATCATTATTGGAGTAATTCGTCATCTTTACCATCCTTAATATAATCATCATTTTCACAAGTGACCCCCATTGAGTTACTATGTACTACGTACTAGAGAGGGCATCGCTACTACACTATTTGTAACACGAGTTAGAGTGAAGCGTCTCAAACATAGCTTCTATCTATGACTAACTAGCCGTCCCACGCACCGCCGCGATTGTCGCACAGATTTTGTTCGTGGTGTCCTCTCTATACGCAGTAATAATACCTCAATGGTGACCCCTGGAGGTGGTGGAGTGTGATATCATTAGATGTAGATCACACTTCATTTTATTCTGCTGAGCCCCGTTCACACTGACCGATCTGTTTCACGCAAAAATTGCTTCGCGAGATTTTTATAATCGTAAATCGTCATTAATATTGTCACCATCGTCATCATTTTGGCTATCATAATCATTTTTATTAAAGAAATCAATATTATTGTCACCGGCCTCTTTACCAACTACCCTCATTTCAAAAGTGTTTGTGAATGACTACGATTTGTGCCGTCGTTGAAATTAATATGAATCCTAGCCCGTTAATTAAAATACTAGACCTGCGGCGCGATGGCCAGCAGCAGCGCGAGCGGCGCCGGGCACGCGGCGAGCAGCGGCAGCACGTGCGGGTGCCGCAGCCGGCTGAGGATGCCGAGCTCCTGCCGCAGCCCGCAGTACGCGCGGCACGCTGCGGCCAGCGGCTCCCGCTCCCAGCGGGATACTGCCGCCTACAGTACATTTGTATTGTCATTCATATAAATATTAATTGAGCAAGTATAGACATTGAAACATAATGTGCTATTGGAATATGTATATTGTAGTCATTGAAACACAAATTATTATTGGAACGTGCAAACTGTATAGTCAATGAAACACAAATTGTTATTGGAACGTGCAAACTGCATATTATAGTCATTGAAACACAAATTGTTATTGGAACGTGCAAACTGCATATTATAGTCATTGAAACACAAATTGTTATTGGAACGTGCAAACTGCGTAGTCATTGAAACACAAATGTTATTGGAACGTGCAAACTGCATAGTCATTGAAACACAAATGTTATTGGAACGTGCAAACTGCATAGTCATTGAAACACAAATTGTTATTGGAACGTGCAAACTGCATAGTCATTGAAACACAAATTGTTATTGGAACGTGCAAACTGCATAGTCATTGAAACACAAATTATTATTGGAACGTGTGTACTGTATCGTCAATGAAACACAAATTATTATTGAAACGTGTATAGTCATTAAGACACAAAGTGTCATGCATTGTTGTTGGAACATAATACATTTTTGTTGTAACATGTTTTCAATCTGGAAATAAACTCTTCATCTTTATAATTTATACTAATATAAAGTATTTTATAAATCTTTAAAAACACATTAAAAGCTCAACAGTATCGTCACTGAAACACAAATGATTATGTATTGTTATTGGAACATACTATTTTTCGCTGTTTCCTTTGACATTTGGCAATTCTTCAGCTTTATAATTTTTTAAAAAAGTTCAACAAACTCACCCTGTACGCAGTCAGCGCGTGTATCGAATGCGGGGCACTGGGCGGTACCGGCTGTAACGCCTTCACGGCAACTCGTCTCACAGTTCCGCCCGTACGCCAGGAACCCGCAGCCACTGTACCGAACGCGCCCCGCCCCACCACTGCGCCGAGGGTCACGTGCTCCCAGCGGGCACGCTTGCTGTCCTCCACGTCGAGGAGTAACTAAGAATTGGTTTAGTATTTTATTTCCATATTTTTAACATAAGAACGTTAGTAGCGCGACAGCCACGTGGCAGAAGCATATTCCTTCACATTATAACACAGCGGCCCGTTAGTAACGCGGCCGCCGCACTGCAGTTTATACCATGTCATGCCATGGAAATACCGTCATGTTATGGAGAAAGGTGATCTTTAAATCTTGCCGAAGAAGTTTTACTTTTGACACGTATACACGTCTGCTCGGCAAAATTGTAACGACACTTTTTGCTATAGTCGTAACTCGTAAGACATGCGGCGTGCGCTTGCTTCTCTGTCTGTCTCCCTCTCTCATCTCCTTGATGCCCTCAAGGTTTTTTTATGACGTCATGCCCTCAAAAGTCAATAGGAATAATTTGATGATACTCTTTGAGTAGAATTGACTGAATATCTCACCACGTCGGGCGCCACGTCGGCCAGCTCCACGTCGGCGTGGTGCTGGCACACGAGCCGCTGGCCCGTGCACGCGGCCAGTATGCACTCCTCTAGCGTCCAGCACTCGCCCACCGCCGCGTTCCGCTGTACGCCCTCCACTGAGCCGAGACGGGATGATGCTGGGAAATAGGAAAAATCCATACTAATAATATACTAATTATACTTATACTAATACTAATATACTAATCACTACATAGTATAAAACAAAGGTGCTTTCTCTGTCCCTATTTCCCAATGTCCCTTTGTATGCTTAAGGCTGGTTGCAGAGCTTGAGCGACCATCAGTACGTACCGTCGGTACTGACGATACGCATCAACAATTGTATGACTATGACACTAATACGCATGACAATACGCGTGCGTATGGTCGGTCTAGCTATGAACGGTTTTATGAATTTCCATACATATGACAAGCGCGACTGACGTACGCACTGATGGTCGGTCAAGCTCTGCAACCAGCCTAAATCTTTAAAACTACGCAACGGATTTTGATGCGGTTTTTTTTAATAGATAGAGTGATTCAAGAGGAAGGTTTTAGTATATAATATATTAGATTTTAGATCAAGCGGGCGAAGCCGCGGGCGCTAAGCTAGTAATATTATAAATGCGAAAGTAACTCCGTCTGTCTGTCTGTTACTCAATCACGTCTTACCTACTGAACAATGCAGAAATTTGGTATATATTTATATTTTAATACCCGAGTAGCGTTCGATTTCCACAGTAAAATAAAAAAAAAAATAATCTCCAAATCAAAATGTTTGAAAAAAAAAAGGTAACTCCACTTGCTGTAAAACGTTCAAAATATATGGAAAAGTGAAATAACATGTTCAAAACTCACCAATAGATTCATTGCCAACGCCGCTGTCTCTATCCGACGTTCTCGACTCTTCCGACAGTCGGAGACGCCGCGGCTCGATGTTGCCCATTTCGAGACGTTTTAAAGCCTGGAATTTAAAAATTTATTATTGTAATTTAATAATGAAGGTAGATGATATCATTTGGCAAAAATAAATGCTATGTAATGAGAATAATTTAAATATAGTTTTAAAAGGTGATAAAACATGTTTAAGGGCCGATTTTTCAATGCTTGGATAAAACTTATTCGTCGAATAATGTATAAAACTACCATTTTAAAAATGTATTCTAATTGCCCGTATTTGACAGTTTACGTGACATTTTAATATTATCGTGTAATACTTTATTGGACGGACAAGTTTTATCCAAGCATTGAAAAATCGGCCCATAATAAAATTAATGTATTGTCACTGATCCTTGACAAGTGTACAAAGTTTCAATTAAAGCGAAAAATCGAATTTAAAAGAGTTAGTTACATATTTTTGGATTTAGGATGATAAAATAAACTGCAAAATTTCTCGCTGGCTGTTTCACTTATGTATTCTATACTAATATTATAAAGCTGAAGAGTTTGTTTGTTTTAACGCGCTTATCTCAAGTACTGGTCCGATTTGAAAATTTATTTCGGTTTTGGCTACATATTATCACGGTAAGACCAACAGAAACGGAACCGCGCGGGTGAAACCGAGGAGCACAGCTAATTGACGATAATCAGGCACCGCCCCTCGGACGTGTGACGTTGTAACCCTGCAGGTGAAGTTGCACGTGCTAACACACTTTTTTTTTTGTTTTTAAACTATTGCATAGCTTCTATCGCGGGCCTTGAACGCGGGGATCGAATCGAGAAATTCCATAATGAAAAAACCTCACGCTCCCCACTCCGACGGGCGGAGGTGTGGCTTGAAGGCATAGCAAGCAATAGCTTTACCGCGGCAGTCCCCAAGTGCCACACGTTTTTTTTGAAATAGTTCCAGTTATTTCAGAGATTAGCGCGTTTAAATTAAATCAGGCTTATTGTAAATCTATGGTTACCCTACAAACACCAAAATCTATTTAGCCGTTGCATTAACATTGAATAATTTAATGTGGGGAATTTTTTTTTTTTATGGTATAGGACAGCAAACGAGCAGACGCGTCGCCTGGTGTTAAGCGATACACGCCGCCCATAAGCATCCACTCCACTGGGAAGTGGATGTGTTGCTGTCCTCAAAGGGATTTTGAAGGAGTTAGGTAGAAGGGGCAAGGATGGGAAGGAATGAGGATAGGGAAGGAGAGGATGGGAAGGGATGTGGGCCTCCGGACCCCTCACTCACCGTACGGAACGCGACAGTAAACTGTCACTATGGCGCCGATATTCTGTGAGGGTGTGGTACCTTCCCCGGTGCGAGCGTGGCCCAATTCGTGCCGAAGCATGCTCGACTCCCACTCTCAAATGTTGCAAAGATACGGACGGACGTGCTAAGTGCCAACCCACCTGCGCCAAGTGCGCGTCGTGCACGTGGTGCGCGGCGGGCAGCAGCGCGGCGTCGCGCAGGCACGCGGGGCACGGCACCGCGCGCGTGATCAGGCACCGCCCCTCCGACGTGTGCACGAACCGGGTGCCTGCCAGTGCCCAATATATATATAATAAATAAATAAATAAATATTTCACGACAATTTTCACGCACGATCTGATCCCATACTAAGCTTTCACTGTACAATAAACAAGTTATTAAAACATTCAGAAATTTTTAATGTTTTATGGACTCTCTATATTTTAATTTTTATACGATCTGGCCAAATGTGGATGACCAAATCGTGAAACGTTGACGATTTAACGATCTGATCAAACTATGTTGGCCATTTCATGAAATGCGACCATTTCGTGAAATGATCAATCATTTCATGAAATAGGCAAATCTACGATATGGCCACGACACATAAATATTTTTAAATACATACTTATATATAGATAATTAACACCCAGACACAGAGCAAACATCTATGTTCATCAAACAAATATTTGCCCCGGGTGGGAGTCGAACCCACGACGTCTGGCTTGGAAGGCAGGGCCACTACCAACCAAGTAAACCGGTCAGTCAAAAAATATAAATATAATTTTATAAAGAATAATCAATAATCAATAATTTTATTATCCAAAATAATATGATACATACAATATAAGAACCCTTGTTCCCACACTAGGATTCCCTGTGTCGTGGGAACAAGTTTCTTCCATTTGCATAAAATTTTTACAATTAATAGAAAAACATCGATCACGAAGCGCGACTCGAACCCGCATCCTTTCATGCCAATCCGGGGCGGATGCTTTTTCAGCCATTGGCAATTCAATAAAGCATTTGAATGCCATAAAACAAAAAATATCAAAAATTCAAATGTAAAATATGTTTTAAAATGAAGGTTCAAGGTCGCGTCATGGCAATACAGACACGTCATGGAGAATGATTATCTGTATGTCAGTCTATTTGTCCATCTCCTTTTCACGCCATAATCATTGAACCAGTGCGGATGAAATTTGGTACAGAGATACTTTCAGATCCGATAAAGGAAGCCAGTAAATAAATAATTGTCTACTGCACAAATCTATACTAATATTAAAAAGAGGAAAGGTTTGTAATTATGTATATATGTATGGTTTTCACGCATAAACTACTGAACCGATTTGAATGAAATTTGGCACAGACAATCTTTAGACCCTGACAAAGAACATAGGCTACCTTTTATTGCGAAATATGCACCACGGGCGAAACCGGGGCGGACCGCTATTACAAAATAATGATAAAACACGAATAGTCAAAACGAAACATTATTTCAACGATTACACTATCATATAAACTACATACTCACCCAAACTAGGATACCAGTCCTCGAGCAATAGATCGAGCAAATCCGACACGAGCGCGAGCACTTTCGCGAGCACCGTCGGGCTCGGCTCCAGCGTGATACTCTGGGGATACGTGGGCGGGGTGTTTGTGAATACCTGTTTTCGGTACGTTAGTAAAAGAGTGTCAAAAAAAAGAAAAGGAGCAAAAAAAAAATGACAAAGAAGTGCAGAAAGTGTTTTTGAAAAGATATTAGTGAAAAGTTGCAAAGAAAGATGGTCAGATAGTTTTGTATATAAAATAGTTATCTCAAATAAGTGAAAACAAAAAAAATTTACACGAAAAAAACCATACAAAAAAGTGTGTTCGGTTTAGATTCTGAAGGGATACAGAAGTAATTATGATAAATTGTAAAAAAAATGCTTTAAGGTATTGTTAAGATGGGACAGTAAAATAAAAATTATTATTATTAATTGAAAGTAAAAATTGTTGTCCGTAACAAAACTCCGCCTAAGCGTGTTTAGGCATAGTTTTCTAATAAGCGACCTTGTACTTTCCTGCTACGAAATAAGGTATATGTGATGTTTTATACAACGCCGCTCGAACATTTTCCGAAAGTGTGATTATGAGTGTAATTGTTTATAATACATCTCTATATATAAAAAAAAATTGTGCGTGTAGAAGTGAAACTTGTTTATGACCTTATTTTTCAAAAAATAATTTACTATATGCAACTTTACAGAAATAGGTCGAATCACGCGTGGTAGGGATAAGAAAAAGATGGCGCGTAACGGAAATATGTCACGCGTAACGATAAAATGTTACACTAAATTTTTTTCCAACCCCGATAAAGAAGTTTCACTTCAAAAGGAATCCATATTTCCCTCGGTGACGGCATGGCGCGTGAACGGGTGGACCGATAGTTCTCTATACTTACAAAATATCCTGTCTGTCTTGTACTTGTCTATACCAAGAATACCTAAAAAAAGCAAATATATACCTGATAACCACCAATAGGCAGGCCATCTTTCCGCCTCGCGACACACGCCTGCGCAGGCAATAGTATCTCTATACACGCAGATGTTTGCATGTCTAGCTCACACCATACACCCTCTTGGCGGACGCGGAACCTGGAAAATGTAGGAAAACACGTTTTAAAAATAATTTAGATTACATAGAGGTAGTAGATGAAAAGAGCGTAAAAAATTTTGTTCTATTTTCAGATTGCATGTTTTTTGATGACAAAAACAACCATTTATAAACACTTGTAAAAGTTTACAAAAGCTTTTTGAAATTGATTTTGAAGTTTGAAAATCTGTTCGTTTAAACGCCCTAGAATCGCTGTTTCCGATTCGGATAGATTGAAGGACCAACCGAATTTATTTTTGGAACAAACCTGTTCTATTTAAACTGGGAATTGCAAACACTAACCAATGCTACACATTAACGCGCTTTACACTTCAGCAAAAAATAGCAGATGGAAAGCTATAAACACACAAAGAGTCATCCCAAGAAATTTAGAACGTTTTAAAACAATAAAATATTAACAACCACCAAGCTAAGAGCACATCAAAATAATCCCAAAAGAACTCATCTAAAAACATTTAACGACGTAACGATTAAAAATATGGAAATCCATACTAATATTATAAATGCGAAAGTAACTCTGGCTGTCTGTCTGTTACTCAATCACGCCTAAACTACTGAACCAATTTTTATGAAATTTGGTATGGAGATATTTTGATACCCGAGAAAGGACATAGGCTACTTTTTATCCCGGGAAAATGACGCAATCCCGGAAATCTCACGGGAACGGGAACTATGCGGGTTACTCTTTGACTGCGCGGGCGGAAACTTAATTTCTTATAAAATTAACCCTTACAAAGCCACCACTATAAAACTCCTCACCTCATCTGATGATAAATCTCCTCCGGTTCCACCTCCTCCGCGAGGCTGCCGAGCAGCGGGTCCCTGGTGGGGGGGATCTCCCGCAGCGAGAGCAGGGTTAGCTGCCCGCAGACCAGCTTCACACCCGTCTTCCAGACTTTCCATGACCAGCCGAGTTCTAGGGCCTTGGAAGAGGTCTCGTCGAGCTCAATCTGGAAGCGTTTTGTTGGTTGAAATTTTTTTTAATGTCATGTTATAAGTGGGTTATATTTAGTAAAGAAAAGCAATTTATTAAGTTTTGCAAAGCCAACATAAAACGAAATCATACTAAATATTTTACTAAAAGACAAAAGTGAACATTTTAAAATTCAAGTATTATCAAAGTATTTGTTAATACATACTTTACATCCATACTAATATTATAAATGCGAAAGTAACTCTGTCTGTCTGTCTGTTACTCAATCACGCCTTAACTACTGAACCAATTTGCATGAAATTTGGTATAGAGATATTCTGATACCCGAGAAAGGACATAGGCCACTTTTTACCCCGGGACATAGGATAGGTTTCATCCCGGAAATCCCACGGGAACGGGAAACATGCAGGTTTTTCTTTGAGTGCGCGGGCGATGCCGCGGGTGGATAGCTAGTTCTATATAAATTGGAAAATAATATAACCCTTCATCATTGGAAACAAAAAGAGCTGATTAATAAATAAAAACACACAAGAAGTTAGGTCATTTATTTAAGTACATAACAACCTTAAATAATAAACACGCAACAATACTATACTAATTGAATTGATGAACATGATAAGGAAAATTAGTACAGGAAAAGTAGTAGGAAAATTAGGAAAACAGTAACACATAAATAGCAAGGTAGAAATTTAAATTGTGATTTCAGAAGAATTTTATCAAAAACTAGCGGTCCACCCCGGCTTCGCCCGTGGTACGTATTTCGCAATAAAACGCAGCCTATGTTCTTTCTCAGGGTCTAAAGATTGCCGGTGCCAAATTTCATCAAAACCGGTCCAGTAGTTTATGCGTGAAAACCATACATACAAACCTTTCCTCTTTATAATATTAGTATAGATACACTTTATTTACCAGAAATACACTTCTTAACACTATAACTAACCTCTTGTGGCACTTTATACAACTCCGGAGCGGCCGCAGCCAACGCACCGTCCGCCAAAAGCCGCGCACACAATCTCGCCCAGAAGCCACAAGGAACATACGACATGAGGAGAATTCGGCGTAGTGACCTCCCCCCGTCGCGGCTTGAGAGGAGGATACCTCCTGCGCACTCCTCTGAAAGATATTATCTTGTGAAATGGCATAAAAATGTGGTGATGGTATATAGAGGTGTCAAAATACAGGGAATTCTTTCTGCCAGAAGTCACGGGTAAAATCCGCAAGGAACATACGAAATGAGGAGAATTGGGCGTAGCGATCTCCCCCCGTCGCAGCTCGAGAGGAGGATACCTCCTGTGCATTCCTCTGAAAGATTTATACTTCAAAATTAGTATAATATCTATTCAAACTTTATTAACTGTACTACATAACAACAACAAGCTGGTTAAATATAGGGTATTTTTTCTAAGCCCAAATTTGTATATGAAGGTCAAAATTGGCAGTGTAATCGATTCCACAGCAATTCGATTCCCGGTCACGGTAAGTTAATTTTCAAAAACTTTGAATGCAGTTCAATTTCTTTGTAAAAATAAAGGAATGTTTCCTTTTCAGCAAAATTTACTATCCAGTATTTTAAGTAGTCCTTGAGGGGTCAAGGCCCATAGAAAAGTTTTAACCTTTTTAGACAGATAAGAGAAAGGTAGATCTATGTACTCACGTGTGACCATATCGTTGTTTCTGCCGTCATCACAAGCGGATAACGTGCTCGAGAACATGCGCCGCGGTGTGCCCGGCCATGTTCGGGATTTTAGAGCGAGCTGTAAGTGAGAAGTCGTTATAAACACGAAAGTGTGTTTGTTTGACTGTCTTTCATGTCGCTACAGAACGATTCTTTGGTATGATTTTTGGGTCTGAATATAGCTAGCAAATTTTAACAGAATTTTCAATTTTTGTTTCTTTGTTGAGGAGTCAAATATTTTTTAAGCTATTGTATAGCTTCTATCGCGGGCCTTGAGCGCGGGGACCGAATCGAGAAATTCCGTAACGAAAAAACCTCACGCTCCCCACTCCGACGGGCGGAGGTGTGGCTTAAAGGCATAGCATGATATAGCTTTACCGCGGCAGTCCCCGAGTGACAGACGTAGTTTTTTTTCGAATTTTAACTGAATTTTTTGGATGTTCTGTCTGTAGAGACAAATAAACGCCTTCTTTTTTTAAATTATCTATAATATATATTATAAAGGCGAAAGTTTGTATGGATGTATGGATGTTTGTTACTCTTTCACGTAAAAACTACTGAACCGATTACAATGAAATTTAGCACACATATAGAGGGTAACTTGCGGGTAACACATAGGATAGTTTTTATCCCAGAAATCCCACGGGAACGGGAACTATGCGGGTTTTCCTTTGCAAACGCGGGCGAAGCCGCGGGCGGAAATATAGTTTTATTTATTTATTTATTTATTTCATAATAACAAGTAATTAACAGGTGTAAAACCCAAAGCATTACATGTTTAGTTTAAAATAAAATATTAAAATAGGATAAGTTTACAATTTTCATTAATTATCGACATAAGAATTTAAAAACATTCGATTTATACGTATTTAAGGACGTATTAAATAAATCTGTCTCGGGTAGCAGAGCGAGCAAGTCGTTTACGAATTTTACCGAGCGCACCAAGGGGGCGTTACGGCCAGACACAGTTCTTACACCTTGCTGGACGGCAAGGAAATCACGACCCCGACGTAGTCCCAACCCAGAAGGAGCCGCTACACTATAAATGAACTTTGGAGGAATTTTAAAAGAAATTCGTTCAAGACTAAATGGGTTATCTATACCACCATTTAGCACCTGACAAACGTGTACTAGTAAAATGTATTTTCGCCTCGATTCAAGACTGAAAAAGCCTGTCATACCGTACACATACAGAGATGGGTACATGTATGGATAGTATTTTGAATATAATCACCTGCGGCTGCGGCTGCTGCGGCTCGGTGTCCGGCAGCAGCGGCGGCACGAGCAGAGCGCGCCCGTCCCAGCACAGCGCCAGCTCGAACTTGTTCAGCAGCGACACGCCCAGCGAACGGGCTTCCTCCCCACCACCCAGTGCGGGCGAAGCTTTGAACACGTGCGCTAGGTCTTCCACCTTCATTATACCTGTAAAAATTATTAGAAAACAGTTTAGAAATTAAAGACTTCAACGGATTTTAAACGCGATTTATTCATTATATTATTTTCCCGACGTTTCGAACACTTTACAGCGTGCGTGGTCACGGGGAGAAAGTGTTCGAAACGTCGGGAAAATAATATAATGAATAAATCGCGTTAAAAAGTCTTTAGTTTCTAAATGTATAATACTCGCGTAAAATCAAACCCTAGAAAATACTAGAAAAGAGTTATCAAGGAACACCTGGAAGTGCTATGAGAGATAGAGCGAGACGGAATTTCCGGATTCGGTCCCCGCGCTCAAGGCCCGCGATAGAAGCTATGCAATAGCAATAACTCAGCCCCCGGAACCACAGACACAATAGGAAATCTATTGTGTCTGGGACCGATCGGGCCGCTTGGGGCTCAATGGGTTAATAAATATACAAATCCGTTAAACCTGACGAAAGTTCACAACTAACAAATCCTAAATAAAAAGTCGAAATGAAAACCTTATCCTTTTTTCAATTTGTTTGCAAAAAAAAAAATGTTTGAAATAACACAAATCTTAAAATAATCTATTATCACAAGTGTACAACGTTTGAACTAAGTCTGTCCGTAGTCCGTACATACAAACATCATTACTAATATTATAAATGCGAAAGTAACTCTGTCTGTCTATCAGTTACTCAATCACGCCTTAACTACTGAACCAATTTGCATGAAATATGGTATAGACTATAGAGATATTTTGATACCCGAGAAAGGACATAGGGTACTTTTTACCCCGGGACATAGGATAGGTTTTATCCCGGAAATCCCACGGGGACGGGAACTATGCGGGTTTTTCTTTGACTGCACGGGCGAAGCCGCGGGTGGAAAGCTAGTACATAATAAAGATGAACTCACCGTTATTAGCGAACGGATTGATCTCCCTCACAGTGACCACATGCGCTAAAATGTCGCACAGCCACTGCGGTCGGAGGAAGTATAGCTCTTTGAGCGTAGCATCGTCGTAGTGAAGGAGGATACCTGTATGGAAAAATAGTATATTTTTTAAATAGTAATCTTCTTATATATAAAAATGAATCGCAAAATGTGTTGGTAAGCGCATAACTCGAGAACGGCTGAACCGATTTCGATAATTCTTTTTTTTATTATATTCCTTGAAGTACGAGGATGGTTCTTATGTAGAGAAAACGTAAACATGTACCACAGGCGAAGTCGGGGCGGACCGCTAGTTTGTGATAAAAATAGATTTCTTTACTCTATTGTTAAGACAATGTAAAACATATTTATGTTACAAAATATATATTTATATCGGGGAAATACCGGCCAGCCAGTCTGTAGTAGTGAGTTTCCTCCATTTTACGATGGAGGAATTACACATAAAGTTATTTAAAAAATCGCAAATTGAAGTATTTACTATTTAGCCTGCATCTGCTTAAAACAACATCATATTCAATACAAATAAATGATTTAAAAAAGTAAATGCTTACCATTTTCATGTAAAAACATTGTTGCTTGATGCAACTCCGCTGCGTCTCTGAACATTTTCAAATTCTTCTGTTGCATGTATTGTGTCACCTGAAATTGAATTATATTCCAAAAATATAATGTCTTATACGTAATGTTATTATAATGTTATATAATTTATGTCGTTGTAAACAAGTGACTAAATTTAAAAAATATGATATTTACATTACAGGTAAAAACTAAATATTTGTGTCAGAGACGAAGAAAAAAAAATGTATCGGTCTGGCAGGACACACAAGGCTGATCACCTACTTGTCCCTAAAGAAAATCGATCAGTGAAACAGATGTATGCATAATGCATCTGCCCCTTACCCCACTACGGGGACATGGGACTTCACTTTATACGCACATGTGTGCGTGAGTGACCATATGCTTGCTTTTGTGTGTGTCTGCGTGTGTGTGTGTGTGTGTGTGTGTGTGTATGTGTGTATACACGGGACTTCACTTTATACGCACATGTGTGCGTGAGTAACCATATGCTTACTTTTGTGTGT
Source organism: Colias croceus (assembly GCF_905220415.1). Classification (NCBI taxonomy): domain Eukaryota; kingdom Metazoa; phylum Arthropoda; class Insecta; order Lepidoptera; family Pieridae; genus Colias; species Colias croceus. Next base: position 2,464,714 of record NC_059559.1, on the reverse strand, counting down.
CTGCGTGTGTGTTTATGTGTGTGTGTGTGTCACGCAATGTTACCCTAATTAACTCACCAATCGTCTATACTGGTCGTGTCTCAACACGGGCTCTTTCAGCTCAGCGGCGAGTGTACTGACGCACTCCTCTAACGCGAGATATGTTGCCGGCACTCGCTGTTCTAGCATCGGTTCTTTGCTGCCTGGAGATAAAGTTTTTAATCATCGTGCATAAAGTTTTTGACATGTGTTGTTGTGTTCCAAATAAACAATTTTGATTTTTTTTTTTGATTTTTAAAATTATTGCAAATATTAGTATATCAGTGTAAATATTACACACAAAGTGCAAATACATTTTATCTCTCACGATTTAAATAACATTTTAGCTTTAACTCGACAGCGCAAGAAAATTGTTTTATATAAAGACTAGCTTACCGCCCGCGGCTTCTCCCGCTTTGTCAAAAACCTAATCCATACTTAATATTATAAATGCGAAAGTAACTCTGTCTGTCTGTTACTCAATCACGCCTAAACTACTGAACCAATTTTCATGAAATTTGGTATGGAGATATTTTGATACCCGAGAAAGGACATAGGCTACTTTTTATCCCGGGAAAATGACACAATCCCGGAAATCTCACGGGAACGGGAACTATGCAGGATTTTCTTTGACTGCGCGGGCGAAGCCGGCTCGGGCCGCTAGTAAATTATATACTAAAACCTTCCTCTTGAATCACTCTATCTATTAAAAAAATACCGCATCAAAATCCGTTGCGTAGTTTTAAAGATTTAAGCATACAAAGGGACATAAGGACAGAGAAAGCGACTTTGTTTTATACTATGTAGTTAATAATAGAAATTTGATCCTAATAGTTTTTAAAAATCTACTTATAGAGTACTAGATTTCCGCCCGCGGCTTCGACCGCGTTTGCAAAGGAAAACCCGCATAGTTCCCGTTCCCGTGGGATTTCCGGGATAAAAACTATCCTATGTGTTAATCCAAGTTACCCTCTATATGTGTGCTAAATTTCATTGTAATCGGTTCAGTAGTTTTTACGTGAAAGAGTAACAAACATCCATACATCCATACAAACTTTCGCCTTTATAATATATATTAGATATTAGAAGATTTCTGAGGAAAAAATGTTTTAATGCTATTGCCAAATACAAAAAAGGTATTAAACCCAAATTTTCAAGTTTTTTTTATTTATTTAATAAGTTTAAAATAACCATAATATTTACCTGGTGGTTTTACACTGAACGCGACTGAATATATAATATCAGCCAACAGTTTTATATTGTGCTTCGTGCTACATGATACCTGGAAATTCAATAATATTTATTTATAACACTCAAATGCTAATAAATAAGGAATTTTTTAATAAATATAAAAACATCGACCACGAGACGGGACTCGAACCCGCTTCTTTCCCCAAAAATTTCGAAACATAAATCTTATCAATAAAAATTTATTAAATTTAAAACAAATCCGGCAAAACTCTGACAAAAAAAAGTTACAACCAAAATTAAGTTCTTAATACTTTTAAATATAAATGAGCTTACTAATATATAAACATCTTTCTAAAACGAATTTTTCCCGACTCTATATTAATTTTATTACCCAACTAGCTGCTTCGCGCGGTTTCACCCCCGTGGCTCCACTCCTGTTGGTCGTAGCGTGATAATATATAGCCTGAGGAGCCTTCCTCGATAAATAAGCTATCTAACACCGAAAGAATTTTTCAAATCGGACCAGTAGTTCCCGAGATTAGCGCGTTCAAACAAACAAACAAAGAAACTCTTCAGCTTTATAATCTTACTAGCTGCTCCGCGCGGTTTCACCCACGTGGCTCCACTCCTGTTAGTCGTAGCGTGATGATATATAGCCTATAGCCTTCCTCGATAAATGAGCTATCTAACACCGAAAGAATTTTTCAAATCGGACCAGTAGTTCCCGAGATTAGCGCGTTCAAACAAACAAACAAAGAAACTCTTCAGCTTTATAATCTTATATAATATAAAAATGAATCGCAAAATGTGTTGGTAAGCGCATAACTTTAGAACAGCTGAACCGATTTCTTTAATTCTTTTTTTATTATATTCCTTGAAGTACGAGGATGGTTCACGTGTTCAGAGAAAACGTGAATATGTACCACGGGCGAAGCCGGGCGGACCGCTAGTATTAGAATAGATCTACAATACTAATATCCAATGTACAATACTAAAAACATTATTATCTTACTTCTATAGTATCCAAAACTCTGGGCAGTCCCAATTTATCAGCATCTGGTGCTCCCATGACACAACCACGAATTAACCTCTGTAAGGCCATGGGACTCTCACTCTCTGGGAGATTTGTCTGAAATAAAATATAATAATAACTAGCTTACCGCCCGCGGCTTCGCCCGCTTTGTCTAAAACCTAATAAATTATATACTAAACCTTCCTCTTGAATCACTCACATCTATTAAAAAAACCGGATCTAAATCCGTTGCGTAGTTTTAAAGATTCAAGCATACATAGGGACATAGGGACAGAAAAAGCGCCTTGATTTATACTATTTAGTGACTATCATTTTTTTATAGACATCAAAATTATTATAACTATAAACTGCTAGCTTTCCGCCCGCGGCATCGCCCGCGTTTAAAAAGTAAAACCCGCATTCCCGTCCCCGTGGGATTTACGGGATAAAACCTATCATATTTGTTAATCCAAGTTAGCCTCTATATGTGTGCTAAATTTCATTGTAATCGGTTCAGTCGTATTTGCGTGAAAGAGTAACAAACATACACATACACATCCTCACAAAATTTCGCATTTATAATATTATTAGGATTAGTATCATCATCATCATCATCATCAGCCCATATACGTTCCCACTGCTGGGACACGGGCCTCCTATGAGGGTACAGGCCATAATCCACCGCGCTGGCCAAGTGCGTGTTGGCGGATGACACATGTCGTCGAACTTTTTTTTTTTTTTTTAATTCTTCGACATGTCGGTTTTCCTCACGATGTTTTCCTTCACCGTTCGAGCAGTGGTGATGTTACAACATGCGCAGATAAATTGAAAAATCAATTTATTTCCTGCGCGCTCGCCTGGTCTCGAACCACGGACTTATCGATTCGAAGTCCGAGGTCTCACCACTGAGCCACCACTGCTCTCAGCTCTCAGGATTAGTATATAGATGAATAATTAAATAGATAACAAATGCACACTTACATTCATAATTTGATCATAGTGCGTGCCGACCATGATAACGGGAGATCCTGGTGCTCGGGCTTGTATAGATCTGTTAATATAATATCTAGATAAATAATGTTCAACAGAATTGATTAGGCTCCGACACTACTGGATCCATGATGTACGTAGGATATATTATATGATGTTTTTATAGATAGTAGTAGATAGCCGATACGTATAAAAAATCTATACATATAATAAATCTGTAGAAGGGTCAATTCTGTACATTGAAAATATTGAAAAAATAAATACCATGGGGTGTTACTGGATCGATACCAAACCCAAATATGTGTTTAAAAAAATTTTTGTCTGTCTATCTGTCTGTCTGTCTGTCTGTCTGTATGTTCAGGCATCACGTGAAAACTAATGGTTCGATTTCGATGAAACTTGGTATAATTATACCTTATTATCCTGGGCGTAAAATAGAATACTTTTTATCTTGGAAAAATACGTAGAAAAAAATTAATCTTAATTTTTCAGTTTTATCCATAGACGTTGTTCTGTAGAACCGCGAACACACGTTGCGTATTATTATAGGCCTAGCCGTATTTGGGTGAAATAGATATTTATAAGATATCATTGTCAGAGTTACTCAAAATGAAGAAATAAACCATCCACGCGAAGACCGACATCCGCGCGGACGGAGTCGCGGGCGGAAGCTAGTATACAATATAAGTAGGTTACCTAAGCCACTGTAGAGCGGTGGCCAATCCCTTCTTCCCGTCTGGCACTTTCCACACGACCAAGTATAGGGAACGACGCGATAAAAAGTACTGGTGGGTCGCGTAGTATCTGAAAACATAAGTTGTAATATTGCAAAATAATTGAAAATAAAATTTATGAAATAACTAATTTGATATCGAATTCATAATTTAATTTAGTTATCATCATCATCAATCTCAATTTCCTGTTAAGTTAAACTTCTTTAGTCGAGTTGAGAGTAAAATTTCAAGGTCATTACAATGTGAGAAGTGTACAGAAGTCGTGAAGAGAGGCGTGTCAGAAGTGAAACTTCTTTGGTAAGATACAACGGTACCAAAATCGTCGCCACTCCATAACGTGACGTTATTGCCATGACGCGACCTTGAAATTTTACTCTCAACGCGCATAAAGAAGTTTCACTAAATAAATAAATAACATACTCATGTTGCCCGCCAAAGTCCCAAGTGCTGAAAGTGACCGGGCCTCTAGCGGCACGCTGCGGCTCGAACACCCACCAGCCGATGTCCACGCCCACTGTGGACATCCCACGGGTGCTTCTGTTGCCCATACGTTTAGCCCAGTGCTGGGAAAACGTACATAAAGTAATGTATTAAAAGCGTACAGTTGTAAAAAGGTGGTACAAGTAAAAGATAAAATGGTAGCAGTCGTAGAAACGAAATAACTAAAGAGGGAATCATATTAGCTCAATCACTTGAGAAAGAAGTAATCTAGTCGATGTCCACGCCCACTGTGGATATACCACAGGTTCTGCAGTTGCCCATACGTTTGGCCCAGTGCTGGGAAATGTTGTTATAGATATTAAAGTCACAGTAATAGTAGAATTATATTAAGAAGATGACGTAACGTACGATAGACGTAAACGGAGAAGTAAGAGAAGTAGTAGTAGTAGTATAAGAAGAAGTAATTGGCGTAGAAATTAAGTCGTAATAGTCGTATTGGCTAAGTTCTGGCAAAAGTTGTATAAACTAGTCATTATAATCATATATTCTAAAGTCTTTATAATTAGTCATTATAATTATAAACTAAAATCTTTGAAATGATTGTAGTAGTAGTAGAAAATAAAGTAGTATTTGTCGTAGAAATACATTGAATATCGACTTAATTAATGGTTTTACTCACATCTGTCGGTTTCCTTCTGTGGTGTATTGCAGATTCTTGACGGAGACACTCCAAGAGACTAGTTTTACCGATTCCCTGCAGAAGTAAATTATTATCTTGAATTTTTTTACTGCAACTACACCCTTGTTATCATCTGTAGTTAATACTATGTTGAGTTGTAAGAAAATTATCTTAAAAGTGAATTGCCTGGTGGAGTTTGGGGCAGATGCATTATACATCTGTTTCACTGATCGACTTTCTTTAGAGACAAGTAAGTGATCAGCCTTCTGTGTCCTGATCAGCCTTGTGTGTGACCTAAGAATCTTCGGTTGTTGGTTTGGTTGTTGTCACACATTAACTACTGTATCAAGGAGGCAGTTTGAGAAACAAAACACTGGTCATGTTTTATGATAAACACAAGTAACTTAGAAGGTAAATTTTTGACCAACACTAAAATTGTACAATAACAATAAAACACTAAAGCAGTTCTTAGTTTTTAGATGTAATTACTAACATTAATACTTAGGTTTTTATTTTTTACTATTATGCGATATCCGAATTTTATGCTAAACTAGCTGCTCCGCGCGGTTTCACCCCCGTGGCTCCACTCCTGTTGCTCTTAGCGTGATGATACATAGCCTATAACCTTCCTCGATAAATGGGCTATCTAACACTGAAAGAATTTTTCAAATCGGATCTGTAGTTCCCGAGATTAGCGCGTTCAAACAAACAAACAAACTCTTCAGCTTTATAATATTAGTATCGATAAATAAATAAAGTCTACACGTCCAGCCACCACTAACCTGAACACCGACAATCATCAGCTTCATCCTAGCATAGGGCTTCGCCTCATGCAGGACCGACCTCAGAAAGCCGACCACATCGACGCTGCGACTTCGCCCCCCGCGCACCACGGAGCGGAGGGGCTCCGAGAGACAACAACCGACCGTGTTGAGATTCCAGAGGCGGGTTAGGAGCCCCATTTGGGGCGGCAGGTCTGTTATATCTATGTCCAAGCAAAAATCATCAAAATCGGTTCAGCCAGTCGAAAGTTTTGAGGTAACAAACACAAAAATTATAGTCGACTTGAGAAACTTCTCCTTTTATTGAAGCCGATTGAAAATACAATAAAAATAATGCAACATAATATGTTAGTACGAAAATCAAGTCACAGATAAAACTGACATTATTAAAAACTTAATTTTGCACCATGCTTCCTTTTTAACCGACTTCAAAAAAAGGAGGAGGTTATCAATTCAGCCGGTATGTTTTTTTTATGTATGTACACCGATTACTCCGAGGTTTCTGAACCGATTTACATGATTCTTTTTTTGTTCGATGCGGGATGGTGTCAAATTGGTCCCAAAAAAATTTTATTTATAGGCCCAGTAGTTTTTATTTTATGAGCATTTTTGTCTGTATTTGTAAATGTTGCAAGTGCAAGTTTGAAGTCGTTTGTTTTTAACGCAGTTATCACTTGTATAATGTAAGAATTATCAAAAATTTTTAAGACAGTTTGAATAAAAACTGCCCATTTTTTAAAGTTAAGTCGATAAATATTTTTTTTCTAGTTTTACGTTTCTAGACCCTTTTTATTCGGGTACAACACAAGCAAAGCCGCATAATCTTTATAGTTCATTATTATCTCCTATAGTTCATATACTACATCATAATATAACAAAAATACAAACCTTTATTCCCGCTCAAGTTAAGCACAGCCAGGTTGGAAAGCAAGTGTATGGCCGGTGGGACCGATCTCAACAGATTGCACGATACATCGAGCATAGATAGCAGAGGGAAGAGTAGTCTGCTCTTAAGACGACACTCTCCTTCAGACTGGAAAGAAGAATTTAATCCATACTAATATTATAAATGCGAAAGTAACTCTGTCTGTCTGTCTGTTACTCAATCACGCCTTAACAACTGAACCAATTTGAATGAAATTGGTATAGAGATATTTTGATACCCGAGAAAGGACATAGGCTACTTTTTACCCCGGGACATAGGATAGGTTTTATCCCGGAAATCCCACGGGAACGGGAACTTTGCAGGTTTTTCTTTAACTGCGCGGGCGAAGCCGCGGGTGGAAAGCTAGTTTTATAAGTCATAAGTCAGTATACACAAAAAAAACTTGAGCGATGTCAAGGGACATCCGGATGGAACGAAGTGTTAAGTTAGAGAGAGACAGACAGAGAGCCACGCGCACGCCGCACAACTCTAGCAAAAAGTGTCGTAACAACTTTTCGTAAGAATTTTTTCCGTCTAGCCCCCTTTCACAACGCGCGATAAGAAACTTCGTTCCAAAAAACAAATATTTAAACTCCATTTTTGAAGTGAAACTTCTTTATCGGGGTTGGAAAAAAATTTAGTGTAACATTTTTTCGTTACGCGTGACATTTTTCCGTTACGCGCCATCTTTTTCTCATCCCTACCACGCGTGATTCGACTTATTTCTGTAAAGTTGCATAAAGTAAATTATTTTTTGAAAAATAAGGTCATATAGAAGTTTCACTTCTTACGTGTGTACACTAGTACACGCACACATTTTTTTAACGTGGCCTTACTGCACAGCGTTCTCTGCAGAGCACGCTGCTTGCTATGAACATATCCGAACTTTTGCGATTTATAAATAAGAGAATTGAATTTTTAATTTTGATATCTACGGCAAATTTTGTAAACGATAAAAAAATAAAATTTTGTCGCACATTTTTGATATACTTATTACCTTATCCTCGTTTTTTCTTTTACTTTCGTCGCTGCATGTCTTAAAAAAAGATACCCTATAAAGTACCAAACTGGGCCTATACGGGATATGGAGCATATGAACTCACCCATTCATCATCATTATCATCATTCCGGTGATCACTGGGCGGGGCCAAGCCATCATCGTCTGTTGTAAGTTGAATGCGTGTTAGCATATTGTTTGCTAGGATCTGTAATAAAGAAAGATAAAATTAATCAAGTAAATAGATCAATTGTATTCACTTTCATTAAAAATAAAGTAAATAATATATTACTTGTATTAAAGTTCATATTATGGTGATAATGAGGTGTCGACAATAATGATTTCGTATAAAGAGCGAGTTACTCAAAGTGTTTATTTATTACACGAAAATTTAAGCGATTTTAAAGAGAGCACTGTTTGTGGCAGTTTACATTATTATGTAACCCATACAAACAACTTGACTCACGATCAACTTGTAATTCGCCAAAAAAATCCAAGCCCCGTTTTATAAAACATTCAAATTAACACCTTATTTCGAGGTAGTAATGTTCAAATTATATTGTAAAACTCATTAGAAAACTCTAATTGAGACGTAAGCAGAGTTTTACTTCAGACAGTTTTGAGCTAATTGTGAATCTAGATAGTACTTAAAATAAATAACCTAATGTGTATTATAATGTAAACTAGCTTACCGCCCGCGGCTTCGCCCGCTTTGTCTAAAACCTAATAAATTATATACTAAAATCTTCCTCTTGAATCACTCTATCTATTAAAAAGCCGCATCAAAATCCGTTGCGTAGTTTTAAAGACTTTGTTTTATACTATGTAATGTAAATAAATTCTAAACACTTTCACTCACCAAAGTCCTCAACGCCTCCAGCCTCAAGTGTCGTCTCGCAGCACAGGCCGCACTCAGTAATTGTGACCGCACGGAGCCCCCGGAGCGGGGCCGGGACCGTCCCACGGCCCCGCTGCCGCAGTAACACGCTAGCGGGGACCCTACTGAACTGCCGAAACTGTCCATCTGTGGGGAGATATGACATACATGAAAAAAAATAGGCAAGGTGTGTGGAGGAAGGAAGGTGGAATTCCTCCATCGAAACAGGGAGGATTCTCGAACAGTCCACTTGAATGGCCGGCCGTTAAGGCCCCGATGGATAATGTCGGGAAGTTGTATATGATAATATGCTCTGCAGCGAAAACATTTCTCTTGCTCGATTCAGAGCGAGGTGTCGCTACAGATGAATGTAAAAAGCCACTGAACTGCCGAAACTGTTCCCCTCAGAGGACAAACATAAACATAACATACGAAGAAAACTGAACCAAGTTGCAAATAGAAGTATGCATGGCAAGCAAACGAGCAGTCGGATTTCCCTACGATCTCCACCAACAAAAGTTGTATGAAGCTGTTTTTGTAAGATTTGTAGGCTATCGATGTGATTGTAATTTATTGAACAGCTTGGGGTTTTTTTTATTTACAGAAAAGTGTAGCCCCATGTCCGCTAGTGGGGTAAGTGGCAGATGCATTATACATCTGTTTCACTAATCGATTTTCTGTAGGGACAAGTAAGTAGATGTGTGTGCAAGACCGAGACATTTTTTTTTCTTCGTCTCCACCGGGAATCGAACCCAGGACCTCTCGGTTCTACGCTCACGCGTTAACCACTACCACTAAGAAGTTGGTAATTTATTTACAGAGGGAGACGTAAATTATACCCAAATTTCAACCATTTACATATAAAATAAACGAACTATAAAAGTTCGCCTACACAACCAATAAAATTGAAAAATTTCATCAAATCAATCACCTAACAAAGTTTACAAGTTTAAAAGAATGAAACAAACTTACTTGCGGCAAACTCGGCCAGCACGTGATTTCATTGTAGCTAAGGTCCAGTTGGCGGAGATTCGTTGGATATGACGTCACGTACGACATCGACCTAGTAAACAATTCAAAATATAAAATTCGTAGTACGTAGTAATTATTGTGAAAAAAAATTTACCCGACTGCGAAATATATTATTGTGAAAAAAAATTTACCCGATAACGATAGAAGGAGGGTTATTGCATCATTCGTTATAGGCAGAGTTTTGATTCGGATAATTTTTGAAGTGAAACTTCTTTATCGGGGTTGGAAAAAATTTTAGTGTAACATTTCGTTATGCGTGACATTTTCCCGTTACGTGCCATCTTTTTCTTATCCCTACCACGCGTGATTGGACGCATTTCTGTAAACTTAAGTAAATTATTTTTTGAAAAATAAGGTCACAAAGAAGTTTTACTTCTTACGTGTGTACACTTGTACACGCACACATTTTTTTTGTTAGTAGTGTATTTTACGTCAATCGTTTTAACGGTTATAAAGATTAACGTAAATGTGATTTTAGAAATTCATTACAAAACTCTGCCTAATACAAGTATAGGCAGAGTTTTGAATTGGACACTTTTTGCGTGAATGCTAGCTGTTTCTCGTGCGTCGATATGCGTCTTTTCCTGCGTCAAGCATTAAAAGCGTCTTTCTCCTGTTTTTACTTAATCTCAGACATAACTAATTTTTTACTCTTTCCTATATTAGCCCTATGATATATAAAAGAGCTAGATACGTTACCCGCTCTCTATTTTGGCAAGAAAAAACTCAGGTAAGTGCCCGAGTTTCACTTAGTCACGCACCATTCAGCGTCGTGGCTGGACGTTCTTTTTGTATTTTAATCGGCAGTTGTTATTACGAAGTACATGAGTGAGACATGTATTATGTCTCGTGCGTGAGAGTGAAAGAGAGAACAACTGTATTGGTGATAATGCGTTAGTAAGTAGGTATGTATTAATTACGCTGTTTTTTTGTGCAATGATGTTGGCGTATGCCGCGTCTACTAGTATAATAGGTCATTGTATTAGCCTCCTATTTTTTTCAGTTTCTCCCTTAAATTACCTTATGAAACTAATAAACTTACCTCAACCCATTATAAGCCATGTTGAGCCTGGTCAGCGCGGGGGCCCTACACGCGAGCGGCGGGGGGATACACGAGAACTGGTTGTGCGACAGGTTGAGGGACGCCAGGCAGCTGGCCCCGGGGCCCGCGGGGGCCCGCGCGGGGCTGGGGGCCCGGGCCCCGCGCCACGCGTGCGCGCGTTTCGCTTCTGACCAGCTGGAAATAACATTTATTACGTATATAGCTCGATATTTGATTGACCGATTGGCTTGGTTGGTAGTGGCTCTGCCAGCCAGGGGTCGTGGGTTCGATTCCCACTCGGGGCAAATATTTGTGTGATGAACATAGATGTTTGCTCTGTGTCTGGGTGTTGAATCTATACTAATATAATAAAGCTGAAGCGTTTGTTTGTTTGAACGCGCTAATCTCGGGAACTACAGGTCCGATTTGAAAAATTCTTTTGGTGTTTGATAGCTCAATTATCGAGGAAGGTTATAGGCTATATATCATCACACTACGACCAATAGGAGTGGAGCCACGGGGGTGAAACCACGCGGAGCAGCTAGTTACGTATATAGCTGCAAAACAAAAAGGATTATTTTCTTATATACTACACAATCGATATTTTGTACAGATTAAATATTATTCAAGTTAAACTTCTTTACGCGCGTTGAAAGTAAAATTTCAAGGTCGCGTCATGGCAATACCGATAGTTATTAATACGTCATCGAGTAAGCCGACGATTTTGGTATCTTTGAATCTTGCCAAATAAGTTTCACTTCTGACACGTGTGTTCAGCACACACCCTGTTCTTCTTTATACTTACATAGCGTTACCAGCTCGGTTGCCAAGTACTGGCACATCTTCATCATCAGGGGTCGCATCACTATTCTCTATAGAGGGACTTCGAGAGGCGGATTTCTGAAAAACAGGTACACTAACATTATTGAATACAATTTTTCTGTATCTATATGTAACACACAAAAAAGCCCTTTTATAATAGACTAGCTTACCGCCCGCGGCTTCGCCCGCTTTTTCTAAAACCTAATAAATTATATACTAAAATCTTCCTCTTGAATCACTGTATCTATTAAAAAAAAACCGCATCAAAATCCGTTGCGTAGTTTTAAAGATTTAAGCATATAAAGGGACATAGGGACAGAGAAAGCGACTGTTTTATACTATGTAGTGATGATGTAAAATAGCTACGAAGTGATTACAAAATTTACAAAAAAATTACATTATTATTATAAATATGTAATCGTAATTGAAAAAAGTTAAGCAAATGTGCAGTTCTAACAAAACGAAATATCATGTTATTCTATGTCGTCGTTACTAGGTTACGTTGTTGAATTTTGTTGAACTGTCAAATGTTGCCTATTAAAATGGCTCTACTATAATTATATTTTAAAAACTGTTTATGGGGTTTGAAACTTTTTGTATGGACGCTGGCATATCGACCCGCCGCCATTTTGATTTTTTTTCAAAATCGCGGCGCACGATTAAAGTGGTATGTATGGATAGAGGACACATAGACGAACTGTCTAATAACATAGTACCCTAAAGCGTCACATTACCGAGATATTTGGAGGTAAATATTCACTTATGAGTACGACAAACACTAAAAATAGACTTATTACGTGTCTATATGCATGATATTATCTCCAAATAATCACTCCCAGGTAGATTATTATTATTACAGGAAGAAAGTAGGTATTCATTACATTACTTACATTTTTATGTAATGTATGTATGTTTTTATGTAATGAATCTACCTACTTTCTTCCAATAAACTGTTATTTACCTCCAAATATCTCGGTAATGTGACGCTTTAGTGTACTATGTTATTAGACATTTTTTGTTTGTCTATGTATCCTCTATCCATACATACCACTTTAATCGTGCGCCGCGATTTTGAAAAAAAATCAAAATGGCGGCGGGTTTGATATGCCAGAAAGTTTCAATGCCCTTTCCAGAAGTAGTACTCGCGTAAAATCAAACACAACAATAAACTACACCAAATCATAACTTTAACAAATTCTAAAAAAATATTTACCCCCATAGAGAAACCAAACGGCGCGCTATTCGAAGAGGGCGAAGCCCCCGGCAGCGGGGACTGCGCGGGAGAACTCGCGTCCGACATGTAGTCGTTTACGGGCTAGAAATAAATTATACTAACTATAATATTATTACTAACAACCATATAATGGCCAAGTTTCAGTAAATTAAACCAACATTCAAGTCTTGCAAGCTAGAAGAATATTTGCGAAATGTTTGATACTTGAAATAACGTTTGGCCAAGTTGGCCCACGCTGGTTCACCTCATTATCACTAGGCAGTAGGCAGTTCCTTCAAGGAATTCAGAACAGCATTCAAATCTAGAAGAATATTGCCGAAATATACAAATAAAGTTTGGCCAAGTTGGCCCACACTCACCTCATCACCACTAGGCAGTTCCTTCAAATGGTTCAATGCCGCGTTCAAATCTCGCAAACTTGGCGCACTCCACATGTTCGCTGGTAATGCTCTTAATTTGTTGTTGGAAACGTCTAAACTCGTGAGGGAGGGGAGGGAAAATAGCTCTGGCGGGAGTACTTCTAAACGATTATCCTGGAAGAAAGTATGAAAAATGTTTATCTAAAATAATACTGTAAAGAGAAATTATTTCTTTGTTACGCTTTAAATCAAAAACTAATTGACCGATTTAAAAAATCTTTTGGAGAGAAAATTACCGTTAGAAAGAAAGGTACCGTTAGGGTAAGTTACCGACTAACATATTTTTTTGATCCCGAGTCAACGCGGTCAAGCAACGTATTTTTTTCTAGTGTTTATGATAAAAAAAAATTGTGCGTGTCCTAGTGTACACACGTAAGAAGTGAAACTTCTTTATGACGTTATTTTTCAAAAAATAATTTACTTTATGCTACTTTACAGAAATACGTCGAATCACGCGTGGTAGGGATAAGAAAAAGATGGCGCGTAACGGAAAAATCTCACGCTCAACGAAAAAAATGTTACACTAAATTTTTATCCAACCCCGATAAAGAAGTTTTACTTCAAAAACTTGGTTTTGAATTTTGCCACAAAAACTAGAAAAAAACGAGAAATAAAAGAGAATCTAATTTATTATGACAAGAGATGAAGGCATTTCAAATTATTTTTGTTTGAAGAAAAAATTATGGTACAGATAAATACCTGTAAATACAACTCTTGCAGCACAGGGGCTGTGTACACGCTGGTACTCTTCTTCTCCGCTCTCTTTCTTCTCAATCTGCTCCCGTCCAACTCTTCTTCGAACGGATCATCTGCTGTTGGTAAACGCTCTAGTTTGTTTTGAGCTGCGTTTAAATACCTGTAATGTTTTTTTTATAATAATTTTAAATATTTTCATGTGACTATATTATAAATGCGAAAGTTGGTATATTTATTTGTTGGTTACTCCTTCATGCAAAATGCTGAACCGATTTTCATGAAATTTGGCACACATAGAGGACTTGGATTAACGCATAGGATAGTTTTTATGCAGGAAATCAAACGGAAACTATGCGAGTAGTTCTTGAAAATGCGGACAAAGTCGCGGGCATGACATAGTAATATAAATAAAGTATAATTTAATGTCTTTCGTAAATAACCAATCATATCGCTTCATAAAATTTGAAGTTTGAACCTTTTAGATAGATAGATATAGATTTTAGCGTTTGAAAAGACATTGGTTATTAACAAACACATTCCTCCCACATTATTGGTGAAAAAAGCACCCTTCCCCCCCCCCTCCCTCTTCTAAAACAACTTTAACAATGACGTTACTAACCTCAAGCTAGTCAACCCGAACAGCTCTCGAGGCAGTTCCCTCAGCTCATTATTGGCTACTTCCAATCGAGTTAGCGCTAAAAGGGCGTGGTTGCTCGCACTTAGTTTGGGATTCACGCGTAACGCCGCGGCGCGGAGCCAGCTCATACTGAAATTGATAAAAAAAATCGTTTATTAAGGGACAATACATAAGTTCAAAACAATATTTTATAATAAGACTGTTTGAGAGCATCACTCAAAAATACTAATGAAAATACTAAAAAATATTTAGATGGAAAATACAATCTTATTGTTTTAATTCTGCTCTTAAAATAGGCGATAAAAAAAATATTTTCTACGGTCACAATATAATAGCATAATGAAGAAATGGTATTTTTCTTTCATGGCCTTATAAAAGATGAATCGCGATAATCTCGACGAAATGACGCGGGTCAGCACTGTCTATCTGCGATCAGCACTGTCTATCTGCGGTCACTACTGTCTATCAGCGATCAGCACTATCTATCAGCGGTCAGCACTGTCTATCGGCGATCAGCACTGTCTATCTGCGGTCAGCACTGTCTATCAGCTATCAGCACTGTCTATCAGCAGTCAGCATTATCTATCTGCGGTCAGCGCTGATACTCACCGCAGTCTGGCCAGCTGGCACCGCAGCTCCCGCCAGTTGATCATAACCGGCGTGGAGGGACAGCGCGCGCTGAACGACAACGAAGAGTCAGCGTCGCGCCCGGACAGCACCGTCTCGGACAGCGCTGACTTGTTCAGCTTGTACTCCGGGTCGGGGTACGCCTGTATAATTACATCATACTATATGCAACATCGACGTCTCTTTTTTGATAAACACTAGCTAGCTATACATAGTGTAGATGAAAAAATAATGTTAAATAAATAAATGAGATGATTAACGAAGAAGTTACCGATTAAATAGATGTAATATAATATTGAAATAAATTTATAAAGTTATATTACACTAGCTGTGACGCGCGGTTTTACCCGCAGTGCTCCGCTCCTGTTGGTCTTAGCGTGATGATATATAGCCTATAGCCTTCCTCGATAAATGGGCTATCTAACACCGAAAGAATTTTTGAAATCGGACCAGTTGTTAGCGCGTTCAAACAAACAAACAAACTCTTCTGCTTTATAATATTAGTATAGATTACAGACTGCAGTGTCCAAATAAAATAAATAAGACAATAATTCGTATCATATTCATAGTGTAAGGGTAATCGATGTAACTAAAAATTCTTACCATTTACAGCTTAACCAATCGATACATATATAGAATTATTTTAAATCTTTTTCTCTTATTTACCATGAAAAATCTTGCCTCTTTATCCAATACTGGTAACCTCAGAACTTTAAAGTGTATTATAAAAACCTCCGTAATTCCAAAGGCCTATCCTCTCGATACGAACCTTAGTAGCCAACAGCGCAGCCACCAGATCGGTCAAGCCGTGTCTCGCGCACTCTCGCAGGGCTTTGCCCCCCGGGTCCGTAGCCCCGGCCGCGAGGAGCATTTCCACTATTTGTACGTTACGAGCCCGAGCTGCTACCGCTAGGGCTGTCCAACCTTCTCCTGGGGAGAAATGGTAGTTATTGAACCGTTTTGGGATAAATTTCAGTGATGAATATATACTACTAGGTACTAATATAGGTACTAGCGGTCCGCCCCGGCTTCTCCATGGTAGATATATATATTCGCAATAAAAGGTAGCCTATGTCCTTACTCAGGGTCTAAATATTGTCTGTGCCAAATTTTATCAAAATCGGTTGAGAGGTTTAAGCGGGAAAGCGTAGACAGACGGACAGAGTTACTCTCGCATTTATAATATTAGTTAATATCGGGATGGTATATACTTAGCAGCAACCTTCTTCTGGAAAATATATTATTAAATAAAAAAATTCGATTTAAATTCATTATAGTCCAGTCAATTATTACTGGAAAGACGATTTTTAATGAGATATCATCGTTTTTGAACCATTTTAATGTAGAAATTTTGCAGTTATTCAGCTCCGGCCTTTTCCTGGAAAGATATACTTTTAGAAAGACCTTTGGTAGTTATGGGGCCATTCTGGAAGAAGTACTATTCTATCAAATAAATATCAAACTTTCCTTCTCTTGAAAAGAACACACAGAAAGTCCACAATTAATTTTCAATGCAGCAATTTTCTAAGGCCACTAGAAACCTTCTTATGGAGACAAAATAGTCTGCTGAAGTTGAAGCTGATCCTACTTAATATTATAAATGCGAAAGTGATGAGGATGTATGGATGTATATTTGTTACTATTTCACGCAAATACTACCGAACCGATTACAATGAAATTTGGTATGTAGGTATCTCAAGACTCAGAATAAAACATAGGCTACTTTTTATCCTGGAAATCTCACAGGAACGGGAACTATGCGGATTTTTATTTGAAGTTATTCATACAAACACTCACGGTCATCATTGTAGTTCGCATGTTGCGGTGCGGGCGAAGCGCGACCGCGTGTGATGGACGCGCTGCGGGACCGGCGACGCGTGTCGCGGGCCGCTTCTGATACCATCTCCTGTATATTTCATTAATTTTTATTACAAACGTAAAATCAAATACGTCGTTGACATATGAGAATGTGGAGCAGTTAAAACCATCCCTTTTTCATTTTTAAAATGGAGAAATCTATTAAAACCAACCCTGATTTAATTATGATTATTAAATCATAATTAGCTATTACACATGACTAAATTTAATTAAAACCTTATTTTAAAATAATCGACATACGTATATTTTTGATTGAAACATTCAAAACTCATCGCATCCATATCTAATATGGAGCTGTTAAAACCAGTATCATCACACATAGCAACTAATATGGAGCTGCTAACATCGCAACTAATATGGAGCTGCTAACACCGCAACTAATATGGAGCTGCTAACACCGCAACGCCGCACTCACCGCGCACGCGTCCGGCTTGGCGCCGGCCGCCAGCAGGCGCCGCAACACCCGCGCGTGCCCGAGCCGCGCGGCGCACGCCACGCACGTGTCCAGCCCGCGCCCGCTGTCCGTGCGCACGGGACGGACACGCTTCTCCGCGTCCGGTGCTGGCTGGAAATGGAAATTCTAAATTTGAATAAAGTAATTCGAATAGGAATTAAGAAAAAGAAAGAAGATTCTCCGCATCTGGTACTGGCTAGAAAGGAACATTCCAAATTTGAATTAGCAATAGGAAAAGGAACGGAGCTTTTCTGCGTTTGGTGTTGGCTGGAAATAGAAGTTCGATATTTGAATTAGGATAAGAAAAAGAACGGAGCTTCTCCGTGTTTGATGCTGGCTGGAAGTGGATATTAAAAATTTGAATGAGGAATTAAGAAAAAGAACGGAGCTTCTCCGTGTTTGGTGCTGGCTAGAAATGGATATTCGAAATTTGAATAAAGAATTAGAAATATATCGGATCGTATCGAATGCGTAGCGTGAATTCGTAAGAATTGAAAATTCGAATTTTAAAGACGAAATTCAAATAAGCAAAGCGTCGAATCGTTGGAATGTGCATTTTTTTCTAAAGTGAACCTGAATTTAGATTTCCAATTTTGAAATTTAAGTCTTAAAATTGTAGATGTAATAATTCTATTAAGGAATTAAAATGGATTGGATCGTTCGTGTGTGTAAGTACAGTAATCCAAAATTAATAATGCGCATGCAAATCTTCGCTAATTGTCGTATTTCCGAAGACACTCGAATCATTGAATCGTAAGAGCCCTAAACAACGAACTTGCATTTTACACTTTGTTCAAAAGAAATAGAAGTCAATTCACGGTCATACACAATCAAAAACAAATCGGGCGGTAGGTGACGGTAGCCTGTCAGTCAAAAAACTCAAAAATCCGTCAGTTGTCTATATTGGTGGTGACTGCACATGTTCTCTCTGTGTGGAATTATATAGAGCTGCTATTACGTACCCTTCTTGGTTTTGTTTTTAAAGGTGAATTGAATTAATCGATGAAATGATTTACACAGGTGATGGCAGTAGGGAAAGTGAAAATGAAGAAGAGCATAATGAAAGTTCCGATGTACGTACAATGTCAGAAATAAAGATAATCCCTGATTTTGATTGTTTTTATTTTCATTTTTTTTGTAATTGTCATAATATTGAAGAATGTTCACTGCAAATACCTACTTTTGAACTGAGATTTTAATGATTAGATTTATATGGTTTAAATAATATTTAAACCTGTGTTTGAAAACCATATTTTATACAATATAAATTTTGTGTTATTTAACCTTCTTTTCTTCCATCATTAGACCAGTTTCAGTAAGACACTTTAGACCTTCGCACGTCCTACGCACATTATTTGCGCGTAACTAAATCTGTATTTTATAGTAGGACGCGTGAGAGAGCGTGAGTGTGCAACGTGCTTTATAGTGTTCGCTCCAGCCCCCCTAGCCAAGTGGCTTTCTGTTAGCGTAGCGTTCAATAGAATAGACTACGAATGTATGAGATTGACGTAGGCTGTAGATACGTTTAAAAGTACTATAAAATTTTCTAAGTAAATCAATCCAACAAAGATATATTCGCAATCGTGGGGTTATACTCGCTTATTTACTTACAAGGAATTATCGACACAAAATCGTTACTTACAAATACATATAATTTGACTAAATTATGCATGAAGAAAATGCATTTAACCACTCTATATAGATATCATCTTCGGACGCTCCGGGAATATGACAGTTGCCGAACAGTGACGAAGATTTCTATGCGCATTATTACTTTTGGATTACTGTACAATGTTTATCCGTACAATGTAGGAACGCGTATTAATAATTCATTTTTAAAATATAAAAGAAAAACCGATATTACCGTTTTACCCCCACCAGTCAGCTTATTGACGATCGCGTGAATGCCCAGCGATATGCCACTCCGATGGGGACTTGTGATGCGCTGTTCTGATGGACTCGTTTCTTTTGGCGATACCTGTGAAATTTGAGAAAATCACACACATGTATACATGTATAAATATCAGACAACAAGAAATATTTTTAGCAGTACTTGTTGTTTAGTTAGTTTGACTGCTTTTGAAGTGAAACTTCTTCAGGCGCGTTGAGAGTAAAATTTAAAGGTCGCGTCATGGCAATACTCACTCATTCACTCATCCACCCACTCACTTACCCACTTACTCACTCTACCCAACCACTCATTCTACCCAACGAATCATTCTACCCACCCACTCATCCTACCCACAAACCCACTCATCCTTCCCACCCACTCCTCTACCTAACCACTCACTCTTTCCACTCACTCTACCCACCCACTCACGCTACCCACCCACTAATTCTACCCACCCACTCAATCTACCCACCGAATCATTATACCCATCCACTCACTCTACCCACCCACTCACTCTTTCCACTCACTCACTACCCACCCTCTCATCCTATCCTGCCCACCCACTCACTCTACCCACTCACTCACTCTACCCACCCACTCACTCTTTCCACTCAATCACTACCCACCCTCTCATCCTACCCTGCCCACCCACTCACTCTACCCACACACTCACTTACCCACCCAACCATTCATTCTACCCACCCACTCACTCACCTGAGAGTGCCCGACCGCCGGCAGCGAGAAGTCCAGCAGCGCATCAACAACAGCCGCATTTCCCAACGTACAAGCAACGTAAAGTGCACTTTGGCCGCTCGCGTCACGCGCGTTGACGTCGAACGCCATGCGATATTGGTGTTGACCTGATGCGTCACTGTATAACAGTAATCGAGTCATATTCAAACCTTTCTGGTCTTCAAAGGGTAAAACTAAACTGTCCGTCTGTCTGTTTGTCTCTCAGCACGTCCCTCTGCCTCTGTCACCAAGCTAAATCTTATGAAAAATGAAAGTTTGGGTTCTGTTATCTGTATGATAAAACAAAACTGGAAAGCCTTATTTATGTTGCAGCAAAATTTAACTAATTAATACATTTCCACAAAAACAACTTTTTAAAATCAAAATATATATCAATCATTTTAAAATCACATTTAAGTCATCTTTATCTTTTTACTCATATATTTATCTTTCAATGTTTCTTCTTACTCCTACAAACTACTATCTCACTCACTTGTAAGTAGTCAGCAAATGGTCTGGATACTGGTACTCGAGTAACAACTTGACAAGCGCCGGGTGACCGCCGATACACGCTGCGTGTAGCGGCAGCCATTTTTCCACTGTTTCTTGCTATAATAAATTAATAAATATATTTTTTACATCATAATAGTGAGAACTGAGAAGTGATTTTAAAGACTGATCTTTAACGTCCCTGAAATCAATCACAAACTTGTCAATAACTAGATTGAAATTGTTGTTATCAATTTATGAATATTATTGAAATATTACATCTATACTTTACTACTGCACCAATCTGTTTTAGAAAACATTATGCTGAAACCTGTGAAGCAGCAAGCGTGATGTATTATGACGGTAACTCTCTTAAGTTATCCTACTCTCTATACTCAGCAGCGGCAAAAAATAGACTATAAATCAGATAAATCTTAGAACAAAATATGATAACATTTAATGAGTCTGCATGCTGCAGAATTTAATTAGTCTGCAGAACTATTCCTGTAAGCTTTTCTTAGCCAATTATACAATATATACCAAAATATGACTACCTAAAAGACCTTTCCTAACCTGAACAGCTTCCGGAAAGTGTGCCAACAATAACGTGGCGATATCCTCGTGTCCATGATAGCAAGCTATGTATAATGGCCCATATCGTGTGACGGGGTGCGCTCGGCCATCCGCGCCAGCACCCACTAGGATGGATGCTGCTGGTAGATTGCCTAGTTCTGATGCCCTGGAAGGTAATAAGGAAGTCGAGTGAGAAGAGTCGTAAAAAATTAAAAATAATCTTTATTTTTGTTAGTGAGAATTTCCTAGCTACTTTGGAGATAGAAGAAATCAAACTCCAACTCGATAAATTGTTTATGAATTACTACAACCGATTCGGAAGGTCCCATCTATCGAGAAAAATTGGCAAGAAACAACAATACAACTCTTTTTATTATTATCCTGTTTCTTTTTAAAAACTTTTAACGTATTTTTGATACTCTTTTTTTTACGACTTCACACACTACTTACACATATAACAACGTGTTAGCACCACCGGGCGTCAAGTTGGCGATGATGGCCGCAGCTGGCCCAAGCACTTCCAACTTATCGTGGAGGGCCCGAGCGTCGCCCCTGACGACCAGCTCGCGGAGCTGCGCGTGAGTGGAGAGACGCTCTCGTTCCAATGCATCTGAAAAGAACATTATTGATCTAAGTCGCCTTTAAAATATCAGAACTAAATCAAAAAATGGAACCACACTGAAGGCTTTCAAATAAATAAAGATGGTCAAAATCGGGTTAACTTGTCGAAAGTTGTGAGATAACAGACACATAAAATATAATCTAAAAAACTTCTTCCTTCTTCTGAAGTCTGTTGAAAATACGTAGAGCTATATAGGGTTTATATAGCAGGATAGACGTTACATTCTAGAGCATCTGAACAAAAAATAAAATGCCCTTTTGCGCCCTGTCATAAAAAAATGGCATTCTTTCATGCCACGGATACACGTTCTCGACCCCACCTGCCCCTTTGCTTGCTCTGTCATATACCTGCAGGAAAAAAAGCACTGCATACCCCACCTTCATGCCACGGGTCCTGCACATCCTCAACAAAGTACTGAGCCGCGTCGTACGCGTCCTCCGGCTCGACGCGCCTGCGCCCGCGCTTTTCGGAATACGACGATCGCACGTTACCCGCCGCGGATCGAAAGCGGTTTAACATATTAGACCGGCGCGCGGCTTCTTGCCGGTCAGACGCCCATCTTTACTATTGTCTCTCAAATACGCAATCACTAGCACTGTGTTCTTTATTTTGAAAGAACGTAATTTGGCACTGTGGTATTTATTATTCAAAACGTTGGTTGTTGATAGAATGGAGATATTGATGCAAGTTGTCTTAGGTCAGTTGGGTTTTTATGATATCGATAAAACTAGAATAAATATTGCATAAATATTACATTATTAGCTGTTTATATGTGACATTTTTGCATGATTGTGTATCTTATTGTATAATTTTTAGATTAACATAATTTATTTCTTTTTCGTCCCCTTATTTATACCTATCCTATGTATTATATTTATAGTCCTAATCCTAATCTTTATGAAAATCCCAATGCTAATTCTGATAAGAGCAAGGCCTATTCCATATCTTGTTCCTCTAGATAGTAAGTTATTCTAATCCTAAATCAATTCTTATCTTTACCCTACCACTTTTCAAAACGTCTCTTTTATTTAAAAAATGTATGCGTGTACACACGTAAGAAGTGAAACTTCTTTATGGCCTTATTTTTCAAAAAATAATTTACTATATGCAACTTTACAGAAATACGTCGATGTAGGGATTAGAAAAAGATGGCGCGTAACGGAAAAAAGTCACGCGTAACGAAAAAATGTTACACTAATTTTTTTTCCAACCCCGATAAAGAAGTTTCACTTGAATATACAGAAACTATCTTCTTCTGAGTTTAGTTGTAACCTATTTGATGAAGGCTGAACTTAGTTCTCATTACCTAAGTGGCAATTAGTGTAATTAGTTGTAGCCGGTTAAAACTAGGTATATCCGCATAAGTTACAGCTGTCAGACAACTTTAATATAATATTTAAAATCTGAAGAGTTTGTTTGTTATCGAGGACGGCTATAGCCATAAGAGCCAATAAGAGCTGAGCAGAAATATAAAATGGTTTATTCAAGCAGACTTTGTGCAGAAGCACCAAAATTATCAGGATACAGAAAGACGGTTGGGTAAGAAAAAAAATAGCCTCCTTATTGCAGTTTCTTATCTAATATTATTCTGTGAAATACAGTAGATTCCGTAAAGAATAATAGCATCACACTTTAAGATAGACTATATCTTTTCAACTTTTACGATTGAAACGATTGTCACAAAAATATTGTGCCAGCAGACTAGCTTGGTCTGCTGGCTTAATATTAACTAACAGCTAGTATACAAGAAGTCTTCGGGAACGCATATTTTTTTCATAAACATATACTTAAGTTGAGGTTATGGGCACGGCGTGCGCAATCGATGCGTGACAGGACACGTGGTTAACCGCACAGTAATGCGACTATGTTAAGTCGAATTTGTTGTTATGCAACCCTCATAACAAATCCTCTTGGCTGTAAGCCCAGGACATTGATTTTTTTTAAGGACTAACTTTCCGCCCTTGCCCTCGCCCGCGTACCTTACTAACTAAAGAATAATCCGCATATATCAACCCTCCGGGATAAAATCTATCCTATGTCAAATTATACCTGTACCAAATACCATCCAAATCGATTCAGTGGTTTTGGCGTGCAGAGACAGACAGAGTTACTTTCGCATTTTAATGTTAGGATGGAAGTAGATATTAAATAGGCCGGGACAGTATCAACAACTCGATTAAAACTGTTAAATGTATTGTAAAATATTTGTTACCGAAATGTTTAATCTAAATAAAATAAATTAATGTTTAATAAATGGCTTTAAGCTTATGGCTTAATATTTATGCTGAAATAAATATTTCGTAATTTTATTTTTATCTTATAGATTAATATCCTAACACATGCAAGATGGCATCAGATAAACAGACCAAACTTTAACGATCTTATCATAAACGTGTTCGCAAAATTAAGGAAACTTCATACACATAAAGCAGTTCCTTTATGATTTACTAATAGTATTCGTGACTACCTACTGCATAATTTCGTAATTAACAACGTTTAGTGCTTTCCTGTGTAAACGCGGTTTAGTAATAAAAGACATAAGTGAAGTCCCATGTCCCCTAGTGGGGTAAGGGGCAGATGCATTATACATCTGTTTCACTGATCGATTTTCTTTTTGGCAAGCAGGTGATCAGCCTTCTGTGTCCTGCCAGACCGAGACATTTTTTTTTCTTCATCGCTACCGGGAATCGAACCCAGGACACCTCGGTACTACGCTCGCGCGTCAACCACTGTACCAAGGAGGCGGTCAATAAAAGATATACTTAGGTATAAATGCTTTTAATTGAATAGTGGCCCTATAGTCTGTTATCATGACTTCAAACTTAAATGAATACACATTCGATATTGTCTGTTAAGAGATTCCTTGGGGTTGTAAAAACATGCTCATGATGATGAGGATGATAATTGACTTAAAAGCTAGAATTTTACGCATAGCATATTTTAGCGTTGTGAAGTTAGGTGCAAGTTTGAAAGAGAGAGAGCGACAGGATACCGCAAAGATATAAAAAATAAAAAAAATACGTGTGGCATTCGGGGACTGCCGCGGTAAAGCTATTGCATGCTATGCCTTCAAGCCACACCTCCGTGCCTGTCGGAGTGGGGAGCGTGAGGTTTTTCGTTACGCAATTTCTGGATTCGGTCCCCGCGCTCAAGGCCCGCGATAGAAGCTATGCAATAGCTTAAAACGAAAATTCAAAATCCTTGGGATACCTACCGCCTTTGTCTCTTTCTAAATGTCGTACATTTCTACTTACAAGTATGTCTTTGCTACTCAAATCTATAATACAATTATGTAAGAAGGTCTTATAACTGCACTAACATTAGCATTTATCATTTTAATATTCCATTCATACCACAGCAACTAAAACTAACCATTCAATCGAATCCCGTCGGGCTAAAAACTATATTAACTTAACGTTTCTTTCGCGACAATCTTCACTAATATTATAAAGAGGAAAACTTTGTTTGTTTGCTTGATTGTAATGAATAGACTCATAAACTACTGGACCGATTTTAAAAATTCTTTCACCATTCGAAACCTACATTATCCACGAGTAATATAGGCTATATATTATCACGCTAAGACCAACAGGAGCGGACCACCACCATCCACGCGGGTGAAACCGCGCGGCACAGCTAGTTTATAATGTTTTGAATTAATTACGTGTCCGTCTAAATTACTAAGTGAAGATACCTAAAACAAACTTTAATACAAACCGTTTTTGGGACTATGCGTGCTACAGTACAATCTAAATCACGTAATATTAGCAATTAACGGTATAGTGCGAGGGCCTACTGTCCAAATCTTTAGTTTATCATCGATAAAGTGTATCGACACTATCGCAGTTTCAGATACCAACAAAACATTCGATGTGCCTTGAAAACTTATACGTGCTATTATCATAATATGACTTTTATATGATTTGCAATATATCTATGCGACGCTTTGCCGTTTTTTTTTTTGCACAGATTTTACATCATAATTCACACTACAAAAAAAAAATATTTACTTGAGTAATTCTGTACGTACTTACTAAATTCTTTACTCCCATAACATAAGTATGACAATCCCAAATTTAACTAAAATAATGGCAATTATTTATTATACTAGATTACCGCCCGCGGCTTCACCCGCGTTTTTCAAAGAAAAACCCACAGGAAAAACCGTTCCCGTTAGCGTGGGATTTTCTGGATAAAATCAGGATAGGTTTTATCCCAAGTTGCCCCCTATGTATGCTAAATTTAATTGTAATCGGTTCAGTAGTGATTCCGTGAAATAGTAACAAACCTACACACATACAACATACACATACATCCATCCTCACAAACTTTTGCATTTATAATATTAGAAGGACTGTGATGCCGACGGGAAAACTCCATGAGCTCTCGCACTACAAAGTAGTCATAGTTCATAAAACATATTATGTTAATAAAGTGAAATCGATTTAAGGTTTGCATCACGATGCAGTTTGTATTTAGTTATTGTAAATTGTAATTACAAATGGCGTGTTGATGATGATTTATCTACGCTCGTTTGTTTTTATAGACCGACGTTGTTGTTTTCATTACCTTTAAATCCTATCCTACTAAAATTATAAATGCGAAAGTTTTTGAGGATGTGTGTGTGTCTGTTACTCTTTCACGCAAATACTACTGAACCGATTACAATGAATTTTAGCACACATATAGAGGGTAACTTGGATTAACACACAGGATAGGTTTTATCCCGGAAATCCCACGGGAACGGGAACTATGCGGGTTTTCCTGTTATATGATCTTTAATAATGTTTTCAATGACATGTCATCAACTTATTTTTTTATAGATTAAAGTGATATTAATCTATCTCCCAGTGAGACCCATACTTTAATATGATGTCATGCTTATCAGAGGTCACCAGGGGTCACTTGAAACAGCTGAGTGAGTTGTGTCACTGTGTGATAACAGAATACCGTCATAGAAAGATATCTTCTGAATGGTATGTAATATTATATTGTTATCACTACATAGTATAAAACAAAGTCGCTTTCTCTGTCCCTATGTCCCTTTGTATGCTTAAATCTTTAAAACTACGCAACGGATTTTGATGCGGTTTTTTTTTAGTAGATAGAGTGATTCAAGAGGAAGGTTTAAGTATATAATTTATTAGGTTTTAGACAAAGGCGTTAAGCTAGTTTATATAATATATAATATATAAATCTCGTGTCACAATGTTTGTCCTCAATGGACTCCTAAACCACTTAACCGATTATAATAAAATTCGCACACCATGTGCAGTTCGATCCAACTTGAGAGATAGGATAGTTTAAACATGTAGGTACCACGGGCGAAGCCGGGGCGGACCACTAGTAATATATAAAGAAGAGGAGAGATGACTTTTGAATGTTATCATAATATTATTCTGATATAATATCTTAAGGATTAGGAAAAACTCATTCACGCGGGTGAAACCGTGGGATGCAGCTAGTCTTTACTAATATTATAAAGCTGAAGAGTTTGTTTGTTTAGTTGATTGAACGCGCTAATCGCAGGACCTACGGGTCCGATTTGACAAATTATTTCAGTCCTAGATAGTCAATTTATCGAGGAAGGCTATATTATATACTAGCTTCCGCCCGCGACTCCGTCCGCGCGGATGTCGGTCTTCGCGTGGATGGTTTATTTCTCCATTTTGAGTACCTCTGACAATAACATCTTATAAATATCTATTGTACCCAATTTCCAAATACGGCTAGGCCTATAATAATACGCAACGTGTGTTCGCGGTTCTACGGAACTATATCTATGATAAAACTGAAAAATTAAGATTAATTTTTTTCTACGCATTTTTCCAGGATAAAAAGTATCCTATTTTACGCCCAGGATAATAAGGTATAATTATACCAAGTTTCATCGAAATCGAACCGCTAGTTTTCACGTGATGCCTGCACATACAGACAGACAGACAGACAGACAGACAGACAGACAGACAGACAGACAGACAGACAGACAAAAATTTTTTTAATCACATATTTGGGTTTGGTATCGATCCAGTAACACCCCCTGGTATTTATTTTTTCAATATTTTCAATGTACAGAATTGACCCTTCTACAGATTTATTATATGTAATATAGATCATTACGTATATCACCACGAAGAGTGGAGGAAAGCGGGTAAAAACACGGGGTACAGTTAGTACACAAATAAACTGTATAAAACTGGCAATACTGATTCGAAAAAAGCTTGACCTAAAAACAGTTCTAATAATTTTCGAAAGTACATTATTCCCGACTGGAATCGGCTATTATTAACCCGGTCAAATGTATTGTCCCCTTGGCACACACGATATCGCGCAAGCGTATAAAATCATTAATTTTTGGGTTTTTTCTCGGTTGATTCTCACAAAATCAGTCCCGAAATTTCAGGGATAAGGGATTTTTCCGATCAAAACAAAAATCTATTAAATATACTGGAACAATAGACATTTTTGTTAGGCCGGTTGCAGAGCTTCACCGACCATTATGATTTTTTTTTATATATCCCGCTTTATTTTAAAAAAAAAATTTACGGCCATTTTACTCATTAGGTTAAGTACTTTCGATATCAGTTTAAAGTTTTTTGTTATCTGTAATAGTTACGGAAAAATCGCCTGTGCACAGTTAACGATTACACCCTGTATATGACAAGCGCGACTGACGTACGCACTGATGGTCGGTGAAGCTCTGCAACCGGCCTAACTCTACAGTCTTCGTCAAACGGTCGATTCGAAAAAAAACAGCCTCATTTAAAAGACAGTATGAACTAATGTATTCATAGTTACGCTAAAATTAACGGTAAATGGTTTTTTGCAGCTTTAATTACATGCTTAGTTTACATTTCAATTCGGCTCATGTTTTATTAATTACATATTAGCGTTCCGACGCGACTTCGCCCATTCTTTGAAGGTATTTTTCATGGGAATGAGATGTTTCAACGCTGATAAAGTAGCCTATGCCACTCTATAGCTTCTTAACTATCTGTAGACACAAAAATTATAACATACAGTCGATCCATTTCGACGTGAAAGATAGACAAACGTAAAACGATTTAGTATTTTCTAGGGTTTGATTTTACGCGAGTATTATACATTTAGAAATTAAAGACTTTTTAACGGATTTTAAACGCGATTTAATCATTATATTATTTTCCCGACGTTTCGAACACTTTACAGCGAGCGTGGTCACGGGGAGACTGAGATGTTGTACGTCTTGACGGTCATTCAAAAATTGTTATTTGTAAACTACCTCCACCTATTCCTCCGTAGTTGGTATGTGGAGTATTTTTCCGGATGTTGGCAGTATTGGCTGATCGTGTCTTCTAGTCTTTTGGTACGTTTGACATGGGATTTTAAATTCTTAATAACAGGATCCCAGGTGTTAGAGAGTTTCAAACCATCTTCTCTATTGAAATTTGGATGTTTTTTAATTTCAATAGCCTCGCGCACAAGTCTTGGAAAAAATTTATTTTCTCTGGCAAGGATTTGTGGTTGGTCAAATCTTATGAAGTGGTTGTTGTCCAGTGTGTGTTCACATACCGCAGACTTTTTGTGACGCCGATGCTTGATATCCGCAATGTGCTCCTTCAGTCGGTTAGCAATGCTTCTTTTTGTTTGGCCGATGTATGAGAGACCACAATCACAGTCTAACTTGTACACGCCTGCTTCTTGTAGAGGAATATTACTTTTAATTGGTCTCAAGAATTGGTTTATCTTCTTGTGCGGCTTATATATAGTTTTAATTGAAGCTCGTCTTAGGATTCTTCCAATTCTGTCAGTAACTCCCTTCACATATGGTAGGTAGGCCGGTTGTCATTCAACTGTGTGTGGCTTCGTTCGACTCCTGTGATGCTGTGGAGGCGCCTGCAGCTTGTTGTTACGTAGTACCCACTTGACATGCTGCAGTTCCCCGCTGAGGTGGGCAGCATCACAGAGGTGGCGGGCTCTCTGAAACAAAGATTTACCGACAGAAGCTAGTTGGCAAGGGTGGTGGTGAGATTCACCATTGAGGTACCTATCAGTATGAGTGGCTTTCCTATACACTGTATGGTTGAGCATGCCATCCCGTCCCCTCATTATTAAAATGTCAAGAAAGGCTAGACGGTTGTTAGTTTCTAACTCCATGGTAATTTGGATGTTTTTATGTATGGAGTTAAGATGTTCTAAAAATGCAGGTATATGTTCAGTGGGGAGTATTGTGAAGGTGTCATCTACATAGCGTTTATATAGTCTCGGTTTGACTGGTGCTGTGGCCAAGGCTCTCTCCTCGAAGTCTTCCATAAAAATATCAGCGACAACGGGTGATACTGGAGAGCCCATGGCCACCCCATCAACCTGCATGTAAAATTCACCATTCCACAATAAATAGCCAGATGTTAGGCAATGTTCTAAGATCTCTGCATATTCTAATGGCATATTGTGTTCACCTAACCTTTTCTTAACAATATTGATGCAATCAGTCACCGGGAGATTAGTAAAAAGAGACTGCACATCAAAGCTAACCATAGTTTCATTGTTTTCGATATTTAGGTCTTTTAATATCTCAACAAAATGGTATGAGTCCTTAACATAAGCACTGGTGTTACCTCTGAGGGGAGCGAGCACCCTAGACATGTGTTGTGATAGTTTTTGAGTGGGTGTATCAATTTGACTCACAATAGGTCTTAATGGAGTATTAGTTTTGTGTATTTTAGGTAAGCCATACATCTTAGGAGGTTTCACGCAAGATGGAATAAGATACTTAGTGTCAAGATTTAATGTCGTTTTGTGTTTATTTATAAGGTCAGTTGTTTGTTTCATTACCTTGTTTGTTGGGTCCTTGTCGACTTTTTTGTAGGTGTTTTCGTCCGACAGTATTTCCGACATTTTGTTGTTGTAATCTGACGTATCCATTATAACCGTTGCGTTTCCTTTGTCAGCTCGGAGTACTATTATATCTTCATTCTTTCGCAGGTGTTTTAAAGCGATAGACTCAGAGCGAGAGATGTTAGGTTTCGGCGGTTTGCAAGTGCGTAGTATACAAGATATGTCTTGCCGAATCGCCTCTGCGTCTTCTTTAAGAATGTTGTTTTTGAATAAAGTTTCCTCCACATGACTTATTATTTCTTCGCAAGGTATTTTTTTTGCGGCGCAGGAGCAAAGTTTAAACCTCTATTCAGTACCTCAATAGTTTTGTTATCAAGAGTTTGTTTTGACAGATTGACAACTGCTGTCACTTGAGGTTGACATTCAGTGACGTTTGGATACTCAGATGACATTGAGTTATTCTTCTTGGCCAGTAATTTTTCAAATTTTTGCTTTTGTTTGTCCGTGCATGATTTGACATTAAATCTTGACACTAAGTATCTTATTCCATCTTGCGTGAAACCTCCTAAGATGTATGGCTTACCTAAAATACACAAAACTAATACTCCATTAAGACCTATTGTGAGTCAAATTGATACACCCACTCAAAAACTATCACAACACATGTCTAGGGTGCTCGCTCCCCTCAGAGGTAACACCAGTGCTTATGTTAAGGACTCATACCATTTTGTTGAGATATTAAAAGACCTAAATATCGAAAACAATGAAACTATGGTTAGCTTTGATGTGCAGTCTCTTTTTACTAATCTCCCGGTGACTGATTGCATCAATATTGTTAAGAAAAGGTTAGGTGAACACAATATGCCATTTTTTTTTTTTTTTTTTTTTTTTTTTTTTATATACATGATAGGCAGGCGTTTGACCACTATCCTGCCTGATGTAAAGCGGTGATGTGATCTATGAAGGAGCACGCCTGCCTAGAAGAAGCCTATTCACTCTAGACTTGAAGAGCTGCAGATTATAATGGTCCGGGAATACCGACGATGGAAGAGAATTCCACACCTTCGCAGTTCGAATGAAAAATGAATTCGCATAACGCTGAGTGCGTGTGTGCGGTATATCGACTGCGAAGGGATGGAGTTCCATTCCACGCCTAGATGTCCGATAAAGAAATGGAGAAGGTGGAATAAGGTGGTGGAGTTCAGATGCACATTCACCAAAATGTATTCTATAGAAGACCGACAGACATGCAACTTGTCGGCGGTGATCCAGACTTTGGAGGTTACGACGAATCAACGAGGGATCGGCAATAATTCTGCAAGCTCGCCTCTCGATGGAGTCCAAAGCTCCAAGGTGAGTTTTGGCGGAACCCGCCCAAAGATGACTACAATACTCCACACACGACCGAACTTGGGCTTGATACAGTTTTAAAAGCTGTTCCGGTGTGAAGTAATGTCTCACTTTAGCAAGTATTCCAAGTTTTTTGGCTGCTATATGGGCTTTGGACTCGATGAATTGTCCGAAATTGAGACTTGCAGAAATCGATACACCAAGTAGATCGAGGCTGTCAGTTAATGAGATCGGTACATCACAGAAAGATGGAGTTAGATGGAGAGAAGTCCGTTTGGCAGTGAAAAAACACGCTTGTGTTTTTTTCGCGTTAAACTCTACCAGATTAGCGTCACCCCAACTAGCGACGTCCTGTAAGGCTGAGTTCATACGCGTAACCATGGCCTGCCGCTCGGATTTGGTGATGATTTGGGATGCTTGGGCATTGGACAGATACCTCTCCACAACAGTAGTATCATCTGCATATCCGAACATGTTGGGTTTGAGAAGGTCGTTTATGTGCAGAAGAAATAAAGTTGCAGAGAGGACGGATCCCTGAGGAACACCGGCATTAATAGTCATTTCATCTGATGAGCAACCATCAATAATGACACGTATCGTGCGTTCTTTCAGGAAATCTTCTATCCAAGCACAAAGGACATGGGGAATACCGTACGCTGGAAGCTTGTTCAGTAAGCTAGCATGCCAAACCTTATCAAATGCCTTGGAGATGTCTAGAGAGACGGCCAACGCCTCTCCATGATTCTCCAAGGCTTCGCCCCATTGGTGTGTAGCGTGCGCTAGAAGATCGCCAGTCGACCTCTTTTTGCGAAAACCGTATTGGCGGTCGCTGAGGAGGTCGTTGGCTTCTAGGTGTTCGAGAAGTTGTTCATTCAATATACGCTCCATAATCTTAGAGAGTATGGAGGTTATTGATATTGGCCGATAGTTCGTGGGTTCAGCACGATTACCTTTTTTGGGCACAGGTTGAACGTTTGCCACTTTCCAACTCTTGGGGACTATTCCGGATTTTAAAGATAAGCGGAAAAGGCGTGTGAGGACAGGAGACAACTCTGGTGCACAGTTCTTAAATACCACCGCTGGCAAGCCATCTGGTCCGCTGGCTTTATTCACATCTAGATTACGAAGGGTTTTAAGAACTGTCTTTTGTGTGATATGTATGTTAGACATATATGAGCCACAATGGGGAATTATTGGTGGAAATTTATTACCAGAATCTAGACGCGAATTATTTGCAAAAAGTGATGCCAGTAAATCGGCTTTTTCCTTCGCGCTATGTGCCAACGAACCATCAGATTTAAGTAACGGTGGTAGTGAAGGACGACAGAAGTTAGACTCGACAATCTTGGCAAGAGACCAAAAAGCCTTACTGCCTGAAGGGTAGGATATCAGTTTCTTGCCAATACTCTCAATTCGGTCGAATCGGGCTTTTTTGAGCACCTTTTTGCAGTATTTGGCGGCCTTATTAAATGCCCTCTTTTTCGAGCGCAGATCTGGAGCTTTGCGTAGTCGAGCATCGACCCAGGCTTTATAAGCTAAGAACTTCCGTTTCTCTGCGGTGATGCAGTCGGAGTTAAACCAAGGTTTAGCTTTGCCATCGAAGTTAACGTCTGAGAAAGGGATATAATACTCCATTCCCTGACGAATAACATCAACGACATTATCCGCGCAGCTGGAAGGATCGGACGACGAGAAGCAGACTTGTCGCCATGGATAACTTGCAAAAAAGTGACGCATCTCTTCCCAATCTGCTAACTTGTATTTCCATACTCTCCGCTTATAACTGGTGGTAGTGTCTGGAGGAGGATAGTTTGATACAGTCTTCACCAGACAGTGGTCAGATGAACCTAATGGTGCAGTGACTGATACTGAGTGTCTGTCTGGATCTGTTGTTAACAGAAGGTCGAGGCAGTTTGCTGTGTGGTCTTCGATGTCAGGAACACGTGTCGCTTCATGAACCAGCTGGGAGAGGTTATGAGTCAGTGCAAGGTTGAAAGTTTCTCTACCCGCATGGTCGGTCTTTTGGAATGGAAATAGCCATTCGGCGTGACAGGCGTTAAAGTCTCCCAGAAAGACCAATTCTGCGTCAGGGTACCGACTTCCAATAGCATCAGCAGCTTCACTGAGGTAGTTAAGTAACCTAGTTGTCTCAAAGTCACCACTGTGCGATCGATATACACAGGCATATATAATTTTATGAGTGCCCATGTCCACCATTGTCCACAGGACTGAAAAACTGGGCTCTTCAAGTTGACGAAGACGCAAAAGGCAAATATCATCGCGAACATAAACACAAACTCCGGCTTTTGGCTTGAAATTGTATTCAATAGAATAGCCTGGATACTTCAGGTATGTTGCATCAGCGGGGTTCTTAATTTGCGTCTCCGTAAGGAATAGTAGATGCGGCTTCTCTGTCTCAAGATGGTGATGGACTGAAAGTAGATTAGAGTGCAAGCCTCGGATGTTGGTGAGGTGCACTTTGATAGAGAGGAAGTGCAGCCGCTGTAAAACCTTATTTCCTTTATGAGACTTTTTCATCTTTACTTTTATTTGTTTGGTAGAGTGAATAGGCGGGAACTGTTGGTAGTTGAACGAGGCTTTGCATATAGAACCACCCAAATGCAGGCAGGATCTACATTGATGGGGTCTAGTTTGGAGACTGCGGGGACGCCCGAAACCCCCCGAATATTGCCAACGGGTCCTCTCATCCGGTCGCCAACCGGCACGTTGGAGCCAACTCGGGATTATACACAGGCGGCGGGGCAGCCTTTCACGGGTGGCTAACCCGCTAATTGGGCCCCCTACAACCTGCGGTCGGCCAGCGGTAAACCGTTTCTTCGGATCCCGCTACCCTCCAAGACTAGACGCCAGATGCAGAAAAGCACTGCTGCACTGGATTCGGTTCTTAAATGCAAAGCTACTGTTCAGACCCAACCATTCACCAGAAGGGCTTCACCCAACATCATGCCGGAACACGACGAATCGCTTGGCGGCAAGGCTTTGTTGGGTGGGTGGTAACTAGCCGGGACAACTGTCTTCCACCAGAATGTTCGGTTACTCGTTTGGCACAACCCGGGGGACACGTGTAGGGAATCGAGAGTTAAAACCTACGGACGCGAGTAACATCGCCCCCCAAAAATTAGAATATGCAGAGATCTTAGAACATTGCCTAACATCTGGCTATTTATTGTGGAATGGTGAATTTTACATGCAGGTTGATGGGGTGGCCATGGGCTCTCCAGTATCACCCGTTGTCGCTGATATTTTTATGGAAGACTTCGAGGAGAGAGCCTTGGCCACAGCACCAGTCAAACCGAGACTATATAAACGCTATGTAGATGACACCTTCACAATACTCCCCACTGAACATATACCTGCATTTTTAGAACATCTTAACTCCATACATAAAAACATCCAATTTACCATGGAGTTAGAAACTAACAACCGTCTAGCCTTTCTTGACATTTTAATAATGAGGGGACGGGATGGCATGCTCAACCATACAGTGTATAGGAAAGCCACTCATACTGATAGGTACCTCAATGGTGAATCTCACCACCACCCTTGCCAACTAGCTTCTGTCGGTAAATCTTTGTTTCAGAGAGCCCGCCACCTCTGTGATGCTGCCCACCTCAGCGGGGAACTGCAGCATGTCAAGTGGGTACTACGTAACAACAAGCTGCAGGCGCCTCCACAGCATCACAGGAGTCGAACGAAGCCACACACAGTTGAAAGACAACCGGCCTACCTACCATATGTGAAGGGAGTTACTGACAGAATTGGAAGAATCCTAAGACGAGCTTCAATTAAAACTATATATAAGCCGCACAAGAAGATAAACCAATTCTTGAGACCAATTAAAAGTAATATTCCTCTACAAGAAGCAGGCGTGTACAAGTTAGACTGTGATTGTGGTCTCTCATACATCGGCCAAACAAAAAGAAGCATTGCTAACCGACTGAAGGAGCACATTGCGGATATCAAGCATCGGCGTCACAAAAAGTCTGCGGTATGTGAACACACACTGGACAACAACCACTTCATAAGATTTGACCAACCACAAATCCTTGCCAGAGAAAATAAATTTTTTCCAAGACTTGTGCGCGAGGCTATTGAAATTAAAAAACATCCAAATTTCAATAGAGAAGATGGTTTGAAACTCTCTAACACCTGGGATCCTGTTATTAAGAATTTAAAATCCCATGTCAAACGTACCAAAAGACTAGAAGACACGATCAGCCAATACTGCCAACATCCGGAAAAATACTCCACATACCAACTACGGAGGAATAGGTGGAGGTAGTTTACAAATAACAATTTTTGAATGACCGTCAAGACGTACAACATCTCAGTCTCCCCGTGACCACGCTCGCTGTAAAGTGTTCGAAACGTCGGGAAAATAATATAATGATTAAATCGCGTTTAAAATCCGTTAAAAAGTCTTTAATTTCTAAATGTAAAACGATTTTAAATGCGTTTTATTCAACTAGCTGTTCTCCGCAGTGCTCCGCTTTTATTGGTCTTAGCGAGATGATTTATAGCCTACTAGCTTCCCACCCGCGGCATCGCCCGCGCAGTCAAAGAAAAACCCGCATAGTTTCCGTTCCCGTGGGATTTCCGGGATAAAACCTATCCTTATGTCCTTTCTCGGGTATCAAAATATCTCTATACCAAATTTCATGCAAATTGGTTCAGTAGTTAAGGCGTGATTGAGTAACAGACAGACAGACAGAGTTACTTTTGCATTTATAATATTAGTATGGATACTTTCTCTTCCCTTGTTAAATTGACTATCTAACAATGAAATAATTTTTCCAGTAAGTAGGTAGTTCCTGAGATTAGCGCGTTCAAGCAAACACAAGCTTCAGCTTTATAATATTAGCTTAAATATTTAATTATCGAAGGAGAAGGAAGGATATCCAATTTAGTTATTTTTAGATTAATTAAATTGCGGGAATAACGCTAAGAATTATATTATTATCAACATATTATAATCTAAATCGTTTCTAAGGTCAAGGGCCTAACACTAGGTTTTTGTAGAAGATAAACTTAAGTGCTTCCGGTTATATTATTAGTGACTCATTACTATATATTTATCTCACTCGAGATGGTGAGGATGGAACTTATTTTTCAGGCGGGAAGTGCGATAGTGAAATTGCGCCGGTGGTATAAGACTGAACAGTTCCTCAGAACACTCCCCATTATAAATACGGTAGAAGACACAAAGTGATGCTAAGTCCCTTCTGAGCGAGAATGGATCGAGCTTGTCGGAGATTTTAGGATCGTTAATAATACGAGTTACCCGACGTTCAATATGGTCCAAAGGAAGAAGTTGGTATTGTGGGGCGCCAGCAAACAGATGGGAGCAATATTCCAGGTGTGGACGAACCTGTGCCTTATACAAAAGGAGTAGATGACCTGGTTTCAAATATTTCCTCGATCTGCTGAGCACACCCAACTTTTTAGAAGCTAGTTTGGCTTTGTCTTCTAAATGACCTCGAAATTGAACGTCGCTCGATATTTGGACGCCTAGGATTCCAATGCTCGGTGAGATATTAAGGGGAGTGTTCTGAAACCGAGGGGAAACAAGAAATGGGGACTTTTTAGTTGAAAATACGCATACTTGTGTTTTTTTGGGATTAAACTCAACTAAATTGAGCCTTCCCCATTCAGAAACTTGATCTAAAGAAGTTTCGATAGTATGTTATTATAATTGCCTCATCTGTTAATGTATTTTTAATTATTTTATGCACCAATATACCTAACAACAAATATTTAAAATGACACAATTCTGTTTCCAATCCAATTATCATTATGCATTTTACTGTGAAAAATAGAGGTTAACAAACCTATAGTACTTAAATAGTTCCTAATAATATTAAAAATGTGAAAGTCTGTCTGTCTGTCTGTTACGCTTTCACGACTAAACAACAGCACTGATTTGGATGAAATTTTGAATGAAAATAGTTTTATACAGAGTGAAACATAGCCTAGTTTTTTTGCCCAAAATTAACCCCTCGAGGGTTAACAATCTTCCGTGATTTCATTCAGAGGGGAAAGCCGTGGAGATAAGCTAGTGTAAATATAAATGAATATACCTAACTGTTCGATTATTAAAAACTAGTTTAACGTAAGAACAAATGGACGGTTTTGAATAAATTTTGAAACAAAAATAGATCGAAACGTAAACTGAGATGTAACTTAAAACTTGAAAGGTGTGATAAAGAGAATCGGGGTAGCAAAGTTAGTTACCTATATATATTTTTTTTTAAATAATGACTAATAGGTATTTCATGGAAAACATATTCTAACACAAGTAACATTTCTACAATTGTTAATTAAAATAAAGCTTAGTTACATAACAGAACTAACCGGAAAATAGACTTAGCGTCTCTCTAACCTCAGGGCTATGTATAATACTCCTACACCTTGTTCTATTTCAATATTATACTTCTCTTTCCACTAAACTATACATTTTCATAAAAATATCTTGTAAATAAAGTGAAGTCCCATGTACATGTCCCAGGTAAGGGGCACTCCCGTGTACCAGGTAGGGGGCAGATGCATTATACATCTGTTTCACTGATCGATTTTCTTTAGGGACAAGTAAGTGATCAGCCGATGAGCCAGTGTCCTACCTCCTACCTTCATCTTGTAAATAATAATATAGCCTTTTATTCCTAAACCTAGGGTTACTAGAGGTCCCTAAGTTCGGTGTGCCTTTTGGCATAGGCTTCCTCTTGTAAATACCTAATTGTAAATATCCAAAAACCGTAATATGAACTAGCTGTCCTGGCAAACGTTGTTCTAACCTTACTCTTATCACTTAGGGGTACAAAAAATAGATGATGATTCTCAGACCCAATATGCTCAGATATTTCACGAGAATTGATCCAGCCGTTTCGCAGGTAATTAAATTGATCAAGCCATTTTGGTGTGTGCTAACTAACATTGTGACACGATAATTTAATATATGTTCAGAAGAGGAAATTATTCCTTCATTCCCATATACTGCACATTTATATAAAGTATTTCACAAAAATAACTCGTAAATCTCGAACCAAAGACCGTAATACAGAAAAATAAAATAAATTCCACATTATAACATATTACACCATACACTAAAAACCCGACTGACCACTATATTCACGTTTATTCTAATTCGATTCACCCACGGAACACAAACATGATTATTTCACGACCACAACACATTATTTAAATTAAATTATCAACAAATAAGGAGACGTTCGGTTGACACCGCGCCGGCGAACGAACTGGAGCGTTAAAAATAAATGACGTGCGATAGGGTTGCCATGCTTCTTGTTCTAATTCTCCTTTTCCTTATTTATTTGCTAGCTGTGCTCCGTGGTTTTACCCGCAGTGCTCCGCAGTCCGCTCCTGTTGGTCTTAGCGAGATGATATATAGCCTATACTGTATAAGTGTATAGCCTTCCTCGATAGATGGGCTGTCTAACACCGAAAGATTTTTTCAAATCAGACCAGTAGTTCCTGAGATTAGCGCTTTCAAACAAACAAACTCTTCAGCTTTATAATATTAGTATAGATTCAAAGCGGTAGGCTGTATTGCAGAAATTAAAAAGAAAATATTTTGAAAGTAGACTAAATTGTGTAGGGTCAGATATTGACCTGTTTGTAAAAGAAAAGAGAATCGTAAGGACACAGAAAATATCGTACATAATCAAAAAGTTATGACACATATCCAACTAATTCACTTTTGGCCAGAATGGTGCAGCAACCAGTTAGATCACAGTACAGTGTACACTACAGTGTGAAAAACGCGACGACATTTTTCCGAGTCTCTACCGAAAAGTCGAACACAGTATCACTCCAATATAATTTACATAACAAATTTACTTCTTGTTAGTCTTCACTGCGAATTAATCTTGGGACCTTTTGTTACACTAACATACCTTAACATACCTACAACTCAAACTCAAACATTTATTTATTCAATTAGACTTCTTCGAGAAGCACTTTTGAAACGTCAATACATATTTTTAACATTTACCACCAAATATATATTTTTAACTCTACCTTGTAGCCAGCAAGTTCCCATATACAAGGGAAATTTTTTAAACCTGGCAACATTTCGCTCATTAAACGGACGACTAGATACTAGCATTAACTCGATGCGACGAGTAAAGGTAACAGGTTATTGAAGTAAACAAACGTTTTAATGCGTTTTAGGGTCCCGTACATAATATAGAATTATTCTATATGATAAATAGAGCGCAGAAAGTGTGCATCTATCGAATTTTAATGCAGAAAATATATTGTAAACACATCTTTAAAGTTAGTTAAGAATATGTACTACTAGTTTTCCGCCCGCGGCTTAGCCCGTGTTTTGAAAGAAAAACCCGCATAGTTGCCGTTCCCGTGGGATTTCCGGGATGAAACCTATCCTATGTGTTAATCCAAGTTATGTGTGCGAAATTTCATTGTAATCGGTTCAGTAGTATATGCGTGAAAGAGTAACAAACACACACACACACACATCCTCACAAACTTTCGCATTTATATAATACTATGAATAAAGTACCTAATGAAATTAATCAACACTGAAAATGAAGTAAGTAAGTACTGAGAAGAAAAGCGAAAATAGATTCTCAGTACTTGAAAGTTTTTCTTCACTTCAGTACCTAGTAGAAAGTTAACTTTTTTCTGAGAGACATTGATAATTTTTATTTTATTTTTCCTTGTACAAGGTAGTAGTAAACTAGTGAATAGAACATAATATTAATTAAAACATTTTTTATTATTCTAAGCGAAGAAAATAAAAAAAAATATTTATAAAAAACATAAGGAACCTCTAATATTATATGCATCTAACTCCTGGCCTTTATAATTTTGTTTATTGTGCAATAATGGGATAGAAGATAAAATTATGAAAAACTAGTTTAGATTTAAAAATTAATATAAATAATAGAAAGAAAGATGCGTTTATTCGACTCCAAAACCATATAGCAATACAATTTAAAAAGGAAAAAATATTTCTTCGCTCAAACTGTCAAAGGCGAAGTTTAAATGGTCGTAAGTTTTCTAAACCTGTATGTTATATTATGTATGTTATACTAGAGGTCCGCCCCGGCTTCGCCCGTGGTACATATTTCGCAATAAAAGGTAGCCTATGTCCTTTCTCGGGTATCAAAATATCTGAATACCAAATTTCATGCAAATTGGTTCAGTAGTTTAGGCGTGATTGAGTAACAGACAGACAGACAGAGTTACTTTCGCATTTATAATATTAGTATGGATGTAGGTTTCTCGCAAACCTTCCGACAATGAAAAACAAAACAAAAACTTAACTAAATCGGACCAGCCTTTCGCGATGCCATTTTCAAAGAAAGTAGCAATTTATTTATATTAGTGGCAGCCCAGCGATCGAAGTTCAAATACAAAACAAATATGCGTGATTAAATTATTCAAATATTAATACAATATTACTAATAGTAATATTAGTAAGGGCGTAGGGATGTGACGACCCCATCGCCCACGGTTGGGATATCTATTGTTTACGTGACAATAGATATTCCACCCGTGCAATCAGTCAACCCGCAGGACACCTTGTGGCGGGGTGTCGGGGAGTAGCGACCCCGCGGGAACCGAGTGCTCCTGGGGGAGGCCCCTGTCTTCATCTCCGGCTTGCCTTCACCGGCTGGTTGGAGTGAAGCCTGACGAGGACAGGACCCCCACCTCTGGCTTGCCTTAACCGGCCGGCCAGAGTGGAGCCGCGAGAGCTTTTAGCTCGAAGGGTGGATGCGAAGCGTAAGTGGCGAGTGGGCACGTGATGCTGGACCCTCAGGGAGCGCGTGATCGTCGTTTAAAGTCCAGGGACGCCTCTCCACCCTTAGCTGCTCACGACATGTTGCCCTCTTGTTGCTAAGTTACAGCGACTTTTTAGAGGGCCCATCTGTGAGAGGGCGAGTCACCGTCTGCCAATATACTTTTACAAACTTTGTTGTAGAAAGGCAGACGCCATAGTTCCTATAGACCCAGTAACCTGTCCACATAGCACCCCTTTCCATAGTCCAGTTATTTATTTCCATTTTCTGTAATAGTCCTACATCGGCCGCGGACTGCCCAGGGCTGTATCTCTATATAGTGCAGTCATGGGCAGGCTGCGGCTGGTGTCCCATAACACATTAAAACTCTCAAAAGGGCCTCTGCGTGTTGGATCCGTGTCCCCACGTAAGCCTTCCAAAAGACCGGGTACCGTCCTTCTGGTGGTACCCGAGTATTATGGAGATGAGAAATATTAGTAATATTACTAATATGTAATAGTAATATTAGTAATATTACTAATAGTAATATTAGTAATATTAATATTACGCTTTCTTTCTAGATTTCCGCCCGCGGCTTCGCCATCGTTTGCAAAGTGAAACCCGCATTGTTCCCGTTCCTGAGGGATTTCCGGGATAAAAAGTAGCCTATGTCTTATTCTGGGTCTTCAGACCTACATACCAAACATTGTAATCGGTTCAGTAGTATTTACGTGAAAGAATAACAAACATACATCCTCACAAACTTTCGCATTTATAATATAAGTAGGATTATATAGATTATGGAGGATTTTATGAGACTACAAGACTAATTTCATTGGCACCACACGAGATAAAAGTTATGAAATTAGAGATTTTTATTAAGAAAATGGAAAAGATTTTGACCCATTGTAACTCGATTACCTCGATCGCCCACTCTGCCCTACTTGGTAAGATTTTAGATCTAATAAAATTTATTAAACAACGTTTTCAAAAGGTATTCGATTGGTCTCGGTTGCATTTTCATCAGGTTTTTTTATTAAAGTACTAAAATTAACAGAATAATAATCTTTTTTCTAAGGACGGAATACAACACACATTTTTATCATTCACCTAATATTATTTACTTAAAAATAATTGCTAGATTACAAAGTTATTTCCAAAGATACTTATTCATCTTTATACAGAGAAACATCCCGTGCGTTTAAAAGAGTTGATCTTGGAAGATATCACCAATTTAAAATTATTTATCATCCCCAGTCAGGCGATTGGTACGGTTCAACGTTTTTTGTTTATTTGTTTTACTGTATATTTGAAACATTTATCATTATTATTCACTACATAGTATAAAATCGCTTTCTCTGTCCCTATGTATGCTTAAATCTTTAAAACTACGAAAAGGATTTTGATACGGTTTTTTTAATAGATAGAGTGATTCAATTATATAATTTCTTAGGTTTTAGACAAAGCGGGCGAAGCCGCGGGCGGAAAGCTAGTTCATAATATTTTCGATATTATTTGCTTTTAATCCTAATACATAATAGGTATTATAAATTCGTTTGTGAGGATGATGTATGTTTGTTACTCTTTCACGCTAAAACTACATGACCGATTACAATGAAATTTGGTATGTAGGTAGCTGAAGGCCCAGAATAAGGCATAGGCTACTTTTTATCCCGAAAATCTCACAGGAACGGTTACTATGCGGGTTTTTCTTTAACCCGGCGTCATTGTGGTAGAAAACAGATACGCGAACGTTGAGGTGGGTCAATATTACCCATATATTTTATAGTTGTTATTTTTAAACTTTTTGAGAAAATTAGTATTTTGTGTTATTATTATAGGTTATAGGTATTCTGGTTTTGATAAAATAAAATAAAAATAGTAATTAACCAACGTTTTATTCACTTTTATCAACTTTGACATATACTCATAAAAATAGGAACAAAATATAGACCTCTTACGTTTTCATGTAATTACTACGCTAATAACCAGTAATTTTGGTTACAAATAGCATTTTTATAAACTTTAGTCTAATATATTAGAAAAAAAACTTTAACAAAGCTATTTAGAATCTTCATTGTAAATGAAATTAATACAGAAAGCCATGATGCGTTCAGGACAAATAAATTTAGGGTAAGCTTGACAAAAATGTTTTGTTTTACTATTTTTATTTCCGGACACACTTAACAATATCTTTTGCGGGAATTGCAGGTGGCTCCTCTGATGATCCACCAATAAATACTCTGATTCTTTTGCCCATTTGTCATTGCAATCGATCAATTCCTGGCGAATTTTCAAATGTTCTAAGACCAGAGCAAGACCTAAGTTTTTCAAAAAATTACGTCGCTTATCGTTTGGTTTGTTTTTATTTATGCGACGTATTATAAGAGGATTAATTCCTGTGTGTCCAACATGGCATAAAAATTGTCAGGGGCCACCTTTTGGAGTTACGACTCACATTATATTATGAGGCACAAAGTTCATCAGCGACGTCAACCCCATATTTAGTTTTATTGTAAAAGGTATTGAATTCGGGTTTTCGCTTTTCTCCGCTTGAAACACACTCCGCACTCTAACATGATCTTCTTCTTCTACTTCATCATCATAATAAGGTAAGTCTGAGTCAGACAAGAGTCTAAACCCGCCATGATACGTGATATTTTCTATTCTAACCGTTTATAGTACCTATTTTATAATAAGTAGCTGTTGGACAAACAAAAACATTAAATTCACAGAA
Organism: Colias croceus; assembly: GCF_905220415.1. Lineage (NCBI taxonomy): Eukaryota > Metazoa > Arthropoda > Insecta > Lepidoptera > Pieridae > Colias > Colias croceus. The sequence continues at coordinate 2,420,234 of NC_059559.1, read as the reverse complement.
ACAAGCAAAAAAAATGTTTGCAGACACCAAGAAATAACACACAACAGTAAAAATAGATAACTTAGCCATGGCGCGAAATTGTTACATCAATTATGAGGATGGGTCATATTTACCTTTTTCGAAAATACACGCGTGTAGCTCCCAGTACACTCGACGTAGAAATGATTTCACTTCCAAAACGTTTAATGTACATTATTAGCTCCAGCTACTACAAAAAACAGCACAATCGTGCACGTAATTACAAAGATATTGTAAATTATAAACAAGCCGGGTCATTTTGACCCAACCTCAATGACGCCGGGTTAAAAACGCGGGCGAAGCCGAGGGCGAAAAATATAGTAGGTAGTCTATAAAAAAAAATTATTAAACCACACGTCCACAACACATTAAATACGTGAAAAGCCTACAGCACTCTGCACTACACTAGTATTTTATTTATCCGTAAGTAAGATGTATACGAAGATATTTTTAGACCTTCAAAACAAACAACCAACGAGCAGAATTAATAAGCCGTAGGGTCTAATTACACCTGCTCTTAAAGTGACCTTGGCTTAGCCTTATTAAATTTAATCGAACTAGTTTCATGTTACCATTATAATCACTAAGTACATAGTATAAAAGTCTGTCCCTATGTCCCATTGTATGCTTAAATCTTTAAAAATACGCAACGGATTTTGATGCGGTTTTTTTTTAAATAGATAGAGTGATCCAAGAGGAAGGTTTTAGTATATAATTTATTAGGTTTCAGATAAAGCTAGTATCATCATCAGCCCATATTATACGTTCCCACTGCTGGGACACGGGCCTCCTATGAGGGTACAGGCCATAATCCACCACGCTGGCCAAGTGCGGGTTGGCGGATGACATATGTCGTCGAACTTTTTAATTCTTCGACATGTCGGTTTCCTCACGATGTTTTCCTTCACCGTTCGAGCAGTGGTGATGTTACAACATGCGCAGATAAATTGAAAAATCAATTTATTTCCTGCGCGCTCGCCTGGTCTCGAACCTCGGACTTATCGATTCGAAGTCCGAGGTCTCACCACTGAGCCACCACTGCTCCAAAGCTAGTATGTTTATATAAAATTAGTTAATCATTAAAAAGCTTAAGTAAAGAACGGCTATACCGATTTTCGTGATTTTTAATAACTTCACCTGTATGTTTGTATGTGACCGACTCTGACACTTTAAACGGACTAATTTAATCCAATTTATACACTTATGAAGTATCGGCAATACAATAACTTCGTGGGTTTATCTCATCATTTTTTAGGGTTCCGTACCGAAAAGGTAAAACGGGACCCTATTACTGAGACTTCGTTGTCTGTCTGTCTGTCTGTATGTCTGTATCTCATAAACTGTGAGAGCTAGAAAGCTGAAATTTTCACAAATGATGTAGGTATTTCCGTTGCCGCTATAATAACAAATACTAAAAATTAAATAAAAGATAAAATATTAAGCAAAACAAAACATAAGTTTAATAAAACTGAATAAATCCGGCCAAATGCGAGTCGGACTCGCGCACGAAGGGTTCCGTACTAAGGCCCCCCCCCCTGCGCGAGTCCGACTCGCATTTGGCCGGATTTATTCAGTTTTATTAAACTTATGTTTTTGTTAATTATGTTCTAAAGAGAAGAAACTGCATTGCCGTTAATAAATATCAATTATGTATTTGGATTATTCGCTTATATAGAAATCTAGTTGCATAAATAAATGTTTGAGGTTGATGGACATGTCTCTACTTGGTACATTAACATACTAACTGTAATATAATCCATACTAATATTATAAATGCGAAAGTAACTCTGTCTGTCTGTTACTCAATCACGCCTAAACTACTGAACCAATTTTCATTAATATTTGGTATGGAGATATTTTGATACTCGAGAAAGGACTTTTTATCCCGGGAAAAGGACGCAATCCCGGAAATCCCACGGGATGCGAGTTATCCGGGTTTTTCTTTGACTGCGCGGGCGAAGCCGCAGGCGGAAACCTAGTGTTAAATATTTGCATGTATACAAAATAAATAACACAGAAATACATGCATATTGCATAGGTATCTATATTATTACACATTGTTAAAAAATCTTAAACTTACAAAAAACACCTCTTAATAAGTTATTAGCCCAGGTCAAAGCGGACAAATTCACGATGATCGGTTAGTAATAAATAAGAATGCTGTTTATCTGGTTATGGGTTATTCAGATGGATACAATAATAAAATAAAATATAACCTTACTTCACTATCACTACATAGTATGAAACAAAGTCGCTTTCCCTTTGTCCCTATGTCCCTTTGTATGCTTAAATCTTTGAAACTACGCAACGGATTTTGATGCGGTATTTTTTAATAGATAGAGTGATTCAAGAAGAAGGTTTATATGTATAATAACATCCATTAAATAGTGGAGAAGTACTGTTATTTTTGAGGTTTCTAATGTGATGTCGTAAATAATTACATTTTTTCCGCTTACATTGCAAACGCAGGCTGAACCCTACGAGTTTTATCAAAATAATGTACTTACCAAGTATTGTACACATTAAAAAGGTCTACAGAAAAGTCCGTGATGGTATATGTCTATCTCTTATGGATAACCCACAATAACTTTTTTTTGTCATTTACTTTTTACGACAAATAATGGCTAATTTTCGAAGCGATTTTAACCAATACAGCATTAATCCTTAACCAATTACATACCTTGAATACATTGTTCATTTAATATAGATCTATATGGCCCTTTACACCGTATGATTTAAGTGAATATTTTCGAAGATATTACAGATAATGATAATGTGGGACGTAGCGTTTGCGGCGGTACCGGCCGGCCGCCATTGCACCCGTGCGAAGCCGGGGCGGGTCGCTAGTAATCTGATATAATAATAAAATTTCTACTTTAATATGAATATATTAAATAACGATGAATCATTCGATGAATCCAATTATTCATCATCATCATCATCAGCCCATATACGTTCCCACTGCTGGGACACGGGCCTCCTATGAGGGCACAGGTCGTAATCCAGCACGCTGGCCAATGCGGGTTGGCGAATGACACATGTCGTCGAACTGATTCTTCGACATGTCTAAACAGACAGTCGTGAGGAAACCCTCACGATGTCTCGAACCCCGGACTTATCGATTCGAAGTCCGAGGTCCCACCACTGAGCCACCGTGATTATTATATCATGTGATTTCGAACATACACATTCACTTATAGTGACATGATATTTTGAATAATTAATTCATAAGATAATAAAATGTAGAGTAAAAGTTATACCCGTTTTTAGTATGCACCGTTATTTGTTAATGAAAATTAATATTAATTGAATGTAAATTCATTTTATTTCGGTATATTCCAAATCAAATCTAGAACTCAAAACTTTTTAGTCATGTAAATCACAATCTATCGAATAAAAAAAATGAATCGCCAAATTTATGTAGGGTAAGACTTGAGAGCGGCTCCACCAATTCAGCAATTTTTTATGGTGTTGTTAAAAAGTATGAATAATTTAATATTTAGTGAATAATAACACCTTCATTTAACTTTTCTACGTAATAAAACTACAATAGACCCGCGGTATTCCGACAATCGTTTTGCAGGGCCATGTCGAAGTATCGAATTTGTCGGAATATAGGGTGCTGCCTAGATCCCCCTATAGTCCGGATGTTTTCACGCAAGAGTACCTTATAATTCGACAAATAACGGACCTAATAATAAGATAAGATGTTATAGGTAGTTCTGATTCAGAAGTAGGTACAAATCGTGCTTCATTGTGTATTTTGGAATTAAAACAATATCTTCGAGTAGAACACAATAGTGGTGGAACGTTTTTTTGGACAAGTTGTACTCTATTCAATCATTCATTATCGACGTAAAATAAAAAAATAGAGATTCAGAAATTTTAGACAAGTCGGATTACGGGGGCGACGGATAGGCCAGGGGCCGGTGTAACGCGGGTCTACTGTATTTCAAACCTGAATTAATGACTATCATCAAATAACAGTAAAATTTCACCAAACTGCACTCACCTCTCGCATCTCGCAGCACATTCGCAGCGTGTCTATGCCGCGATCGCTCTGCGAGTGTAAGCGCGCTGTCCCCAGCCGCTGTCAACACTGTGATGTCAGCGCCCGCTGACAACAGCGCTGTGACGTTCTCAGCGTGGCCGCATTCCGCCGCCACGTGTAGCGCTGTCTGTGTAAAGTGAGAAAGTATTATTTCAAAAAGTTTACAGCTGTGGCCGCTTTCAGCACTGTGATGTTAGTACTGACAACAGCGCTATAACGTTCTCAGCGTGACTTCATTCTGCGAATAGGTGTAAGTTGTCTCATTATAATGTACAACTCATAAATATAATCATCTTATCTGAAATCGTTTACATGAAACCTCCTTTTTACCTATTTCCATCTACATAGTTCATTCTAAGTTTTATCTTTGCATTTTGCAACAAGTAGTAAAAACCCACGTGTAGGTATCTCCAAGGCATCCATATATAAAACTATTTAAATTTATCAGTGATTCAGCAATATTACAGACTTCAAATTGATAAGTGATATACTGCTTATAAGTTATAACAATATTGGTTTTCGTCCCCCACGTCCGCGTCCGCCTCGCCATCTAGCAGCTCTTGGACTAGCTCCAGATTATCCCATATAGCCTTGACCTGCCCTATACATGTCCCTATCTCACCTTGCCCCCAGTGTCATCATCAGATCTAGCATTAACGTCCACCCCGCTCGCACACAGCGCCGGCAGACAGCGGCTCCGCTCCGCCAGCGCTGCGGCGTGCAGTGCGGTACGGCTGTGCTCGTCCCTCGCGCCCGCGTCCGCCCCACCGGCTAGCAGCTCTTGGACTAGCTCCAGATTGTCCCATAGTGCTGCCTGTATATTGCGTAGAAAACAAGCTTATATAACTAGCTTTCCAGCTTCACAAGCTTTGTTTAAAACCTAATAAATTTAATATTAAAACCTTCCTCTTGAATCACTCTATCTTTAATCTTTATATAAAAAAAAAACATCTAAATCTCTTGCGTAATTTTAAAGATATAATACAGACACACAAACGGCGGAAAGCGAGCTTTTGTTTTATATTACCTATGTGTAGTTTATACTACCTAAGTTAGGCTTGCATAGTTTAAAAAGTCCGTCTGCTCACATACACTCATGAAGAAAAGAAAAATTTTTGGTTTTGCATAACCAGCATTTACAACATTACACAAATTATTTAACCAACATTACAATATTTCTGCACCATCATCCATTTTTGTGTTCTGCGCCATCAACCTCATCATAAAACGTAATTCTCATGATCCTCGACTAAAGGTTGCCTGGAAGAGATCGCTGCTTTAGCGATAAGGCCGCCTTTTTGTACGTGTTTGTTTGCATGTGTTTTTTCATATTGTCTCCTTGTGTTGGTGCAAATAAAGTATTTTCATTCATTCATTCATTCAATATTATTTTGTCTTAAGTCTTTTCTTCATGAGTGTACGTGCGCAGACGGCCGCCATTTGTAGTCATCTTTCGTGACTTGTACAGTAAGCATGTTAAAAATAACCCTGTTGCATCATGACAGAAAGACAAACAAATTTAAATGTTTTCTTTCTTCTTTCTTTCAAATGAAAAGATCTGTACATTCCCATCAAATAATATTACTAGCTTATTGTTCACGGCAGCGCCTGTACAATTAGTAGAAATTATAAGGAATGAGATGTTTCACCATTTAGAGAGTGTTCAAGTATTATGTAACACAATTTTTGAAGATTTTAACTGCCTTTCCTCCCCTTGTAACACTCTATTTTATAAATTAAATATTTTAAACACGCTCTTATTTGTATCTCAGTAACGCATCTTAACATTTTACGAGTATATTCAATTTTAATTTGCTTTATAATGTACTAGCTGTGCCGCACGGTTTCACCCGCATTAGTGTAGTGGTCCTGTTGGTCTTAGCATGATGATATATAGCCTATATTACTCGTGGATAATGTAGCTTTCGAATGGTGAAAGAATTTTTAAAATCGGTCCAGTAGTTTATGAGCCTATTCATTACAATCAAACAAACAAACAAAGTTTTCCTCTTTCTAGACTACACTAGATCACTTGGAATCTACAAAATTGATAAACAGAACACAACATTAATGAGTACTGAAGGTCATCTTATATTAATCCCCTGAATTAAATAAAACCTTACAGTTAAGTTCAAAAACTATCTTTCTTTATATTTTTTGGTTTTTATGGCATTCAAATGCTTTATAAATATAAATTTATAAAGAATAGAAAAAATTCGATCACGAGGCGGGACTCGAACCCGCATCCTTCGCGCCATTCCGGGGCGGATGCCTAACCAACTCAGCCACTCGTGACCCGCCTGAGCAATCGAATTTAATCTATTCTTTCAGTTTTATGTGTCTTAAGGGACACACCGCGCGCCATCTATTGAGATGATTTAACAACCATCTCAACCAATATGAAGCACTTTTCAGTGAATACAATATTGTAACGATGGAACACGACCTTTTGTTGAATTTATATTTTTTGGTTTTTATGGCATTCAAATGCTTTATAAATATAAATTTATAAAGAATAGAAAAAATTCGATCACGAGGCGGGACTCGAACCCGCATCCTTCGCGCCATTCCGGGGCGGATGCCTAACCAACTCAGCCACTCGTGACCCGCCTGAGCAATCGAATTTAATCTATTCTTTCAGTTTTATGTACTTAAGGGACACAGTCCCGCCTCGTGATCGAATTTTTTCTATTCTTTATAAATTTATATTTATAAAGCATTTGAATGCCATAAAAACCAAAAAATATAAATTCAACAAAAGGTCGTGTTCCATCGTTACAATATTGTATTCACTGAAAAGTGCTTCATATTGGTTGAGATGGTTGTTAAATCATCTCAATAGATGGCGCGCGGTGTGTCCCTTAAGACACATAAAACTGAAAGAATAGATTAAATTCGATTGCTCAGGCGGGTCACGAGTGGCTGAGTTGGTTAGGCATCCGCCCCGGAATGGCGCGAAGGATGCGGGTTCGAGTCCCACCTCGTGATCGAATTTTTTCTATTCTTTATAAATTTATATTTATAAAGCATTTGAATGCCATAAAAACCAAAAAATATAAATTCAACAAAAGGTCGTGTTCCATCGTTACAATATTGTATTCACTGAAAAGTGCTTCATATTGGTTGAGATGGTTGTTAAATCATCTCAATAGATGGCGCGCGGTGTGTCCCTTAAGACACATAAAACTGAAAGAATAGATTAAATTCGATTGCTCAGGCGGGTCACGAGTGGCTGAGTTGGTTAGGCATCCGCCTCGGAATGGCGCGAAGGATGCGGGTTCGAGTCCCGCCTCGTGATCGATTTTTTTCTATTCTTTATAAATTTATATTTATAAAGCATTTGAATACCAAAAAATATAAATTCAACAAAAGGTGGTGTTCCATCGTTACAATATTGTATTCACTGAAAAGTGCTTCATATTGGTTGAGATGGTTGTTAAATCATCTCAATAGATGGCGCGCGGTGTGTCCCTTAAGACACATAAAACTGAAAGAATAGATTAAATTCGATTGCTCAGGCGGGTCACGAGTGGCTGAGTTGGTTAGGCATCCGCCCCGGAATGGCGCGAAGGATGCGGGTTCGAGTCCCGCCTCGTGATCGAATTTTTTCTATTCTTTATAAATTTATATTTATAAAGCATTTGAATGCCATAAAAACCAAAAAATATAAATTCAACAAAAGGTCGTGTTCCATCGTTACAATATTGTATTCACTGAAAAGTGCTTCATATTGGTTGAGATGGTTGTTAAATCATCTCAATAGATGGCGCGCGGTGTGTCCCTTAAGACACATAAAACTGAAAGAATAGATTAAATTCGATTGCTCAGGCGGGTCACGAGTGGCTGAGTTGGTTAGGCATCCGCCCAGGAATGGCGCGAAGGATGCGGGTTCGAGTCCCGCCTCGTGATCGAATTTTTTCTATTCTTTATAAATTTATATTTATAAAGCATTTGAATGCCATAAAAACAAAAAAATATAAATTCAACAAAAGGTCGTGTTCCATCGTTACAATATTGTATTCACTGAAAAGTGCTTCATATTGGTTGAGATGGTTGTTAAATCATCTCAATAGATGGCGCGCGGTGTGTCCCTTAAGACACATAAAACTGAAAGAATAGATTAAATTCGATTGCTCAGGCGGGTCACGAGTGGCTGAGTTGGTTAGGCATCCGCCCCGGAATGGCGCGAAGGATGCGGGTTCGAGTCCCGCCTCGTGATCGAATTTTTTCTATTCTTTATAAATTTATAACTATCTTTCTTATAATATGGGCAATGTTTACGACCTACCGTCACTTTATTTTATATTTTTGTTCACGCGAATTGTAATATGCATTGTCATTGTGTCATCTTAGCGTCTGAGTATCGATCACATCTATTATTAAAATTTGTGTTGTAATTAATATAAACCTGTGCTAAAGAAAGTAATGTGTACTTAAATTGCATTGTTAACATTCAAGTTGAAGGAAATAAACCGAAAGTTATATGTATGCAGTTTTATCATTTCACAATTTCAATGGGTGTTATCAAAGAAAACGATAGATGAAGCCATCAGCGATACATAAAAGGGAGTTTTTATTCAGGCAATATAGAATTTATTGTTAATATATAACTATTATTATAAGTAAATACTTTAAACTCTCTCTTGTTAACTAGCTTATTGTGTATTTAATATTATACTTTTATTTTTAACATGTACAAGATGTAAAGAAATTGATCAATAAATTAAATATGAGCCTTATCGGCCAATTTTTAAATGAAGAAATGTCCTTCAGTTTATTTCTTAACTAGCTTTCCGCCCGCGGCTTCGCCCGCTTTGTCTAAAACATAATAAATTATATACTAAAACCTTCCTCTTGAATCACTCTATCTATTAAAAAAAACCGCATCAAAATCCGTTGCGTAGTTTTAAAGATTTAAGCATACATAGGGACAGAGAAAGCGACTTTGTTTTATACTATGTAGTGATAAGAGAAGTACATACTTCTAAAACATAGTTTTACACATGAATAGAATTAGAATATAGAAACTTATAATATGTACTTTTATGTATTTTACGTATGTTTCATAATAAACACAATGACAATATGGTTCTATGATTCAGATAAAATTGCGAAACACCCCCACTATTGTTTCGGTCAAAGATACTTTCAAATTGATATAAAACTACGTATTTTATAACATACCTGATGCAGCAATCGACCTTGGAAGTGTTCTTCGTCTGGGGAAAGGTCCATTGTCACCTACAAACACAATACTTTAGTTTTATCCAACATTTCCGGCTACACAAATCGCTCGAGCGTTGCAGCCATATAATATGCGAAAAATAATATTCAAGGAACTTTTGTGAAAGAAACACTATTTATGCTTTTGTATCTGGCATCAGGTTATAAGATTAAACTTTTATAGCTAGGTTTTGTAGAGAAGAAATTATGAAATTTATTATTTTTAAATTCAATACATATTATCGATTTGAAAAGCTAAGTTAATGACAAATGCTGTCAAAGGTGACAGTTTTCAGATGATATCGTTCGGATACTTCATATTTTTAAATTCCCGCTTTGATAATAATTATATATGTAGGTAAATCGAACCAGTGCAAACTTAGCACCCCATCTATGGAATTTTGGGTCGAAAATGACCTTGATCGTTAGGTCCCCGTTAGGTCCTTTAAGGTCCCACAATTTTTTCGTTAGGTCTCCTTTAGTTTTTTTTTAATAATTTTTTAAATTTTAGGTATAAAAAAAATGCAACTTTAGCACCCCATCCATAGAATTTTGGGTCAAAAATGACCTTAATCGATAGGTCTCCGTTAGGTCCTATAAGGTCCCATAATTTTTTCGTTAGGTCCCCTTTAGTTTTTTTTTAATAATTTTTTTTTTAATTTTAGGTATAAAAAAGTTACACTTTAGCACCCCATCCATAGCAAAATTGGCAAATTTTATCAAAATCGTATTCTTTACCGTTAGGTCCGTATAGGCTCATCATTGAAATTGTTGAATTATTTATTTTATTAAAATTATAAAATAATAAAAACCTGCGCATGCGCCTTAGAGCATTAAGGCATGCGCACATCATACATAAACAATGCTAAATTTAAATTGGTATCGTTTCATTTATTAAATTTAAATCAATAAATAAATCTATACTAGTCACGTCCGAAAGATGAAACTGGCTTTTTATTTCGAAAATTTATTTGGCAACACTTGACAGTTAACTGTCATTAAAACCTGAGTTGTTGATGTGTCAAAGCTTGTCAAAGTGATTTTTTTTCTGCGATTTTAGCTTAGGATTATAGTGATTTCTAAAAAAAAATATTTTAAAAAAAATATTTTTAAAAACTGAGTTAAAAACATGACGAAAACTTTAAACTATGATTTATAAATTTAAAATGAAACAATTTGAAAGAGATGTAGTTTTCAAGGAAAAACAAGAGTGTTTACGAGAAATATCTCAATGCATTGTTAAGTGTGACTTGATATTTTGATGCTTTTCATCTTGATTGCATTGCACATTATTTTAAGTAGGTATGATTTGTTTAATATTATTATTTTGCATGGATGATACCAGTAATCAAGTTCAAAACTATTCAAGCAACAATATAAAATTGAACGATCTGGTCCGTTCAAAATGTTTAAAGACACAAAATCAGTATCTCGACGAGATTTATTCTTTGACCGAACCATGTTATTCATGTTGAAAAGGAGTACAAAAAAAAACAAGATGGAATAACTGCAGACATGGAAGAGTTAATGATGTCAGAGATAATGATAGTGATTCTTATTCTTTATTCGCGGCTGAACGCGGCTTTTAGATTTTATATGATTATATTGATTAAACAAAATTTAATTGTATTTTATTATGTTTTTTCTTACTTTCACTAGCTGTTCTTTTTTTTATCTGTATCAGATAACTGTACCAGATTACATATATATAATATTATATAGATGAAGAGGTTGTTAATCTCTCAAAAAAACAAAGCTCGTAATAATAAAGTATCAAAACTTTATTTCCAACTATAACCTAAGTTACCATAATTATGATGATTGACCCTACGCAGAAACGCCGCGATGACATTCCATATAGTGTGGCCCTGTGGCCGCTACAAAAAATATATATACAACATAGATTGACACTAATACACTACTAGTTATTTTAAGTCTAGGTTGAAAAGTAGGTTTTTAATAAATAAGCACTCTCAGAACAATAGATTTATTTAATAAATGAAACGATACGATTTTAAATTTCGCGCTGTTTATGTATGATGTGCGCATGCCTTAATGCTCTAAGGCGCATGCGCAGGTTTTTATTATTTTATAATTTTAATAAAATAAATAATTCAACAATTTCAATGATGAGCCTATACGGACCTAACGGTAAAGAATACGATTTTGATAAAATTTGCCAATTTTGCTATGGATGGGGTGCTAAAGTGTAACTTTTTTATACCTAAAATTAAAAAAAAAATATTAAAAAAAAAACTAAAGGGGACCTAACGAAAAAATTGTGGGACCTTATAGGACCTAACGGAGACCTATCGATTAAGGTCATTTTTGACCCAAAATTCTATGGATGGGGTGCTAAAGTTGCATTTTTTTATACCTAAAATTTAAAAAATTATTAAAAAAAAACTAAAGGGGACCTAACGAAAAAATTGTGGGACCTTAAAGGACCTAACGGGGACCTAACGATCAAGGTCATTTTCGACCCAAAATTCCATAGATGGGGTGCTAAGTTTGCACTGGTGTAAATCGATGAATTTTTTGACCAGTGCAAACTTAGCACCCCATCTATGGAATTTTGGGTCGAAAATGACCTTGATCGTTAGGTCCCCGTTAGATCCTTTAAGGTCCCACAATTTTTTCGTTAGGTCCCCTTTAGTTTTTTTTTAAATAATTTTTTAAATTTTAGTTATAAAAAAATGCAACTTTAGCACCCCATCCATAGAATTTTGGGTCAAAAATGACCTTAATCGATAGGTCTCCGTTAGGTCCTATAAGGTCCCACAATTTTTTCGTTAGGTCCCCTTTAGTTTTTTTTTAATAATTTTTTTTTAATTTTAGGTATAAAAAAGTTACACTTTAGCACCCCATCCATAGCAAAATTGGCAAATTTTATCAAAATCGTATTCTTTACGTTAATTATTTATTTTATTATAATTATAAAATAATAAAAACCTGCGCATGCGCCTTAGAGCATTAAGGCATGCGCACATCATACATAAACAGCGCGAAATTTAAAATGGTATCGTTTCATTAATTAAATAAATCTATTGTTCTGAGAGTGCTTATTTCTTAGATTACAAAATAAAAGACAGATGGAGCGTTGCCGAACTAAACCGAATGATTTATCGTCATTTTCAAGAAAGCTATGTGTGCTGTCATTTCGCCGCTGCACTGTACGTACACGGTGCTTCTGTGTGCGTGTAATGTTACCGGATATTGAAAAATTTCCCAAATTTTTCCCCGACTACGGAAAAAAGAGGGTTATGTTTTTCGAGTTTATGTATGTATGTAGGTATAATATTTCTTTGACACGCCCTGCAGTATAAACCATTGGACCAATTTTGAGATGTGAGGTTTCATTGCAATCATCTGAATTATTATGTTAGTGGCGGTAGTGACGTAGGCTATACACATAAATTAGCAGTCAAGTTTTAATTTTTATTTTAATAATATAATTTCGGGTTTATGAATTTTTTTTATAATATTATAAAAAAAAAATATTATATATAAAGTACCTGCCTACTAAAGTTATATATGGACAAAATAATTATATTCAATTTTGAATTAAATAAATCACATAAAAAAAAGTTTCAATATCTATATATATAAAAGAAAGTCTGTATGTTCCAACACTTATAACTCGAGATCTGCTGAACCAATTTTCATGGTTTTGGATTCGTTGGATTTGTCACCGCCCAGAATAGAAGAATAAATCATAAAAACAACAAAAACTAGACGAATAAATATTTTCCCAAAATTTTGATTTTCGTACATGTCAATCATTAGTTGTCAATTCTGTCAAATACGGAAAATAATGTTTGACATTCATGCGTTCAAAAATGTGTAAAATAATTAAAAAGTAAAAAGGGTGAATAAATATTGTTTGTATTTATTTTAAAATCAATTATTAAAAAGTGCAATAAAAGCAGATACATAAAAATTCCTTAAATGTTTGTGTTTGCGCGTGTTTTCAGAAATTAATAAGGTATTTTTGGTGGGGAAACTAACCAAGAAGGTTAATTCGATTAATAATTATTGAAAATATTCTATAAAAATGTAAAAATTCTGACAATTATTTGTTGCGATTTCGTCGACTGCGTCAACAATATACAAGCTAAATTGCGTTTTGAAGATTGCATCCATTTATGCAATGCAATTAGCACAGAAGAAGATGCAGAAAATGTTGGTCTATTGATTATTTCACCGGCGACATACACAGGTAGCCCAAGTGAATATGCACAAGATGCAATGACATAATAATATGTTCGTCATTATGGTCGGCCAGATTTATTCATTACATTTATATGTGGATTACATGAAATGGATGGAAATTGTTCAACTGTTGCTTCCCGGACTAATATCAAGTGATCGGCACGACATCACCATTCACCACACGTGTTTTCAAGCAAAAAATCCGATCACTGATGAGTTACATTAATGGAACACAGCTTTGGGATTATTCAATGATGGATGTTTTCAATCGAATGACAACAATCTGGCTTGCAGCATGCACACATTTTAATTTGGTTAGTCGAAAGGATTCGGGCAGATAAAATATATGAGTGTGCGGGGATTGCTAATCCTGAAACCGATCCAGACCGACATGACGTTGTTATCATGGACCGTGTGAAACAATCAACCACCAAACACCATGCATGGTTGACAGCGAGTGTACCAAAAGGTATCCACGAAAATTGATGGCAGAGACCATCACAGGCAACGATGGTTACCCACTGTATCAGCGTCGATCGCCCAATGATAATAATGGTATAATTACCACAACTAAAGTGAAACGAAACGTTGGCGTGGTCGATAACAGTTTAATAATGAAAAGAGTTAATCCATGCTGCACAACTTATTAAAATTCAATCATTTTTCTCTGAGACGTGTTTGAAGTAATAAAATAAAATACTATTAGCTATCAACCCATATAAATATTTATTTTGTATCATTGTATTACGTTCATCAAAGCCTTAATTAGTTCAGCTAAAAGGTTCAACATTCATTGACAGGGCGGTACAAAGTTCGCCGGGACAGCTAGTTAACTATAATAATTAAATTATTATTTATTTTTCAAATATATGAATGCGATTAGCGGTAGTTTTTAGTCGAGAATACGGGACATTTTATTTTCATCATGGAGTTCACATAAATTAAATCGCTAGCGAAAATGACTATGACGTTTTTAAGCTATATAAAAGTAACAAAATAATGTATTATGCTTATTAAAATAATCTAATAATGATCATGAACCTTTAGTGCACTATACAAATAATCACATTCACGATCGAAAAATCCAACAGCATTACCCTGAAGATCTTTTAACCATTTTACGGTTTTACCAATAAAAATGGCAAATTCATTTTCAAAATACTGGCAACATACGTTGAAGTTTTGTATTCCTTCATATCTGTAAAATTATTATTCGTATAAAGAAATAAATCAGCCAAATAATCTACAGAAAACCTGTGAAACGATGTTTCATCTTTTTTTTTGTTTTCGGGAACAAATTTTACAGCGTTTTAAGACAGCATTTTTTTACTAAAATTGCAAACCCTTTTTGACGTATTGCATGACACTATATGCGCTATAGCACTGGTGCAGCGACGTATTTGCTTTTGATTTCGTATTTTCTTTGACAAGGGCGACGGGCGGTTGTCATGCTCCACCTGTACTTTATTTTGTAATCTAAGGCTTATTTATTAATATATACACCATAGATTGACACTACTTAATACACTAGTTATTTTAATTCTAGGTTGAAAAGTAGGTTTTACATAATACTTAGTACATTATTTTGATAAAACTCGTAGGGTTCAGCCTGCGTTTGCAATGTAAGCGGAAAACATGTAATTTTTTACGACATCACATTAGAAACCTCAAAAATAACAGTACTTCTCCACTATTTAATGGATGTTATTATACATATAAACCTTCCTCTTGAATCACTCTATCTATTAAAAAAACCGCATCAAAATCCATATATAATATTATATATATGTAATCTGGTACAGTTATCTGATACAGATAAAAAAAGAACAGCTAGTGAAAGTAAGAAAAAACATAATAAAATACAATTAAATTTTGTTTAATCAATACAATTATATTAAATCTAAAAGCCGCGTTCAGCCGCGAATAAAGAATAAGAATCACTATCATTATCTCTGACATCATTAACTCTGACATCATTAACTCTTCCATGTCTGCAGTTATTCCATCTTGTTTTTTTTGTACTGCTCTTCAACATGAATAACCGTTTGGTCCTAGAATAAATCTCGTCGAGATACTGATTTTGTGTCTTTAAACATTTTGAACGGACAGATCGTTCAATTTTATATTGTTGCTTGAATAGTTTTTAACTGGATTACTGGTATCATCCATGCAAAATAATAATAATAATATTAAACAAATCATACCTACTTATAATAATGTGCAATGCAATCAAGATGAAAAGCATCAAAATATCAAGTCACACTTAACAATGCATTGAGATATTTCTCGTAAACACTCTTGTTTTTCCTTGAAAACTACATCTCTTTCAAATTGTTTCATTTTAAATTTATTAATCATAGTTTAAAGTTTTCGTCATGTTTTCAACTCAGTTTTCAAAAATATTTTTTTTTTTTAATTTTTTTTTTAGAAATCACTAAAATCCTAAGCTAAAATCGCAGAAAAAAAATCACTTTGACAAGCTTTGACACATCAACAACTCAGGTTTTAATGACAGATAACTGTCAAGTGTTGCCAAATAAATTTTCGAAATAAAAAGCCAGTTTCATCTTTCGAACCAGACGTGACTCGTATAGACACAAGATTTATTTATTGATTTAAATTTAATAAATGAAACGATACCAATTTAAATTTCGCATTGTTTATGTATGATGTGCGCAATGCGCATGCCTTAATGCTCTAAGGCGCATGCGCAGGTTTCAATTATTTTATAACTAGTGGTCCGCCCCGTTTTCGCCCGTGGTACATATTTAGTATCCTATATCCTTCTCCTGGCTCTAAACTACCTCCCTGCCAATTTTCAGCTAAATCGGTTCAGCCGTTCTTGAGTTATAAGTGGAGTAACTAACACGACTTTCTTTTATTTAATAATATAGATATAGATCTTAATAACATAAATAATTTAACAATTTCAATGATGGGCCTCTACGGACCTAACGGTAAAGAATACGATTTTGATAAAATTCGCCAATTTTGCTATGGATGGGGTGCTAAAGTGTAACTTTTTTATACCTAAAATTAATAAAAAAATTATTTAAAAAAAAACTAAAGGGGACCTAACGAAAAAATTGTGGAACCTTATAGGACCTAACGGAGACCTATCGATTAAGGTCATTTTTGACCCAAAATTCTATGGATGGGGTGCTGAAGTTGCATTTTTTTATACCTAAGATTTAAAAAAATATTAAAAAACTAAAGGGGACCTAACGAAAAAATTGTGGGCCCTTAAAGGACCTAACGGGGACCTAACGATCAAGGTCATTTTCGACCCAAAATTCCATAGATGGGGTGCTAAGTTGCACTGGTAATTTTGTGACTACTTGAACCAAAAACGAATCACACTGGCGAATTTTTATGGGGATAAATAAAATTTGTACACATAATAAAATATGTTTATTTAGTTATCTCATTTCATTAATTCGTGTTCACAGTTTAGCCATGACTATCATCGTAATTCTTCTTCTTCTGCTTTTTTTTCAAATGGCAACTCCCGATCCCAGATCATCGTAAAATTCTTTTAATTCACGTCTACCCTCTTAGAGATTATTATAACAAAAGGTGTCTCATTTAATTATTCAGTCAAACAAAACTCTATTTAAATATGTTACGCTTAAGTAATGAAGACTGGGAGCGAAAGAAGTGGTAGGTATTTGGCAAGAAAGTATTTTGAGGACGAACCAAGTAAGTTGAGACAATATTTATTTTATCAAAATAGCAGCCTGTAGCTCTATTTTTAACCTCTTATGGCTAATTTTGCTGGAGATAATGATGATGAACCGCTGCCCTACCTAAAATTCGACTAGCTACGGCCCTGTGATGAAATCCACTTCTATGAGGGATATCATGTGCAAAAGATACTTATAGTTTACTAGCAATGCCATCAAGCGTGTTTACGAGGGTATTGAGGGGGATCGATAGTAGCGGGTGACACATCCACAGATTTTGAATGACAAAGATACATAGTATAGAAGTGATGTCATTTCACATTAAATAAATATCGATTGTTTCAGTTTGTAGCCCTTTCAATAAATATATTTGTAAATACCGTATCTGACTACAAGTTAAAAAGAGACTATTTTTAATTTCTATAGATATGGCAGTATGAGTTTTAAATTATGTTGACATATTTTCTACCAAAATGATAGCTACAAATAGTACCTATTAGGAGTCCAGTGACTGGAACTTTAAACAGACTGGACTCCAGTCTGTTTAAAGATCGCATCTATTTTTTACGCAATCTAGAAGAGCACGAAAATCTAAAAAAATGGAAACCTTAAAAAAATCTTGTTTAAATTTATGTGCATAATTACGTAAATATTAGGGAAGAAAAAGATAGATATTATAATTATTGTATTTTTATCGATACGTGACTTTACCACTTTGTCAAGCACTAAGCCTGTCAAACTATTTTCTTTTTCATCCTAAAACAAAAAGGTGGAGGTTCTATGCTCGTATAATAATAATTTTAATTTATTTTTGCATATTTTGTGTTTTTTAATTTAATTTAATTTATCGTTTTAAAAATAATTTAGTAGGTATACCTACATACAAGTATTGTTAATTCTGGTTTAAAATAATTATTATTGAATATATGTATCATACAAATATCAAGCATTATAAATAATTTAGGTACATTAAATAGCCTTCGGCGTCCATAACAAAACAAGATTTCGAAATATAGCACTGAAAAAAAGTATTTAGGTACTTTTACAAGGTATATATTATATATGTATCGGATTGTTTCTTCTTGTAAATTCATATTTAGGCTAAGTACACCATTTTTGTATTTTAACGGGTTTTAATCTCAAAATTACCACAAAATCATCTGTGAAAAAAAAGCAAACAGAAATATACATGCCGAATTGATAACCTCCTCCTTTATTTTTGAAGTCGGTTAAATATCAAAAAGGTAACAGCCCTATAGCTATAATAGTGCTTATGTCATAATTTCATCGCAGGAGCTTAGTTTCCTAACTGTATGTACCTACGTATACAGGGTGTCCCAGAAGTCGACGTCAAGCCGAAATTTTCTGAAAGGTAATGCCACACCAGTTATTAGAAAAATTGAAAAAAAAATTTAAGTCATGTATTTTTGATGTTATGGATTTTTTTATTTAAATTCCAGAAAATGTATACCATGTGACAGTTTTTTCATTCCTGTTGTTACAAATATTTACTTTTTGCCAATTTTTTTTCTCTTCCGTCATCCCGAATAGTGCTTTATGTAACCTGTGATCCTAAACCCTGTGCTGATCACTCCAACTTGTAGGAAAATGTCATTTTATACCGTACCAAGTTTTCAAAATTAATTTTTTGCACTACTTCAACTGATCATCCTGAAAAAAAAATGTACTACTCCAGTTTGGCAAGTACCTTTAAAAGTTAGCCCATTTAATAAGGATTCTAAATAAAATATAAAATTTTAATTATTTTTAATATAAAACTTATAAAATTTTATTTTTATTTTTCAGAGGAGGCAGTTCTCCATCTTATATTTATCGTCTCCTGTCAGAGTTGTACGATCCAAATGATTAAGTATCAAATTTAAATGGAGAGCTTGTAAATAAAATATATTATTGGAAATTTGTTGTTTTATTTTACAATTCCTTTTAGAATAATCTTTACAATAAGCCTATGAAGTAAATTAACTTACTGCATTTAAGTGCTTTTGCCTTCTTTTGCAGAAAGTTAGCGGACAAGAATCAGTTCAAATTGTGTTTTTTCTACGTTACGAACTCTTTTTAGTTACCTAATGTAGTGATACCACAGAGTGATACTGTTTTATAATAACAAATAGCTTTTAGACCCTAATCATAATGCAATGCCATAATGTGTAATTCTACCATTAATTTTCGTTTTTTTTTTCTCAGTTACGAACTGTAGTGATACTGTTTTATAATCTATACTAAGGTAAACGCAGCTATCAACGACCCATCGAAAATCTGAAGGTATTACCGACCTATAAAAGTAATTCGAAATTTAAACGTTTCCAGAACTATTCTAGCTATAGGTAGGCAAAGTTATACACGAATTTATTACTTGAGCATCGTATACTTTTACGTTAGTGTGAGTAACTGTGCAAAAAAGAGTTAAAATACGTAAGTTGCTGCGGGGTAGCGTGGACGCAGGACGTTTCGTACTTTTCCGTTGTTCCTTCGGGTAAGTACTGTGATTTATCTTTTTAAGACATTTACAAACAAATGACATCTATACTTTATTTTATATTACTAAATGTCAATGCATTTAAGTGTCAACTTTTCATTTCTCACAACATTTTATTAATAGAAAGTAATTTGAAACGATAAAACTTTAAATTAAAATGGGACGGTGTTAGCTTCACCAGTTTAAGTCGTGGCAGGTATCAACGACCCATAAGTCGGCAATGGCAGCAACGTAACTTTTTGTTTTAATTTTCTTTTATGTTATTGTATCACACTAACACAAGTGGTTTTATAGACCAGTTTAAATCTAAGCTATGAGTCTTCATAAAAATCTTTTAGCGACCTAAACTTTTTTGTCTAGTTTTTACCTTTTAGCGTTGTCAATTTATACAAAGTTATGATATTTTTCGAGGATCGATACCGAATAGTTACAGTAGTAAATCATTGTTTTTTTGTTCAAACAATATGCATTTGTTCATATTTTGTGTGACATTAATCAATTATAATCTATTTTATAGTCTGATGGTCAAATGAATTAAAATAACCATTTTTTTATGGGTCGGTAATACAATTTAGGTTTATACTTACATACTTTATTACCGACCCATGTGGGTCGGCAATAGCAACTATAGGAAGCTATTACCGATCGAATATAGATTGTTTAGTTTCTCATCTACAAATTCAAATTCAAATTGCTTTATTTGCAGAATGTAGAATAAAGATGTTTGTAGATACAGATAATATTGATCCTTAAACATTCTGCTCGTAGTTGAGCGTGCAAATATATTTTTATTACTTTTATGAAATAATAGGTGCCTATTAAAAATTATATTTTTTTAGGTTAAATTAACATAAAACATATAATTATATTTTTTTCCAGAAATATGGAGCCACGAAAGCGGCGAAAAGTATACAGTAAAACAACACTCGCTGAAGCAATCAATCAAATAGCATAAGGAAATATCCTAGAGTTTGAAATCCTTAATTTAATATATGTACACTAGCGGTTCGCCCCGGCTTCGCCCGTGGTACCTACATGTTTACGTTTTTTTTTCATAAAAACTATCCTATCTCTCAAGTTGGATCGAATTGTACATGGTGTGCGAATTTTATTATGATCGGTTAACTGGTTTAGGAGTCCATTGAGGACAAACATTGTGACACGAGATTTATATATATTAAGATATATTATATTAATAGTATTATGTTGATTAATTTAAAAGTTTATAATTATTTTAGTTCATTACTAAGAAGTACTCATTTGTTTTATTAAAAATAACTATACTAAAAAAAATACGAATATATTTGCATTTTTATTTCATTTTATTAAGATCGGTAATCATCATCATCACTAGCTTCTATACATTCCATTGCTGGAAAAGGCCTCCTCTCACATACGATCGGGAATAGCTGCATAAAAATCGTTAATAGCTTCACAGCCGTTTTTATGGGTCGGTAATAGCAACAATCGACTAAGTCACATTGTAAATTATTTTTTACAAGATAATCCTTTATTAGAATGTATTTTCTTCAATAAAAACATTTTTTAGACATAGCACTAGCATATAAAATGAAACTATAAATCTTTAGAAGAACCAGTATACTTAAAAAATATGGTTGATTTTGAAATTGCCTTAGAGGGGTCGTTAATACCTGCGTTTACCCTAATACTAGCTTACCGCCCGCGGCTTCGCCCGCTTTCTCTAAAACGATTTGAGGTTTAAACTATCCTATCTCTCAAGTTGGGGATAGCGGAAAAGGATCCGTTCAAATTGTGTGCAGTTCATATTATTATTTACACTATCACCTTCATCCACACTCACCTTCCCACAACACACACTTACACAGACACACACACACACAATCACATAAAATGTTGTAAGTTCTTGTATTAAGTACACTCATTATTATTAATTATAAATTATTTAAACATAATTATTGATGTACTGTATAATTCGTCAAAATAAAGTAACCTGTAGGGGAGAGCAGGTAGGATTCGTACAGTGGGAGCATTCGTACAGTTGTCATTACTACACTACGCGACACGGTGAGGCAATTGTGTTTGTGTGTGTTAGAGGCCGGTGCACGTCTCTACGCTCACAGCAAAACGCGGCGGCAATCGCGCAGCGAGCTTCGCCGGGACGAGTCGATACGTGTTCTCACTCCGCGTAAGTAATTTTTCGATTCGTCTTTAAAATCATTTATTCTTAAAAAGTTTTGCTCAAATCTTTTTAGTTTTTTATAAAAGATGTTAAATGAGTGCCTTAGATTATTATGCTTCTTTGATTTTGGTATACTTAATTTCAACCATAATTTTTTTATTTGAATTTATTTTTAAATGTTTTGGTTGGGGTGCTTTCGTGCGGTTCTGACTGGGGTAGATTCGTACTGTACGAATGTACCCCGTCTGTGTTAGAAATTATTCTTCATTAAAAATACTATTATTTCAGGATCATGCCGCGAATATACGTGAAAAAAGGAACTCGAACAGGAGAAGTAAACGAAGAGGCTGTAAGATCTGCGATGAATGAAGTTTTAGATAAGACTTTATCTATTAGGAAGTCAGCCCAAAAATACGGCATCAAACCAACAACTCTTCAAAGTCGCTTAGCAAACTTTCATAAAAAAGCTGCAGCTGAAAAAGACGGTAACTGTACCCCATCACGTATTTTTAGATCTATATAGATTTAGTTTTTTTTTCTAAGTTACGAACTCTTTTTTGTTAATAGGTATATTGAAACTGTAACAACTAACTTTCATATTTATTTATATTTTTTATTTTTATTTATTTATATATATTTATTTATACATATATTAAGATTATAAAGCTGAAGAGTTTGTTTCTTGCATGTTTCTTGGTTGTTTGTTTGTTTGAACGCGCTGATCTCAAGAACCAGTGGATCCGATTTGAAAAATTATTTTGGTGTTTGTTAGCCCATGTATCGAGGAAGGCTATCACGCTATCGACCAACAGAAGCGGAGCCACGCGGGTGAAACCGCGGAGCACAGCTAGTAAAAATAACTGCTGAAGTTGTTCTATAACAAGACCCTAATCAAAAAATACCATAATAGATTTCGACATTGTAAATTAATTATGTGCGACAAGAAGAAAAGTTCCAAATCTTGATATTACCACAGTAAAAGTATTTTCATATTTAAAATTAATACATAATGATAATAATGCATGCATGCTAGCCCATGCTAGAAATGCATTCATGCTAGAAATGCATGCGTGCTAGCCCATAATAGAAATGCATTCATGCTAGAAATGCAGTCATGCTAGAAATGCATGCTAGCCCATGCTAGAAATGCATTCATGCTAGAAATGCAGTCATGCTAGAAATGCATTCATGCTAGAAATGCATGCATGCTAGCCCATGCTAGAAATGCTTTTATTCTAGAAATGCAGTTATGGTAGAAATGCAGTCATGCTAGAAATGCATGCTAGCCCATGCTAGAAATGCATTCATGCTAGAAATGCATGCTAGCCCATGCTAGAAATGCATTCATGCTAGAAATGCATGCTAGCCCATGCTAGAAATGCATTCATGCTAGAAATGCATTCATGCTAGAAATGCATGCATGCTAGCCCATGCTAGAAATGCATTCATGCTAGAAATGCATGCTAGCCCATGCTAGAAATGCATTTATCCTAGAAATGCAGTCATGCTAGAAATGCATTCATGCTAGAAATGCAGTCATGCTAGAAATGCATGCTAGCTCATGCTAGAAATGCATTCATGCTAGAAATGCATGCATGCTAGCCCATGCTAGAAATGCATTCATGCTAGAAATGCATGCTAGCTCATGCCAGAAATGCATTCATGCTAGAAATGCCCCATGCTAGAAATGCATTCATGCTAGAAATGCATGCATGCTAGCCCATGCTAGAAATGCATTTATTCTACAAATGCAAACATGCTAGAAATGCATTCATGCTAGAAATGCAGTCATGCTAGAAATGCATTCATGCTAGAAATGCATGCATGCTAGCCCATGCTAGAAATACATTCATGCTAGAAATGCATGCATGCTAGCCCATGCTAGAAATGCAGTCATGCTAGAAATGCATGCTAGGCGCTAGCCCATGCTAGAAATGCATGCTAGCCCATGCTAGAAAAGCATTCATGCTAGAAATGCATGCATGCTAGCCCATGCTAGAAATGCATTCATGCTAGAAATGCATGCATGCTAGAAATGCATGCTAGCCCATGCTAGAAATGCATTCATGCTAGAAATGCATGCTAGCCCATGCTAGAAATGAATTCATGCTAGAAATGCATGCATGCTAGCCCATGCTAGAAATGCATTCATGCTAGAAATGCATGCTAGCCCATGCTAGAATTGCATTTATCCTAGAAATGCAGTCATGCTAGAAATGCATTCATGCTAGAAATACAGTCATGCTAGAAATGCATTCATGCTAGAAATGCATGCATGCTAGCCCATGCTAGAAATGCATGCATGCTAGCCCATGCTAGAAATGCATGCATGCTAGCCCATGCTAGAAATGCATGCATGCTAGCCCATGCTAGAAATGCATTCATGCTAGAAATGCATTCATGCTAGAAATGCATGCTAGCCCATGCTAGAAATGCATTCATGCTAGAAATGCATGCATGCTAGCCCATGCTAGAAATGCATTCATGCTAGAAATGCATGCAAGCTCATGCTAGAAATGCATTCATGCTAGAAATGCCCCATGCTAGAAATGCATGCATGCTAGCCCATGCTAGAAATGCATTCATGCTAGAAATGCAGTCATGCTAGAAATGCATGCTAGCCCATGCTAGAAATGCATTCATGCTTGAAATGCATTCATGCTAGAAATGCATTCATGCTAGAAATGCATTCATGCTAGAAATGCATTCATGCTAGAAATGCATTCATGCTAGAAATGCATGCATGCTAGCCCATGCTAGAAATGCATTCATGCTGGAAATGCATGCATGCTAGAAATACATTCATGCTAGAAATGCATTCATGCTAGAAATGCATGCTAGCCCATGCTAGTAATGCATTCATGCTAGAAATGCATGCTAGCCCATGCTAGAAATGAATTCATGCTAGAAATGCATGCATGCTAGCCATTGCTAGAAATGCATTCATGTTAGAAATGCATGCATGCTAGCCCATGCTAGAAATGCATTTATTCTAGAAATGCAGTCATGCTAGAAATGCATGCTAGCCCATGCTAGAAATGCATTCATGCTAGAAATGCATGCTAGCCCATGCTAGAAGCATTCATGCTAGAAATGCCCCATGCTAGAAATGCATTCATGCTAGAAATGCATTCATGCTAGAAATGCATGCTAGCCCATGCTAGAAATGCATTCATGCTAGAAATGCATGCATGCTAGCCCATGCTAGAAATGCATTCATGCTAGAAATGCATGCATGCTAGCCCATGCTAGAAATGCATTCATGCTAGAAATGCATGCATGCTAGCCCATGCTAGAAATGCAGTCATGCTAGAAATGCATGCTAGCCCATGCTAGAAATGCATGCTAGCCCATGCTAGAAATGCATTCATGCTAGAAATGCATGCATGCTAGCCCATGCTAGAAATGCATTCATGCTAGAAATGCCCCATGCTAGAAATGCATTCATGCTAGAAATGCCCCATGCTAGAAATGCATTCATGCTAGAAATGCCCCATGCTAGAAATGCATTCATGCTAGAAATGCCCCATGCTAGAAATGCATTCATGCTAGAAATGCATTCATGCTAGAAATGCCCCATGTTAGAAATGCATTCATGCTAGAAATGCATTCATGCTAGAAATGCATTCATGCTAGAAATGCATGCTAGCCCATGCTAGAAATGCATTCATGCTAGAAATGCATGCATGCTAGCCCATGCTAGAAATGCATTCATGCTAGAAATGTTTGCATGCTAGCCCATGCTAGAAATGCATTCATGCTAGAAATGCCCCATACTAGAAATGCATTCATGCTAGAAATGCAGTCATGCTAGAAATGCATGCTAGCCCATGCTAGAAATGCATTCATGCTAGAAATGCATGCTAGCTCATGTTAGAAATGCATTCATGCTAGAAATGCCCCATGCTAGAAATGCATTCATGCTAGAAATGCATGCATGCTAGCCCATGCTAGAAATGCATTTATTCTAGAAATGCAAACATGCTAGAAATGCATTCATGCTAGAAATGCAGTCATGCTAGAAATGCATTCATGCTAGAAATGCATGCATGCTAGCCCATGCTAGAAATGCATTCATGCTAGAAATGCATGCATGCTAGCCCATGGTAGAAATACATTCATGCTAGAAATGCATGCATGCTAGCCCATGCTAGAAATGCAGTCATGCTAGAAGTGCATGCTAGCCCATGCTAGAAATGCATGCTAGCCCATGCTAGAAAAGCATTCATGCTAGAAATGCATGCATGCTAGCCCATGCTAGAAATGCATGCAAGCCCATGCTAGAAATGCATTCATGCTAGAAATGCATGCTAGCCCATGCTAGAAATGCATTCATGCTAGAAATGCATGCTAGCCCATGCTAGAAATGCATTCATGCTAGAAATGCATGCATGCTAGAAATGCATGCATGCTAGCCATTGCTAGAAATGCATTCATGCTAGAAATGCATGCATGCTAGCCCATGCTAGAAATGCATTCATGCTAGAAATGCATGCATGCTAGCCCATGCTAGAAATGCATTTATTCTAGAAATGCAGTCATGCTAGAAATGCATGCTAGCCCATGCTAGAAATGCATTCATGCTAGAAATGCATGCATGCTAGCCCATGCTAGAAATGCATTCATGCTAGAAATGCCCCATGCTAGAAATGCATTCATGCTAGAAATGCCCCATGCTAGAAATGCATTCATGCTAGAAATGCCCCATGCTAGAAATGCAATCATGCTAGAATTGCCCCATGCTAGAAATGCATTCATGCTAGAAATGCCCCATGTTAGAAATGCATTCATGCTAGAAATGCATTCATGCTAGAAATGCATGCTAGCCCATGCTAGAAATGCATTCATGCTAGAAATGCATGCATGCTAGCCCATGCTAGAAATGCATTCATGCTAGAAATGCATGCATGCAAGCCCATGCTAGAAATGCATTTATTCTAGAAATGCAGTCATGCTAGAAATGCATTCATGCAAGAAATGCCCCATGTTAGAAATGCATTCATGCTAGAAATGCATTCATGCTAGAAATGCATGCTAGCCCATGCTAGAAATGCATGCATGCTAGAAATGCATGCATGCTAGCCCATGCTAGAAATGCATTTATTCTAGAAATGCAGTCATGCTAGAAATGCATTCATACTAGAAATGCAGTCATGCGAAAAATGCATTCATGCTAGAAATGCCCCATTCTAGAAATGCATTAGAAATGCATGCATGCTAGCCCATGCTAGAAATGCATTTATTCTAGAAATGCAGTCATGCTAGAAATGCATTCATACTAGAAATGCAGTCATGCGAAAAATGCATTCATGCTAGAAATGCATGCATGCTAGCCCATGCTAGAAATGCAATCATGCTAGAAATGCATACATGCTAGCCCATGCTAGAAATGCATTCATGCTAGAAATGTATGCATGCTAGCCCATGCTAGAAATGCATTCATGCTAGAAATGCATGCATGCTAGCCCATGCTAGAAATGCATTTATTCTAGAAATGCAGTCATGCTAAAAATGCATTCATGCAAGAAATGCCCCATGTTAGAAATGCATTCATGCTAGAAATGCATTCATGCTAGAAATGCATGCTAGCCCATGCTAGAAATGCATGCATGCTAGCCCATGCTAGAAATGCATTCATGCTAGAAATGCATGCTAGCTCATGCTAGAAATGCATTCATGCTAGAAATGCATTCATGCTAGAAATGCATGCTAGCTCATGCTAGAAATGCATTCATGCTAGAAATGCATTTATTCTAGAAATGCATTCATGCTAGAAATGCATGCATGCTAGAAATGCAGTCATGCTAGAAATGCATTCATGCTAGAAATGCATTCATGCTAGAAATGTATGCATGCTAGAAATGCATGCTAGCCCATGCTAGCTAGCATGCATTTCTAGCATGAATGCATTTCTAGCATGGGCTAGCATGCATGCATTTCTAGCATGGGCTAGCATGCATGCATCTCTAGCATGAATGCATTTCTAGCATGGGCTAGCATGCATGCATTTCTAGCATGAATGCATTTCTAGCATGAATGCATTCCTAGCATGACTGCATTTCTAGCATGACTGCATTTCTAGAATAAATGCATTTCTAGCATGGGCTAGCATGCATGCATTTCTAGCATGAATGCATTTCTAGAATGGGGCATTTCTAGCATGAATGCATTTCTAGCATGAGCTAGCATGCATTTCTAGCATGAATGCATTTCTAGCATGGGCTAGCATGCATGCATTTCTAGCATGAATGCATTTCTAGCATGGGCTAGCATGCATGCATTTCTAGCATGAATGCATTTCTAGCATGAATGCATTTCTAGCATGAATGCATTTCTAACATGAATGCATTTCTAGCATGGGGCATTTCTAGCATGAATGCATTTCTAGCATGGGCTAGCATGCATTTCTAGCATGAATGCATTTCTAGTAGGGATTTAACGATACCCATACCGATACCGATACATCGGCCGATATAATCGGCAAGCCGATATATCGGTATCACCGATAATAAAACAACCGATACCGATATCAAACAATTCAAAAAACCGCGCCCACTTAACGATGCGGGAGGACCCCCGCGCGTGCGCACTTTGTTTTCTGAAAAAATCTACCAATAGTAAACTTTTATAAGGTACTGATTGTATGTGTATTACTTAAAGTTTTTGACTTTGTAAAATAATAATACTAAAATAAATGGTTTTGTTGTTTTTTTAATTTGGCATTTTTATTTAAAAGAATACGATTAACAGTTGAGTCTCTGTTAAATGTTGGTAACTGTTTATGAATAATTCACTATTTATTTTTCTACCAAGCCATCGATATCGGTATCGGTATCGGTATCGCCGATACATTACTACAAATATCGGTATCGGTATCGTATCGGCAAAATCATGTATCGTTACATCCCTAATTTCTAGCATGAATGCATTTCTAGCATGAATGCATTTCTAGCATGGGGCATTTCTAGCATGCATGCATTTCTAGCATGGGCTAGAATGCATGCATTTCTAGCATGAATGCATTTCTAGCATGAGCTAGCATGCATACATTTCTAGCATGGGCTAGCATGCATTTCTAGCATGAATGCATTTCTAGCATGAATGCATTTCTAGCATGAATGCATTTCTAGCATGAATGCATTTCTAACATGGGGCATTTCTAGCATGAATGCATTTCTAGCATGAATGCATTTCTAGCATGGGGCATTTCTAGCATGAATGCATTTCTAGCATGGGCTAGCATGCATTTCTAGCATGAATGCATTTCTAGCATGAATGCATTTCTAGCATGGGCTAGCATGCATGCATTTCTAGCATGAATGCATTTCTAGCATGAATGCATTTCTAGCATGGGCTAGCATGCATGCATATCTAGCATGATTGCATTTCTAGTATGGGCTAGCATGCATACATTTCTAGCATGAATGCATTTCTAGCATGACTGCATTTCTAGCATGAATGCATTTCTAGCATGACTGCATCTATACATATAATAAAATCGTAGGAAAGTCAAAACTGTACATTGAATATTTTTTTAAAAGAATACTTGGGCCGTGATCTATAATCGATATAGAAGCCAAAAACATAGTTTATAGAATTTTTGTCTGTTTGTCTGTTTGTCTGTTTGTCTGTTTGTCTGTTTGTCTGTATGTTTGTCCGAGCTAATCTCGAAAAGTACTGCATAGATTTACTTCAAATTTTGCATGAATATTACTAACAGGACGGGTGAGGCTATAGGCTACATATTATTAAGCTATCACCTACGGGGGAGGAGCTGTGAACCTTTATTTTTCTTACGTATTCCGTGTATTACGACAGCGTACAATCTAAAGACTCATGTTTAAATGTTGTTTTTGAGTAAGCCACGCTATTATCTAGCTTTTCACTATAAAAACTACGTCATTTACGTAATTTTGGCAGAGAAACAGTTAAATGAATCTTAGCAGTATTACGACAAATTTGAAACAGCGCCATCTATGAAGTGTTATTTCTATATAAATGTTGTTTGACAATATTCAGATTGACACTATAAACATTATGCCATTTAAGTAACTTGGGAAGAGAAACATAGTTTTAAAAAGAAAGTTGTATAATGTTAATTTTGTAACAGCGCCATCTATGAGATTTCGTAAAAATCAAATCAATTTACATGTTAACACTACTGAACACAATGTTAAAAATTAATAATTTAAATATAATTATGTTATTTATTTATTTAACTCTTTAACCCATATCTTCCGTTTCCTATAAGATATATTTCGTGTAAATAATAAATATACTACATTTTTTTTAAAGTGAGGGTAGATGTTTATTATTTTAAGTAAAACTAGACACCATTATCTACAGTTAATCTAATGATTGTGTTCATTAGTTACAATTTTAAAAATCTTCGTGTTTTATAAATTTACTAGCTTACCGCCCGCGGCTTCGTCCGCTTTGTCTAAAACCTAATAAATTATAATATATAAAACCTTCCTTTTGAATCAGTCTATCTATTAAAAAAACCGCATTAAAATCTGTTGCGAAGTTTTAAAGATTTAAGCATACAAAGGGACATAGGGACAGAGAAAGCGACTTTTTTATACTATGTAGTGATATTTATAAAGCAATTGAATGCCATAAAACCAAAAATATCAAATGCAATCTTCGTGTTTTGTGAATTTTCACCATCATGCGTTCCCACAAAAGGTAAGTTGTTACTTATAGGTATTTATTTTTTATAATGATAGCAATTCATGTTTTTTGTAGGTATTATATTAGACTTTTAGAATGAAATAATAAAATGAATTCTTTTATTATTTTGAGGTGCATTGGGAACAGTAGTAGTAGTTTTTGATAAAATTTTATTAATTGTAAGAAGCTTTTTTATAGATTTACAGTTAACTTTTGTTTTTTTTTTTAACAGATTCAATGCTCATAAAATTATATCGCCTTTGAAGGACGATTTATGCTGATATTTTTACTACACCACTTGAAAATTGATGATTACTTAGATGATAAATAGCAGCGAGGATTAAGTGGAAATTAGTAATCATCCGCTTCGTCAATTTTTGACTGAAGTTAATGTCCAACGTCCCATGATTCAATCATTGGAAGTGTCTCGGGAAATTTTGGAGGATATTTTTCAGGAAGGAGAGGAGGGGCAGCCAACCACATATCAAACTACTACGTTTTAGTACCGAAAAAAATGTTATTGCCAAATGAAACGTAAATTTTGCACTCACAACTTTACAAGTAATGTTTTTATTTTGACTTTGCGGTTATCTGATTATAATATTTATCGTTATGGCTATCGACGTACCGACCGTACTGGGATCAGAGTAGGTACATGATATACAGTTCATCATCCAG
The DNA here is from genome assembly GCF_905220415.1 of Colias croceus. Classification (NCBI taxonomy): domain Eukaryota; kingdom Metazoa; phylum Arthropoda; class Insecta; order Lepidoptera; family Pieridae; genus Colias; species Colias croceus. The sequence continues at coordinate 2,389,038 of NC_059559.1, read as the reverse complement.
GATTGCTTAGAACATTTTCACACTGAAAAAGATGTTTCTTTGAATCGTAGTTGTTTCATTTATTTATTTTTAATCAATTTACATAATATGTTTTATATTTTATAAATATAGATATCATTTTCATTATTTAAGTAGATAAAATAAATTATGTAACGGTTTTATAAGAAAACACATTATATTTGTTAGGCGACGGTGATTTCTTCCAGAAAAAAAAAGATTTTCATCAGCTCAATAAAATTGAATAGTTATGTTGTTAGTTATTCTTTAGATTCACAATTATTCTAATGAGCATTTCCGCATGCAAGTTGTATCGTAGTTTAGATATATCATAGTTTTTACATATTAAAGTTCCAACAAAACCCTCAAATTTTTGAGTAGAGTTGAGCAGGATTATTTGAAAAATGTGCCGTGTTAAGTATTATAGAAAAGGTTAGTTCGTTGGTAATTATTATTTCTTCTTCATTTACATGTTGGTAGTAAAAATAAACTTTAACTAACAGACAAAGTAGTCAAAGTATATTTTAACTAATACTACTTAATATCTATTATAGTTATGTTCAGTATTTATCTGTATTATTATTGCTTGACAATTAATATATTTTTATGTCGTATACCAAATTATAAACATAAGTTTGATGTGTAATTAGCTGGATTTATTTTTACACACTCACAGACTTATATTTTATGTTAAAAGAGTGTTAATAGTGTAAATCATAATATATTTTTTCACAATTAAAAATAATCCTTTTTTCTGATGGTGTTGGCATTGAATTAAACCGCACTGTCGCGTCGTTTCGTTCACAGTGTGTTATGAGGAGCATAATATTCGGTCCTCATAATATCATAAAAAATCTGTGCGAAAACAATAAACACGTGTAAGGCCCTCACGGCAGATCGGGGCGGTCTGACGCGAAGTGGGGACAGCGTTGTCACTGTATCGCTCTTGCCACGCTGGTCAACAGACTTATTCGATAGTTCAGTTTTGTATTAAGACCGCTGGCTGTGACAACCAACCCGTGAGACAACCAAACCCGGTCTCCCCTACTATCCCGTGAGACCGAAACCTACACTGAGAGGGTATGACGTCTCACAGCTGATCGCAAACGGCATATTGTACTATCCCGTGAGACCGAAACCCTCACTGAGAGGGAATTACGTCTCACTACTGATCACGACAGTCATATTTTATCTCGAGAATCTGAAACTTATGACCGTACAATATGAAGACCGTTTGACAAATGATAGGGTGCATCATAATATTATTCGATCTCTTGAAGATGAACATGAGCATAAGCAATGACTAGAGTAGGGACGCGAATATTACAATTATGTGAGACAAGAACGATTAATAAGTTTGTTCAATGAAAGATTAAGAATTGAAACTATTCGGTCTCTGGAAACGTACGAATAGCGAGAGGCCCGTCTTACTGCAGACAGATTTCGTCATAGTCTTAATGACTTGAGGTAAACAATCTACGAATTTGGTGGTGTGGTCTGACAAATATAAAAGTGGGTTTGCTTATAACCTCACAATTGATTACAGATCATCTTCTGTATAGGCGATATTAACGTAGTATGTTCTTTTAAGTAATGCTTTAAGTGTAGTAAGGAGTCGGCTTTCGTTTGAAGATACACCGGAACCTTTGAAATCACTACTTTAAGAGGAACATACTGTGCAATGTAAACTGTTATTAGACAATATTCGCTCTTATAGTAGTGCGTTTCAAATGATCCTTTGGTGCTCAATAATTATCAGAAGGTCCGTTCATGCTTACTTTTAAGATACAAGGTCAAGTTTACCATTTGATAGGATCCCTTTTGCCTGAAGGCCAACCTAAGTTTGTTTAAATATATTTTGTATTCGACTACAACGAATAGTGGAATACTTACAAGAAATCAATATTTCTCAAATTTAAAACTGAACTCATTTCACAATTTTAGAACAGGTTAATTCGTATGTATGCAGTTTTAAATCGACATTAGAAGCTTTTCCTCAAGATGGTGATATCGGCACTCAGGAACTCCCTGGACGTGTTATAACGCCCAGGCCACAGTATTACCACAAACATGCTTAGTTGTCGCGAAAGATAGTCATAGAAATCGTGTTTTTAGTAAAGTTACTATGTAAACTAACGTAATTTAATACTTAGGTACCCGTACATATTCTATAATGGTGTGCTCAAACTGTTAATCTACATTTAATTTAGATTATTATTTGATACTAAGTAATGTAGAATTTAAATCACATTCATTCATGTTTTCTTCAGATTTTAAGATTTTCTTATCAGAGTGTTCAATTTTAATGTAGTTAAATTTTATAAGAGACAATAATTAAGAACATTTTAAAATAAAGTGTCACGTATTTTTTTTAAACGACGAATGACGAAAAACGACCTAATCGCGGACGAAGTCGCGGGCAACAGCTAGTTTCTAGAATAAATGCATTTCTAGCATGGGCTAGCATGCATTTCTAGCATGAATGCATTTCTAGCATGAATGCATTTCTAGCATGAATGCATTTGTAGCATGGGGCATTTCTAGCATGAATGCATTTCTAGCATGGGCTAGCATGCATTTCTAGCATGAATGCATTTCTAGCATGGGCTAGCATGCATGCATTTCTAGCATGAATGCATTTCTAGCATGGGCTAGCATGCATTTCTAGCATGGGCTAGCATGCATTTCTAGCATGAATGCATTTCTAGCATGGGCTAGCATGAATTTCTAGCATTAATGCATTTCTAGCATGAATGCATTTCTAGTATGGGACATTTCTAGCATGAATGCATTTCTAGCATGGGCTAGCATGAATGCATTTCTAGCATGGGCTGGCATGCATGCATTTCTAGCATGATTGCATTTCTAGCATGGGCTAGCATGCATGCATTTCTAGCATGAATGCATTTCTAGCATGACTGCATTTCTAGCATGAATGCATTTCTAGCATGAGCTAGCATGCATTTCTAGCATGAATGCATTTCTAGCATAGGCTAGCATGCATGCATTTCTAGCATGAATGCATTTTTAGCATGGGCTAGCATGCATACATTTCTAGCATGCATGCATTTCTAGCATGAGCTAGCATGCATTTCTAGCATGAATGCATTTCTAGCATGAATGCATTTCTAGCATGAATGCATTTCTAACATGGGGCATTTCTAGCATGAATGCATTTCTAGCATGAATGCATTTCTAGCATGTGGCATTTCTAGCATGAATGCATTTCTAGCATGGGGCATTTCTAGCATGGGCTAGCATGCATTTCTAGCATGACTGCATTTCTAGAATAAATGCATTTCTAGCATGGGCAAGCATGCATTTCTAGCATGAATGCATTTCTAGCATGGGCTAGCATGCATTTCTAGCATGAATGCATTTCTGGCATGAGCTAGCATGCATTTCTAGCATGAATGCATTTCTAGCATGAATGCATGCCCATGCTAGAAATGCATGTATTCTAGAAATGCATTCATGCTAGAAATGCATGCATGCTAGCCCATGCTAGAAATGCATTTATTCTAGAAATGGTAGTCATGCTAGAAATGCATGCATGCTAGAAACGTATGCATGCTAGCCCATGCTAGAAATGCATTCATGCTAGAAATGCCCCATGCTAGAAATGCATTCATGCTAGAAATGCATTCATGCTAGAAATGCATGCATGCTTGCCCATGCTAGAAATGCATTTATTCTAGAAATGCAGTCATGCTAGAAATGCATGCTAGCCCATGCTAGAAATGCCCCATGCTAGAAATGCATTCATGCTAGAAATGCCACATGCTAGAAATGCATTCATGCTAGAAATGCATTCATGCTAGAAATGCCCCATGTTAGAAATGCATTCATGCTAGAAATGCATTCATGCTAGAAATGCATTCATGCTAGAAATGCATGCTAGCTCATGCTAGAAATGCATGCATGCTAGAAATGTATGCATGCTAGCCCATGCTAAAAATGCATTCATGCTAGAAATGCATGCATGCTAGCCTATGCTAGAAATGCATTCATGCTAGAAATGCATGCTAGCTCATGCTAGAAATGCATTCATGCTAGAAATGCAGTCATGCTAGAAATGCATTCATGCTAGAAATGCATGCATGCTAGCCCATGCTAGAAATGCAATCATGCTAGAAATGCATGCATGCCAGCCCATGCTAGAAATACATTCATGCTAGCCCATGCTAGAAATGCATTCATGCTAGAAATGTCCCATACTAGAAATGCATTCATGCTAGAAATGCATTAATGCTAGAAATTCATGCTAGCCCATGCTAGAAATGCATTCATGCTAGAAATGCATGCTAGCCCATGCTAGAAATGCATGCTAGCCCATGCTAGAAATGCATTCATGCTAGAAATGCATGCATGCTAGCCCATGCTAGAAATGCATTCATGCTAGAAATGCATGCTAGCCCATGCTAGAAATGCATTCATGCTAGAAATGCCCCATGCTACAAATGCATTCATGCTAGAAATGCATTCATGCTAGAAATGCATTCATGCTAGAAATGCATGCTAGCCCATGCTAGAAATGCATTTATTCTAGAAACTAGCTGTTGCCCGCGACTTCGTCCGCGATTAGGTCGTTTTTCGTCATTCGTCGTTTAAAAAAAATACGTGACACTTTATTTTAAAATGTTCTTAATTATTGTCTCTTATAAAATTTAACTACATTAAAATTGAACACTCTGATAAGAAAATCTTAAAATCTGAAGAAAACATGAATGAATGTGATTTAAATTCTACATTACTTAGTATCAAATAATAATCTAAATTAAATGTAGATTAACAGTTTGAGCACACCATTATAGAATATGTACGGGTACCTAAGTATTAAATTACGTTAGTTTACATAGTAACTTTACTAAAAACACGATTTCTATGACTATCTTTCGCGACAACTAAGCATGTTTGTGGTAATACTGTGGCCTGGGCGTTATAACACGTCCAGGGAGTTCCTGAGTGCCGATATCACCATCTTGAGGAAAAGCTTCTAATGTCGATTTAAAACTGCATACATACGAATTAACCTGTTCTAAAATTGTGAAATGAGTTCAGTTTTAAATTTGAGAAATATTGATTTCTTGTAAGTATTCCACTATTCGTTGTAGTCGAATACAAAATATATTTAAACAAACTTAGGTTGGCCTTCAGGCAAAAGGGATCCTATCAAATGGTAAACTTGACCTTGTATCTTAAAAGTAAGCATGAACGGACCTTCTGATAATTATTGAGCACCAAAGGATCATTTGAAACGCACTACTATAAGAGCGAATATTGTCTAATAACAGTTTACATTGCACAGTATGTTCCTCTTAAAGTAGTGATTTCAAAGGTTCCGGTGTATCTTCAAACGAAAGCCGACTCCTTACTACACTTAAAGCATTACTTAAAAGAACATACTACGTTAATATCGCCTATACAGAAGATGATCTGTAATCAATTGTGAGGTTATAAGCAAACCCACTTTTATATTTGTCAGACCACACCACCAAATTCGTAGATTGTTTACCTCAAGTCATTAAGACTATGACGAAATCTGTCTGCAGTAAGACGGGCCTCTCGCTATTCGTACGTTTCCAGAGACCGAATACTTAGTTTCAATTCTTAATCTTTCATTGAACAAACTTATTAATCGTTCTTGTCTCACATAATTGTAATATTCGCGTCCCTACTCTAGTCATTGCTTATGCTCATGTTCATCTTCAAGAGATCGAATAATATTATGATGCACCCTATCATTTGTCAAACGGTCTTCATATTGTACGGTCATAAGTTTCAGATTCTCGAGATAAAATATGACTGTCTAATATATGATAAAATATGGGGCATTTCTAGCATGAATGCATTTCTAGCATGGGCTAGCATGCATTTCTAGCATGAATGCATTTCTAGCATGGGCTAGCATGCATGCATTTCTAGCATGAATGCATTTCTAGCATGGGCTAGCATGCATTTCTAGCATGGGCTAGCATGCATTTCTAGCATGAATGCATTTCTAGCATGGGCTAGCATGAATTTCTAGCATTAATGCATTTCTAGCATGAATGCATTTCTAGTATGGGACATTTCTAGCATGAATGCATTTCTAGCATGGGCTAGCATGAATGCATTTCTAGCATGGGCTGGCATGCATGCATTTCTAGCATGATTGCATTTCTAGCATGGGCTAGCATGCATGCATTTCTAGCATGAATGCATTTCTAGCATGACTGCATTTCTAGCATGAATGCATTTCTAGCATGAGCTAGCATGCATTTCTAGCATGAATGCATTTCTAGCATAGGCTAGCATGCATGCATTTCTAGCATGAATGCATTTTTAGCATGGGCTAGCATGCATACATTTCTAGCATGCATGCATTTCTAGCATGAGCTAGCATGCATTTCTAGCATGAATGCATTTCTAGCATGAATGCATTTCTAGCATGAATGCATTTCTAACATGGGGCATTTCTAGCATGAATGCATTTCTAGCATGAATGCATTTCTAGCATGTGGCATTTCTAGCATGAATGCATTTCTAGCATGGGGCATTTCTAGCATGACTGCATTTCTAGAATAAATGCATTTCTAGCATGGGCAAGCATGCATTTCTAGCATGAATGCATTTCTAGCATGGGCTAGCATGCATTTCTAGCATGAATGCATTTCTGGCATGAGCTAGCATGCATTTCTAGCATGAATGCATTTCTAGCATGAATGCATGCCCATGCTAGAAATGCATGTATTCTAGAAATGCATTCATGCTAGAAATGCATGCATGCTAGCCCATGCTAGAAATGCATTTATTCTAGAAATGGTAGTCATGCTAGAAATGCATGCATGCTAGAAACGTATGCATGCTAGCCCATGCTAGAAATGCATTCATGCTAGAAATGCCCCATGCTAGAAATGCATTCATGCTAGAAATGCATTCATGCTAGAAATGCATGCATGCTAGCCCATGCTAGAAATGCATTCATGCTAGCCCATGCTAGAAATGCATTCATGCTAGAAATGCATGCTAGCCCATGCTAGAAATGCATTCATGCTAGAAATGCCCCATTCTAGAAATGCATTCATGCTAGAAATGCATGCATGCTAGCCCATGCTAGAAATGCATTTATTCTAGAAATGCAGTCATGCTAGAAATGCATTCATGCTAGAAATACAGTCATGCGAAAAATGCATTCATGCTAGAAATGCATGCATGCTAGCCCATGCTAGAAATGCAATCATGCTAGAAATGCATGCATGCTAGCCCATGCTAGAAATGCAATCATGCTAGAAATGCATGCATGCTAGCCCATGCTAGAAATGCATTCATGCTAGAAATGTTTGCATGCTAGCCCATGCTAGAAATGCATTCATGCTAGAAATGCCCCATACTAGAAATGCATTCATGCTAGAAATGCAGTCATGCTAGAAATGCATGCTAGCCCATGCTAGAAATGCATTCATGCTAGAAATGCATTCATGCTAGAAATGCAGTCATGCTAGAAATGTATGCATGCTAGCCCATGCTAGAAATGCATTCATGCTAGAAATGCCCCATGCTAGAAATGCATTCATGCTAGAAATGCATTCATGCTAGAAATGCATTCATGCTAGAAATGCATTCATGCTAGAAATGCATGCATGCTAGCCCATGCTAGAAATGCATTCATGCTAGAAATGCATGCATGCTAGCCCATGCTAGAAATGCATTCATGCTAGAAATGCCCCATGCTAGAAATGCATTCATGCTAGAAATGCATTCATGCTAGAAATGCCCCATGTTAGAAATGCATTCATGCTAGAAATGCATTCATGCTAGCCCATGCTAGAAATGCATTCATGCTAGAAATGCATTCATGCTAGAAATGCCCCATGTTAGAAATGCATTCATGCTAGAAATGCATTCATGCTAGCCCATGCTAGAAATGCATTCATGCTAGAAATGCAGTCATGCTAGAAATGCATGCTAGCCCATGCTAGAAATGCATTCATGCTAGAAATGCATGCTAGCCCATGCTAGAAATGCATTCATGCTAGAAATGCATTCATGCTAGAAATGCATTCATGCTAGAAATGCATGCATGGTAGCCCATGCTAGAAATGCATTCATGCTAGAAATGCATGCATGCTAGCCCATGCTAGAAATGCATTCATGCTAGAAATGCATGCATGCTAGAAATGCATTCATGCTAGAAATGCATGCTAGCCCATGCTAGAAATGCATTCATGCTAGAAATGCATGCATGCTAGCCCATGCTAGAAATGCATTCATGCTAGAAATGCATGCATGCTAGAAATGCATTCATGCTAGAAATGCATGCTAGCCCATGCTAGAAATGCATTCATGCTAGAAATGCATGCATGCTAGCCCATGCTAGAAATGCATTCATGCTAGAAATGCATGCATGCTAGCCCATGCTAGAAATGCATTTATTCTAGAAATGCAGTCATGCTAGAAATGCATGCTAACCCATGCTAGAAATGCATTCATGCTAGAAATGCAGTCATGCTAGAAATGCATTCATGCTAGAAATGCATTCATGCTAGCTGCCACTTTCTAGCCTCTAAACTATCGCCAAAAATGTAGTGTATGTCCTTCCCTATTATCGGCTCTTAGACGCACACGTCCTCTCACTCCGACCGCCTGCAGCCAACTGAGCTGTGTGAGCGGTGTCACCGTTGCACGTGCGCAAGAGATGACATAATACTTCCCTCTCTTTCACTCACATACACTACATCCCTCCTTTATTTTAGAAATTTTTAATTCTTTCCAATTATTTTATTAAATAGAATAAAATATATGCTCTATTCGGGTATGCTAGTCTATATACCTAAACACCATTATCACCAGTATCAGTTAGTACACACAACTCAGGGACGCGTCCGCTCCATACCAGCGATAGAGTAGAATGTGTCACCTGGCCTATAGTAATATAATTCTATCTTTATGCAACATCTCTCCTTTTCTTTTTTTTTTCTTTTTTTTTTCCAATACGTAATGTGTATTCAAAATAATAATAATTTTTACAATAAATGTATTCAAATCAATATTAATTAATAATTTTTTCAAACTCAAACCTTCATTCATCAACCAGACCTCGTCCAGAAACGTTTTCAAATGGTCAGTATAAGGAAAAAATATGAATTTACCACTGGTTCGGAAAGCCGCCTCGACAGAGAAGAGCCGGCAAGAATATATAGGCATAGTTGCTCCTTCAAAATCATAGAAATGTAACATCTTACATAGGTATTTATAATAACAATAATGGCAATTTATTTATTAACCAATGGAACGAAATCGTTTTCAGTAACTTAATGTATATGTAAGGTATAATGTTTAAACTATGTTCCTTCTGTAACTTAACTATACTTTTGACTAAATCCTGTACTGTACCTGTACTGTACTTAACGTGTTTTATTTTTTCCTTACATAACTATTGCACTACCTTGTTGATGTGGAACTAACATAGGTTATCTTCTCTCTTTTTCCTCACTATTTATCATGACCTTCACTCCAGGTCATTTAGAAGAGGTGAATGCTGCTTCTTCTGACGCATAATTTAATTCACTTTACCTGCACCAGCATCTGCACCATTTAAGTAACCACTGTTTTCCCACATATTAAAATTATTATTAAACAATAGCTGTAAAAGGCTAGGCTAGCATGCATGCATTTCTAGCATGAATGCATTTCTAGCATGACTGCATTTCTAGCATGAATGCATTTCTAGCATGAATGCATTTCTAGCATGACAGCATTTCTAGCATGAATGCATTTCTAGCATGACTGCATTTCTAGCATGAATGCATTTCTAGCATGAGCTAGCATGCATTTCTAGCATGAATGCATTTCTAGCATGGGCTAGCATGCATACATTTCTAGCATAGGCTAGCATGCATTTCTAGCATGCATGCATTTCTAGCATGAATGCATTTCTAGCATGACTGCATTTCTAGCATGAATGCATTTCTAGCATGACTGCATTTCTAGCATGGGCTAGCATGCATGCATTTCTAGCATGATTGCATTTCTAGCATGGGCTAGCATGCATGCATTTCTAGCATGAATACATTTTTCGCATGACTGCATTTCTAGCATGAATGCATTTCTAGCATGACTGCATTTCTAGAATAAATGCATTTCTAGCATGGGCTAGCATGCATGCATTTCTAGCATGAATGCATTTCTAGAATGGGGCATTTCTAGCATGAATGCATTTCTAGCATGGGCTAGCATGCATTTCTAGCATGAATGCATTTCTAGCATGGGCTAGCATGCATGCATTTCAAGCATTATAAATTATCAAGCATTATAAATAATTTAGGTACATTAAATAGCCTTCGGCGTCCATAACAAAACAAGATTTCGAAATATAGCACTGAAAAAAAGTATTTAAGGTAAACGCAGGTATTAACGACCCCTCTAAGGCGATTTCAAAATCAACCATATTTTTTAAGTATACTGGTTCTTCTAAAGATTTATAATTTCATTTTATATGCTAGTGTTATGTATAAAAAATGTATTTATTGAAGCAAATACATTCTAATAAAGGATTATCTTGTAAAAAATAATTTACAATGTGACTTAGTCGATTGTTGCTATTACCGACCCATAAAAACGGCTGTGAAGCTATTAACGATTTTTATGCAGCTATTCCCGATCGTATGTGAGAGGAAGCCTTTTTCCAGCAATGGAATGTATAGAAGCTAGTGATGATGATGATTACCGATCTTAATAAAATGAAATAAAAATGCAAATATATTCGTATTTTTTATTGTAGTTATTTTTAATAAAACAAATGAGTACTTTTTAGTAATGAACTAAATAATTATAAACTTTTAAATTAATCAACATAATACTATTAATGTACATAATATATTAAATTAAGGATTTCAAACTCTAGGATATTTCGTTATGCTATTTGATTGATTGCTTCGGCGAGTTGTGTTTTACTGAATACTTTTCGCCGCTTTCGTGGCTCCATATTTCTGGAAAAAATATACCTAATTATATGTTTTATGTTAATTTAACCTAAAAAAAATATAATTTTTAATAGGCACCTATTATGTCATAAAAGTAATAAAAATATATTTGCACGCTCAATTACGAGCAGAATGTTTAAGGATCAATATTATCTGTATATACAAACATCTTTATTCTACATTCTGCAAATAAAGCAATTTGAATTTGAATTTGTAGATGAGAAACTAAACAATCTATATTCGATCGGTAATAGCTTCCTATAGTTGCTATTGCCGACCCACATGGGTCGGTAATAAAGTATGTAAGTATAAACCTAAATTGTATTACCGACCCATAAAAAAATGGTTATTTTAATTCATTTGACCATCAGACTATAAAATAGATTATAATTGATTAATGTCGTACAAAATATGAACAAATGCATATTGTTTAAACAAAAAAAAACAATGATTTACTACTGTAACTATTCGATAAGGATCCTCGAAAATATCATAACTTTGTATAAATTGACAACGCTAAAAGACACAACACTAGACAAAAAAGTTTAGTCGCTAATAGATTTTTATGAAGACTCATAGCTTAGATTTAAACTGGTCCATAAAACCACTTGTGTTAGTGTGATATAATAACATAAAAGAAAATAAAACAAAAAGTTACGTTGCTGCCATTGCCGACTTACGGGTCGTTGATACCTGCCACGACTTAAACTGGTGAAGCTAACACCGTCCCATTTTAATTTAAAGTTTTATCGTTTCAAATTACTTTTTATTAATAAAATGTTGTAAGAAATGAAAAGTTGACACTTAAATGCATTGACATTTAGTAATATAAATTAAAGTATAGATGTCATTTGTTTGTAAATGTCTTAAAAATATACTCACAGTACTTATCCGAAGGAACAACGGAACAGTACGACACGTCCTGCTTCCACGCTACCCCGCAGCAACTTACGCATTTTAACTCTTTTTTGCTCAGTTACTCACTCTAACGTTAAAGTATACGATGCTCAAGTAATACATTCGTGTATAACTTTGCCTACCTATAGCTAGAATAGTTCTGGAAACGTTTAAATTTCGAATTACTTTTATAGGTCGGTAATACCTTCAGATTTTCGATGGGTCGTTGATAGCTGCGTTTACCCTAGGTACTTTTACAAGGTATATATTATATATGTATCGGATTGTTTCTTCTTGTAAATTCATATTTAGGCTAAGTACACCATTTTTGTATTTTAACGGGTTTTAATCTCAAAATTACCACAAAATCATCTGTGAAAAAAAAGCAAACAGAAATATACATGCCGAATTGATAACCTCCTCCTTTATTTTTGAAGTCGGTTAAATATCAAAAAGGTAACAGCCCCTATAGCTATAATAGTGCTTATGTCATAATTTCATCGCAGGAGCTTAGTTTCCTAACTGTATGTACCTACGTATACAGGGTGTCCCAGAAGTCGACGTCAAGCCGAAATTTTCTGAAAGGTAATGCCACACCAGTTATTAGAAAAATTGAAAAAAAAATTTAAGTCATGTATTTTTGATGTTATGGATTTTTTTATTTAATTCCAGAAAATGTATACCATGTGACAGTTTTTTCATTCCTGTTGTTACAAATATTTACTTTTTGCCAATTTTTTTTCTCTTCCGTCATCCCGAATAGTGCTTTATGTAACCTGTGATCCTAAACCCTGTGCTGATCACTCCAACTTGTAGGAAAATGTCATTTTATACCGTACCAAGTTTTCAAAATTAATTTTTTGCATTACTTCAACTGATAATCCTGAAAAAAATGTACTACTCCAGTTTGGCAAGTAGCTTTAAAAGTTAGCCCATTTAATAAGGATTCTAACGTGGTATAACACTTACTCCATTGTATCTTAGATCGGCCATAAAAAATTTTTTTGTTAAACAAAGTCTGTTTTTAACAATTTCTTTGAAATTCCAAAAAACTATTCTAGTGTACCCAAAGCGTTCCTAATGACCACAGTGTGGTTTAAATAAGATGGAGAGAGACATTCCATAAAGTGTGAGCGAGACAGATAGACTACTTATGACATACGGACGCAAATAAGTGAACTAGAGTAAAATAAAGACAGTTTCTTTTTTATGATTAAATTGATTACTTTTTTTTACAAAATATGTTCAAATTTCCGTTCTTCAGCTGCAATACAAACTCGACATCTCCTTAAAAAAGATCGTGAAATCAGGCGGCCAAATCTTCCATTATTTAAAAATTCTACTACTTCCGCTGTTCTCTGTCTAAGCTCTTTTACATTTTCAATTGATTTGGAATAGACTTTTTCCTTTACTGCTCCCCAGGAAAAAAATCTAGAGGATTTAAAAATCGGGCGGGCCACGAGATTGTACCAGCCCGCCCTATCCATCTGTCTGGATATTCCTCATTAAGGTGTTCTCGAACTAAGTGGCTGTAATGCTTATCTGTCTCGTTCACTTATTTGCGTCCGTATGTCATAAGTAGTCTATCTGTCTCGCTCACACTTTATGGAATGTCTCTCTCCATCTTATTTAAACCACACTGTGGTCATTAGGAACGCTTTGGGTACACTAGAATAGTTTTTTGGAATTTCAAAGAAATTGTTAAAAACAGACTTTGTTTAACAAAAAATTTTTTATGGCCGATCTAAGATACAATGGAGTAAGTGTTATACCACGTTAGAATCCTTATTAAATGCGCTAACTTTTAAAGCTACTTGCCAAACTGGAGTAGTACATTTTTTTTCAGGACGATCAGTTGAAGTAGTTCGAAAAATTAATTTTGAAAACTTGGTACGGTATAAAATGACATTTTCCTACAAGTTGGAGTGATCAACACAGGGTTTAGGATCACAGGTTACATAAAGCACTATTCGGGATGACGGAAGAGAAAAAAAATTGGCAAAAATTAAATATTTGTAACAACAGGAATGAAAAAACTGTCACATGGTGTACATTTTCTGGAATTAAATAAAAAAATCCATAACTTCAAAAATACATGACTTAATTTTTTTTTTTCAATTTTTCTGATAACTGGTGTGGCATTACCTTTCAGAAAATTTCGGCCTGACGTCGACTTCTGGGACACCCTGTATATCTGTCAACTGTGCCTTTACCCCGTCCCGCACTACGGCCTGCTCATTGTATTGAATTACAGTATACCGACTATTTTCTGTAGATTGACACTTTTAAAAATTCGTTAAGTATATCTTTTGAATGGAATATCCAATTTTTTTCATTTAAAAAGTATTTTGCTGGTATTGAAACAGTCTATAATAAAACATCATTTAATGGGAAGGATTAATATATTATGTGTATGGATAACATGGTTTGATTACTGTCGGCACTTCTATTTACTTTGAAAACGTAAAAAAGTTGTTGTAAGTAGTAACATAACTACTGAAGATGGACATATGGTATCGCGGACTTAAATTCTTGTAGATATTGATCCATTCTATAATACCGTAGAACATTTTTTTGTTCTATCTTCAATAGATTCCGCAGCGCACGCGATGACAGAAGTTTTATTGAGGAATTTTTTACACCTTGGGTTACATTATTGCATTTTTGGTAAGGATCTCTATTTTTTTTCAAAATGCAGTATAGCCTATGTTGCTCAGTGAAGATGCAGCTTTCTAATGGTGAAAGAATTTTTGAAATCGGTCCAGTAGTTTATGTGTGAAAACCATACATACATACGTATACATACATAATTACAAACCTTTCCTCTTTATAATATTATTATAGAAGTATAGACTGATGTTGGGCAAAAATTAAGCAATACACCTACCAAAACATTTTTTTTTAATAAAATCACACTTTGTTTTTTTTTTTATTTTGATTATCGATTGATTAATGCATAAAATTTTTTTTTTAAATTATTCCTTTTCCCTTTGAACCATGTATTAAATTCTGCGATTAAATTCATGACACAGATAGCACAGAACTTTGAAATTAAAAAATAGAATAAACAGTAAATGATGGATGATCTTCACTTTGACGATGGTGCCGACCTGCGGGTCTATGGGCGGCGGCGGCGACTCGCTCTGCTCTCTCTGGTCGCGTTCGCGTTCAACCCCGTCTGTTGGCGCGCCAAGCAGCCGCTCCTTCATCTCGTGGATGTAAGGGCAACCGGCAACGCTGCATCGCGATGTAGAACTCGCGGACGCGCACCTGGATATACATTTAAGAACACTTTTATTTAAAGAAAAATAAAAATCATCTCAGAGAAAAATGCCTACACGTTTCTTTATGTATATTGTATGTATTATTTACTTAATAATATATGAAGTATATTTATTTGTCTATTTGTATTCGTTTGTAGTTTTCATTTAACTGCATACGATTTTCGCATAATAATTTATTTTCATATTAGCTTTCCGCCCGCGGCTTCAAAGGCGTTCAAAGAAAAACCCGTTCCCGTAGGATTTCCGGGATAAAACCTATCCTATGTCCTTTCTCGGGTATCAAAATATCTCTATACCGAATTTCATGCAAATTGGTTTAGTAGTTAAGGCGTGATTAAGTAACAGACAGACAGACAGAGTTACTTTCGCATTTATAATATTAGTATGGATGTTTGCTCATAAACTATTCTTTATATATAAACTAGCGACCCGCCCCGGCTTCGCACGGGTGCAATGGCGGCCAGCCGGTACCGCCGCAAACGCTACGTCCCGCAATTTTTAAATCTGTAATATCTTCGAAAATATTCACTTAAATCATACGGTGTAAAGGGCCATATAGATCTATATTAAATTAACAATGTATTCAAGGTATTTAATTGGTTAAGGATTAATCCTGTATTGGTTAAAATCGCTTCGAAAATTAACCATTATTTGTCGTAAAAAGTAAATGACAAAAAAAGTTATTGTGGGTTATCCAGATTGAAATGTTACATTTTTTTGGCCTAATCTTGCGTTTTTTAGAGGACGCAATTTTATTTTTTGGATGTGTAGGGGGGGTCACTGTGAAGCTAAAACCAAGTTTGTGGGGTCGCCTCCCTTGTCCCACGGCCGCCCGCGCCATCTTGAAAATAGTGGTTGAAATGGTTTTTACGATATATCACTTAAACTATTTATCTGATAAAAAAACATTGTTAGCATTATTTGTTGCAAATTAAATTCTCTACAACTTTAGTCCAGTAACTTTTTGTCATAGAACTATAAATAAAAAAGTTATAAGCGAAAATGTTCAGAAATAAGAGCTATTTATATTTTTCGATAATTTTTTTTATCATTTTACGAAGAAATTATATCAGACCATTTTTGTAGATTGTTTTTCGAGGAACAATTTTTATATACAACATTTTTTAATTACGTCAATAGCTAAGGTTTTACAGCGCTCTGAAGTGAGTACTCTAATTTCTGAACATTTTCGCTTATAATTTTTCTATTTGTTCTACGACAAAAAGTTATTGGACTAAAGTTGTAGAGAATTTAATTTGCAATAAAAATGCTAACAATATGTTTTTTTTATCAGATAAATAGTTTAAGAGATATATCGTAAAAACCATATCAACCGCTCTTTTCAAGATTGCGGCCGTGGGACAAGGGTGGCGACCCCACAAACTTGGTGATAGCTTCGCACTGACCCCCCTACACATCAAAAAAATAAAATTGCGTCCTCTAAAAAACGCGACCCCAAATGTAACTTTCCAATGGACTAATAGCTCAAGGTGGGGCAACAATAAAAAAATAATATGTAACTAGCAACTGTATGTACCCAAAGTCATATCCAGGTCTTCGAACCTCAAATGCCGGTGGCACGGCCGGCGGCTGTGCCGCCGGCATTTGCGAAGGCATTATATACATATGCGAAGGCATTTGCGAAGGAATTTGCAAACGCGCTTGCGAACGCGCTTGCGAACGCGCCTGCGAACGCGCTTGCGAACGCGCCTGCGAACGCGCCTGCGAACGCGCCTGCGAACGCGCCTGCGAACGCGCCTGCGAACGCGCCTGCGAACGCGCCTGCGAACGCGCCTGCGAACGCGCCTGCGAACGCGCCTGCGAACGCGCCTGCGAACGCGCCTGCGAACGCGCCTGCGAACGCGCCTGCGAACGCGCCTGCGAACGCGCCTGCGAACGCGCCTGCGAACGCGCCTGCGAACGCGCCTGCGAACGCGCCTGCGAACGCGCCTGCGAACGCGCCTGCGAACGCGCCTGCGAACGCGCCTGCGAACGCGCCTGCGAACGCGCCTGCGAACGCGCCTGCGAACGCGCCTGCGAACGCGCCTGCGAACGCGCCTGCGAACGCGCCTGCGAACGCGCCTGCGAACGCGCCTGCGAACGCGCCTGCGAACGCGCCTGCGAACGCGCCTGCGAACGCGCCTGCGAACGCGCCTGCGAACGCGCCTGCGAACGCGCCTGCGAACGCGCCTGCGAACGCGCCTGCGAACGCGCCTGCGAACGCGCCTGCGAACGCGCCTGCGAACGCGCCTGCGAACGCGCCTGCGAACGCGCCTGCGAACGCGCCTGCGAACGCGCCTGCGAACGCGCCTGCGAACGCGCCTGCGAACGCGCCTGCGAACGCGCCTGCGAACGCGCCTGCGAACGCGCCTGCGAACGCGCCTGCGAACGCGCCTGCGAACGCGCCTGCGAACGCGCCTGCGAACGCGCCTGCGAACGCGCCTGCGAACGCGCCTGCGAACGCGCCTGCGAACGCGCCTGCGAACGCGCCTGCGAACGCGCCTGCGAACGCGCCTGCGAACGCGCCTGCGAACGCGCCTGCGAACGCGCCTGCGAACGCGCCTGCGAACGCGCCTGCGAACGCGCCTGCGAACGCGCCTGCGAACGCGCCTGCGAACGCGCCTGCGAACGCGCCTGCGAACGCGCCTGCGAACGCGCCTGCGAACGCGCCTGCGAACGCGCCTGCGAACGCGCCTGCGAACGCGCCTGCGAACGCGCCTGCGAACGCGCCTGCGAACGCGCCTGCGAACGCGCCTGCGAACGCGACTGCGAACGCGCCTGCGAACGCGCCTGCGAACGCGCCTGCGAACGCGCCTGCGAACGCGCCTGCGAACGCGCCTGCGAACGCGCCTGCGAACGCGCCTGCGAACGCGCCTGCGAACGCGCCTGCGAACGCGCCTGCGAACGCGCCTGCGAACGCGCCTGCGAACGCGCCTGCGAACGCATTTGCGATGGCATTTGCAATGGCATCTTCTTTACCTTGAAAACTTTTTTATAACACTCACTTTATTCTGTGTAATATTTTCTGAAAGTTTTTTTTTCTAAGGCCCATATTTTTTTGAGTTTTGTAACTATATACACTCATTTTTCTTACAGTTTATGTAACATAGAAGCCTCAGCTATTTTCTTTTTTCGTGTGTAATTCGTTATTCGAATTATTCTTATTCAAAACACCTTATTGTTCACCTACCACATCACGAAATAGATCCAAAATTTGTCCCTATCTTCAGCCGTTTGGTCGCTGGGCGTATGACAATTATTTGTTAATCAGTCATTGTAGAGGTAAATAATACTAATGTTTTGGTCTCATTTTCTGTGTCGACTGTCGACTTTCGAGAATCGAGTGTGAATTTTCTTACGGATATTAAGCTTAGTAGTTAGTACCTGGATAATTCAATTTTTAGATTTGGTTAGAAACCTTCCAGGTCAAAGCCTGGGTGGGGCAAGCGCCCCACCCTGCCCCTCCGTGGCTACGCCCATGCCTTTTCAATGTGTACAATATCTACTCAGTACATTATTTTGATAAAACTCGTAGGGTTCAGCCTGCGTTTGCAATGTAAGCGGAAAAAATGTAATTATTTACGACACCTCAAAAATAACAGTACTTCTCCACTGTTTAATGGATGTTATCCATACTAATATTATAAATGCGAAAGTAACTCTGTCTGTCTGTCTGTTACTCAATCACGCCTAAACTACTGAACCAATTTGCATGAAATTTGGTATGGAGATATTTTGATACCCGAGAAAGGACATAGGCTACCTTTTATTGCGAAATATGTACCACGGGCGAAGCCGGGGTGGACCTCTAGTTATACATATACACCTTCCTCAGCAGTACTGACTCGACTGAATATTTACCAGAGCTAAATATTGAAGTGGTACCTAAAAGAAAAGATGTCGATGACCCAGAAGAGTATTATCAGGAGTTAGAGAAAAAAATGAAAGAAATTATATCGGCAGATCGAAGAGGGTGTGATGCCCCGAAATCTGATACTATTGACAAAGAATCAGTAGAATTAAATGCAATAGAAGAACACAGTAGTCCAGAGATATAATATGATCTCCGATATTTATATAATTCTGATAATTTTACGGAAAGGTCTTCAAGAGCCAGCGGTTGCGTCGAAAGTGAAGAGCTAAGCGTGATAGTGGAACAGGAAACGTCAGAAACGAATAAATCACGTATAAAAAATTCTGATGCACGTGACATTGACCAAGAGCTTTGTGAGGACGAAATGAGTCGATACATATCAAACTCCGGTAAGTCCACTCCCCGCCAAAATTGAGATAACAATGGCGCCAATTTTGAATTGTAAAACTAAACCAGTCTGTACTTTTCAAAGTTAGGTAAGTCAATCGTATCTATATTAAAATAAGGTCTAAAGTAAATGTTTTTTTTCAATCGCCGGTATGTCCGTCGACAGTGGTTTATCAAACTCAGGTAAGTCCATTTCGACCAATCACAGCGCAGTATGGCACTAAAATGGCTGCCATTTCTCTCAATTTTGTTGAAGCTAACACGTGTGACCAATGCTTATAAATCGTTTTAATTGATAAATGATGGAAGAAAACAGTTTTACTATAGAGGTGGTGGTTCTAGACAAAGCAAGGAAAAAAACAATATCAAAAGCTAAAACAGACAAGGCTCCGAAAACAGCTAAAAGATAAATGAAACTAGACGCACAGCACACGCACAGTAGTTATTCCCAGCCATAAAGCCCAGGGCCGTACTGAGATTTTTCAACCGTTTTGATTTATTGAGCCTTCTCTTTGACCAGCAGTGGGATGATAAAGGTTAATAATAATAATAATTTGTATCTTTTAATTTACATATTTTATTTTAATGTCCAATACTTACAACGCGCCGAACTATCTACCTATTTCCACCACCTCAGTACGTCCCAAAACTAAGTTCTATCAAAGTCCTGTAAGTCCATTCGAGATTTTTCAAATTCCTGTAAGTCCAAGACGATGTTTTTCAAAACCCGGTAAGTCTTGCTGGTACATATCAAACGCCTGTATGTCCAGATTTAAATCTAATTTTGTGGCATAATCATCAAGTAATACGTTTCTTTTTCTTCGTAAAAATAATTCTAATGTATTATATTATATCCGTCATAAATTATAAAGGTCCAAACATATTGTTTTTTTAAGTTATTAAAAATACCTCGATTCCCACATTTCTGTTAGAATGGACTTACCGGAGTTTGATATGTATCGACTCAAATAATATCAGCACCTAGTTCCCCCTTTAGGTCTAGAGCGCCATCTATTGAATTGCCTAAGCTTGCTAGCACCGAAGGTACAAAAAAACACATATTTGAAAGCCATAATCCAAATATTTACGTTAATTTTATGTCTACATTTGGTTTTGACTTACGGCCTCTATGTATTAGAATCAATTAATAATACAGTAAAGTCAGGTTATAAAGTTAGGCAAACCCCAATAGATATTTTTAAATCATTATTATCACGAAGTTAATCAATAAATTATAATCTATCAATGTTTTCGAATGCTCTGTATTTTAATCAATGATAACTTTGTTTCAGATGCAAGTGAACATAAATCTGATGGTAACTCTGTACCAAAACCAGATATCATGAGAAAGAAACGAAGTATCCTACTGACGTATCCAAATATATTAGTGAAAATACATCCACTGGTTATCCCACTTCATTGAGTCATGCTGCTTCAGAATTATCAGTTAATTCGGAAGTTGATTCACAAAATAGTATAGAAAAGCTCCTAATACGGCGGTAGTCAAAATCGCTTCCTAATACGGTTGTATTTCTATTTTCGAGTTTTATTCCTGTTTTATAAATTTTAAGTACACCAAAACGTAAGCTATTTATTCCAAATTTATTACTCCATGACTTAACTAACGTTTGCAAGTATAGCACATAGACAACACAACAAGATCAATCAATCTGTGTAACGGCATCGACATGAGAGGTGTTTCCATACAAACGCGAAACAACAAAAGTAAGTACCTACACTAATATTTATAAACTAAGTTTTTCGTATTAATAAGCCGTTCAAGTTTGTGTATGTATTGTTTATTACATTTTCCTACTATTACACTCACTATTTAAATAGCTTGTTTCATATTTGTAAGTCATTTTCTACCCAAAAAATAAAAAATAAAATACCGCCGTAATACGATACAATTTTTATAGATTAATCCTAATACGGTGGCATAACTCCGAAATAGGAAAAATACTGGGCATGTTTAATTGTTTATAACTTTCATTTTATTTACTTATTGAATTAATTCCAAGATTAGTTGAAATATTTATTAATCTGATAAATTAGAAACCATATTCTGCGGTATGTGTTCTTAATTAGAAATCCAGTTAAATATGAAAACGGTTGAGTACAAAATGTTTGTTTCTTAGAAGGGGTAAAAATAGGAAGGTGTATTTTAATGTATCACAAATCATTTATTTTGTATAACTGTTGATTCGAGTTTGACACATCTGAGCCAAAAAACTGTTATCATTTGATTAAGCATTTACATTCTCTTGTTTATCGAATTTTTGATGGGTCAGAATTAGGATTATTAAAAACACGAGTAGTTTTCCTATTACGGTGGTAGATATTTCCAGGTAACTCTGTATTAGGTTATATTATGATCTCCTATTACGGCCCTAATATAATAGAACTTAAAATTACCAGATTTAGGGTTGCGTAAATAAATAAGAAGTGTTGTGTCTTTTTTTGTGGATTCTTAAAATAAGAATAGATATGCGTGTTTTTTTTTTTCGATAAAACTAAAAGCATAAATGAAACACATTAAAAGTGAATCAACGTAATCAAACCAATGGTCAATGAATAAAAAACTTACAATTTATGTACTTTACTAACACATTCCTATTATTTAACAAATATTATTTGTACGGAACTGCAATGAATATAATTTCTGACCCTCCGTATTAGGAGCCGCCTACCGCAGTATTAGGCTCTGACCAAAATCATACCTCCGTATTAGGGAAAATCGACCTGACTATTTAAATATTTTTTTAAAATAAGAAATATCATGAAAATAAACATAGACTCAACAGCAATACAAAATTTAAGTTCCACTTTTAACGATAAAGTGGTTTGGCACCCTTAGAAAGACTTACAAATGCTTATTTTTGATACTTACTTTCAAATGTTGCGAAATACCTCCGTATTAGGTGCTTTTACCTTATGTGTTCTACTCCGAAAATTGATATCTCGGATAGGGGGATAAAACGGAAGCAAACTTCGAAAATATCTTCATCAACAGTAAAGAAAAGCAAGACAGCTCAAACAAGCTTTTCTGACAATGATGAAAATGGTTTTATTTGGAATAACTTTTTTGTTGGCAAACCTATTGTATACAATTTGTGTATGTGTAATGATCACGTGTGTTCTTAATTAATATTTGATGTCGATCATGTTAATAGATTTCTTTTGCGTATAGATTACGTTACGTATGACATGATATTATAAATCGTGTGTGCCCATTGAGTTACTATGTACTACGTACTAGAGAGGCCATCGCTACTACACTGTTCTGTGCTACTACACTTTTTCTAACACGAGTTAGAGTCAATCGTCTCAAACCATTTTTTTTTTTTTGTTACATTGATTGGTTTTAATTTATAAGTAATAATAGGCAGAATATTTGCAAATTGTATGACTCACTAGCCGCCTGTTCGTGGTGTCCTCTCTATAATAATACCTCAATGTGTGTATGTCATATATCTTTTATTAATAAGTATATCCATAAGATATATTATGCTTTCATCTTCTTTTAAAAATGTTTATTACATTTAAAATTTTAATCATACTTTAATAATTTGTAGGTAGGTATATAAGCAAATTTGTATAATGATGACGTACTTAATTATAATAAACCATATCACCCATACCTACATCCACACCTACATCCAATTTTTATTAATAAACAATAAAGTGTATGTTTATATGCGTATCGTTCTTTATTTGAACTAAGTTTACCTGACTGGAACAAAATGTGCTTTTTCAAATGTGTATGGTAACAACTGAAATAATCCCAGTTTCAATTCATAATTACTAATGTATACCCATAGCCATGGACGTATAAAAAAAGACTTTTTTTATACGTCCATGTGTATACCAATAAACTATAATTTGTAATATTATAAATCTGAGAGTTTGTATGAACGTGCTAATTTCAGGAACTACTGGTTCGAATTGAAAAATTCTTTCAGTGAATAGCCCATTTATCGAGGAAGGCTATTATAATTTATATTATCATCACGCTAAGACCGACAGTAGCGGAGCAAAGCCGCGGGGCACAGCTTTTTTATTGGATATACATAATCTCTTCACTAAAATCAAAATTGAATAATAAGGAAATTGAGTGGTAGGTAATTGATGATTATATAGAGGAAAAATATTATTATTAGTAACGTGATATTTCCAATCTTAGTTTCCAATATAATATTTGTTTATACAATAGTTTATGAAAAAGAGTGTACATGATACGATTTGTTCCACATTTGTTCATAATAATATAACGCTTCTTCTTCCAATAAATAATACGCATATCCGACTCTGAATATATCCGATAATATTGATTGAGTGACATTTGACAGCGGATGGCGATTTGATGGCGATCTCAGAATAACGAATCCTACGTTATTCAGAGATGGCGATTGACGTCTCCCCTCACGTCTCCCAGAGTCCCAGACTGACATTAATTGTCAATCGAACATCAAAATATTATACGTAGGTATAGAAAAGGTTAGGTATGTTTTGATGTTATTTATCTGAGGAAATACTTCTTTATTGTTACAAAATTGCAACTAACTAAAATTCTAACTCAAAATGCCACCATTGGAAGGAAATATCCAAGATCTGGATGAGAAAAGCATACAAAATATTGTGAAATTCGTATCCGATGTTAGAACTGGGTATGTAGTTCAGGTTTTGTTTTAGTAACCTCTCTTCTATTCTAGACTTCATAAATATTTCAGCAAAGTTTATATCTATACTTATAATATTATAAAGCTGAAGAGTTTGTTTTATTGTTTGAACGCGCTAATCTCAGAAACTACTGGTTCGATTGAAAAATTCTTTCGGTGTTAGATAGCCCATTCATGGAGGAAGGCTGGCTATAGGCTATATACCATAATGCTAAGACCAACAGGAGCGGAGCCACGCGGGTGAAACCGCGAAGTGCAGCTAGTAGAAGATAAATAGTTAGGGAACCTTTAGGCAGATTGACGGGTTCAACCAAGCTGTTCGTAAAATCCAATTCAATTCTTGTTGAAAGTAGATATGGTACAGGTATATATAAATATGGTCAATAATTATTTTAGTGGAAGTAATAATTATGTGATGTATTTGTCAATAAATGTTACATGAAAAGAAATTAAGGCACAAAAGAAACCAAACTAACTAATTAACTATCTACAGTGTGCAAATGAAAATGGATAAAACAAATTAATAAAGTATGTATTACTTAACTTTGTTATTACTTATTATGATCTAAGAATAAAACAAGATCTATACTAATATTATAAAGCTGAAGAGTATGTTTATTTGAACGTGCTAATCTCAGGAACTATTAGTCCGATTTGAAAAATTCAATGTTAGATAGCCCATTTATTGATGAAGGGTAGGCTATCATGCTAAGAATAATAGGAGCGGAGCAATGCGGATAAAACTCAGCTAGTATAGAATGATATATGCCAGTTAAAAAAACTTGAAGTTATATTGCAATCTTTGGGATATCAGTTTATTCCTACTATCACACTATCCATGCATATACTTTTATTTGATCACTTACTAATAAAAAATACATTTTTACAGAAAATTACAAGGCTCCAACAAGATCGCTGTGGCCACTGTGACACTATTGGAACAAATAATCACAGAGGCGCCAAATACAAGTGCATTGTAAGTCTTTGATTTTTTTCTTTCTTATTATGAATAGTTATTTAAAGCTGTTACATTTTCTTTGTAAGACTACTACAACAGTGACAGTGATAGTGAGTATAGTATGTAGATGTCACACAGGCAAAATTAGTAACAAACTGGTTAGTATATCCTGGTGGTTGAAATTTGATCCAAAACATAACAACAAGTGTACATGATACATATAAGGCTGTACACGGACAACTTGAGCATTTAACGGCTGAGCTACCAACACGGACTGCTCAAGCTGTCGGTCATTGTCTGCTGGAACTGTCACTACCAACCGAGCAGTTGACGGCTTGAAGCGGTGGCGACTGCTCGAGCAGTCATGTGTACTGCAGTGAAACTTCTATTTACTTATTACACATATTAATGTCTAGATTTTCCATATATTTTCCCCATCATTACAGTTCACTTGTGAACGCAGTGCGCGGGACTGGCCGACGTCTGGCCAAAGCTCTGCCGCAAGAATTAATAGCTGCTAACATGGTGCGCCGTGTGTTGCGTGCTATACGCGACGAGCAGAGGGCGTTGGCTAACCAGGTAATGCTAAAAAATATATTTATTTTTATTCACATGGAAATTTTTTCAATGAAAAGGAAAAGGACTCGGTATTTGGTGAAAACAAAGACCATAAAACCAGTGTTTTTTGTTTGTTAATGTATCTTTACTTTGTTTCTGAATATTTGAAAGTGTTGTTGTAACAAAATGTTTGTTTCACATTGCACATACACAAATGTGAATTTTATTATTTTTGAAATATCATGATCATCTCTCTTCTAGATATCTTGTCTAACAAAAAACTATATTCAATACTGTTTTTTACACAATTTTCGTAATAGAGTACTTACTAAGCTTTTGGTTTACATCTATCTTGCATCTATCTCTATATAGGCCGGGAGATATTGACAAAAAATATTAGGTCATTTGTACTAGTATGGCGGTTCTTCAGGGTCTTAGTACAGTACAATTCAAACTTAATGGCGGCTCGGAACATCGTACTATCCAATTAAGTTTGAATCAAACTGTACCAGTGGCCGGGTCAGATTAATTTTCATATCCCTAAGTGACAAGAGTATGGCAGAACAAGGCCGGGTCAGGTAGTATTAAAATAAAGATAATTAATATATTTTGTTACGTTATATTCCAGAGCAGCGAATATTCCGGCGAATCTCTCCAACGCCTTGTGTTGGCGGCGTCCAGTCGACGCGCGACTCTACCGTCGAATCATGACCTAAGGGAGCCTATTAGGGACCACATAGCCGAGGTAAGGGATTTTTAAGTATTTTGTCCTGATATTTTCCCTATGTGAGTATATCACTCTGTAGTTTTGTTAATGTAATTTATTTATTAAAATAAGAATGGTATAAAAAAACTGTTTCAAATGACTGTCACATAATATGCTACTGAAGGAATAATATATTAACTAATATTATAAAGCTGAAGAGTTTGTTTGTTTGTTTGAACGCGCTAATCACAGGATCTACTGGTCCGATTTGAATTCTTTCGGTGTTAGATAGCCCATTTATCGAGGAAAGCTATAGGCTATATATCATCACGCTAAGACCAACAGGAGCGGAGCACTGCGGATAAAACCGTTGGGCACAGCTAGTTTTAAATATAAAAGTATTGTGTGCAATAATATACGACTATTTCGAAGCTACAAACATCAATCCTACATTGTTCTTCTGAATTGTATTTGTTTTTCATTATTTTACAGCTTCTAGCGGAACTAGAGTCAAGTACCTCATCAATATGCGGTCAAGCGAAAGAGCACATACACGCAGACGAAGTAATTCTAACGTATGGCGCTAGTGTATTAGTGGAGAAGTTTATAAAATCGTCCGGCACAAGTAAAGTGAAGCTGGTCGTTGTGGAGGGGCCGCAGGTTGCTGAGGTATGTGTGGATAAACAAACAAAATTAATAAATACTGAATTGAATTCTTACTAATATTATAAATGCGAAAGTGTGTTTGTTTGTTTGTCTCTCTGTCACATCGCAATTTGAGGAGGCTAGAGTGATACTGGCTTTTTTAGGAGTCAAGAAAGTAAAGCTTGTCACAAAGGAATAATGGAACTTCTTTACAGTGGATTCAGTTTGATTGAGTTTTGAATTTATCCATTTCAAATCTATACTAATACTAGCTTACCGCCCGCGGCTTCGCCCGCTTTCTCTAAAACGATTTGAGATTTAAACTATCCTATCTCTCAAGTTGGATCGAACTGCACATGGTGTGCGAATTTTATTATAATCGGTTAAATGGTTTTGTTGTCCATTGAGGACAAACATTGTGACACGAGATTTATATATATTAAGATAAGATTATAAAGCTGTAGAGTTTGTTTGTTTGTTTGAACGCGGTAATCTCGGGAACTACTGGTCTGATTTAAAAAATTCTTTCGGTGTTAGATAGCTCATTTATCGAGGAAGGTTATAGGCTATATATCATCACGGTACAACCAACAGGAGTGGAGCTACGGGGGTGAAACCGCGCGGAGCAGCTAGTAAATAATATAAATAAAATATTTTCATCAAACAAAGAGTAACTAGCATACATACACATACATACATCCTCACAAACTTTCGCATGTATAATATTAGTAGGATAGGATGTTTTTGATCAAACAAAATGCTTTATACCCCCTCTTAAGAAAATGTTTTAAATAGGAATTAAGATAAAACAATAAATATTTAATTGACAGGCGGCAGCAATGGCGGCCCGTCTCAGCGCGCTCGGTGTCAACGTGACGTATGTCAATGGCGCTGCTGTTGGCGCGCTAATGCCGAGAGTTAATAAGGTTTGTGTTTTTTTTTTTTTTGTTAGTTTTTTTCGCGGGAAAAAATGTGTGGTGTTGTTTTAAAGTGGACTATAGGTCTACCAGAATCTGATGGCATATTTATATTTAAGAAATAAAAGATTTTCATGTGGCAACTTATTTGACAACTATCAAATTGGTTGTCAAATTATTTGTCTTTTTTGCAGTTGATGAATAATTTTTAGGATTTTGTCTAAAAAATCTTCGAAAATGTCGAAAAAGCCGCTGCGATCCCAAAGCAATATGTGTAGTTTATAATGTGTATAGAAAAACATTCGAAGAAGAAGGGTCAAACACATCACAATTTTCAATTTTGAAGATTTTATTGGTAAATTGGACTTACCCGTTTTGATACTTTAAATTAAAAAATATTATATGTAGGTAACTATAATATTGTTTGTTGATTAGAATATAATTTTATGAAAACTTATTACAGGAGTTTCCAATACGGCTATTCTTCAAGTCCAAGCTGTCCAAGTCAATTTTATAATGTGTGTTTCTGTTAATACTTACGACAATAAACATAGTTTTATTTTATTTTTATTTTATTTTATAAATAATTATAAGCAGTTTTGATCTATATTATCATGGCATACTGGTAATGAATATACAAATATAGGAATGTGTAAATAATAATATGTATTACCTGTATACAAGTAATATGTCTAATTGTATATGTAAGTATGTACCTACATAATATTAAATGGATATCTCATTATTAAGTACAGTATTGTCCACTTATGTAATGTGACTAATGATATTGAGGACAAAATAAAAAATAACCAGTATCAAGATCGTTCAGTCCATTTTCCCTAGGGTTGCACACTCAACATTTTGATTTCCCTAATTGCCATCAGATTCTGGTTTACCTATAGTAAGGTATTGAAGTACTTTTATTAATTTTTAAGCAAAAACTATTTATCAAATGTGTTGAATACACAGCTATTGCTTTGTTTTGTAAGAGGTTTTCAATACAAGTGTATTTTTATAAGTTACTTTTGAAGTGAAACTTCTTTATGCGCGTTGAGAATAGAATGTCAAGGTCGCGTCATGGCAATACCGTCACGTCAAGGAGTAAGGCGACGATTTTTGTATCTTTGAATCTTGCCAAAGATGTTTCACTTCTGACACGTGTGCTCGGTACACACGCTCTTTTTTTAAATTAACTTTGCTAATTTTTATATAAAATATTATACCTATGTATTGCCTTCTCTTTTCAGGTGGTAGTGGGGGTTAGAGCAGCCCTCGCGGGGGGTGCGGTTTTGGGGGAGGGGGGGCTCCTAGCAGTTACAACGGCTGCGAGACATTATAGCGTGCCGGTGAGATTTTATATTTATGTTAGTTTTTGGAAGAAGAATGGAAAAACTAAGTAAAAAATGCTGTTATATCTAAAATAAGGTATTCACTTTTGGATATAATTAACAACATTTTTTGCTCTTTTAAAATATCAAAGTGTTGGTATAGTCAACAAAAACCTAGGTGCACGTTTTAAAAGAAAATCTTTATTACGATGAAAAATATATGTGTTACACGAGTAATGTCCGCAGAGAAGAGGAAGTACAAAACAAATGTTGCCATTACATAAAAAGTGACCACAGATTATTGAAGGCACAAATTTTATATAACACGAAGTTTCATCACTGGCCGCGAAAGTTTATCACGGCGACGCCACTAGCCTCATTGTTGATGTTTAACTCATTGGCTACAGATTTATGAAAAAGAGTGTGTGTACTTATGTACACGCGTTAGAAGTTATACTTCTTTGGCGTATGGAAAAAAATACTAGAATATACAACTTGAACATAGTTATCAATTTTCATACCACCTAGAGCTAACTTCATGCTGTTAAATTTAGGTGTCGGTGTGCGCGCGCATCGTAAAAATTCACTCATCATTTTTCTCCATCGCGCCAAAAGAAGTATTACTTCAATAAATGTATTTCGGATTTAAATGTTTATTTATTAATGGCAGGTGGTGGTACTATCGCCGCTATACAAGATGTCACCACTGTACTCGTGTAACCACACGCACTTCAACGAACTAGCCCCGCCCTACACTGCACTACCGTATATGTGAGTATACTAATATAAAGCTGAAGTTTGTGTGTTTGAACGCGCTAATCTCAGGAACGACTGGTCCGATTAGAAAAATTATTTCGGTGTTAGATAGCCCATTTAGGAAGGCTATAATATATCATTACGCTAAGACCAACAGGAGTAAAGCCACGCGGGTGAAACAGCAAAGCGCAGCTAGTTTTTAATTTAGGACTACTAAATTCTTTACTAATGATATTTCAATATAGATTTTTGTTATTTATTGGAGTGAAACTTCTTTATCGGGGTTGGAAAAAATTTAGAAAACATTTTTTCGTTACGCGTGACGTTTTTCCGTTACGCGCCATCTTTTTCGTACCCCTACCACGCGTGATTCGACGTATTTCTGTAAAGTTGCATATAGTAAATTATTTTTTGAAAAATAACGTCATAAAGAAGTTTCACTTCTTACGTGTGTACACTAGTCCACGCACACATTTTATTATTTATTTTTACATGCACAGGAGTGGGGAGAGCGCAGTGACGCAGGTGTTCGCGCCGATGTATGATTTTGTGCCGCACGACCATGTCACATTGTTTGTTACTAACTTGTGAGTATTATTTAAAGTTAATAAACTAAAAATTAATTTAAAACTAATTTTTAGTTTTAAATTTAATCTATTTAACTATGTCGACTGTAAAATAATATATTTATTACTATAACATATGGTAAAACCCTGATTATGTCAAAACTCATTTATTATTCATATGTTATTATAGAAACTAGATGTGCCACAAATCATCATCAATCATTTCTACAGCTTTATATGTGTCATTCTGCTACAGTTACATCACCGCTAAGTATTATCAAATCTCGTTCTGTGGTTTTCGCGTGAGAGAGTAACAAAAATATACACATTCTTATAAATTTTCGTGTTTATATTAAAGTAGTATTGTTGTTAAATATTTATGTTCTTCTGTGAGACTATTTCTTTTTCACAGACAAACTTATAAAATTTTTATTTTTCAGAGGAGGCAGTTCTCCATCTTATATTTATCGTCTCCTGTCAGAGTTGTACGATCCAAATGATTATCAAATTTAAATGGAGAGCTTGTAAATAAAATATATTATTGGAAATTTGTTGTTTTATTTTACAATTTCTGGACCTTTTAGAATAATCTAATACCTATGAAGTAAATTAACTTACTGCATTTATGTGCTTTTGCAAAAAAATAGCGGAAAAGAATCCGTTCAAATTGTGTGCAGTTCATATTATTAAGTTTTTTTTTTTAAACTGTTTTATAATCTATGCTAATATTATAATGCTGAAGAGTTTGTGTTTGTTTGTTTGAACGCGCTAATCTCAAGAACCACTGGTCCGATTTATTTCGGTGTTTGATAGCCCATTTATATTTTATCGAGGAAGGCTAGGCTAAGGCTAGAAGGGCTATCACACTAAACCGCGGAGCACAGCTAGCAAAAATAACTGCAAAAGTCAAGAAATAAATATCAAAAATATCCCTAATCAAAAAATACCTTAATAGATTTCGACATTACGTAAATGTGCGACAAGAAGAAAAGTTCCAAACACAGGTTCCAAATCACAGTTCCAAATCATGAATCTTACTAAACTTTATAGATTAAGGAAAACGCCATCTAGTGAGCATTTACCTAAAGTTTTTACATGCCATGTATCATAGATGGCACTACTGATCTAAACATAAACCATTAATTATTATTATTATTCAATTAAAGATTTTACTATTTCTCTTTGGGGAGAACAGATCTTGAGCTCTTTACCAAGTATTTTTATACATACCTTTATATATTTATTTTTTCGGTTCGTCTGGCAGAAATCGCTTACTGCGAAAAGACCGCCCTGTGTAGTGTGTGCGTGTTATTACTGTGCTCTTCTTTACTAATATTATATAGAGGAAAACTTTGTTTGTTTGATTGTAATGAATAGGCTCATAAACTACTGGACCGATTTTGATAAAATTTGGCACAGACAATCTTAGACCCTGAGAAAGAACATAGGCTCTACCTTTTATTGCGAAATATGTACCACAGGCGAAGCCGGGACGGACCGCTAGTATTTTGTAATACATACTGTATTTAGTGTGCAATAAACATATTAGTTACTTCACTGCTAAGTATCATCAAATTTACTTCAGTTGTTTTTGCGTGAAAGAGTTACTAAAATCTATACACAATCAAACTCTCGTGCTTATAATATTAAAGTAGTATTGTTGTTGAATATTTATGTTTTTTTATAAATGTGAGTATGTGGGATTATTTCTTTTACACAGACAAACTTATAAAATTTTATTTTTATTTTTCAGAGGAGGCAGTTCTCCATCTTATATTTATCGTCTCCTGTCAGAGTTGTACGATCCAAATGATTATCAAATTTAAATGGAGAGCTTGTAAATAAAATATATTATTGGAAATTTGTTGTTTTATTTTACAATTTCTGGACCTTTTAGAATAATCTAATACCTATGAAGTAAATTAACTTACTGCATTTCTGTGCTTTTGCAAAAAAATAGTGGAAAAGAATCCGTTCAAATTGTGTGCAGTTCATATTATTAAGTTTTTTTTTTCTAAGTTACGAACTCTTTTTTGTTAATAGCCAATAGGTATATTGAAACTGTTTTATAATCTATGCTAATATTATAATGCTGAAGAGTTTGTGTTTGTTTGTTTGAACGCGCTAATCTCAAGAACCACTGGTCCGATTTATTTCGGTGTTTGATAGCCCATTTATATTTTATCGAGGAAGGCTAGGCTAAGGCTAGAAGGGCTATCACACTAAACCGCGGAGCACAGCTAGCAAAAATAACTGCAAAGGTCAAGAAATAAATATCAAAAATATCCCTAATCAAAAAATACCATAATAGATTTCGACATTACGTAAATGTGCGACAAGAAGAAAAGTTCCAAACACAGACCGTTCCAAATCATGAATCTTACTAAACTTTATAGATTAAGGAAAACGCCATCTAGTGAGCATTTACCTAAAGTTTTTACATGCCATGTATCATAGATGGCACTACTGATCTAAACATAAACCATTAATTATTATTATTCAATTAAAGATTTTACTATTTCTCTTTGGGGAGAACAGATCTTGAGCTCTTTACCAAGTATTTTTATACATACCTTTATATATTTATTTTTTCGGTTCGTCTGGCAGAAATCGCTTACTGCGAAAAGACCGCCCTGTGTAGTGTGTGCGTGTTATTACTGTGCTCTTCTTTACTAATATTATATAGAGGAAAACTTTGTTTGTTTGATTGTAATGAATAGGCTCATAAACTACTGGACCGATTTTGATAAAATTTGGCACAGACAATCTTAGACCCTGAGAAAGAACGTAGGCTCTACCTTTTATTGCGAAATATAAGAATATGCGATAGAACACAAATTGTTAAACTAAACGGCTTAATTAGTACCGAACAAACGCTTTCTTTTGGTATTCCGCAGGGAAGTATTTTAGGTCCAACGCTATTCTTACTGTACATGAATGACTTGACAAATCTATCTCTTGAAAACGGCAAAATAATAGCATATGCAGACGACACGGTTTTAATATTTGATGGTAGAACGTGGGAGGAAGCTTTTTCACATTCACAGTCATGTTTAAATATCGTAAGTAATTGGCTGCTATCTAATTCGTTGACTCTTAATTCTGATAAAACCAAATACTTAACTTTAGGCATGAACAAAAATTCTATAAGACATTCAAGTTACTTAACACTTAAAGCTCATTTCTGCCATGATAAACTATCTTGTACATGTATAACTCTTCAAAATGTTGATTCCATTAAGTATCCAGGTGTTATGGTTGATTGTTATCTAAACTTTAATAAACATGCAACACTTCTGGCTGCCCGCATTCGTAAATTGATAATTATTTTTAAAAATCTCCGTCACATCATGAACTTCAACCTCATTAAACGGATATACTTTACATTATGCCAGTCCTTAATAAATTATGGAATATCTGCTTGGGGAGGCATGGCTAAGAGTAACATGCTTACCATTGAGAGAGCACAAAGATCAGTTTTAAAAGTCATGACCTTTAGGCCAATTGATTATCCAACCAAAGATTTATATAAAAAATGCCAAGTCCTGACAGTGCGACAATTGTTTTTGCTGCAACTCATTTTAAGAAAACACCAGGAACTTGAATTTGAATTAAACAGCACTGATAAACGTAGATCCTACATGGTATATGAAGTTTTATGCAATATTAGGAGATTATATTTACAATAAAGCAAATAAAATCTTAAACATATATTCTATGAATAACTATAAATGTAAAAAAACAGTCACAGAATGGTTACAGAAGTTGTCTTATGAATCCACCGAAAACTTACTAAAGATAAAACTATAATTTATCTTGTTTCACATATAAATATTATAAAATATATATAATTTGTTTAGTATCTAATCAATTACATACTAAATTTATTAAAATTATAACTCAATATTTGTTTATTTTATGTACCTATTTTTTGTATTTTTATTTATTCTCTTTTTTATTTGTAATTTATTTGATATATTTACTTTATTTTGACACACATATACACACACCCACACACACCTACACACACACACACACACACACACACACACACACACACACACACACACACATTACTCATAAATTTAAAATTTTATATTTATTTAATAATCATATTTGTATAATATGCTTGCACATACCATTTATATATCTAACTAGCTCACTTTTCAAGTTTTTTGTTTTATAAAAGTTCAAATGACTTAGGGAGAAGCTGGTGCCTGTATATACAGGCTAGTTCTTCGAACTAAGCCTAAAACGGGTGCCACTTATACTTTTTAATTGTGAACAAAACTGTATTGAATATGTCCATGTTTATGTCTATGAAAGAATAAGAAATAAACGATATATATATTAATATGTACCACAGGCGAAGCCGGGACGGACCGCTAGTATTTTGTAATACATACTGTATTTAGTGTGCAATAAACATATTAGTTACTTCACTGCTAAGTATCATCAAATTTACTTCAGTTGTTTTCGCGTGAAAGAGTTACTAAAATACAATAATATAATACACAATCAAACTCTCGTGCTTATAATATTAAAGTAGTATTGTTGTTGAATATTTATGTTTTTTTTTATAAATGTGAGTATGTGGGATTATTTTTTTTTCACAGACAAACTTATAAAATTTTATTTTTATTTTTCAGAGGAGGCAGTTCTCCATCTTATATTTATCGTCTCCTGTCAGAGTTGTACGATCCAAATGATTAAGTATCAAATTTAAATGGAGAGCTTGTAAATAAAATATATTATTGGAAATTTGTTGTTTTATTTTACAATTCCTTTTAGAATAATCTTTACAATAAGCCTATGAAGTAAATTAACTTACTGCATTTAAGTGCTTTTGCCTTCTTTTGCAGAAAGTTAGCGGACAAGAATCAGTTCAAATTGTGTTTTTTCTACGTTACGAACTCTTTTTAGTTACCTAATGTAGTGATACCACAGAGTGATACTGTTTTATAATAACAAATAGCTTTTAGACCCTAATCATAATGCAATGCCATAATGTGTAATTCTACCATTAATTTTCGTTTTTTTTTTCTCAGTTACGAACTGTAGTGATACTGTTTTATAATCTTTACTAATACTAGCTTACCGCCCGCGGCTTCGCCCGCTTTCTCTAAAACGATTTGAGGTTTAAACTATCCTATCTCTCAAGTTGGGGATAGCGGAAAAGGATCCGTTCAAATTGTTCATCAGTTCATATTATTATTTACACTATCACCTTCATCCACACTCACCTTCCCACAACACACACTTACACAGACACACACACACACACACAATCACATAAAATGTTGTAAGTTCTTGTATTAAGTACACTCATTATTATTAATTATAAATTATTTAAACATAATTATTGATGTACTGTATAATTCGTCAAAATAAAGTAACCTGTACTCCGTTTCTGATATCCAAGATACAGGCAATAGCCTAGTTTGGATATCACTGTACTAGCAACCTTGTAAAATAATCCTACTTTTATCACATTTAACAATGTAAATTGTAATGTTTGAATATTTTGGTTAATAAAGATTTTTATTATTTATTTATTTATTATTAAGTTGTTTTTCTAAGTTACGAACTCTTTTTTGTTAATAGGTATATTGAAACTGTAACAACTAACTTTCATATTTATTTATATTTTTTATTTTTATTTATTTATATATATTTATTTATACATATATTAAGATTATAAAGCTGAAGAGTTTGTTTCTTGCATGTTTCTTGGTTGTTTGTTTGTTTGAACGCGCTGATCTCAAGAACCAGTGGATCCGATTTGAAAAATTATTTTGGTGTTTGTTAGCCCATGTATCGAGGAAGGCTATCACGCTATCGACCAACAGAAGCGGAGCCACGCGGGTGAAACCGCGGAGCACAGCTAGTAAAAATAACTGCTGAAGTTGTTCTATAACAAGACCCTAATCAAAAAATACCATAATAGATTTCGACATTGTAAATTAATTATGTGCGACAAGAAGAAAAGTTCCAAATCTTGATATTACCACAGTAAAAGTATTTTCATATTTAAAATTAATGCATAATGATAATAATGCATGCATGCTAGCCCATGCTAGAAATGCATTCATGCTAGAAATGCATGCTAGCCCATGCTAGAAATGCATTCATGCTAGAAATGCATGCGTGCTAGCCCATAATAGAAATGCATTCATGCTAGAAATGCATTCATGCTAGAAATGCATGCTAGCCCATGCTAGAAATGCATTCATGCTAGAAATGCATGCATGCTAGCCCATGCTAGAAATGCATTCATGCTAGAAATGCATGCTAGCCCATGCTAGAAATGCATTTATCCTAGAAATGCAGTCATGCTAGAAATGCATTCATGCTAGAAATGCAGTCATGCTAGAAATGCATGCATGCTAGAAATGCATGCTAGCCCATGCTAGAAATGCATTCATGCTAGAAATGCATGCATGCTAGCCCATGCTAGAAATGCATTCATGCTAGAAATGCATGCTAGCTCATGCCAGAAATGCATTCATGCTAGAAATGCCCCATGCTAGAAATGCATTCATGCTAGAAATGCATGCATGCTAGCCCATGCTAGAAATGCATTCATGCTAGAAATGCATTCATGCTAGAAATGCATGCATGCTAGCCCATGCTAGAAATACATTCATGCTAGAAATGCATGCATGCTAGCCCATGCTAGAAATACATTCATGCTAGAAATGCATTCATGCTAGAAATGCAGTCATGCTAGGAATGCATGCTAGCCCATGCTAGAAATGCATTCATGCTTGAAATGCAGTCATGCTAGAAATGCAGTCATGCTAGAAATGCATTCATGCTAGAAATGCATGCATGCTAGCCCATGCTAGAAATGCATTTATTCTAGAAATGCAGTCATGCTAGAAATGCAGTCATGCTAGAAATGCATACTAGCCCATGCTAGAAATGCATTCATGCTAGAAATGCATGCTAGCCCATGCTAGAAATGCATTCATGCTAGAAATGCATGCTAGCCCATGCTAGAAATGCATTCATGCTAGAAATGCATGCATGCTAGCCCATGCTAGAAATGCATTCATGCTAGAAATGCATGCTAGCCCATGCTAGAATTGCATTTATCCTAGAAATGCAGTCATGCTAGAAATGCATTCATGCTAGAAATGCATTCATGCTAGAAATGCAGTCATGCTAGAAATGCATTCATGCTAGAAATGCATGCATGCTAGCCCATGCTAGAAATGCATGCATGCTAGCCCATGCTAGAAATGCATTCATGCTAGAAATGCATTCATGCTAGAAATGCATGCAAGCTCATGCTAGAAATGCATGCAAGCTCATGCTAGAAATGCATGCAAGCTCATGCTAGAAATGCATTCATGCTGGAAATGCCCCATGCAAGAAATGCATGCATGCTAGCCCATGCTAGAAATGCATTTATTCTAGAAATGCATTCATGCTAGAAATGCAGTCATGCTAGAAATGCATTCATGCTAGAAATGCAGTCATGCTAGAAATGCATTCATGCTAAAAATGCATGCTAGCCCATGCTAGAAATGCATTCATGCTAGAAATGCATGCTAGCTCATGCCAGAAATGCATTAATGCTAGAAATGCATGCTAGCCCATGCTAGAAATGCATTAATGCTAGAAATGCATGCTAGCCCATGCTAGAAATGCATTCATGCTAGAAATGCATGCATGCTAGCCCATGCTAGAAATGCATTCATGCTAGAAATGCATGCTAGCCCATGCTAGAAATGCATTCATGCTAGAAATGCCCCATGCTAGAAATGCATTCATGCTAGAAATGCATTCATGCTAGAAATGCATTCATGCTAGAAATGCATGCTAGCCCATGCTAGAAACGCATGCATGCTAGCCCATGCTAGAAACGCATGCATGCTAGCCCATGCTAGAAATGCATTCATGCTAGAAATGTATGCATACTAGCCCATGCTAGAAATGCATTCATGCTAGAAATGCATGCATGCTAGCCCATGCTAGAAATGCATTCATGCTAGAAATGCATGCATGCTAGCCCATGCTAGAAATGCATTCATGCTAGAAATGCATGCTAGCCCATGCTAGAAATGCCCCATTCTAGAAATGCATTCATGCTAGAAATACATGCATGCTAGCCCATGCTAGAAATGCATTTATTCTAGAAATGCAGTCATGCTAGAAATGCATTCATGCTAGAAATGCAGTCATGCTAGAAATGCATTCATGCTAGAAATGCATGCATGCTAGCCCATGCTAGAAATGCAATCATGCTAGAAATGCATGCATGCTAGCCCATGCTAGAAATGCATTCATGCAAGAAATGCATTCATGCTAGAAATGCATGCTAGCCCATGCTAGAAATGCATTCATGCTAGAAATGTATGCATGCTAGCCCATGCTAGAAATGCATTCATGCTAGAAATGCCCCATGCTAGATATGCATTCATGCTCGAAATGCCCCATGCTAGAAATGCATTCATGCTAGAAATGCCCCATGCTAGAAATGCATTCATGCTAGAAATGCATTCATGCTAGAAATGCATTCATGCTAGAAATGCCCCATGTTAGAAATGCATTCATGCTAGAAATGCATTCATGCTAGAAATGCATTCATGCTAGAAATGCATGCTAGCCCATGCTAGAAATGCATTCATGCTAGAAATGCAGTCATGCTAGAAATGCATTCATGCTAGAAATGCATGCATGCTAGCCCATGCTAGAAATGCAATCATGCTAGAAATGCATGCATGCCAGCCCATGCTAGAAATGCATTCATGCTAGAAATGTATGCATGCTAGCCCATGCTAGAAATGCATTAATGCTAGAAATGCATGCTAGCCCATGCTAGAAATGCATTCATGCTAGAAATGCATGCATGCTAGCCCATGCTAGAAATGAATTCATGCTAGAAATGCATGCATGCTAGAAATGCATGCTAGCCCATGCTAGAAATGCATTCATGCTAGAAATGCATGCATGCTAGCCCATGCTAGAAATGCATTCATGCTAGAAATGCATGCTAGCTCATGCCAGAAATGCATTCATGCTAGAAATGCCCCATGCTAGAAATGCATGCATGCTAGCCCATGCTTGAAATGCATTTATTCTAGAAATGCAGTCATGCTAGAAATGCATTCATGCTAGAAATGCATTCATGCTAGAAATGCCCCATGCTAATGCCAATGCATTCATGCTAGAAATGCATGCTAGCTCATGCCAGAAATGCATTCATGCTAGAAATGCCCCATGCTAGA
The DNA here is from genome assembly GCF_905220415.1 of Colias croceus. Lineage (NCBI taxonomy): Eukaryota > Metazoa > Arthropoda > Insecta > Lepidoptera > Pieridae > Colias > Colias croceus. Next base: position 2,349,286 of record NC_059559.1, on the reverse strand, counting down.
AATGCATTCATGCTAGAAATGCATGCATGCTAGCCCATGCTAGAAATGCATTTATTCTAGAAATGCAGTCATGCTAGAAATGCATTCATGCTAGAAATGCAGTCATGCTAGAAATGCATTCATGCTAGAAATGCATGCATGCTAGCCCATGCTAGAAATGCATTCATGCTAGAAATGCATGCATGCTAGCCCATGCTAGAAATGCAGTCATGCTAGAAATGCATGCTAGCCCATGCTAGAAATGCATGCTAGCCCATGCTAGAAATGCATGCTAGCCCATGCTAGAAATTCATTCATGCTAGAAATGCATGCATGCTAGCCCATGCTAGAAATGCATTCATGCTAGAAATGCAGTCATGCTAGGAATGCATGCTAGCCCATGCTAGAAATGCATTCATGCTTGAAATGCATTCATGCTTGAAATGCAGTCATGCTAGAAATGCATTCATGCTAGAAATGCATGCATATTGCATGCTAGCCCATGCTAGAAATGCATTTATTCTAGAAATGCAGTCATGCTAGAAATGCAGTCATGCTAGAAATGCATACTAGCCCATGCTAGAAATGCATTCATGCTAGAAATGCATGCTAGCCCATGCTAGAAATGCATTCATGCTAGAAATGCATGCTAGCCCATGCTAGAAATGCATTCATGCTAGAAATGCATGCATGCTAGCCCATGCTAGAAATGCATTCATGCTAGAAATGCATGCTAGCCCATGCTAGAATTGCATTTATCCTAGAAATGCAGTCATGCTAGAAATGCATTCATGCTAGATAGGGCATGCACCCGGGTTTACCCGGTTCCGAAAAACCCGGGTAAACCCGGGTGAAATTTATATCGAATACTCAAGTCTTCGGTCCCTTGATGCTGTGAAAAAGTCAAACTCACAAGCCAACGCATCAAAAGATACAGCCGTAAATGCTGAAAATTTTCGCAAATTTCGTCATTCCTAAACCTATAGGGTACTTCTCATGAACACAGAGCTTTTAAATTTGGTAAAAGTATAAAGTCTTATAACACAGATAAAGGAAAATTTTAAAGTTACAACATTGTAAAAATAGGTTTGTTCGGAGCCCTCGGAGCGCGAGTCCGACTCGCACTTGGCCGGTTTTTTGCTTTAAAGTTTGCAGTTAATGAATAAGGATTGAGTTTATATGTGTAATGTGATATTATGATAATAAGACTGATAAATCAAGAGAAGTATTGAAATTTTGTTTCTTTATTAATTTAATAAAATAAGACACAAGCCGCGTAAAATAAAAGGCCCATCAGGTACTTTTACAGTTACTTTTATTTAATTTCGTATTTTTTTCCGAGGTATTATAAAAGAACCGGGTAACCCGGTTCTACCCGGTTCTGAGCTCGATTTGGAACCGGGTTTCAGAAACTTGGAACCGGACTCGGTTCTGCATGCCCTAATGCTAGAAATGCATTCATGCTAGAAATGCAGTCATGCTAGAAATGCATTCATGCTAGAAATGCATGCATGCTAGCCCATGCTAGAAATGCATTCATGCTAGAAATGCATGCAAGCTCATGCTAGAAATGCATTCATGCTGGAAATGCCCCATGCAAGAAATGCATGCATGCTAGCCCATGCTAGAAATGCATTTATGCTAGAAATGCATGCATGCTAGCCCATGCTAGAAATGCATTCATGCTAGAAATGAATGCTAGCCCATGCTAGAAATGCATTCATGCTAGAAATGCCCCATTCTAGAAATGCATTCATGCTAGAAATACATGCATGCTAGCCCATGCTAGAAATGCATTTATTCTAGAAATGCATTCATGCTAGAAATGCCCCATGCTAGAAATGCATTCATGCTAGAAATGCATGCATGCTAGCCCATGCTAGAAATGCATTTATTCTAGAAATGCAGTCATGCTAGAAATGCATGCATGCTAGCCCATGCTAGAAATGCATTCATGCTAGAAATGCAGTCATGCTAGAAATGCATTCATGCTAGAAATGCATGCATGCTAGCCCATGCTAGAAATGCATGCATGCCAGCCCATGCTAGAAATGCATTCATGCTAGAAATGCCCCATGCTAGAAATGCATTCATGCTAGGAATGCATTCATGCTAGAAATGCATTCATGCTAGAAATGCATTCATGCTAGAAATAAATGCATGCTAGCCCATGCTAGAAATGCATTCATGCTAGAAATGCGTTCATGCTAGAAATGCATTCATGCTAGAAATGCATGCATGCTAGCCCATGCTAGAAATGCATTCATGCTAGAAATGCATTCATGCTAGAAATGCATTCATGCTAGAAATAAATGCATGCTAGCCCATGCTAGAAATGCATTCATGCTAGAAATGCCCCATGCTAGAAATGCATTCATGCTAGGAATGCATTCATGCTAGAAATGCATTCATGCTAGAAATGCATTCATGCTAGAAATAAATGCATGCTAGCCCATGCTAGAAATGCATTCATGCTAGAAATGCATTCATGCTAGAAATGCATTCATGCTAGAAATGCATTCATGCTAGAAATGCATGCATGCTAGCCCATGCTAGAAATGCATTCATGCTAGAAATGTATGCATACTAGCCCATGCTAGAAATGCATTCATGCTAGAAATGCATTCATGCTAGAAATGCCCCATGCTAGAAATGCATTCATGCTAGAAATGCCCCATGCTAGAAATGCCCCATGCTAGAAATGCATGCATGCTAGCCCATGCTAGAAATGCATTTATTCTAGAAATGCAGTCATGCTAGAAATGCATTCATGCTAGAAAAGCATTCATGCTAGAAATGCAGTCATGCTAGAAATGCATGCATGCTAGCTCATGCCAGAAATGCATTCATGCTAGAAATGCATGCTAGTTCATGCCAGAAATGCATTCATGCTAGAAATGCATGCATGCTAGCCCATGCTAGAAATGCATTCATGCTAGAAATGCCCCATGCTAGAAATGCATTCATGCTAGAAATGCCCCATGCTAGAAATGCATTCATGCTAGAAATGCCCCATGTTAGAAATGCATTCATGCTAGAAATGCATTCATGCTAGAAATGTATGCATGCTAGCCCATGCTAGAAATGCATTCATGCTAGAAATGCCCCATAATAGAAATGCATTCATGCTAGAAATGCATTCATGCTAGAAATGCATTCATGCTAGAAATGCATGCTAGCCCATGCTAGAAATGCATTCATGCTAGAAATGCCCCATGCTAGAAATGCATTCATGCTAGAAATGCCCCATGTTAGAAATGCATTCATGCTAGAAATGCATTCATGCTAGAAATGTATGCATGCTAGCCCATGCTAGAAATGCATTCATGCTAGAAATGCCCCATACTAGAAATGCATTCATGCTAGAAATGCATTCATGCTAGAAATGCATTCATGCTAGAAATGCATGCTAGCCCATGCTAGAAATGCATTCATGCTAGAAATGCCCCATGCTAGAAATGCATTCATGCTAGAAATGCCCCATGTTAGAAATGCAGTCATGCTAGAAATGCATTCATGCTAGAAATGCATGCATGCTAGCCCATGCTAGAAATGCATTCATGCTAGAAATGCATTCATGCTAGAAATGCATGCATGCTAGCCCATGCTAGAAATGCATGCATGCTAGCCCATGCTAGAAATGCATTCATGCTAGAAATGCATTCATGCTAGAAATGCATGCTAGCTCATGCTAGGAATGCATTCATGCTTGAAATGCCCCATGCTAGAAATGCCCCATGCTAGAAATGCATGCATGCTAGCCCATGCTAGAAATGCATTCATGCTAGAAATGCAGTCATGTTAGAAATGCATTCATGCATGAAATGCAGTCATGCTAGAAATGCATTCATGCTTGAAATGCATGCATGCTAGCTCATGCCAGAAATGCATTTATGCTAGAAATGCATGCTAGCTCATGCCAGAAATGCATTCATGCTAGAAATGCATGCATGCTAGCCCATGCTAGAAATGCATTCATGCTAGAAATGCATTCATGCTAGAAATGCATTCATGCTAGAAATGCAGTCATGTTAGAAATGCATTCATGCATGAAATGCAGTCATGCTAGAAATGCATTCATGCTTGAAATGCATGCATGCTAGCTCATGCCAGAAATGCATTTATGCTAGAAATGCATGCTAGCTCATGCCAGAAATGCATTCATGCTAGAAATGCATGCATGCTAGCCCATGCTAGAAATGCATTCATGCTAGAAATGCCCCATGCTAGAAATGCCCCATGCTAGAAATGCATGCATGCTAGCCCATGCTAGAAATGCATTTATTCAAGAAATGCAGTCATGCTAGAAATGCATTCATGCTAGAAATGCATTCATGCTAGCCCATGCTAGAAATGCATTCATGCTAGAAATGCCCCATACTAGAAATGCATTCATGCTAGAAATGCATTCATGCTAGAAATGCATGCTAGCCCATGCTAGAAATGCATTCATGCTAGAAATGCCCCATGCTAGAAATGCATTCATGCTAGAAATGCCCCATGTTAGAAATGCAGTCATGCTAGAAATGCATTCATGCTAGAAATGCATGCATGCTAGCCCATGCTAGAAATGCATTCATGCTAGAAATGCATTCATGCTAGAAATGCATGCATGCTAGCCCATGCTAGAAATGCATGCATGCTAGCCCATGCTAGAAATGCATTCATGCTAGAAATGCATTCATGCTAGAAATGCATGCTAGCTCATGCTAGGAATGCATTCATGCTTGAAATGCCCCATGCTAGAAATGCCCCATGCTAGAAATGCATGCATGCTAGCCCATGCTAGAAATGCATTCATGCTAGAAATGCAGTCATGTTAGAAATGCATTCATGCATGAAATGCAGTCATGCTAGAAATGCATTCATGCTTGAAATGCATGCATGCTAGCTCATGCCAGAAATGCATTTATGCTAGAAATGCATGCTAGCTCATGCCAGAAATGCATTCATGCTAGAAATGCATGCATGCTAGCCCATGCTAGAAATGCATTCATGCTAGAAATGCATTCATGCTAGAAATGCATTCATGCTAGAAATGCAGTCATGTTAGAAATGCATTCATGCATGAAATGCAGTCATGCTAGAAATGCATTCATGCTTGAAATGCATGCATGCTAGCTCATGCCAGAAATGCATTTATGCTAGAAATGCATGCTAGCTCATGCCAGAAATGCATTCATGCTAGAAATGCATGCATGCTAGCCCATGCTAGAAATGCATTCATGCTAGAAATGCCCCATGCTAGAAATGCCCCATGCTAGAAATGCATGCATGCTAGCCCATGCTAGAAATGCATTTATTCAAGAAATGCAGTCATGCTAGAAATGCATTCATGCTAGAAATGCATTCATGCTAGCCCATGCTAGAAATGCATTCATGCTAGAAATGCCCCATACTAGAAATGCATTCATGCTAGAAATGCATTCATGCTAGAAATGCATTCATTCTAGAAATTCATGCATGCTAGCCCATGCTAGAAATGCATTCATGCTAGAAATGCCCCATGCTAGAAATGCAATCATGCTAGAAATGCCCCATGCTAGAAATGCATTCATGCTAGAAATGCATTCATGCTAGGAATGCATTCATGCTAGAAATGCATTCATGCTAGAAATGCATTCATGCTAGAAATGTATGCATGCTAGCCCATGCTAGAAATGCATTCATGCTAGAAATGCCCCATACTAGAAATGCATTCATGCTAGAAATGCATTCATGCTAGAAATGCATTCATGCTAGAAATGCATGCTAGCCCATGCTAGAAATGCATGCTAGCCCATGCTAGAAATGCATGCTAGCTCATGCTAGAAATGCATTCATGCTAGAAATGCCCCATGCTAGAAATGCCCCATGCTAGAAATGCATTCATGCTAGAAATGCATGCATGCTAGCCCATGCTAGAAATGCATTTATTCTAGAAATGCAGTCATGCTAGAAATGCATTCATGCTAGAAATGCAGTCATGCTAGAAATGCATTCATGCTAGAAATGCATGCATGCTAGAAATGCATGCTAGCCCATGCTATAAATGTATGTATGCTAGCCCATGCTAGAAATGCATGCATGCTAGCCCATGCTAGAAATGCATGCATGCTAGAAATGCATTCATGCTAGAAATGCATGCATGCTAGCCCATGCTAGAAATGCATTCATGCTAGAAATGCCCCATGCTAGAAATGCATTCATGCTAGAAATGCATTCATGCTAGAAATGCATGCTAGCCCATGCTAGAAATGCATGCTAGCCCATGCTAGAAATGCATGCTAGCTCATGCTAGAAATGCATTCATGCTAGAAATGCCCCATGCTAGAAATGCCCCATGCTAGAAATGCATTCATGCTAGAAATGCATGCATGCTAGCCCATGCTAGAAATGCATTTATTCTAGAAATGCAGTCATGCTAGAAATGCATTCATGCTAGAAATGCAGTCATGCTAGAAATGCATTCATGCTAGAAATGCATGCATGCTAGAAATGCATGCTAGCCCATACTAGAAATGTATGTATGCTAGCCCATGCTAGAAATGCATGCATGCTAGCCCATGCTAGAAATGCATGCATGCTAGAAATGCATTCATGCTAGAAATGCATGCATGCTAGCCCATGCTAGAAATGCATTCATGCTAGAAATGCATTCATGCTAGAAATGCATGCTAGCTCATGCTAGAAATGCATTCATGCTTGAAATGCCCCGTGCTAGAAATGCCCCATGCTAGAAATGCATGCATGCTAGCCCATGCTAGAAATGCATTTATTCTAGAAATGCAGTCATTCTAGAAATGCATTCATGCTAGAAATGCATTCATGCTAGAAATGCAGTCATGCTAGAAATGCATTCATGCTAGAAATGCATGCATGCTAGCTCATGCCAGAAATGCATTCATGCTAGAAATGCATGCATGCTAGCCCATGCTAGAAATGCATTCATGCTAGAAATGCCCCATGCTAGAAATGCATTCATGCTAGAAATGCCCCATGCTAGAAATGCATTCATGCTAGAAATGCCCCATGTTAGAAATGCATTCATGCTAGAAATGCATTCATGCTAGAAATGTATGCATGCTAGCCCATGCTAGAAATGCAGTCATGCTAGAAATGCATTCATGCTAGAAATGCCCCATGCTAGAAATGCATTCATGCTAGAAATGCCCCATGCTAGAAATGCATTCATGCTAGAAATTTGCTAGAACTTTGTAAAATTCTCAACTATAAAATTGACATGTATTACTATACAAAAACATTTTTAACCTTCAAAAAAAGCCATTATAAAAGACAAAAAACGTTTTCTGTAAAAAAAGAGTTGCCTCCTGAAAAAGGTACCATACCATACTACTTTCCTATTGTTTCAAAAACAAAATGTTCAAAGTCGTCGGAGATACACGTTAGTTCGATTCCAGACACGTCAGTAACATTTTTTCGACTCTAACGTAGCTAGTCTATTACATCAAAATATTGCGGGCCTACTTAACAAAATGCAACTTATTGAAGTTACAATTAACGAGCTTTCGGAATTTGATAATAAAATTGACTTTATTTGTTTTTCGGAAACTTTTATAAAAGCAGGACACGAAACATGCATACAATTAAAAAACTTTAAACTTGCAAGTTCCTTCTCTAGACGCAATGAAAAGCGAGGAGGAGTATGTATCTTAACTGACAAAACTATACGATCAATTAATATACCGTACTGTAATGAAATTTCAGTGGAAAAAGTATTTGAATGTTGCGGAGTCGAAATACCAAATATGAAAATGATTATTATTTGTATCTATAGGACACCAGATTCTAATAGTACCAACTTTCTAAACATTTTTGAAATTCTTTTGCATAAAATGACTTTTAAATCAAATAAAAAAATAATAATTGCTGGCGACATGAACATTGATATTTTAAAAAATACACCCATTTCCAATAGTTTTAAAGAAATCTTAATGGCCTACAACCTTTATTTGCACATTAACCAACCCACGCGGCGAAACTCCTGCTTGGATGTTATCATAAGTAACATTAGAGAGTCAATTGGCAAAGTTCATTTTCTTGATCTGTCAGACCATGAAACTGGCCAAACGTTACAATTTCCCATTGCCACAGTGAAGAAAAAAAATCACATCTTTATAAAAAAACGTTGTTACAGTAAAGAAAATACGAAGAAATTTGTTAATGCTCTAAACAGCTTATCCTGGACCGAGGTTCTACAACAAACCTCAAGTAATGAAGCTTTCAATAAATTTCATGACATCATTAAATTATTTTTTGATCTATGCTTTCCCATAAACAAAATCAAATTAAAGAACAGTGTAAGTAGCATCACCCAAATGGATTTCAAAAGGTATAAGAATCTCAAGTCGAAATAAACGTAAGCTTCGTCATACATACTACAAAAATAAATCTGAAAATAACAGAAATAATTATAAAAAATACGAAAGAGTTTTAAGAAAGTGTATAGTATCTTCTCAAAAATGTATTAACCGTAATTATATAAATAAATCAAAAAATAAATCAAAAGCGACATGGAATATAATATCAAATAAAATTAATAATAGTAACATGTCTGAAAATATCGAATATATATCACAAAACGATATTGTAATAGATGAACCAGCTAAAATTGCAGAAGCTTTCAATACGTTTTTCAATAGACATAACTCCGCTAATGGTTCTGGTTCTGCTAAGTATAGTATTGTGTCTAAAGAATCCTCTATTTTCTTATCTCCGTGCATAGAATCCGATGTTTATAAAGCTGTACAATCCTTGAATAATACTGCAGCAGTAGGATATGACAATATACCAACATGTACTATTAAAATGTGTATTAAAGTAATATGTCCTGTATTAGTCCATCTGCTTAATTTATCTCTTACACAAGGTATATTCCCTGATAGACTCAAATATTCAGTCATTAGACCTATACATAAAAAAGGCAAACGTCAGGAATTAGTCAATTATAGACCAATTACCCTTATACCAATAATAGCAAAGATTTATGAAAAAATTATGTATAGCAGGTTAAATCGATTTATAAGTAAATTTAATATCATTAAACAAGAACAGAATGGATTTCAACAAGGTAAATCGACCACACTCGCAACTCACACATTGACAAAAAATATTATTGACAACATTGATAGGCGTAATGAGGTATCTGTAGTCTTCTTTGATATGAGCTGTGCATTTGACTGTGTTGACCATGAATTTCTACTCAGCAAATGTTTTCTGTACGGAATAAGAGGTCCAGCGCACAAGTGGCTGACCTCATACTTGACTAACCGTATGCAATGTGTAGAGATATCGTATATAGACAACAATTCGTTAAAAAAGTCGGTAAGATCACAATACGTACATAATAAATACGGAGTGCCACAAGGCAGTATCCTCGGGCCTCTCCTGTTCTTATTGTACATAAATGATCTTCCTAACGTTACAGAACATAAATGTACTCTGTTCGCGGATGATGTATCCATCACCATACCTCGTAACAAATTGACCACCTACAAAGAAGACATTTATTTGACTATTAAAAATGTAACAGAATGGCTAAAATATAATAATTTAACTCCTAACATTACAAAGACAAAACTAATGCAATTCTGTAATTATCATAACATTAGACATAACCTTGACATAATTTATAATGGACAACGTATTGACGAAGTTACTGAAACGGTATTTTTAGGTATCACATTAGACAACCACTTAAATTGGAAAGCTCACACGGATTCTGTTTGTACCCGTGTAAATAAGTTTGTATTTGCCCTCAGAAGAATTAAACAGATTATTGATGAGAGAGCGGCAATCATTGCATATCATGGTTATGTTTCATCGTTGCTTCGGTATGGTCTTATTTTATGGGGCAACTCTACTAACGTAAAAAAAGTTTTTATAGCTCAGAAAAGGTGTGTCAGAGCAATATGTGGAGTAGGGCCCTTAGAAAGTTGTCGAGACTTATTTAAGCGACTCGGACTTTTAACACTTACTTCCTTATACATCTTGGAGGTTGGAATATTTGTGAAACAGCATCCCTATATGTACATTAAAAGTTGTCAAAATAGTCAGTACCCAACCAGGGATCCTCACAGATTGCAACTTCCAATTTGTCGCACTGCTTTATGTAGCAAAAACAGTCATGTTATGAGTGCGAAGATATATAATAAAATCCCAATGGCATTTAAGGAATTGCCCATGCAATTGTTTAAACTTAAATTAAAAAAGTGGCTGCAATCTCATTGCTTTTATAATATAAATGAGTTCTTTGCTTGTAAACACTAAAGATAGAAAAGGTAGATAATAATAATAACTGTAATGTAAAATGTTAAAATTAATCTAAATATATATTGTAATTTAGTTAGTTAAATACACATAAATATTTGTATGCCAGTCTGCTGGCGAATTGTGCGGACTTTAATGTAATATTGTAAAACCTTGTAGACCACAATTCCTGCAAATAAATTAAAAAAAAAAAAAAAAAAAAAAAAAAAAAAAAAAAAAAAAAATGCCCCATGCTAGAAATGCATTCATGCTAGAAATGCCCCATGCTAGAAATGCATTCATGCTAGAAATGCATTCATGCTAGAAATGCCCCATGTTAGAAATGCATTCATGCTAGAAATGCATTCATGCTAGAAATGTATGCATGCTAGCCCATGCTAGAAATGCAGTCATGCTAGAAATGCCCCATACTAGAAATGCATTCATGCTAGAAATGCATTCATGCTAGAAATGCATTCATGCTAGAAATGCATTCATGCTAGAAATGCATTCATGCTAGAAATGCATTCATGCTAGAAATGCATGCTAGCCCATGCTAGAAATACATTCATGCTAGAAATGCATGCTAGCCCATGCTAGAAATGCATGCTAGCTCATGCTAGAAATGCATTCATGCTAGAAATGCCCCATGCTAGAAATGCCCCATGCTAGAAATGCATTCATGCTAGAAATGCATGCATGCTAGCCCATGCTAGAAATGCATTTATTCTAGAAATGCAGTCATGCTAGAAATGCATTCATGCTAGAAATGCAGTCATGCTAGAAATGCATTCATGCTAGAAATGCATGCATGCTAGAAATGCATGCTAGCCCATGCTAGAAATGTATGTATGCTAGCCCATGCTAGAAATGCATGCATGCTAGCCCATTCTAGAAATGCATGCATGCTAGAAATGCATTCATGCTAGAAATGCATGCATGCTAGCCCATGCTAGAAATGCATTTATTCTAGAAATGCAGTCATGCTAGAAATGCATTCATGCTAGAAAAGCAGTCATGCTAGAAATGCATTCATGCTAGAAATGCATGCTAGCCCATGCTTGAAATTCATTCATGCTTGAAATGCATGCTAGCTCATGCTAGAAATGCATTCATGCTAGAAATGCCCCATTCTAGAAATGCATTCATGCTAGAAATGCATGCATGCTAGCCCATGCTAGAAATGCATTTATTCTAGAAATGCAGTCATGCTAGAAATGCAGTCATGCTAGAAATGCATGCATGCTAGCCCATGCTAGAAATGCATGCATGCTAGCCCATGCTAGAAATGCATTCATGCTAGAAATGCATGCTAGCTCATGCCAGAAATGCATTCATGCTAGAAATGCATGCATGCTAGCCCATGCTAGAAATGCATTCATGCTAGAAATGCATGCATGCTAGCCCATGCTAGAAATGCATTTATTCTAGAAATGCAGTCATGCTAGAAATGCATTCATGCTAGAAATGCAGTCATGCTAGAAATGCATGCTAGCCCATGCTAGAAATGCATTCATGCTAGACATGCATGCTAGTAGCATTAAAGAGATATTACCACAGATAATGCTACTAATAATATTATAAATGCCAAAGTTTGTGAGGATGTATGTATAGTGTACAAACACACACGTGTTTGTTACTCTTTCACGCAAATTCTACTGAACCGATTACAATGAAATTTAGTACACATATAGAGGTGACTTGAATAAACACATAGAATAGGTTATATCCCGAAAATCCCACGGGAACAGGAACTTTGCCGGTTTTCCTTTGAAAACGCGGGCGAAGCCGCTGGCGGATATCTAGTAAAAAACATATTTTATTATTATTCTAGAGATTATTTTGATACGAATAAAGAAAAAAATTAGACAATTATATATTTATACTACTTATGCCATAGATATATAATAAATAATATAAAAAATAATATAATAAATAATAATATATTTAACACACAAACAAACAAACTAGCTTAGTATACAAAAACACGATCGGAATTTAACCTTACCTTATTTCTAGAACTGCAGCGATACCAATAATAAACAATTAAATATATAGATACTAGCTTTCCACCCGCGGCATCGACCGCGCAGTCAAAGAAAAACCCGCATAGTTCCCGTTCCCGTGGGATTTCCGGGATAAAACCTATCCTATGTCCTTTCTCGGGTATCAAAATATCTCTACATATACCAAATTTCATGCAAATTGGTTCAGTAGTTAAGGCGTGATTGAGTAACAGACAGACAGACAGACTGAGTTACTTTCGCATTTATAATATTAGTATGGATATATAACTACCTAGCTGGTCCCTGCAGTTTCACCCGCATTGCTCCGCTCCTGTTGGTCTTAGCGTGATGATATATATAACCTATAGCTTTCCTCGATAAATGGGCTATCTAACACCGAAAGAATTTTTCAAATCGGACCAGTAGTTCCTGAGATTAGCGCGTCCAAACAAACTCTTCAGCTTTATAATATTTGTATAGATTTTCTTGCCGGTTCTTCTCAATAGTTGTTATGATGATTCAAAAGTGCTTCTAGTAGAAGTCTAATTGAATAAATAAATGTTTGAGTTTTAGTTTACCCATATTTCTGTCCGAGAGTGAAACCGCGCGGCAGAGCTACTTCAAAAATTATTATCTATTGGAATATGGAAGCTATAGTAGTATATATTGAGTTGATATTACCTTTTCAGTTGGTTTCTAGAAAACTTTACAAATTATGTACATTGTACTAAAACCTTCCTCAAGAACAACTCTATCTATTAAAAAAAACTATATCAAAATCTGTTGTGTAGTTTTAAAGATTTAAGCATACAAACAGCGACAGCGACTTTGTCTTATACCACAGACTAATAATAATATACTACGTATACAACGGTACTCAAGTACAGAAATACGCGCGTTATTATAATATATAAGTCAGTCGTGGTAATAATACGGACGGACGGTTGAAATACGGAATAACGGAGGCGTAGTTTTTGTTTATTTTTTGTTTGATGTTTTTCAACAAGAGCACTAACAGTAATGTTTCTTCGTCATAGCCCATGGCTTAACTGGTGTCAAATAAATTTAAAACAGCACTAGCATACAAACGCACGGCAGTCAGATACGCTTTCAATTTAAGATTTTGGTAACGGACTGCTACCGTACTGCAACGGCACGGCAGCGGCAGCGGGTTATAACTAGCGGCACGGAAAACGTGCGGCAGCGGTCCGATACGAAACGCATAAATTGAAAGAGCACATAGTGGCATTGTATCGAAAGCTACCCTTGAAAGCTGCTGAGTGGTGCTTGGGTATGGACAGTTTACAGTTTGCAGACAAGCAAGTACTACTGGCTAGGTAGTTTAAGGCACTTCGTTCACCTACCCATAAGAAGCTACAGCAAATGTGATGCTTCCTTGTGGATTATGTATATCTACAGATCACCCATATTTGGCAATCTCGCTTCACCTAATGGCCTTGTCTGTTCAAGCCGAAATGAATTAATTACCTACTGCAAAAATTAAATAATTTAGATTACCTGGAAAGGACAAGGAAAATAAACTTTAAACAAGTGTTCGACCGATTATTACCAAGTAGGTAAATAAATTAATGACAAGACATGCTAATAATTTCCTAAAGAAAACATTTTTTTCAAAATTTTCAAATAATAGGTACTTAACTAGGTACTAGACTCAAAAGTTTATGATAAGTCAATGAATGATAAATAGAATATGTTTAAGTAAAATGAAGTAGTTTATTTTACAATAAATTAATCTTATAAATTACCAACTTTCATTCTGCGGCTTCAACCGTGTGCCTTATTCAATCCCTGTTCCTACCCCTTGAATCCTATTTATGCAACAAAATTGAGATGTCCTTTTTCAACGTAGGTATGTACATATATCGAAATTTCCGTCAAAATCGGTTCAGACGCGTGCGGGAATACCTATTTTCTCGTGGTCCCACTATTTTGTTCTACTATGACGGAGTAACTTTCGTATTTATCTACAAAACAGAAATGATTTGATTGTTTGTTTGTTTGTATTGGATAGGATCCGAAACTACTGGACTGATTTGAAAAATTCTTTCATCATTCGAAGCAAAAATTATACCTACCTGATGAACATAGGCTACTTTTTATAACGGGAAAATACTTCATTCTTATGGGAATCGATGTCGAAATATTTAATTTTAGGCGCATAAAGAAAAAAAACGCAAAGGATCATTCAAAACCTTTTCTACGGTTTAAATCTCAAAACTTTTTGGTTCATACTTCATATAAAGGTAATCTGATAGGATTATTTAGAAAATAAAACAAGATGACGTAGGCGGTAGGTAGGTATTTAACTTTAGTTTCGGTTTATTAGGTGTCATTAATGATGATTTCTTGATATTCTTAACGACGCGGTTGGTGCAGTTGTAAAGTAACTGCCTACTGAGCCGACGGTCCCGGGTTCGATCCCCGGTCAGGGCAAATATTTGTGTGATGTACTTGATTATTTGTTTTTGGGTCTGGGTGTTATCTATATATATATATGTATTTATAAAATATTATATTATTTGTATACGTAGTATATTATTATTAGTCTGTGATATTATATTTATCGTCGTCTAGTACCCACAACATAAGCCTTAATTGAGACTACTGTGGGACTAGGTCGATTTGTGTAATATTGTCCTTTAATATTTATTTATAATTTATATATAATTAAATGTGACTAGAAATAATATACTTACTACGGTTTAAGTATAGGTTGTATCGTAGTATATTATTATTAGTCTGTGGTTGTATATTATTTTGTAATGAGATCTTGCAATCAAATATTCACACAATCTCGCAAGTTTTCCGACAATTCATTTTTCGTATGAAAATTATCAATACACTAGGTACCTACCTAATATAGGCCGCTACAGGAACGCAGTTTGTAATAATTAATAACGGCTTTAACCCATTTACAATATTTTTATAGGTGGCAAAGGCAATGAGACTATGTATTAAAAACGTAGTATATTATTATTAGTCTGTGGTCTGTGATATTATTATTAGTCTGTGTTAAAAACGTGAAAAGTAACGTAAAAAGTCTGTAGTGCCATCTATTATTCGTTTAGCATCGCCAAATCGGAGGAGAATAACTTGTTTATAGTAGTTTCATGAGATGGCGTTGTTTTGAATATAAACTTTTCTGTAAAATTAGTTAAAATCGAGCGAAAATGAAATTAAATAGGTAGGTTCCATTTACAAAAGTATGTAAAAAATTATAAAAAGCAATGAAATTGCAATTAAATCTAATTTTATTTTTTGCTGGTTAAAATGATACACTTAGCGGCATCTATTGGTAGTCGGATGGCATTAATCCTGTTTTGTATGTAATGAACCAGACATGATAATATAGGTACTAAACTTTATTGCTCTTAGACTCTTAGTACTAAACGTTATACATTAAGGAAAACGCCATCTAGTGAGCATTTACCGAAAGTTTTTTTACATGCCTTGCATCATAGATGGCACTACTGAGCTAAACATATTACATAAACCACATAAACCAAGATTTTACTATAAATTCTCTTTGGGGATAACAGATCTTGAGCTCTATATGATATCTTTTAAAAATTTGTTAAATCTCTCTTTGTCTTGTAATATGTTCTAAAACAAAACCCTTTATCCAAGTTTTTAATCATTTCTTTTTATGAAATTACAGATACTTATTAGCCAAAATAGGTAGGTATACTGTATATCAAGGTTATAAACATTTTGTCATCTTACCGATCTGTGAGATTCAAATCGATATATTTGTTATTAACTTATTAGTAATGCATGATATATTTTCTAAACAAATAAAGCATTGATACCATTGAGATAATATTAATATGGAGCAGACACCACGAACAAAATCTGTGCGCCAAGCGCGGCGGCGCGGGGCGCGCGAATGACGGCTATGACAGTCATAGATTATGCGATGTCACTGACTCACCGCTATATAGAGGCGACACTTTGTTTTATTCTGTCTATTTTATTGGGTGCCACTCCTTACATGCACGTTGACTTGAAATTTTCTTTGTACTTACTTAATATTTATTTTAGGTATAAACTGACTTTACTACGCGGGGCTAACAATATCTGGCATATAATATAGGATGATGTAAATAGTGACGTTTTAGGTTCAGTCAGGGCTATGGGAAGTTTTATTCCTTACAAATTGAGCCTTTTTTAGAAAAAAAATAATTTTTCCCTTTTTTCACGGCCCAGACATGGAAACCTTGAATAGAAAAAATATTAATTACTTATCTCTGAACTAGCGGTCCGCCCCGGCTGCGCCCGTGGCACATATTTCGCAATAAAAAGTAGCCTATGTTCTTTCTCAGGGTCTTAAGATTGTCTGTGCCAAAGAAGAATGCCCATGAAAGTATGGACCACAGTACAGTGTTGCGTCAATGCCAGAGTGGTTTTGGAGGGTTCTTCGATATTCAAAACATTTTTACCAATTGATTTTTTTGTGATAAAAACAGGGGTTTTCAAGATATTGAGAAAAATGTGAAATAACCTCAAAACTTAAATAACCCCGATTTAGTTAGGTTTATGTGTGATTTAGGTAACATTTTATCGTCCAAAGGTTATTTTTCGATTAACATATATTTTAATCTATGCGTAGAGCTTATGCTTTCAGACAAAGTCTATCTGTTCATCGGCTAGTGTAGGTAGGCACCAGAAATCTTCCGGGACGGATTTCAAGAAAACCTAAATATATACTTAAAAAATGCCAATTGAGTTTTTATTCGGTTTACATGTTGTTGTTGTTGTTTGAATCATTTTTTCACTACATATTCGAAGAAAGAAACAAATAAGAAATAACTGGTTACCTACCAAGCTATGTCATAATAATATTTTTTTTTATATATACATATTTATATTATTTTACTTCACTATCTTTGTTAAAACAACCTACAGTGTATAAACAATACCTTAAAGAGTGATTTTATGTTAATTGATTTTTTTTGTAATTCAATGAAAACAATAATCGATATTAATACATTTAGCTATTTACCATAGTAAATGTAATAAGTTACCGCTTGGTTACCGTGGTAACCGGTAATGGACACTAAATCTATAACAACCTCAAACACCAATTTCAGTAAAAGCTCACTCCTGTCACACGCCAACAACAGCTCTGTGTCACTGTCCAACCATTAATTCTGTAGATAATATTAGATACTTGGGCATAACTTTGGATAAACTTCTAAATTATAAAACTCATATTGGTCTCCTAACAACTAGGGTCAGAAAACTTATTTATATTTTTAAAAATTTGAGACACGTCACGAACACTGCCGTTCTACGTACCGTCTACTATGCCTTGTGCGAATCTATTGTCACATACTGTATTGTATGTTGGGGAGGTGCCGCAAAAACCATACTGAAGCCCCTCGAGGTGGCGCAAAGAGCAGTTATGAAAGTCTCCACGTTTAAACCTATGCAGTATTGTACAACCGACCTGTACAAAGATTGGAAGGTTCTCACCGTTAGACAACATTTTATTTTACAGACTATTATTTTACAACACCGATTAACACCTCTAGTTACAACCTCGTTTCGACGAAAGAACAAAATCTGCACTGTTCCTCAGCCATATAGCATGTTCACCAAGAGGTTCTTTTACTTCCTCGGACCCTATTTGTATAACAAAATTAATGATAGTCTTAGCATCTATGCCTTACCGTATTCTAAATGTAAATTAACCGTACGCTTCTTTCTATTAGGAAAAACTTATGACGAGACAGAACAACTTCTTGAGATACTGGCTTAAGTGTAAACGTGACTCTTGCTTAGATATCTATAATATAATATTTCACACACACACACACACACACACACACACACACACACACACACACACACTTACACAAACACACGCACACACATACACATACACACACAAATATATATACATTCATAAGATACAGTTTCATTCGCCACACCCGCATTCTCTTATACACCTTAAATTTTACACATATTTTTTTTTCTCTTACTCCCTATTGTAACCAATTTTAATTTATAATAATTAAGTACTTGCTAAGAGGCTTTTTGTGTATTTATTTTAGAGGCAAGCTGTTTCTCCTAAACACAGGTTGCCCAGTAACCTAGCTAGGGAAACATTGGCTTGTATAAATAATTGTTTTGGTAGCCTTTTTATTTATATACTTTTACATGAATTTTAATTGTATACCTATTGTAATAAATTGTAATTGTAATTATTGTATGTATGTATGTTTAATAATAATAAATAAATTTGAATTAAATAAATTTGAATTTGAATAACGGATCTAAACAATTACATGTCTTATTAGATTTTACAAAACATTCCCTGTTCAAAATATATTTTCCGATGGTAAGAAGGCCTCTAAATTGCCGAGATTTTTTTTAATAGTATTGTTGTCTTGATGCATGAGAAAAACTAGTACCAAAAATGGGCATTCTCCTTTCATCAAAATCGGTCCAGTAGTTTATGAGCCTATTAATTACAATCAAACAAACAAACAAAGTTTTCCTCTTTATAATATTAGTGCAGATAAATAAATAATAATTCAATTATACGTTCAAGTCAGTAGCTTATACAATATCAATTAAAAACTTGATTAAAATCAATTAACAAAAAAAAATTGGTGATTGAGTAATTGATTTTCATATTTCATGATTTCACCTGTTTTCAATTAACAACCAGTCTATGCTTTTCTAAATATGTAAAATTATTATTTTATACTATAAAAATATACGCCAGCAATTATTACTAACAACACTTATTTCATGCCCAATGTCATATCTTAAATTTTTAATCTATGACAAAATGTCGCCCGCCAAAATTTTTTCTCTAACTAAGTTTAAAAATTATTATCTAGTTACTAAACTGATGAAAAGTTATTCCTTTGCACTTTTCCGTATTCTTTGTATTATTTGTGCAATATCGTAACACACACGTAGGCATATTTGATGCGTTTCACTTTAAAACAAATAAAAAATGAGCGTGACGTTCGCGCCAATGAGCGAGCAAGCGACTGAGTGCAGTTACGCCACATGACGTATGTTGAGTGGAACATAAGTGATGTAGGCGGTATCGTCTCCATATTAATATTATCTCAATGATTGATACGTGAAATTTAAATTATCCCGGAATACGGGAGACTGACTTTGTCCTAAAATATATTTCTTTTTCACTCAGACGCTACGAGTTAAAATGAGACGGATGCCTACGTCATTCGTTTTGTATCTAACTTCACTATACTATTCGTGCGTCATGTTGACTACATTTTAATAACAATGGGTGGGACTTTGCGTCTTGACATTGCTGCAGCGCTTTAACATTAGACTAGCTCGACCGCTCGTATTGTGTACAAAATTTCTAAAGCTCTTAAGCGCTTTGTTGTTTTGTGAATACGAGTTGTGTAAAGTTATTTTTTATAGCTTACGTATTGTGCAGTCGAACAGGGCGCAGCGCAGCTTCATTTATCTTAATTTTTTTAGTTTCTCCCTAGAATTACACACTTTAAGTGCAAATATTATACATTTAAGCAATATACTGAGTGTGTATAGTGAATATATAAAGGTATTAGTGTTTCATCGTACTTGTTACGAGATAGAGTTTATCGTGTGATTCATGGTAATAATGTGAACAGTGACGAAGTCTGAAGTGCGCGATAACACGCCTCCGTTGTTCTCAGTCACCTTAAGCCCGTATAATGACTTGTGTTAAATTTATGCAATCGCATCTGTGTCTTATATAAAATCGATATTTCGCTAGACTTATCATAGACGTTAAAGAATAGCCTTCGCAGAATCTCACTCTTCACGTTTTATTAGCGACATAACAACTGTTCGTTGAAATAGTAACAATTGCATCACTTGAATAAATAAATAGTCGTCATTATTTAATTTGAATACGTTTGGCGGTCGTATTTGTATTCAGTGCGCGATTGTTGCGCCAGAGGTCGCCCCTCGCTCGTATCCGTGAAGTTGCCGTGCTTGCTTGCGTTCGCCGTTCGCCATCCATCGGCATCGGCCAGTCAGTCCGCACTCCGCGCGATCTTCGCGTCATTGCAGTCGTCTCAAAACAAATAGGTAGCTAGGGCTCCAGTGGAGTCCTATAATTAAAATTTTTCGAGTTTACATAGTAACAGTGTTGCAGTGCAGTGGTTTTGTGATCTTTTGTGTTTTTTGATAATCGGATAGCGGGCGTGTGAGCCCGCAAGTACGGCGCAGATCAATACGTGTAGCATGGCGCATTCAGAATGAGCCAAGGGGGCTCACGACGGCCCTACTCGCGCGGGGGCCCGCGCTGGCACCCTCGCTATAAGGATTATTGGGACTACGAACAAAATTACAGGTACAAAATTTTTGTCTACCCGCTTCTCAAGCTACGAAAGTTACGCATATTTTCTTGATTACGCGACGTGACGTTTGCTGGTTTTTTATTAATTCATTTTGCATTATGCTATTTTGTGCTCCGTCGTGTTTAAAATAGCGTAGCTATAATGTTTACACGTGGTAGTTTTTTATTTTAAATTAGTAGTCGTATTGTTATAGTTAGTTTGTACATGTGTGTATTATTTACATTATATGTACAGATGTACTTGTAGATAAATATCAATAACACTACATTCGTGATATGTATTAGTTTTGAAATCTGTATAGGCTCTTTATCTACTAAATTGTCCATATGGTCTGTTAAAACATTTGAAATGGTTTTATAAATAGAAAATCCCATGCTGTTGGTACTTTAGTAGTTATGTGTTGTAGGAGGTGTTTTATTTAAACCCCTTTCTGGCTTCTGCCCTCATTGTATAGAATATCAAGGCCTCATTTATACTTTATAGTATGCACAAATGATAGAACTCCATCAATTTATGTTAGGTACAAGGAATGAGGTATGTGTGAATTTTAAAACATTCATTAGAATGAACTATCTAGGTCTATATACTTGTGTATTAATGGGAAATATTACAGACCCACAGCTGTCAATAGATTACCTATAAGTTATAAAGTCCTTACCATATTTTGATTTTATGGTGATTTTTAAAGTTGTAGTTCTTCTATCTCTTTAAACACAACACTACACACTTTGGAATATACTGCTTAAATAGTCATAAGTCTTCATAGTTCTTCATTAGGGCTAAAATAAATGCTTCTAAATAATCTACTAAATATCTTTAATGTTTTCTGACTCTTTACTTCTTAGAGGAGAGGGGGAAGGTTCTTTGATACCGTCATTTAAGCTAAATATGATACACTAGCTGCTTCCCGCGGTTTCACCCCCGTGGGTCCACTGCTTTTAGCCGTAGTGTAATGGTATATAGCCAATAACCTTCATTGATAATTGGGCTATCTAACACCGAAAGAATTTTTCAAATCAGACCAGTAGTTCATAAGATTAGCGCGTTCAAAAAAACAAACAAACTCTTCAGCTTTATAATATTAGTATGGATATAAAATTGTGAGCAAAAGCCATATAACTGCTAGGCAATACAAAAACGGTGATGAAATGTACTGAAATTTTTATTAAAATAGTTACACCACTCTTTACATGAACGGAATTACTTGCCAAGTGGCTTTTAAAGAAAATCACAGTGACATAACATTGTACCTAACTAGGTTCATGAGTTATGTAATAAATAAAACATTTAGATAAAACCTGTAACGCTAGAAATTGTAATTATTGAAATGTCCAGTGAAATCTGAAATTTCACTTCATTAGTATGCATTTTATTGACGATCTAAGATGTTATCACATAATATTAAAAGTTTAATTAATTCTGCGAAAAAGTCTTATCTGTACTAATAATATAAAGCTGAAGAGTTTATTTGCTTGAACACGCTGATCTCAGTAAACACAGATCCGATTTGAATAATTATTTCACTGTTAGATAGGCCGTTTATTGAAGAAGGCTATAGGCTATATACCATCATGTTTAGACCAATAGGAGCAGAACAATGCGGATAAAACCATGGACACAGCTAGTATGCTACATTGATGATATGCTAATCTAATCTATATATTATGATTTGTTATTTTAGAATGTCTAGAGTCTAGACTCTGTTTGATTGTCTGTCAAAAATAGGTAACATATTTTTATTAGCTTTTTTGAAGGTAAACATCTTTAGGCGCGTTGAGAGCAAAATTTCGAGGTTGCGTCATGGCAATACCGTCACATGCACCGTGGGTTAAGGCGATGATTTTGGTATCTTTTAATCTTGCCAGAGAAGTTTCAGTTCTGACACATGTTCTCAGCACACATTAAACCTTTAAAATAGATGAACTAGTTAATCTAGGTTCTAGAGGAAATAAATATAAAATAAAAACAGTATGTAGTTTTGTAATCAATTACATATTATAATGTAATCAATGTAATCCGATTGTGTAAATTCAACTCACACTATGGAATCCACAAGGGTATATAATGTAAAATTATGCAACCCATGTGCTATAATAGTTACAAAACGTTATGTTGTTTTTTAAATGTATGTGGCGTGAACTCGTGTCGGAAGCCAAGACTCTGTTTGGGTCGCAGAGCTTGTTGAGTAAGTAGTACTATGTTGTTTTTTAACTAAGTTATGTTTGAAGTATGTGAGATACATTGTTTGTGTGTTTATTGTTTTAAGTATTAAGTATATGCAAAAAGTAGAATCTTAAAATTATAACACAACTAGATTTCCGCCCGCGGCTCCGCCCGCGTTTGCAAAGGAAAACTCGCATAGTTCCCGTTCCCGTGGGATTTCCGGGATAAAAACTATCCTATGTGTTAATGCAAGTTACCCTCTAAATGTGTGCTAAATTTCATTGTAATCGGTTCAGTAGTTTTTACGTGAAAGAGCAACAAACATCCATACATCCATACAAACTTTCGCCTTTATAATATATATATTAGATGTCTATACTGTAGGACTTGTGAATGACTCCCAATTTCAATAATCTTTTTATTGAAGTTAAATTAAAATACTTTTAAAATTTTTATTTAATTTTTATACTAAAAGACAGTTTGCGTAAAGATAGAGCGATAACGTCTGTCCTGACAGACGTTGCTTCGTAATCCAAGCTTGGTATCCTAATGGATGATAAAAAAATAAATAGGTATTTTCGAAAAGAAATGTAGTCACGAGAAGATGGGAGCAACCACTATTTAACTAAATATGTATACAGAATGTACCATATAAATTATCATACATGATATAAAATCGTCCACACAACCCAGTCTGGGACAGCATAAGGAGCGGTGACTGGCAAATGAGAAGAAAAAAAATCACACAGCTCACATCCGCGTAGTATATATTTAGGGCGGCGGGCCGTTGAACCCGAAGGTCGGACTACCTGCGCGGGCGCACGGCTGTCGACGTTGATTTTTTTTTTTCACCCACAAGGACCGGTAAGGTGTAGCAATTGAGTATAGGCTTTCGCATGGTTCGAATGAGTAGAGTATTACGTGTGTATAATTAGGTTCAGCGCCATCTAGTTGTTGGTTTGGGGAAGCTTTTTTTAATTTATCAACTTTGCTCACACTTTTTAAAAGGGGAAACATACGTGAATAGAAAGATTTTTTTTATAAATAACTCAAACGATTTTATACAAAATATCTGCGTACATATAGATTTTAGCCAAGAATAACATAGTTTGAACGAAATTTTGCTTACTGTTAACTACGTGTACGCAATCCAGTAGCCGCAGTCTATAGCTAATACACATTACGATAAATTGACACATCACACGACCGTACAGAGTACTGCAGAGATAATACGTTTGCGGATACGCCCCGCGACCAAGAAAAATGTGTTTCCAAACTCATCCACCCCCCAATGTGTTTCCATATGGCTATGTTTACAGAAACGTTTTATCAGCCCTCGAAACATGTATAGAGATAAACACACACACAAGCACACACACATGAATGCTTTGAACCAAAAGCACACACATATTCGGCCTTTTGAATAGACCAATGCTATGTTATCGAGATTTTTGAAGTGATGTTTCCCTTGAGGTATGTGGTATGCCGTATGAGGGAGATTTAAGGGTCTTCATTTTGGGGTATAACTGGGTATAACTATGAAGGAAATTCAACAAATAGTTGATAAGTACCGTCCTAGTATGGACTAGCTCAATGGAGAAAAAAATATACCAGACACTATTAAGCAGTGCTTAAACTCATGATAGGTATATCAAGGTAACAATATTTACGGAAGTAAAAAATGGTAACATTAGATACGTTGCGTATGAACGGTTTCCTAGGGTTTCAAAACGACGACAGAATTAACACATTTTACATTAGATACATACCTACCTATACCTTCTTCGTTTTAACTCGTTTTTAAAGCAATCTCGTATAGTTAAGCCATACCCGTATAAAAGATTTTATCTGCCTCTACGTTTTCATGATTTGAATGACTTAGCTACTACATATAGCGAGATACCTATCGAAGCTTGAACAAGGACACAGGCTACATTTTATCGCGCAAACAATAGTTTGACAAGGGTGAAATGGCTGTATGAGGGTACCAGCGATAACGCGACGTGTGTTATATAAGCATCGGTATTGCAGTTTCTACAGAACTGCAGTTGTGTCGGTAAAAATTGATTGGATGAAGATGTATTAATATTGTAGTTTTAGGTAAAGAGTTTGGTGGGTACCCCAAAAAATTGTACGATTTGTTCGTAGACATGAGCTGATGAATTTTAGCTTGAGAGGTGTCGTTAGATTTGTCTTTATTGTAAGAGCTACAATCCGTGCATGGTAAAAGTTGAATTAGATCATTTTTATGCGTAATTTGATCTCACACGCAGTATTTCATTCCTTCAATAATTTAATATTATTTATTATGTAATTAAACGATATTTTATGTATCTATGTAATTCACAAATCGTTTGGTCATTTACGACACTCATTCACATAAAATTTGTGTTTGAACGCGCTAATCTTAGGAACTAAACGGTCCGATTTGAAAAATTGATTCGGTGTTAGCTCATTTATCGAGGAGGGCTATAGGCTATTATTATCATCCCGCTAAGACCAATAGGAGCGGAGCACTGTGGGTAAAACCGCTGGGCACAGCTAGTAAAATATAAAATCCTCACTTTATTTTAATATCCTATGCGATTCTGATACAATACGTCGAGGCAATCGGCTGTGAATTTTTCTACAAGCGGCTATAAATATTATTCTTATTCTTTTCTATACCTCTTTGTGTTTTCAATGAAACGTTCGCAATTTGTCCGTTTGTAAGTATAGGTTTGAATATAAAAAATACAAGGTGGGCAGGTCTTGGCGAACAATCAAACAGAACTCTTTGCAGGTATAAAATTATTACTGTTTTGTGAGACGCAAGAATTGGCAACTCTAGTGAGAAATAAAATATTTGACGCGGTATTCGGTACAGGTATTTGCAATCGCTCTGAAATGCAGTTGTTTTCATAGGAATTTTTCAGAAGAATTTTTATTGGGGAATTTAAGTCTTGGACACGACAAGAGCAAATCTGATAGATTATTTTCAACTGCACATAATCGAGTATCTATTCAATTAAGTATTTGATAAACACACGACAATAAAACAATATCGAAAATTCACCAGTCAGTAGGTTTTTTATGTTATAAATAACCGACTCCTAGTTCAATTAAAAGTAGAAGGTACACTGACCTCTGCGTTTACGCACCGTGGATTTGCCAAGGGCTGGTACACCATATGCACACACCCTTATGTGCGTGACATTCGTGGACACCAGGTGTGAGGTGCGGGTGCGATCCTGCGACCCGTTTGTCGTCAAGTCAATGTATTATGGTTTGTTGAACTTAAGCCTAACGATATGCTATGCTACATATAGGGGACAGATTGTCAGGATCTTTGGATAATTAGATGAACCTCTTCTAGGCTATTGGTCGTCACGGTGCTATGTATGTACCCAGAATTCTGCCAAGATTTTTTTAAATCGATCGCAATATTTTTTGTTGTTTGAGTAATCACTGTATTTACGTAAATATCATGTCAAGTCGAGAGCATTTGTATCCTTCAAGTGTTAGGAGAATTTGTGACTTTCCGTTGCAAAATCTGTATACTTTAAAATCCTAAAGGGACTTTCTACATCTATCCAACTGTACCTACAAGGAGCTTTGTGATTTCCGGCGTCTTTGTTTGCGCCGTTCAAATGAAAGGGACAAAAAGTACAGCTCTGAAAGGTCCCTCTAAAACTATTCTCTAGAAAAAACTCACCTCTGTTTCGCTCGAGCATTGTTTTTCCTTACCGTTTATAATCCTTGAAAGTTTCGCGAATAAAGCGTGAAATAGTATTTACTTGAGTGTCGTGGCTTTTAAAAAGCGCTTTTGAATAATATCTAATGTATAGAAACTGACACAGAAGAATTCATTTTGCGATTTGCGTACCAGCACTTTTTACACCTACCCTCATAGGAGGCACGTGTCCCAGCACTAGGAACGTATATGGGCTGATAATGATGATGACTTTTTACAAATGGAAGCAGCCTAAACTCAACTCAACAACAACAAATAAACATTAGCATACTGAACTGGAATGTCCCGTCAAAATCTGTCCAACCGTTTCGGAGATAGGCCTGAATAAACAAGGACGGAATTTTTAAAAGGGGTGGCAGAACTTTAATACCACTTATACTTGCATGTTTTATAAAACAGCTGTTATTTCAAAAATGTAACAAGGGGCCTTTTCCTTTTACTACTGGATTTAACAAGGTGTTATTCTCGTTAAAATGGTTTTTGTTTACGCTGATAAATGTAAAGTGGTGGCCGTGAAAATGAGAAAAAGGTTCATTTAGGAAGTAAAAAATTACCGCTTAAAAGTTACGCGTGCCTGCGTCAATGGTTCGTAATTAATTTTGAGAATACAGTTTACTCTCAACTACAGTGGATTGTGTTACTGGTAAACAATTGTTTTAATTAATCTCGTTTATTCGTTCCTTAAGCTTTATTTTGGAAAGTAAAAGCAATGAGATGAAAATACATTATAATTAAGTTGGGGGTTACCATGATGTATTATAGCAGTTTTATTTCTCCGTTGTCATTGTTCCACACTCGAAATAATACTTTAAAGTTTAAGATATCACAGTACGCGGGCTGATAACACATAATCGTTTATCCTATGATTCCATACCATAATCTCAAATCTTATAGACTGACATCACACTTAACCGAATAAGAAGACGCACCGTGGTATGTCTTTCATTAAGGCTGGTTACAGAGCTTGACCGACCGTCAGTGCGTACCGTCGGTCCTGACGATACGCATCAACAATTGTATGACTATGACACTAATGCGCATGACAATACGCGTGCGTATGGTCGGTCTAGCTATGAACGGTTTTATGAATTTCCATACATATACATATGACAAGCGCGACTGACGTACGCACTGATGGTCGGTCAAGCTCTGCAACCAGCCTAAAGGTGTGTCGATCCCATCTGCATTTAAAACCCCATTTTAAGCTTGCAATAACTATTTACATTTGGTATGAATGAAATATTATATTCTTAGAAGCTTGTGGTACGCCGTCTATTTTACTTTCTAAGCGTAGGGATTTTTTTTACATCTTCTTAATATCGAAGAAGTAAGTTTTTGTTCGAGCTCCCTTGGCACACAGCGGGTGAGGCTTTTTCTATACATTTATACTTTTATCATAATGCAGGCATTTCGGCTACGATCGGATATAGACTTTATTCCCTAGATATAAGAGACATTGTTGTGTGTGTGAGTGATCATGGGCTCTGCATGCACGTGATTTTTTTCAGCTTTCGTAGGTATTCAAGTTTTGGGTAGGCTGTTTAACTTTGTTCACGTTGGTCTATTGGTTGGGGGGTTAATGAACAGGAGATATGGGATTCGAATTATGTTTAGTTATAAAATTGAATTGCTGTCAACAGGCATTGTATAAAAGTCCTTTTAGCTGTTGATCAAATAAAGCCGAGTCTGACTAGACGATACTATGTATATTTTTTTTTAAATCTCTAATAGGCAACTGAGCTTCTTAGCCTTTGCCTCTTGGCAAGGAAACGCAAGCATAAATATATGTAGTTATAACTGGGAGTAAAATAAAACCTGTAGGTTGCATAGTTAGAATAAATGTAGAATTTCTCAAAAACGTATTGTAAGATGGTCCTTCGAGTCGGAAATAATACGGCAAAGAGAAATCTCGCCAGGGACGAGTCGCATTGTACTACAACAATGGGTGAATGACGGTGAGATGACGCTGCGAGTGACGCACCATCGTACAATTACCATTGTCGCAGGTTTCTTGACGGACAGACGGAATGAGATTAGTTTTATTGTAATCATTAGCAGCTAGCTCATAGCTCTTAGCCGCGGTTACAGCCAAATAGTCAAAGAAAATATCTTGAGAATGACATGCTTCACTGTGGTAAAGGGTACCTAATCCCCATACTATCCAACCTCCATATCTCTAGATACAAAAATCAAACCTTGAACATGTGTTGCAACGTGAATGAAAACTAAACAAACACTTACGTATTTATTTATAATATGAGAAATATTCTTTGAGACAGCTTTTATGACTACCCAGTCGTTTTTGCAAGAAGTATTGAAGGACTTGGATACTACCTGCTTATTATCACTACACAGCATAAAACTAAGTCGCTTTCTTTGTCCCTATGTCCCATGTATGCTTAAATCTTTAAAACTACGCAACGGATTTTGATGCGGTTTTTTAAATAGATAGATGGATTCAAGAGGAAGGTTTTAGTATAAAATTTATTAGGTTTTAGACAAAGAGGGCGAAGCCGCGGCGGTTAGCTAGTTTACCAATAAAAAACAGCTATCGAGCAAACCGATACTCATTGACTACTGATTACTTGGATTGATTTAATTAAATCTTTCTCAGCTATAATATATTCCTGAGTGATATAGCTTAATATTCCTGAGTGATATAGCGTAATATTTTCTTTTGTTTTTATCCTGTGTCCACCCGGTGACAAAACGAAGCCCTATAAGGAAATAATTACGTAAAAAGAGGGTTTCCGTTCTTTTCATTTAAATTCAGATAATAAATTGTATAGGAATTGTTATTTAAAATGTACATTACAAAATGTGGTAAATGATTATTTATCTGTGCGGGCGGTAGTTATGAAATTTAAAAACAAAGGATCAGCAAGGCCTGTATTTGGGAAAGCGGCTGGCGAACAACGGCTTTATTGTAGTGCGAATAGGGTTGTCACAGAGCCGTTTTAATAATTATGATTTTATTCAGAAATTTATTTAGGTTTGTTAGATTTTGATAGAATTTTAATTAGTTTTATTAACGAATTTAATGATTTTTTAAATTTTTATATTCGATACAAAGTAACATTTATTTTAGCTGTACTGTTAAATTCCCCCGTTTACACACCCTGTTCAATTCCCCGTGAAGGGGATCTAGTGTAACAACTAATGTTTACTGGAAGGCAAATTATTTACTAAATAAAGCTCACAAATTAATTAATTTTACTACATTTTTTCAGATTTATTCAAATCACCTAAACTGTTTCTAGATGATGTTGATACAGAAGTCTACTTTAACTTTAGTAATTATAAAACATTACAATTAAATGATAGTTGACAGCCCTAATTATGATACACAGTACACACACAACAATGGGTGGCCTTGTAACACTTGGTAAACTTTTATGGCACTGTTGGTTGATCGTGATGGTGCAGTGGTTGAAGCCCTTGCTAAATATAGATTCCAGGGTTTGATGCTATACGTGAGTTTTGTATTTATTTAACACCTTGAGCGTGTGTTGACTGTTGTGTAAAGGTCAATTGCTATATAAATTTATATTCTTACTAGCTTTCCACCCGCAGCTTCGCCCGCGTAGTCAAAGAAAAACCCGCATAGTTCCCGTTCCCGTGGGATTTCCGGGATAAAACCTATCCTATTTACCGGGGTAAAAAGTAGCCTATGTCCTTTCTCGGGTATCAAAATATCTCTATACCAAATTTCATGCAAATTGGTTCGGTAGTTTAGGCGTGATTGAGTAACAGACAGACAGAGTTACTTTCGCATTTATAATATTAGTATGGATTTAGCACCTATAATTAACTAACTCACACCTCCAATCTGTATTCTAATAAAAGAAAAGCAATAACAGTTTCATCAAAATCGCTTCAGCAGTCTAATAGTGAAAGTGTAACGGTTCGACGAACACAACGTTAAATAACGACAGTTTTATTATTAGTTTAAAATGTTCATCATTGATGTATTTGAGAAAAATATCAGTTTAAGACACAACGTTTGACTTCCTATATTAATATAAAGTATATAACTGCGTTAAAAATAACCGACTTCAAACTTGCACTTGCAACATTTACAAATACAGACATTTATGCTCATAAAATAAAAAATACTGGGCCTATCCGAATAAAATTTTTATGGGACCATTTCGACACCATCCCGCATCGAACAAAAAAAGAAAATGTAACGTAAATCGATTCAGAAACCTCGGAGTAAACGGTGTACATACATAAAAAAAAAACATACCGGCCGAATTGATAACGTCCTCCTTTTTTTTTGAAGTCGGTTAAAAAATGTAATTAGTCACTTTACAATATATTGGAATGTATATTTTTATCGTTTTGTGGTAATAATCGAAGGTTCATTAACCACATGCTGACGTATTGTAGTGTGACTTCATCAAGGTAAAATTAATACCTGTGGTTTAAAATAAATATTATTTATTCTATGAAAGAAGCTGTTTTACTTGATGTGTTGCGAAGTTGTGATTGACGTCATCACACAGGAGGGAAGAGGGGACCTCTTAAGCAGCAGCCTCTGTAGGACTATAGATTGATTTGAAGGTTTTGCTTACATTCATTGGTTTTGTTTCATGGAAAAATCACGTTTAAAATCTTAAAAGCTTATCAGTAATTTTTAAAGGTTTCATTCTGCAGACATTCACTGAGAGAGGAATAATATAAAGTTGCACTCATTAATTCGTTAGAGAAGTGAAACATTATATCATCATTGTCTACTGAAATACAGTGTTTACTAGTCCTAGGGAAACCTGTAGATACAACCATTAACCACCAATACAAAACGATGCAAAGATTACAATTGTAGTACTATTTTAATAAGATTAAGTACAAGAGGTTCAGAGAAACATGACAATCTAAGTACACGAGTCGATCGAATCTGCGTGCTAAGCCCAAGGTAATGCCAACGTCGATTGTGCCAAGAGGAAAATGCATTGCATGTAGGAAGCGATTTACCTGGTGGGAATTTTCTAGAAGTACAATAATCGCACGGCGAGGCCGCCGGCACCGGTGAAACCTGGCCTTCACCGTATTCTCGATCCCTTGACCGTCGTATTGCTTCAGCTCGACCCACATTTTGGCGGTAAATTATCGCACTGATGTTTTGTGCCACTTGACGGTTTACGTCACAGATTATGAAGACTTGGTACAATGAAGCGTGAGCAGAGAAACAAGGTTTGGCAGTTCGTTTCTTGATAGAAAGTGGCCCAGTATGGCAGGACAGAAAATGTTGATCACCTATTTGTCCGTAAAGAAAATCGAACATAATGCATCTGACCTACACTCCACAGGGGCAGGTAGAAATCCAATTTACGTCACAGTTCTTTCAGTTCCGTTTTTTAATATATAAATATTGGACGTGGCTGTAGATGGTAATCTTTGAAAGTGAAAGCGGCTTGGTCGTGGTAGCTTACTAAGAAACAATATTTTTATAACACAATCATTCTTTTCAACGCTTAAAAATTCTAAGTAAAGTAATAAATGTTCTCTGCCGGCCGACATGACTAAAAAGTAGGCTTGACAAACACTTCGTTTTAAAAAAAATCTTGTAAATGATAATAAAAGCATTGTTTCAAACTTCAAATGGAAGTTGCATATAGAAAGATGCGACGACTTTTTACATAAATCAATTGTGGCACAATTTTCAGTAATAACTTAAAAATCCAACCGCCCGATACGATCAAAACGTTACGATCTCGGTATCAACGATCGTCTTGTAATCTACGAATAAGTAATTGGTATACATTGAGTCATAGTAACTACAAGATACTCATTAGTCTCAATCATTGCAACATTATAAACAATAGATTGATAGATTTGAGTAATAATAGGATATAATTTGCAAACTCGGCGTGGGATCGGTCAAGGGAGACGAGAGATGGTGTGACTGCAATCGTTGTAGCTGCACGATAATTGTTAATTATTATAAACTAGGTAAGCTAATTTAACTCCGTTCTAACGACTCCTCTGTTTTCCACTGCACGTATCGAGATGGTACCTTCATAAATTCGACAAGCCTGGATTGTACGAAAAGAGCGTAATCGGATCGTCGCAATACATGGAAGGAAGTCTAAAATGGATCTTATGCCAAATTTGTATCTTGCAACTTAAAAAAATAGCTAAATTCAGCTAATGCCATTGAAACGAAATACGTATACACTATACTACGAACCTATACTTGAAATTCTACAATAATAAATCTGTCCATTTGTGTGAAAATCTGTCAATATTGTAGAAGCTTGTAGCTCTATTCAGATATAAGACAAAGTTAAAGTTTCAGAGCAACCTCACATCGAATAAACGAGTGCCCTACTAGAATTTAAAAACTTCAAGAACAATATAATAATTTCCTGAATACAACTATAGAGGCACGTATTACAATGTTCTAGGCACATACCTTTATCTTGACTGAGTTAAGCCTACGTGACCTAACTGTCTTACGGTATTGTTAAATATGGTGACTACAGTCTGCTGGTGTTATAAGTCTGTGGTTGCTTGTGGCTGGTGTTATAAGCATAAAGGAACCTTAGGATTTCGTATCCTGATGTATATTAAGTCGTCTAGTAATCGTATGATGGAATAATGTAAAGTTAGATAGTAAAAACTAAAAACTACTGCTGCAAATAATTTTCTTGAAGTAGCTGATTATCATGAGGATAATTTAGAAGTGCTATAAAAAATTCAACTGAAAAGTTATTAGTTAAATATGTAATCAAACCGTTAAATCTAAATGTATTATTATTATTTGCTGATATCCTGTCCCTTTTGCGAAAGCTTAATATCCTGGAATTATTATGTCAAAAATCATCGTTATCAGTTGAACTTTTCAGTCAGTGTCTAGGTGTTTATTATCTATATATAAGTATTTATTTAAAATTATATATGTATGTTTATCAGCCATCTGGTTTCCATAACACAAGCGAAAGCTTAGTATGGGATCAGATCGTGCCGTGTGTGAAAATTGTCTTGAAATATTTATTATTTATTTATTTAGTCACCAACGCAACAATATACCTATTACACATAATAATACATATCGATATGTGCACTTATTGTTCTCCATGTATGGATAGATTAAAATACCAACAGTAAACGGTTTCAAGGCTTCTAGGTTATACATGAAACTTGCTTATGTAATACATAAGAGGTTCTACCGCGCTTACTGCGCCAAACCGCACATTATTTGTCGAGCAATATGGTGCATGTAGTTTTTCATTGCTGGCCAAGTATTGGTGTCTGGTATTTGGGAAATGTATACAGTTATACGATGTATATTAAATTTGCAATGGATTCTTTAGGCGCAGCCTGCTAACCAAGAAGCCAAGTAACAAAATATGGCCTCTCAACGATCAAGGAAAACGCCATGACTAGCTAATTCGCAACCCCGAAAAGCCAAAGATGGAAGCTAGTGATGAGATAAAACGAAGAGTTATGATCTGCTTTTTATTCGTAAAACTACGAGAAAAAAATAATGAAAGAAAAGACGTACATAACTAGTTATATATGATTACTTTATTATTGAAAAATCAGCGGTGAGCCACAGTCAGTGAAATCAAAAGTATATTTATGATAGAAGAAAGTGAATAATCACTCGTATAGTTATGATATTATAGAGAGAGAGTCTGTTTTTACTTTGTGCATATGAAATAAAATATGTACTGTATATGAATTAAGATACCATAACCCCATAACCTGTGTTCATTTATTTTTAAGACATGGTGTAATTATCGAGCACTTGAGTGTCTTTGATAGATGCAAATTGTAGAGGTTGTTATACCTGTGGATATACTCATAGATTCGTTAATTTTATCCTTTTTTCCCAACGATTAAACGGAATACATCTGAGTAAAATTGTTGCTTCGTTGCATTGTGACTAGCGGATATCTTAATATATATATAAATCTCGTGTCACAATGTTTGTCCTCAATGGACTCCTAAACCACTTAACCGATTATAATAAAATTCGCACACCATGTGCAGTACGATCCAACTTGAGAGATAGGATAGGTTTTATCCCGTAAATCCCTCGGGAACGGGAACTATGCGTGTTTTTATTTGTAAACGCGGGCGAAGCCGCGGGCGGAAAGCTAGTAAATATTATAGATCTTCAGTAATTAAGAATTGTGTAGGGTCGAAACACTTCTACAATATGTACAATCAGTTAGTTACTATATTACGAAAGTTTGTTCATTTAAGTATCGACATGAAGCATACATTCGAAAAATCCGCATTTTAATACGAAATCAACGATATGTAGTATCAATTGCGATACGTGGAGAGAACACTCAAAACGTACGTACAGAAAGTCTTCGCTTTCATATAAATATGGGCTTACGTTCTCACAGCCCCGTCTTTATAATAATTGGCCAAATTTTACCACGATTTGCAGCCATTAAAAGTATGTACCCTCAATACTCGTATAAAGCCTACTTGCTTTCCGCCTTCGCCCTTCGCCCGCGTAGTCAAAGAAAACTCCCATGGGAATAAGCTGATTCGACGTAAAAAATAGCCTATGTCACTCTTTAGCGTCCCAACCATCCCAGACACATAAATCTATACTGTTATGTACTAATATTATAAAGCTAGATAGTTTGTTTCCTTGAAAATGCTAATTTAGCAAACCACGGGTCCGATATAAAAAATTACACGTTACATAGTACACACGTTTACATTGTTACATAGTCCATTTATCGAGGAAAGCTATAGGCTATGTATGATCATAAAATCAATAGGACCGGAGCAATCATATCATAAAATCGCTTCACTGCGACGTGAAAGAAGGACAAACAAACACGCTTTTGCATTTCGTTATTCGAGAAAGTTCTACCAAGATACAGTTAGCTTCCAGGACCTGTGTGTCACGCGAAACGAGTGGGGCTGCAATAAATGAGGCCCCGAAACGGGTACCACGTGTTTGGGATCACGTTGGCACGTTGCGTTGGGAGTTGGACGGTTGTGACAGAGGTTAGGCTGGTTACACGCGAAGCTGGTGGAAGTTTGTGATTTTAAATGTGTTCTAAACGTTTGTTATAGTTAGTGTGTGAAATAGATCCTTGTTGTAAAGATCGTAAATTACAGGGGTATGAGGCTGAGAATTAGATTTGTATCTTAAAGTGTAATTTTCGATGTTATACAGCGCGAAATATCGTAGTATATCTCTAGTTTCTTTAAATAACTGGATGTATCTCGTAACAAACTTCTATCTGTTTGTTTATCTAGGCCGTATGACTTTACAGTATGAGTATAGGGCTTTCGTAGGTTTTCACTTTTCGTAGGTCAATAACAATGTCAGCTATCATCTAGATTCTAGATGACGGGATAGGCTACTGTTTCAGACGTAAGCGTTTTAAGCAATCGTCCGTTCACGACCAGCCTATAGAAACGTGTCGCTTACACGAGACCAACGCGAAAGTGGTTCCATAACGCTTATCTGATGCGAGACGAAACGCGGTGTGAAATCACCGGGAGCCGCGGCTTCGTAACGCTCGCCGAGGTTAAGCAACTGCGAGCGCGATCTGTGTGGTGATGGGTAACCGCTGAATGATATTCCAATCTAAAAAAACATTTGAATGATATTGCAATTTGGTTGAGTTATGCTAAAAAATAAAAATACATGTTCTATTATAGTGGTTAAGCGGTTAAGCATCAGTTGCCGCGGTCAGTGTTTTGATGGGTGACCGCTGAGTGATATTCCAATATAGAAACATTTGAATGATATTCCAATTTGGTTTAATTATGTTAAAAATACATGTTCTATAATGGTTATGCGGTTAAGCAACAGTTGCCACGGTCAGTATGTAGATGGGTGGCCCGTGGCAGTGATATTCCAAATTAGTGAAGTATGCTAAACACATGTTGTTTTATAGTCGTTAAGATATATGTCAAAGGTTTAATTTGGTTGAACTTTGACCGCTCAATAGCGACTTAACTATAAAAATCATTAAGTACTCATCTAGGTTATAATCTATACATCTATACATATAATAAATCTGTAGAAGGGTCAATTCTGTACATTGAAAATATTGAAAAAATAACTAGCAGGGGGTGTTACTGGATCGATACCAAACCCAAATATGTGATTAAAAAAATTTTTGTCTGTCTGTCTGTATGTGAAGACATCACGTGAAAACTACCGGTTCGATTTCGATGAAACTTGGTATAATTATACCTTATTATCCTGGGCGTAAAATAGGATACTTTTTATCCTGGAAAAATACGTAGAAATAATTAATCTCAATTTTTCAGTTATCCATAGACGTTCTGTAGTAGGTACCGCGAACACACGTTGCGTATTATTATAGACCTAGCCGTATTTGGGTCCAATAGATATTTATAAGATGTCATTGTCCGAGTTACTCAAAATGGAGAAATAAACCATCCACGCAAAGACCGACATCCGCGCGGACGGAGTCGCGGGCGGAAGCTAGTAATATAATAAATCTGTAGAAGGGTTAATTCTGTACATGGAAAATATTGAAAAAATAAATACCAGGGGTTGTTACGGGATCGACACCAAACCCAAACATGTGATTAAATAAATTTTTGTCTGTCTGTCTGTCTTTCTGTCTGTTTGTATGTAACTATGTGAAGGCATCACGTAAAAACTAACAGTCCGATTTCACTGAAACTTGGTATAATTATACCTTATTATCCTGGGCATAAAATAGGATACTTTTTATCCCGGAAAAATTCGTTGAAAAAAAATTAATCTTAATTTTTCCTTAATTTTTCTGCGCGGACGGAGTCGCGGGCGGAAGCTAGTGTTAGTAATAAGAAAGATCTGCACGTTTCATTATTAGATTATGGTCTATCTCTATGATGAATTTAATTCGAACCATCCCGTTACAGTGTGATAGTAACAAACAAATAAACCAACATTAATAGATACAGGCAGACTTGTAAAAACTCTAGCTTTTAAATATTTTCCTAGCTTTGTCTTGATCAGAAAACGGCTATCTTGCCATCTCTAAAACAATTATAAAATGACTAACTACGCGAGCGGAATCTGCATCTGTGTGAGTTGTTCTATACGTATACATATATGTAGTAACGTACTGCGCGTGTGTGCGTTAAGGTTATCAACAACTTCCTTGTGTTTTGATAATGCTGGGAAGGTTTATTGACTCGACGAGTTGGTAACGTGTTGAAATTTAGCGAGCCTTTATGGTGGCAGAAGGTAAATGTACAGAGCGATAACCGGGTGTCCTTTAGTGTGAACTTGGCGTTTTTGTGTGCAATTGGTTACTTATGTTTTTAAAGTCTAGAATGTTCGAGATAAAGCTGTCAGATAGGTCCTTAATGACGCAGTTTCTTAATACCTTCAGAATTAAAGGCATCGTCATTTAAATGATAGTTTTGAACTGGCCATTGCTCTAATTCTAATACAATAAGAGGTAGAGTATCGTGAATAATATAAAACATGATTGTCTTACATAATTTTAATAAAATCTCCATTAACTATTCTATAATTTGAAATCCTACGCAGTTTAATAACAGCTTCAACCTACGACCTCGCTCGTTTTATACGGAAACGAATATAAATGATATTCTGTATTAACTATAATCTAACCACACGTCAAAATTTAACCAAAAGCACTTTGAACGTACTTGGTTATAATACAATATACATGGATACGTCGATAATTACGAAC
The DNA here is from genome assembly GCF_905220415.1 of Colias croceus. Classification (NCBI taxonomy): domain Eukaryota; kingdom Metazoa; phylum Arthropoda; class Insecta; order Lepidoptera; family Pieridae; genus Colias; species Colias croceus. The sequence continues at coordinate 2,311,125 of NC_059559.1, read as the reverse complement.
GGTCACACACATTATTTTGTATCTAGCTGTGCCCCGCGGTTTCACCCACGTCGTAAATTGGGTTATAGCCTTCCTCAGTTAATGAACAATTCAACAAAAAAAACCTGAACTAAGTATTCCTGAGGTCAGCGCGTTCAAATAAAGAAAACTTTATCCTTATATTAGAGTACATTTTGTTAGTATAGTTGACATATTATATGCTAAGGTATTTCTATGGCACCTATTTAGACCTGTTATTTGATAAATTTACAGTTAGTTCAGGATACATCGCCCATTTTTGCAAGTGACTACTATCAAGCTGATTTTCCGTTTGTAGCTTTATTTTGATGAGACACCGAATAATTTCGTGTACGAAACTCTCGATTGTGGTAGCTAACAGAGATAACAAGGATAAAATTTTTTGATTTGATGGTTCTCAAATATTTATTACTATCTGATTTTTTTTTATTTTTATCCTTGTTATCTCTGTTAGCTACCACAATCGAGACTTTCGTACACGAAATTATTGGGCGTCTCATCAAAATAAAGCTACAAACGGAAAATTAGCTTGATAGTAGTCACTTGCAAAAATGGGCGATATATCCTGAACTAAGTGGGTTGCAACTTATACGGATACTTTCTTAAGATATTTGGATTGGAGAGGAAAGTCGTTTGTGTGAAAAGTGCGACATATATTCAGTATCTATATCTATAGGCAAAGAATTGGTATATTAACCAAGGAAATAGAATATGAAGCATTCGAGGGCATGTTCCCTCAATTTCCTCTCCCTTCGAACTGTGCCTAAATTATATATTTATGTATTTGCCACGATGCCCAACTTCGGGAAGGGTATGGGAATTATAATTTTATCCCATATTCACCCTAGCGAACGTATAAAATATAAATTTCTGGGTGATTTCGTTATGAAACACAACCATTTGCCTACATTGTATTAAAACTTCGAGTAACTTGCTTCAAGAAAACTTTGATTATTTTTAGTAATCACTAAATCATGGAATTAATTAGTTATAGTATAAAAATTCGGATTGTAGGTCAAGTCTAGACGCAAACAAACGGGTCAATCGAGCGTAGCATTTAAAATCTAAATCCATGACTTCTAAATTTCAAAGTTACCTTTACCTTATTAAGCGGTCACTCAATTTTGAACCTTGTGAACTCAGCAGCTGAGCTAGCATTCGCATGAGCTATTTTAATGTGAGTGTTATTAAAAAATACTGCAAGGGAAAATGAGTCGAAAGTGGTCATAATAGAGTTTTTATTCGTTGAATTGCGTGATGGGGTAGGGCCGGGTCATCGAACTATCTCGGATTTTTTGCTAGGGGTTGTGTGAAGGACTCGGAACATGCCAAGAGTGATTCGGTGTTGGAATTTCATTTCGAATAGTGGGAGATGTGATACATCCGTCATTATTTTCAATTTTGTTGGCAACAAATATTGGAAGACCTCTGTAGATGTCTGCCTATTGATTTCTATTGACTTTTGCAATTTTATAAAAATGGTTGTTGCCTGGAAACTATTGAAATAATCACTTGCCGAATTGGAATAAGATTTCATGCAATATCTGCACTACACGTATCTTATATCATTCATTTTCTTTTCGTGATTCTACGACGAAATAGTTGTTAATATTATGGTCATTACCATTGTTTTTAATGCTATTTAATTTTTTAACGAAACAAATCATTCTTTTTGTTAGAACATTAAATAGGCATTTTGAATATGCCAACTGCCTATTTAATGTGTGTAACTCCTTTAGGATTAATTGACCTTTTTATTCAGCTACGGGCAAAAGTTCATTGCCACAATCGACATTGACGAATATTTCTATTTTAGTATGAAGTAGGTACTTTTTTATTAACCGACTTCAAAAAAAGGAGGAGGTTATCAATTCGGCCGGTATTTTTTTTTTTTTTATGTATGTACACCGATTACTCCGAGGTTTCTGAACCGATTTACGTGATTCTTTTTTTGTTCGATGCGGGATGGTGTCGAATTGGTCCCATAAAAATTTTATTCAGATAGGCCCAGTAGTTTTTATTTTATGAGCATTTTTGTCTGTAGGTATTTGTAAATTTTGCAAGTGCAAGTTTGAAGTCGGTTGTTTTTAACGCAGTTATCACTTGTTCGTCATACGATAAGATGTATCGAGTCCCCTACAGTCGCGATGGAATCGTCGTGTACTAAACTTTGGGAAGGCTTTACTTTTTGAGATAAATACAAAGGGGAGTTGTTTTTTATCCTAGATCCGAAGGTTTTGTTCCTGTTCCCTTTGTGGATATTTGGGAGTGCTCTGAGGGAATATGGATACAAATCCCGCTTGGTTATGACTGTCTAGGGTCCCGTAGCGGGGTACGGTATGGGACATTTCATAATATGACCACTAGGAATCTGTACGAATGAGGCTATAAAATTTTAATGGCTTCTATAGGCCTTTTTAACAGCGTAGTCGGAACAACGATGTTTCGTTATAAGCGTTGAAAAATGTAGGTTAGTGTTCTAGGGACTCCATTAGATTTAGATTATGTGACGTCACAATGGATTCATGATGGCGTCATGATCAATGACGCATAAATACATTAGTATTTTGTAGTACGGAGAATTTCTATAGGTCATAAATGGCTAAGTATTGAAGTAAACTTTAGTGACTTGTACGAAGTCAGGGGTATTTGCTAGTGATTAATTTAATAAATATAATAAGTGATATTGTTTTCCTATCTCAGTTTCTAGAAAACACTATCTGCGTCAAAACCTTCAAGGAAATATTTTCACGGCCAATGATCTGTCTACGTACAGTTTATAAACGAGTATTTAAAATAATAAGATAAATAAAATTGGCTTTACGTAGAATTTTATTGTGTACCCACAATCCACATTAAAAGGTGCATAGACCGTGTCAACGTAATTGCGACCTTCGCCCGGCGGCACAAGGTCGATAATCGAACACAAGGTCGCGTTGCGTGTGCCCCTTCCGTTCGCGATATTAAAAAGTAGGTATTCGTTATGTATAGCCTTCGTATGTTTTCTTTTTTTTTTCGGAATACGACTCGTTTCCCGCGACTTTGAACGGATTGTCGGATTGTCCGTGTAATTTTTCCTCGTGTTATTTCCTTTCACGTTTTGTTAATATATCCTTGACTAGCTGCTGTTTTATGAGTTTTCGTAGTTTTTTTGTAAAGAGAGCTATATTTTCTCAGTTTGTTAGGTAATACTTAACCTAAATAAGTAATTAAATAATATTATTTACTTGCGTTTAATCTTACGTGACGATTGTGCTTTTGGTTTCCTGATGCTCCCATTTACACTAATTATTAGCGAGGTCAGTCTTTTACATGGAGCCATTAACAAAGAGAAAGAGAAGAACTGGTTTTTGGGTATTGAATACCTACTAGGTTTCCTCCTAAGGGGGAAAAAGTCAATTTATTAGGCTGCCTAAATAGCACTCAGGGGTTTGAAAATGAAGGACATCAACTGACCAATAAAGCAGAGATTGTACATACCCCAGTGGATAATCAAAGAATACATTATATTTGATATTCAGTATAATTCGAGATGGTAACGCGATACCACGATCCCGCAGGGATGTCGTTGCATACAGTTACTTAATTAAGCTCGCTCGACCTCGTGACCTCGTAGCGTTTGGCGCTAGTGAAAGCGGTTGGGCTTTGGGCTGGATAAGCGGCTATTTTGGACTAGATTTTTGGGTACATTTTACTATTATTATAAACGCGAAAGTTTGTTTTTGGCTGAAAATTGCTGAAAGGCTTCGACTTAGATCACAGATTACTAAATAGTTTTTAAGTAATGTAAAGGATTGAGATTGGTTGGTAAGAAGTAAGTTTTTAAACTTTTAAAAGTTTTTATCGACTTCCGCAGGTTTGCGGAATGTCTGGAAACCAAACGGAAAGGGTTTTTTAAATAAAGATTCTTGGAAATCATACCTATCATATTTTCAATTTTTCGCATATTGTGGCATAGGTTATGCATATGAAGTAGGTACCTAGGTCGAGACGTTTTTAATAACTTGTCAGTTGCCATATGAATATCAATTTTCATTCTACTTCACAATTTGAGGGCGTTTAACCGAATTAACTTGAATCACTGTGACCTATACGGGCCAATGTTGAAATTGTGAAGAGTGAAAGTTAATGTTAATTAAGCTTCTATGGTCCATAGTATACGTAATTGTTTCATTTATTTAGTTAAACCAACTAGAAGTAGTGTCCCGACTTCGACAGAAGAACCTCGAAAAAAAGACAGGCTAGATATTATTATTTATTATATTGATCGGTAAAGATGTACCTTTCTAAATCGTTCAAGCTGATGATAACATGTTGAATTAGGATCAAATTAAGGTTCCTATTAGAATTAAAGGATTGTATGAAACACAAAAACATTTTCATTTCTATAATCCATTTCAGGCTATTGAAGCAAAATCTGTGGAGGTAATTTGACACAGCGAGGTTCGCTATTGGACATGTTAATTTATTTATTCAAAAATACTTCAAGCGAAAGCTGAAAAAGGCATTGTGTCAAAGTAATTGCTCAACTGTATTACACATACACAGTTGGTAGTTGGTACGTATACTGAAAATAAATTAAAATGAATAATGAACAGCAATTTGTTACGAATTAAAAGTATCTTACAATGTACACGTAACTTAAAGAACGTAATCAAAACGTAAATACAAGAAAAAGAAACACAATCAAGTTGCCATGTTGCTATACGACAAAAACTACAAGCAGGTAGTCGAATCGTGAAGGGCGGACGTTTTTGTGCGTGCGCGCCGGTGACGTAAGCGCGTGACGTCACAAGATGGCCGCAGCGCTTTGTTCGCAGCGCCAGCGTGCCGTGACTGGGTGACATGGACGAGGGAGACTGTAGATACATTGTGTGATACTAGCTAAAAGCTTTTAGTATTAGCGCGGCTCTGCTCGCAATGTTGATATGAAAGCGCTCGATGTTGGAAATTTTTTGTAAGGTGTTTCTTCAGCGTATCGAAAATATTGGTAATTGACCCAGGAAATGTAGTCTGCCCTTAAAGTTATATTTTTCACTATTTCGCAAAATTTGTAGTTGTTACTCTGCTTATCTCGGTCGTAGTGTGATGCTATACGTACTCATAGTTTTGCTGTGAAAGTGGACTAGCCAACAATATTATACCTAGTTTTGTTATCGGAACTAATAGTTTCTGAGATGAGTTCATTCAAACAAAATATCTAACAAAGAGAAGCTGTAGAGAGCATTATCTACCTATACTAATACTAATATTATAAAGCTGAAGAGTTTATTTGTTTTTTTGTTGAACGCGCTAATCTCAGGAACTTTATATCATGACGCAGACCAACAGGAGCAATGCGGGTGAAACTGGCTGATGATGCTTTGGCTTTGAAGAATAGCTGTTTAAACGAACCATGTAAAAAAGAAAGAAGCGAGTTCAAAGAAATTGAAAATCTTAAAGCCTAAGCCTAGCAACAACAAATGGAATAGGGGATGAAACTCGCCCACGAATGAAATCGCTGGTTGCAGACTCTATAATACAAAACGACAAGACGATCTATCTTACAGGCATAACCTAGTAAACCTATAGATTACGACACACATGGAAGATGATGACAGATGCACACATGTATGTTGCAACATTAACATATAACATCACAAACACGCATATATACTTTAGTTACACGTGTATACGTATTTATGTGTATGTGTGTGTGCTAGTGTGCGATTAGCAAGGGACTCCAAATTATCATACACTAAATGCTATTTAAAATCTCTTTTTCAATGATTTTCTAATGTTCTAATGCAATGCATAGGATAGCATGCGACCCGATTAATGTACCGTAAAATAGAGTTGAAATCAGTCAATATGTGAGGTAAAACCTACGTGTAAAGTACATAAGTCCTTTAAAATATGCCTAAATAATAAATCTATCTAGTTTCAATTTGACCCCTATCACATACATGTTCCGATACAACTGAGGGATCCAATTAGAATGGAATTTGTCGTATTTTTGAATAGATAATAGATATCCAGTTATGTGTTGACCCCTATTACATAAACCGTTGTTGTACAACACAGAGATCTTAGTATACTGGTCCTGTCTGTATCTGTCTTCGACCACGGCATTCTCTGGTTTGAATACGTATATATATCTAGTTACTTGACCCCCATCCATATGATGTGCTATAGAACACAGAGATCTAATTATACTGGTCTGTCCTCTATTTGCCTATCTTCGACCACAGTATCTTCTATGGTTTGCCAGAAACGATAAGCGGCGTGGAGAGATAAAAATTCGAGGAAATCGTTTGACTAGATAACGGAATAGTATTGGTGTAGCGTGAACTAGCCATTGCTCGTGGTTTTGTTCGATGGTCGAGTAAAATGTTAGGATAGATGAAATTGTTCTGAATTTAGAATAATAATTAAGAAATATGTTACTTTTTTCGTAAATGAGAGAAATCATACTAAAATATAATACTTACAATTTTTAAGATTTTTACCGTCTCAAAATTATTCAATATCTGCTGTGGAGAAATATCCACTAGAAATTTGTAATTGTGACTGGATGTCTCATTTTGCTGTTGCACGTACGTGTTAGAAAATATTATAGTAAAACAAAATTGGAAGTCTGACATAGGTATATCTAAGTCTTTATGAATTGGATCAAGTTGACATTGATCTAACTCAATACACGAAGATCCAACACACAGCAGAAGTTCTAAATATATTTTCTAATATGTCTTTCTAATTGTTGCAGCGATGGCAGCAGCGCCGGCAGTCCAAAGGAGGCATGCGTCGCGCAGTCTCCGCCGCCGGCGCCGGCGAAACGGCAACAGCACCATCACCACGGCCACCACGATCAGCGGCGGTTGAGCGTCGGTAAGTGTCAGAGGATATTGTTCTCTTTGATGTCATCATCATTATCAGCATATGTTCCCACTGATGGGCCACACACGGACCTCCTATGAGGCTACAGGCCATTATCCGCCGGCGTGTTATTTAAAAAAAAGATGCCATGTTGATTTATGAAGAATTACAAATTACACCTGAAATTCAAATCTTCTCTTTTATTATATTAGTTTAACAGAGTATAACTGGGAGCATTCATTAATTCGCTTTTATAAAATTCCGTCGAAAAATCCAAACGAAGACAATGGAAAATGATTTGTCGAGCTAATTTTCACGCTCAAAACTGTCGGCCAGACGAGAAGCGAATTTGAATACTGCATATTAAACAATCGCTTTGTATATGGTGATTTCTCTTTTCTTTCATTCAGATTTTTCGGTTGGAATTTCGGGCGCTTTGTGAAATGTGCAGATTTTGTGTTTTTGGACAGTTTTAAGCAAGTTAGCTGGGTTTTTTTCTATGACTTTTTAACCTGATGTTCTGACAGGACACTTATTACATAACTGTATGAAAGATGCTCTTGAACGTACTTCAGATGAACATAGAACCAAAAAGCCCTCGAATCAAACCACGATGAACACAGAAAAAAATTATCTCGGTCTCATACCGAGTTTGAGTGTAAAAAATATAAATATTATGGGGAATAATAATAATTTTTATTTATTAATAAATTTAATATTTATTTTTTTATTTTTAGTATTTGTTGTTATAGCGGAACGGAAATACATCATTTGTGAAAATTTCAGCTTTCTAGCTATCACGGTTTATGAGACAGATAGACAACGAAGTCTTAGTAATAGGGTACCGTTTTGCCCTTTCGGTACGGAACCCTTAAACGAATCAGTGATTCAGATATTAGGCAAATACCACACGCGAGTTACTTGTATTTATAGTCGAGCCAATTTAATAGGCAACATTTGACGTCTATCAATTTTATCTTCGAAGAGAGGTAACCTGCTTAAAAACATCGATTAAAGTGATACGGATTTGAAACATTTGTCAATCGAATTTATTAATTTATGATGATTTTTATTCACAAGTAATCAATGCATTCGATTCTAGATGTCAGATTTCGATTTTTAGAGTAACGTCTCTGCTATTTAAAAAGAAAAAAGGTTTATTGACACAAAATTGTAGCGACGTCAGTTCTTCAATTCAGAAATTGTTTATTATGTTTAGTATGGTTTATCAGTAGAATGAAATCTTAAAATTACTTGTATCGGTCATTATTATTATAAATATGTAATCATAATTGAAAAAAGTTAAGCAAATGTGCAGTTCTAACAAAACGAAATATCATGTTATTCTATGTCGTCGTTACTAGGTTACGTTGTTGAATTTTGTTGAACTGTCAAATGTTGCCTATTAAAATGGCTCTACTATAAGTACATATTACATTACAGTATAATCACGAATTGTATTAGGGTTAAAACACAATAACCAATTGCATATAGCAATATTAAACTACTATCGCATATGCCCCATGCCCCACAAAGCGGGCCACGTTCCAGGCAATATCCAGCTGTCTTTGTAAAACTAGACCGAACATTATACGATGTTATCATTTAACCTACATTGAGTGACTTACGTAAAACTTTATAGGCGAAAGTGCATCGAGCATGCCGTCTCGCTCGCACGTGCCTGTTAGAGCAGTGTGTGAGGGAAATAGAATAGGGGCCACTTTAGAATGTGATGTGGGTTTTGTAAGCGAAATTGGGCTTTTCGATTGGTTTGCCGCGCTTTTTTTGAGTCAAAGTTGAAGGAAATTCTCGTACTGAAGTTGGCAAAGTTATGAAATATTAAATAAGATATCAAATAAATAAAACATTTCTAACTAACTTCTAAAAAGGCGGTTTCTCGATGCGACCGAAAAGAAAAGATAAGAATATACCCTATTTTCTTATTCGATAAAATGTGAATGTTCTTTAGCAGTATTATAATTCCACCAACCTTTACATACATTCCTCTATTTCCGATTTTCTATACGGAGTGCGTTGCCTGGAAGAGATAAATTTTAATGGTACAGCCGCACTGCGCTATTATTAAACTGTGAAGTCGTCGTGGTATTACTATAATCTATGTTAAATACTAATATTATAAGTGTTCGTTTCTTTGATAGCTCAACTATTGGTTTGAATTAAAAAAAAAAAAAAAAATCAGCTTCTTATTATCTAGGTACGCCATCGAGGTGTGAGCTAAAGCTGCTATAAGCAATCCTAACTAATATTATAAATGCGAAAGTAATGTCTGCCCGTCTCTTCTTTACGCCTCATTCTCTGAACCGATTATGATACTTTTGGATCAGGAAGGGACATATAATTGTTTTTATCCCGGAAATCCTACGGGAACGGGAACTATGCGGGTATATGCGGGCGAAGTCGCGGGCGGAAAGCTACTCGAAGCAATATATCCAACATCCATCTAGATTCTAGATAGTTTCCTAATTCCTACTGTACTTCTGTTTGGTTAATTTGATAATAATAATTTTCATACGTCGACCTAAGCATGTAAAATTTTATTAAAATGTCACCAAGAATTTATTTGTCTTATGTTACAGAGGTACGAGTCAGCCCTGGCGCGGCCGGCACGTCGACGGACTCATCACACATGCATCACCCGCCTCATCATCATCACAATATGGTGAGTAATGTAGAAGGAATCTGTAGAGATAGCTGGTCCTCGTAGCAGCATCTAGCAAGTGGTCCACCTGATGTTAAGTGGTCATAACTGCCTATAAACACTAGTAAAACTAGTGGTTGTGTTTGCTTGCTTTGCCGCCATTTTATGGACAGATAAGCTCTTAATAAATACGTATTAAAATACACCTTACTAATATTTATCTAACAATACCCTACAACTGTTTCCAGGACACAAATCCCTTAGAAGGTCCAGTCGAGTCAATAGTCTCCGGGGCGGGATCTTCAGACGGCGAACTGTCGAGCAAAGCGGGCGACAGTCCGAGCAGGAAGCGACGTAGGATATGCAGGCACTTGTCCTCCGGTGAGTGTGTGTATGAGTGTATCTTGTGTGTGTGTTCATTTCAAGTTCAGAACGCGTCATGAATTTTATTCATTGCTACAAAATGTTTGATTGAATAACCGTGAGCGCTTTCATAAGAGCCCACACAAATTACGGGATGGATAACTTTTACTGTAACCACTACGCCTTGTGATCTAATTTTTCCTTCAACAATAAAAATAATAATCACATATGCCTGTCGCCATATGTGCGTGTGTGTGAGAGAGAGGGAGTCGAGCGATTTGTTGGTTGTATGATTGGGTTGACTTGATGTCAATGATAGAGAGGCGTTTTTCCCCGGTTTTTGTAATGTCCGGGGCGGGTTCGTTGGACAAACGAGCTGTCGAACAAGTCGGGTGACAGTCCGAGCAGTAAGCGGTTTCGACAGAACAAAAATAATACTGCATTATTGTTGTTTCGTGGCTATTGTTATTATTGAGTCACACAGCACAAATACAAAATTGAGAACCTACTTCAAGAAACCCACATCAAGATCGTTTTTTCAAAGTTTCACATTGAATGTTGTCTCTGTATAATATGTATGTTCATCTATTCGAGCATACCTTCGAAACTACCGATACCAATCTGACAAATTAAAAATCATTGGAAGCGTCAAAATTGTGTGCTAGCTATGAACGAAAACTACATTTATAATAGCGCCATCTAGCGGTCATTCCATTACTTTTTGAACTATGTAAATCGTTTATTTATACGTACTATATGCTTAAAAACAAATCAGAAATTATTTATACGTCCCCTTGTGAGGTATGTCTATTTCTATGATTGATTTTCTTTATAAGTAGTTGATTTTTGATCACTGATTATCCTCCAATATTTTTGGAATCTACAACTTGCACAAATAGTGCTTAAAAACTGTGTTCTACAAAATGTAGATTTCTTTGCGATATTCTCTTTTCCAGTCGAACCCAGAACTTTGTTAGTTTTTTGTAACCACTGTACAAGTGCAAAAATGTGTTACTATTATGATTGTGATGTTTTTTTATGTGAAGTTACAATTTTTCAGGTGAAAGCAACGTTTCAGTTGCGACGCCGGCCGTCGAGCGACGGACGCCGAGACACCATTATCAACCTAGGTAAATATATGGACATTTTGTATCTAAGGGTAGCGTAGTTTTAAAAATTGTAACGTCTAAATTGGTATTGTGATGTGGTTCTGTAACGATAGGTAGTAAATTAAAGAATCAGCCATTTTCTAAAAATTGTTACTTGACGAGGCTACGTAGTTGTGTTGAACATTAATTTAGAATTTAGTCGTCTTAGGGCCGATTTTTCAATCCTTAGTTAAAACTTATTCATTGAATAACTTATTAAACAACCATTTTAAAAATGTGTTACTTGCCCACTTTTTGACAGTTTTTAGGTGATAATGTATATTATTGTATAATACTTTATTGGACGGATATACACGGAGACGGATAGACAGATAATACTTTATTGATTTAACCAAAGATTGAAAAATCAGCCCTTAATAAATATAAAATAAATTAGATTGACTGCTGATAAAAATCTTTTTACTTTCTGTACGGGGTTGTAGGGCCCGTACAGAGATCGTAGGTCGCTGGTTCAGATCCGCCTCGAAGGACCACGTAGCGCCCGTACATATTGAATAAAAGAATCAAGTACAATGATGCCTTTATTGCCTTAATTCTATACGGTTAATGTTGATGGTCATGAGTACGCGCGATTGCTATGGTGATCGAATGCGAACTAATGAAATATGTACTAAAATGTCGCGTGTCCGCGTAAAATGCAGTCAGCGCGCAACGTGATGTACGACCGTACACTTTTCTTATGGTGAAAGAATTCTAACTAAAGTGAAATCGTTCCCAGTTAATGTTTCTTTTGGGAGAGGCTTTAAAAAACCCCTCTATATTTGTTTTTATCATACGAAATATGAACCCATTCTGTACCTACTGTTATTTTTCCTATCCTACCGTACATCTTTGATTGCGCAAAAAAGACCCCTTCTCTAATAACTCTATACCTCCCTACAGGCGGCGAGTACGCTACATGAGCGGTGGCAACGGTGCCGTGTGTCCCCAACACCGCATACTGGAACATGCGCCCCATGCGCACCCGCACCAACACCCTCATGCGCATGCGCACGCACACCAGCATCCGCATGCGCACGCTGCGCCGCTGCTGCTGGATATTAACCAGGTTTTAAATTCTGATACAATATTTCTTAGACATCTTCACTCGACCAAAGTCGGTAAAAGAATGACTCGCAACTGCAGACGACCGTTATTTATAGGACGATCAAAACAACTATTCGAGTGGTGTGACTGTGAGTCAGCGCAGGTGTGGTTTTGATCGTTATTTTCAATATGACATGTAATATTATTATTATTTGGTAATTAAATGATTATAAATACTTTTATCCATTTAATTATTATTAAAATCATTACTTAAGTTCATCAATTGATTTACTTTTAAAATATAATTTTATCGTTAAATTAAACGCGCTAACATACATATACAAACGCGCTGTAGGAAGCGAGAAGGAGGGGGGGAGGGGTGTCTAGATAGAAGAGACGAGACCCCTACACACATGCGCACATGATGAGGGGGAGCGAGCACATGAGACACACGTGTAACAAACACAATTAGTCACACATTATACAGAGTTATAGTTTATTTATTATAATACGCGCCATACACTAGAACGTGTCGCCTCACCAGTTGAGGTGGAGGCACAGTGCCCAGTGCGCACATCTGATCATATTATAACACTACAAAGAAGCTATAAATACATACTTAGACAAATAATATTATGTTTATAAACCTACAGCCTTACTTATAAAAACTGACTGATCTGTTGCTTAAACACCTCTCAGCTAAATAACTCTCAACTCCATAAACAATGATTAAAATATTCATACTTATAAACCTGTCTCAGCAGTCTCTCAACTAAGTAACGTCAATATATTTTTTTCTAGTAACATTATCGTAATAAAACCCGCTATTCACGTAAGACTTGACTAAAAATGTACTTTTTGACAAATATGAATGGTAGACTTCATTTTGTATGACGTTTAACTGACAGGAAATTGAAAACTTTCAAATTTCAAACATTTGTCGTTATCACAGATTTGAGATTATTGTTATAGGTATTCAAATTCAGTTTTAATTAAAATCACAGAGCAATTAAAATGAGTTCAATGATTAATAAACGTTCTCGTTCGACGAATTGGAGTGAGGAGGATAAGGTACGTAATGTACACACGAAATTTAATAGAATGTACTTATTTCCTTACATGTTTTAATGCTTATTAATAAATATATATTGCTCTTTAGAAAGTGCTTCGAAAATTAGTGCTCGAGCGAGCACATATATTAGAGAATAAGGATACGTCGACTAACACAAATACAGCAAAAAAACTTGCATGGGAAGATGTTTTGTCTTGGTTGGTGTTGGTTATTTTAGTTTTGCTTATTCTAACAGTTTCTTGTATTTAATAAATTGTAACCTGTAATAAAATTATTATTGTATTTATATTTCAGTTATAATATCATTTCACTCCATAAAAGGGACTTAAGCCAAATACAAAATCAGTGGAGAAATATGAAGAATCGGGCTAAGGCTTCGGAACACAATTTTAGAAAGGCAAGAAACATGACAGGCGGGGGGCCTCCACCACCAAGTCCTCCGCCTGAAGATCAAGAACTAATAGCAGCTCTGCCTAATGAGTTTGTGGTTGACAACAATCCTTTCGATAGTGATACAACACATGACCAACAGGTTTAATTTTTTACATTTTCTACTGCTCTTATTCCTTAATTTGGAATATCCAATAAGGGATAATAGCGCTATGCATATATATTTTTTTATTGTGAGATTGAAGTAATTATATTTTATATATTTATAGGAAGTTACTAAGGAGGCTGGTGATGATTCATTAGAAAGCACTGCACATGCAAAGGTAATCATATTATATAATAATTTGTATAATATTTTTATCAGTTATGTTATAAAAAATATCAGTAGGTATTATAAATAAAATTTATATTATTTTAATATAATTATTTTAATTTTTAGCCTGATTTGCCAAACTCCACTGAATTGCCACGAATAACAAAACCTACACATCATTTCAAAGCTAAACCAAAAAAAACGTAAGTATGTAATGTTGAAAATAGAATTCATGAAATTTCCTGTTCAGCTGTGATTTAATAATGTTTAATGTTTATGTTATTTTTACAGTGGGAAATCAAATTCCAATTACGAGCATCAATTATTCCTCCTTGCAAAAAAAAGCAGGGAGGAATTAATGAAGCAGCAACAAGAGTTGCATTTACTAAGAATGGAACAAGAGAGGGAGCTTCACGAGAAGAGGCTCCAAATACTTGTATTAGAGGAGGAATATTTAAAAAAAAAAATAATAAATTTAGAAAAATAATAAAATATGGTTTTTATTGATTAAAATAAGTTTCAATATAAATGGCCCTGTTTATATTTTCGTCTTCATGTTGTATGTTGTCAGGGACAGTTGGTTCAATTAATAATTGATTTTCAAGGCCTGGATCTAGAAAAATACAAAATAAAGCTTAAAATATGTTTATTTTTTATGTATTGGCATTATTAAATATACTTTGTTTACATGCACAAATACCTTGATTTAAAATAGACTCATTAAAGAGTATTGCTAAATTGTGCAAAACTGCACAAGCAACAATAGTGGTCTTGATCACTTGCAGAGACCCTCGCATTGGTTCGTTGAGAATGCGGAATCTTTGCTTCCACACCCCAAAGCACCGCTCTACAGTATTCCTCGTTCGTACGTGACTCAGATTGTACCTTTCTTCTGCCTGTGTCCTTGGTCTTAATATCGGTGTTAGAAGATGGGAAGTACAAGGATACCCGCTATCTCCAATCAGCTTCCCATGAAATTCATTTTGCTCAAACCTCCGCTTTATTGAGCTTTCTCTATATATGCGGGAATCATGTGTACTTCCTCTCCAGTGACACACAATATCACAGATTTTAAGGTCAGAGTCACATACTACCTGTAATTATTGTCAATATTATTATAAATTAGAAACACATAATAACACACATAACAATGAAAATTAATTACTTTAAATACACTATGATCAAACTAAAATGTTATTGTACAATGTTCATACTTGAGTGTTAATGGAGTAATGTCCCTTCCTATTAACATAGTACTGTCCAGCCTCTCCACTCACTTTGCGTATCTTAATATGAGTGCAATCTATTGCACCAATGATACGCTTCATCCCGCATATGACCTCAAATTTTCTAATTGCTTTGGCTTCCTCGGTTGAGTTCGACGGCATATTAATATAACGCGAACTTTTTGAAGCTAACGCAATAGCAACATTTCGGGACAAACGGGAAAGTGTCTGTTGACTCATTCCGTGAATGTCAGCACAATCTTCTTGGATCTGTAATGTAATAGATCGTTATACAGGCTTTTCTATTGTGTATATCCAAAACTAGAGCACAAAAGTCACATCTACCTCATGCCGGCCCCAATATCGGATAACTGCCATCACTTGCAGTTCCACTGGAATACCGCCCCCTCGAGTGTCCACGCGAAGGTCATCCCGGACCAAATTAATGATTTGTTGCATGTTATGCTTTCCAAATCTATATCTTGACCGGAATTCCTCTTCGTCGAGGTCCAGAGGATTCACCCTCTGTTTATAATGTTTTCTTTGTCGCCTACGAATACTAAAATAACTAATCTCCTGCACATCATTGGTAAAATCGTCGATCAAGGTATCATTCATATCCATTTTATTGAAAAAATAATAAAAAACACTAATAAAACTATAATCTTTGCAACTATTGACAACAGCTGTTTGACAATAATATCCGCCATGATGTCTCTCAAATAGATTTAAAACACGGTCGGACGTTGATTAAATTTTGACATTATTGAACAGTTGCTAAAACACTTCTCAACGCTGAATTGGGTTTATAAGTGAAAAAAACGTTGATCAACAGCTAAGAGGGGCTCTCAAATTTAAGAGACGTTTATAAGTAAGGCTGCTAGTCATTTTATTTGTTAACTACCTTACCGCCCGCGGCTTCGCCCGCTTTGTCTAAAACTCAATAAATTATATACTAAAACCTTCGTCTTGAATCACTCTATCTATTAAATAAACCGCATCAAAATCCGCTGCGTAGTTTTAAAGATTTAAGCATACATATGGACATAGGGACAGAGAAAGCGACTTTGTTTTATACTATATAGTGATCATAGCATTTGAATTTTTAAAACTGAATCCGCAGATGTCACTCCGTGGCGCGAGATTAAATGCACTCGGCGGTGGTGTAGGCTGGCCCCCGCACCACCACACACACCCTCATGCGCAGCATCCTCATGCACATGCGCAGCATCATGCGCAGCACCCGCATGCGCATGCGCAACACCCACATGCGCATGCGCACCCGCACGCGCACCACCATGCGCACACGCACAGGGACCAGCGGACGCAGGTATGTGGCGGGGGGCAACTGGGGGGTTGGGGCGGATTGTGACGGGTTTAAAACGCGTTTTAAAGGATTTAAATTAGATTTTAGAACTGTTGAGATAGGATTTGGAAATTTTTTATGAATTGTCAAGTCATGTTATATTTTTTTTTATAAATTGTTAATATTTGATGTGAAATTTAAAATGTAGGTTGGTATAGCGATAAGGTTAGGTTTTAATGGAGATTAAACGTGTTTTAAATCCGTCCTGATCAAAACGTGTAAATTGTTTAGACTCGACTGGCGTTTACAATATAAGTGTCATGATATTGGAAACGCGGTTATAAAATCCGTTGAATTTTTTTTTTTTTTTTTCAAAATGTATTCGCGTAATATTGGATAATTATTGTTTTGAAATATTCTTACTTTATAAATAGAAATATATTATTAAAAAGTTTTTTTCAACAGACAAAAAAGGCAAATTTGATAGGACCTTCCATCTCTTTCTAGCGTTTCTCAATACAGTGAGATGCAATGATACTAAAATTCTAAAATATAAAGTATTTTTGTGAATAAAATATACACAAAGCAAGATTACACATAACATTGGTTTCCTTTTTTTATTTTTCCAATAAATAAAAATATTATATATATGTGCTTATAATAATAAAATTTATGTGGCGGTTTTTACCAAGTTTTCTACGTCATTTGTTTTTTTTTTCATAAAAGAATTGCTCAGCAACGTTATTTGATTATATTATTTTTAACATCCATTCCAAAACACCAAAATTACAATTTAATTTTGAATTTCATAACATTGTTAACACATACAATTATTATTATAACTATAATATTGTGTTACTCATATTGTTATTTAGTTTTAAGAAATGAAATATTTATCGCAAAGCTATATTTTTATGTAATTTTTTTTTATGAATATGTCCCAAAGTTTTATCAATCTGGGCATAGCATGTAATGGTATTTCTTAAGATTATTGTATAACGAATAAATAAGGTGTGTAGGTCTCGTTATTTGGTACGTTTTATAGTTTTAAGTTAGCGGAAAGTGGTACGACTTAGAATTTAAAGGAAGTTAAGTTGTTTTTGGTGCTGATTTTAATAACTACAAAATTGATAACTGTGGGCATCCATAAAACGTAAAATTTATTTTATTTTTTCTTCTAACTTTCACTACATGCATAATAAATCACCACCAAAATCGTCAATGGTAAATTTATATAGAAACATCCAAAGGATGGACTCAGCGTAAGACAGCGTGCTCATTTTTTCACACAATGTTGTCCCAGTACATCGTCGCGCCGTCCAAAATCTTAAAATGAAAAATCACGCAATTTTGTCCCAGGATATTGTCGCCCTGTACACAAATTTCAAAATCTTTCATCTATGTAGCTAACGTTAGTCTATAGCTTTTGATATGTTTAACGCTCAGTCCATCCCGACGAACGAAATTCCCGAAATACGCCTCGGTTTTTTCCCTTTACACGAATGAAAATTCTAAATCGTACCACTTTGTGACGTCACAACACAATGCAAAACGAACCGGGTAATAAAAACCGGGGGCTAAATCATAAAACCGGGGCGCCCGCTGAACGCAGGTGGCGAGCATCGCCGGTGGCGAGATGTGGCCCGCCGTGCTGCCGGCGCTGCCGCATCCGCTGCGCTATCAGGTACAGTCGCGGGGTGAAAATAGACCCCCAAAGTCATAGTGGGGGTGAGAAAAGACCCCAAAAAGTCAAACTTGCTTCATAGTTTGGGTGGGAATAGACCCCACTTAACAACTTCAAAGTTGGACCCTACTAAGATCTCACTTCAAAGTGGGGGTGGGAAAAGACCCCCACATTGAAAAGTGGAGGGTGGATGCCCTCGCTAATCCCTTATCGATCTCCCCATTGATCCGTTTGTGTTTGCGTGCTCGGTGTCCCTTTTTTGCTATGGTGTTTGAACTTGAATCATTTACGACATCAAGTATAATTACTATTGATTTTATCAATTTTACTATACTGTTCTGTCAAATTCAATTTTTTATTTATTCAACTTGACTTATTTTTTGACTTAAATATTTTCTACTGGTCCAGAAATCATTCGTTGCAAAGAATAACGGATAACTGTCGGTTGAAATATCTGCTAATCATTATTTGGCTATAGCTAAAAAAAATTGCTTTTATTAAAATATCAATTAATGTTTTCTGCAAAATCAATATTTACTATTAAAAACCAAATATTTTTGAGTACCTACGTATCGTAATTAAACTACGCAATAATTGATGAACAATAAATTTCAACAATTTGGGACACAGACCGAGCACGTGAACGCACAAGCTTATTTAACTTAAGGGTGCCTGTCCAAAGCATGTTTCCATTCATACGATTCGGAGTGGTATGTCGGCTAAGGGTGGTTCTTGTAACGGCGCGTGCATGTCTCCATACATTGGTTTGAAATCTCTTGTTACCTTTCAGCTTTTGTAGTAAACGCTTTTGAAGCTATCAATTTAGTACTGGACATCTATGATGTTTATACTTCATTGATTTTAGATTCTATATGAAAAGTAATTAAAATTTAAAATTTTAACAGAGTTGTAGTTTTGATTTTAAAAGTAATTAAAATAAATTGTAACAGAGTTGTAGAGAGATTTTAGATCAATGCACTGAATCCATATACTGCACCGCTATAATGTCGTCTAGATACGTAAGCGAGTGATGCAGCGGCTTGGTTCTGGCGTTCCAGTCTCGTTTTAGAGCATCTGCAATTTGTAACTAGTCTCTGCGTTGTTCAACCTGTACAATAATAGTTTTTGTTTCTTATTAATTTGTACTTCGCTTGGTGGGATGTGATTTGATGATACTCTTTCCTTCGATCCATTAGACAGCACTTTGTCGTGAGTCTGTTTTGTAGTTGCAATATGTTCTTCAACTGTTTCTAATAACGCTTAAGCTTTAATAACGAATTCATATATTTTACAGTCCATTCGATGTTTTTACAATGCTTGTTTATTATGACACGTACTATTATTTTTTATATGTATTTATAAGGTTTGTACTCACTATATTCACGTCAGGGTTGGTTGTTTTGTGATTTGATACCACATCCGTTCCCGTTCTAGCTTCAGGTTTATGGTGCATTTGTAACGCTTAATCCATCCTTCAGGATCGCCTGCTCTAGGTTAGAAAATATCGCTGACCAATGCTGTTTTGTGTTTAAATCATTGAATGTGTTGAGTTATCATTTTGTTCCAAATCTGCCATTATTTATATATTTTGTTCCATATTTGTTTTAATTTCTTATATTACCTATGAAAATCGGCGCAATGTTGCTACTATACATGTACTTTTATATGCTTTGAACTTTGTAGCTATTCTCTTCGTCTGTAGAAATATTTACACCATTTTTTACATATCGGAATTAAACTAACGAACCTACAAAGTGCATAGCATGAACGGTTGACTAAAACAGCAGTTAGCAACCCATCACATGAGCTTTGTTCATGGTTTGTTTGGTATAGAGTATGTTATTGAGGCTCGACGTTTACAGGACTACTCTCAACCATATTTACACCAGAGTTTTTCCGTAATGTTTTGCCGCCTTGATAGAGATCCGCTAACTGAACACACCATTTTGTACTCTATAGATAGTTAATGTTTCGATCTAGCTGAGTCACGTCTACACACGTCTCCAGCACCGAATGATATGCATGCCCAGATTATTTGATACGTTTGTAACCAGCGGCAAGGGTACTAAGATACATGTTGCTTGTAAAATGTAAGCTTGCGACGTCCGTCGCCGTAGATGATATAAGGAACGGCGTATGATCATAAGTAGACGCGTCGGATTTCACAGCTTGGTAGGAAGTGTACGATATAGCTAAAGTATTGACGTCGCACGAATCTTGTATAAATTTACAGAAAATAACAATTCAAAATAGCTAGAATAACTCTTAGAGCTAGCGCGCAAGAGCAACTTTTGTCTCCGCAACTATTTTGTCTCTCCCATCAACTCTATGGGCTAGTAAGAAAGTGCGAGAGAGAGACAAAATAGTTGCGGAGACAAAAGTAGCTCGTGCGCGCTAGCTCTTAATTGTATCAGATTTTGTTTGTCATTTCTGTCAAGTTGTGAATTTCGATGGTCGTCCTTTGTAATAAATCTATTTGAACTAGATGCCGCTTGACTGATAATTTCTAATTGTAAATATAGCTAACTTTGATAACTAAGTGACTAATTAGATTTATTAATTTAAATATAATTTTCATAGACGTTACTAACATTTATTTAAAAATTGGAGGTCTTTGTATTGTAATTTTTAAGTCCATTTCGTTTACATGATTGAGATGGGTGTGGGGATACGAAATATTTGTTATATGTTTTGTATCTATCTCACTGTCTAGCTTGTCCCCTATCCACTTTATACTTTGTAGCTTATGCCTTTGAATCGATAATATTATTAACGAATGTTCAAAGCCTCACGATACACGGGCTTGTTTTATCATAGATGTCTTTTAGTGACCTAGAATTTTCTACTTCTTCCCCCTTTAACGGTGCAAGATAGATACATGACACTTTTTAATTTTATAGAACTTTCTTGTTTGTCCAGTGAGCTATCACATTCGCTATGATTAAGCACCAATTGTTATGATAGATAATTAAAGCTTGGCTCATGTGCCTTTGGCCTGCTTGAAAACGATATTATTTCGCAAAATTGTGGTCAAATATCGAAAACTAAGTAGTTTAATATCAACTAGCTGTTGCCCGCGACTTCGTCCGCGATTAGGTCGTTTTTCGTCATTCGTTGTTTAAAAAAAATACGTGACACTTTATTTTAAAATTTTCTTAATTATTGTCTCTTATAAAATTTAACTACATTAAAATTGAACACTCTGATAAGAAAATCTTAAAATCTGAAGAAAACATGAATGTGGTTTAAATTCTACATTACTTAGTATCAAATAATAATCTAAATTAAATGTAGATTAACAGTTTGAGCACACCATTATAGAATATGTACCTAAGTATTAAATTACGTTAGTTTACATAGTAACTTTACTAAAAACACGATGACTATCTTTCGCGCTCGATACCACAAACTAAGCATGTTTGTGGTACGTGGCCCGCGTCACTTGACCCCCATCTGGATCCATGATGATGATTCCATCCTGAAGATGATTCAGAAGATGATTCTGAAGATGATTCTGAAGATGATTCATAAGATGATTCTGAAGATGATCCAGGATGATTCCATCCTGAAGATGATTTCTTTTGCCTGGAAGAAATCACCGTCGCGGTCGCCTAACAAATATAATGTGTTTTCTTATAAAACCGTTACATAATTTATTTTATCTACTTAAATAATGAAAATGATATATTTATAAAATATAAAACATATTATGTAAAATGATTAAAAATAAATAAATGAAGCAACTACGATTCAAAGAAAATATCTTTTTCAGTGTGAAAATGCTCTAAGCAATCCTGGATGATGAACTGTATATCATGTACCTACTCTGATCCCAGTACGGTCGGTACGTCGATAGCCATAACGATAAATATTATAATCAGATAACCGCAAAGTCAAAATAAAAACATTACTTGTAAAGTTGTGAGTGCAAAATTTACGTTTCATTTGGCAATAACATTTTTTTCGGTACTAAAACGTAGTAGTTTGATATGTGGTTGGCTGCCCCTCCTTCCTGAAAAATATCCTCCAAAATTTCCCGAGATACTTCCAATGATTGAACCATTGGACGTTGGACATTAACTTCAGTCAAAAATTGACGAAGCGGATGATTACTAATTTCCACTTAATCCTCGCTGCTACTGTCTTTATCATCAAATCATCAATTTTCAAGTGGTGTAGTAAAAATATCAGCAGAAATCGTCTTCCAAAGGCGATATAATTTTATTAGCATTGAATAAAAAAATCAAAAGTTAACTGTAAATCTATAAAAAAAGCTACTTACAAATAAAAAATTATCAAAAACTTCTGTTCCCAATGCACCTCAAAATAATAAAAGAATCATTCATTTCATTTCATTTCAATAAATACCTGTAAGTAACAACTTACCTTTTGTGGGAACGCATGATGGTGAAAATTCACAAAACACGAAGATTGCATTTGATATTTTTGGTTTTATGGCATTCAATCGCTTTATAAATATCACTACATAGTATAAAAAAGTCGCTTTCTGTGTCCCTATGTCCCTATGTCCCTTTGTATGCTTAAATCTTTAAAACTTCGCAACAGATTTTGATGCGGTTTTTTTTAATAGATAGACTGATTCAAGAGGAAGGTTTTAGTACATAATTTATTAGGTTTTAGACAAAGCGGACGAAGCCGCGGGCGGTAAGCTAGTAAATTTATAAAACACGAAGATTTTAAAAATTGTAACTAATGAATACAACAATATATTATTATACTCTTTGGAACACAATCATTAGATTAACTGTAGATAATGGTGTCTATTTTTACTTAAAATAATAAACATATAAGTACTTACTACACTTTAAAAAAAATGTAGTTTATTATTTACACGAAATATATCTTATAGGGAACGGAAGTTAGGGGTTAAAGAGTTAAATAAATAAATAACATAATTATATTCAAATTATTAATTTTTAACATTGTGTTCAGTAGTGTTAACATGTAAATTGATTTGATTTTTACGAAATCTCATAGATGGCGCTGTTACAAAATTAACATTATACAACTTACATTCTTTAAGCTATGTTTCTCTTCCCAAGTTACTCAAATGGCATAATTTTTATAGTGTCAATCTAGATATTGTCAAACAACATTTATATATGCGTCATTTGATTATTAATTTCCAATAGTTAACGTGTAAATTGATTTGATTTTTATAACATTTAATAGATGGCGCTGTTTCTAATTTGTCTTTTATACTACTAAATTCATTAAACTGTTTCTCTGCCCAAATTACGTAAATGACATAGTTTTTATTTTGTAAAGCTAGATAATAGCATGGCTTACTCGAAACCAACATTTAAACATGAGTCTTTAGATTGTACGCTGCCGTAATACACGGAATACGTAAGAAAAATAAAGGTTCACAGCTCCTCCCCCGTAGATGATAGCTTGATAATATGTAGCCTATAGCCTCACCCGACCTGTTAGTAATATTCATGCAAAATTTGAAGTCAATCTATGCAGTACTTTTCGAGATTAGCTCGGACAAACATACAGACAAACAGACAAACAGACAAAAATTCTAAAAACTATGTTTTTGGCTTCTATATCGATTATAGATCACGGCCCAGGTATTCTTTTAAAAAAATATTCAATGTACAGTTTTGACTTTCCTACGATTTTATTATATGTATCAATAATATCGTTTTCACTTATGGTCCCCACTGTCGAGATTATAAAATGTTTCCAAAGATGAAGTGAAGCATTTTATAATGTCATTGTGTGCGTTAAAGTGTTGAAATGTGTTTAACAGCTGTTAGGCACAGTGTGACGTAGCAAGGTGGCGGTAGGCTGCATAGAATGTGTGCAACAAATTATACTTATGTTAATGTAACAATTTGTTATACATAGATTCAAGCACATACCTCATCATATTTAAAACTCTTGACACACGTCATCAGCAATCACATGTGTAGGTTTTTATTTATTTAAACACGAATGACAATATACCTGTGCTATTTCCCGTATCAATTGGCATGCAATATGAGTTTTATTATTAGGGTGATATTGTACGAAAACTCGGTTGAATGATGACTCGTTCATTCAGTATTTTTCATTAAATGAACGAGTCATATATACGACCTTGTTTTTCGTAATGTATTTCCCGATTTGATATCTTTTAAGGCAGCATCAAATTTAAATCTGACTGTCCACAGAATATGCTATTTTAATAACACTTAAATTTAACTGCGAACTCCCAAATATTTTCTGAATGTAACTAAAATATATATTTATTTATATGTATTCGTACACGTGAAGGCATGGTAACTCCCTTGTTCATTTATCCCCTATGAATGTGACATTTAAATCGTTGTAACGTGGCGAATTAAGAATAACTTATTGTAATCAGTCCACGTTACTTTAAATTTATCATCTTTCAACCTTTTTACGAGTGAGAGCACCAGATTTTTTTTGATACAACCCCTTTCCTCTTAGACCGTGTGTGTTTTATTAAGAAATGTTTTATTGTCCGCACGCGAACGAACTTTACAATGGCTCACGATTTTGCTAGCTTCGTTATGTGTAGAGTGTTTACGAGGAATATTTGGCTGGTCGCTTTTTAGACTTGGCTGTTTTTTTATATAAATGCTCTCAATGTGAATAATAATAACATTAAATTGTCGAGTGTTTGAGGGGCGGTCATTAACACGGGTAATTTAGATGAGTGCAGTAAGCTAGGGTTGTTTTTGTGAAATCTCGAAATTTTTTATATATATTTTCGTTATGACTTCTTCTCTGTTTGGAATAAACATTATATCCAATTAGATCTGAACACTAATTATTGAAAAGATATGACCATTCACATTTTGCACAAACTTGTGGTCATTATAAATAAAAAAAATGTTGTGTGGTTTTATGAAACCACGGTAAAAGTGAAACTTAGGCACAAAATAATCGTATTTGTACGATAATTATCGTACGTTTCGACCATCACGCGACATGCGCTACACAGAGCAAAAAGTTTGAGACGATGTAATAAAAGTTTCACTTTAATAAAATATATAAAGATAAAAAGAAAACACAAAAAAACGAGCGCAACAACAATCTGTTTTCTAAAAAACAACCTAAGCTTATTGCTTCCCTGATAGTTTATTATTACTTCATAGATTATTATCCCGTTCTAAATCTCCATTTTTTATTACCAATCTTATATACGTTCATGCTTTATTAATTTTGTCTGATATATATATATAGCGGAGATTTGTTTTTTCGATTTACCCTCAAAATTTTTTTTTCTTGCATACACCTTTTATGTTACATAGTACGTCAAACTGATGTTTTCTGCTTCTCTTTATTTATGTAAGGAACGAGACTATAATCTTACACGCTTGGAATTAATATGGACGCGCATAAATAGCTAATATTATGTGTTTTGGTATACGGTTTATTAAATTAGTTATAACGAGGATGTGTCACGATTTAAAAGTTGTAACTATAGTTGGAGCGGGAAAAAGAAAGACGCGTAACTAACTAACAAGATTCGACTTCGCTAAAGTCTAATATAAATGTTGTCTAGTTATAATCGTGATACATCCTTATGAAGATTCCTTTATTGAGCCAGAGACTCACGTTAAATTATAAAAGCCACTTACTAGACGAGAATTAACTTCCTTTTTCTTGTCTTTAACATTTTCCAAAGTATCTAGATTTAATTTCACCGGATTGAATAAAATGATTTCATATTTAGATCAAATAAAATGCGCAAAGTCGCTTTACACAAACTAGATTGACGAATGAGCTATTACCAGGTTTAGATTCCTTCATGTTCATGTATATAGATAGATGACTAGCTGCTCCGCGCGGTTTCACCCCCGTGGCTCCACTCCTGTTGGCCGTAGCGTGATGATATATAGCCTATAGCCTTCCTCGATAAATGAGCTATCTAACACCGAAAGAATTTTTCAAATAGGACCAGTAGTTCCCGAGATTAGCGCGTTCAAACAAACAAACTCTTCAGCTTTATTATTAGTATAGAAGATATAGATGTTTCAAAAACGTACGGGATGATTTCGTTATTAGCTACTTAGCTTTGTATTAGCTATGAAATTCACAATGCTTCATTCCGATTGCCAATTATATGTTGGTTATTCGTTTGGTAGTTATTTTATTAATTAAACATTTAGACCACAAAGACCGCATCTACGCTTACCATCAGGCGAGTTCCCCGTCAAGGGGGGACGCCCTTGCGCATGTCGCTACCAGGGTGAACCTTCAGTTCACCCTCGCATCCGCGTTAAAATGTAGAAGCCCTTTTGGCTAACATTGAGAAACACCTTACAAAAAAACAAAAAAAAAAAAAGCGAGTTGGCTGTCAAAATATGAAGTTGGCTTTTTATATTAGCGTGATTCTCGGCGCAATATATCCCCCCTTCTGCTATCCATAACGGTGTCCATACACAACAGATGGGTGGTATGTACGCGGGTCTGCAGTACCACGGCAGTTTCGCGCCGCCTCCACCGCCGCGGGGGCCGTTCGCATCCCCACCGCATCCGCACACGCATTATATAACGAATTCTCAGGTAAGGATGGGAAATGACTGCCTTTTTTATAGGGTAGTTGTAAATTGTAGTTTTTATGTAAATTACAAGTTACGAAGTTGTCTAATCGAATTTTGATTATTTGGTAAATTAAAGAATTGTTAGTAACTCGATGAGGGGTAATGCTTATTATTTTACCAAAGCTATATTTGGGGATTACTTTCTAGCTACGTGAAATGATTCGTGCACAGAATTAATGCGTTTTTATTATTGTAGCATCTACTCCCGCGTTATCTATGTTTAGTTTAGTCGCAATTTATACTACCTACAGTAATGACATCATCAAGCCAATGAGATTCAACTAGACTTTTAAATCTGATCTAAAATACCTACTATATAGGATGTTTCACATTTTCAGCGTGCGGAAGGCGGTCGTTTAGACATGTTGGGAGGTGGGGAGGGTACGTTATCCCCTCTCCAGGCCACGCCCGATCTACACCATGCGCCTCTGCTGTTGGCTACAGAGGTTAGTATTTTGAGGGAAGAATGAGAAAATATTTTAGGAAGTATAATAATAATAATTATAGTATGGTAGATGTGCCTGTTACTAAACTTATATTATATTTTTGTTTGGTAATGGTGTAAACTAAATATGCGTTTGTGAATGGATAGACTTAACAAAACGATGATCCATCCACTTCGTTAGTGTCAAAATTGAAGTAATTAAACCATATTTTTAAAATACTTATTCAGATTTACGAAAAATTTACTCTTTTAATGCGTATTGTAGACTCGGAACGAATTTTTTGCGCATATATGATAATAATAATCTCTAAATATTCCAGGCGCAAAGGACACCAATAGAATTGATGGCGTCACACCACGCGAGACACGCGTTATCACATCACCACCACGTGAGTATCTTTTTAGTAGTTTAAACGATGTTAAGTTTGTATCAAGGGCATCCTACGGCATATGTGATACATTTCGAAATGATTACATACAGTAATCTTTCCCCAAACCCCTAATAGTATTCGTGATTTTTCCCAAAACTCAACACTTTTTACATCTTTCGGTGCATTATCCACTCATTAGCGTGTTTTTGCAACGACAGTGCATCAGTGGGTTTACGCATACGGGGTGTCTGGGTGCATTGGTTGCTCAACTCGTGCAGGATGTTATTTATATCCGTTTCACCCCCGTCCAGCAACGCCGTATCAGCGTCGGTTCTATTAATACAGGACATATTAGTGGGTCCACTGATACAGGGTGTTATGAAATTGCCTTTACACCCAGCAAC
Organism: Colias croceus; assembly: GCF_905220415.1. Taxonomy (NCBI): domain Eukaryota; kingdom Metazoa; phylum Arthropoda; class Insecta; order Lepidoptera; family Pieridae; genus Colias; species Colias croceus. The sequence continues at coordinate 2,283,239 of NC_059559.1, read as the reverse complement.
GGCGCAACGGCGGCGGCGTCGGCGTCAGCGTGAGCGGCGGCGTCGGCGTCGGCGTCGGCGTCGTCGGCGCCGGCTCGCGCGGCCGCCCGTACGTGCGCACCGCGCCGAGGTGGACGCCGCACCCGCACGCGCACCCGCATGCACATGCGCATGCGCACGCGCACACGGTGCATCATATACATGCGCAGGTAATGTGTGGGTGGGGGGGGAATAAGGGGAAATTGCGCACGCGCATACATTGCATCATATACATGCGCAGGTAATGTGTGGGTGGGGGGGGGGGGGAATAAGGGGAAATTGCGCACGCGCATACGGTGCATCATATACATGCGCAGGTAATGTGTGGGTGGGGGGGGAATAAGGGGAAATTGCGCACGCGCATACATTGCATCATATACATGCGCAGGTAATGTGTGGGTGGGAGGGGAATAAGGGGAAATTGCGCACGCGCATACATTGCATCATATACATGCGCAGGTAATGTGTGGGTGGGAGGGGAATAAGGGGAAATTGCGCACGCGCATACATTGCATCATATACATGCGCAGGTAATGTGTGGGTGGGGGGGGGAATAAGAGGAAATTGCGCACCCGCATGCACATGCGCATACATTGCATTATATATATGCGCAGGAAATGTGTGGGTGCTTTGTAGTGGGGAAAGAATGGCAAAATTGCGCACCCGCATGCACATGCACATGCACAAACGGTGCAGGTATATGTGCTAGTACTGATTGGGGAGGAAAGATGAAATAAGACTAAACGATTGTATCGTTGATAGGGTGCCACGGCATGGTGTAGCCTGAATCATGCTTAAGTTGTTCCGACGATGGTATATACAGACTGGAAATGTTCTATACAATCTGAAGGAAAAGTACTTAAAATACTAGTGATAGTCAATTTTGCATTCCTTTAAAAAAAAAAAAAAAAAAAAAAAATAGAACTGCATTTAAAGATTTTCGAAAATTTACTTGCTATTACCGGGAATTGTGTGGTTATTTAAACACATGAAATCGTGTTGTGACATACTTACCCGGTAGTGGCAAGATGTGACTACTGTCTGTAGGCTAATAAACCTATGAACGAAATATTTGGCCCGCGACCATTCTTTGGTAAGAATATTTTAAACTTTCTTTTTTCCATTTTGTCGTGAACATTATAAAATAATATTGTTCCTCTTATACAGGGTGGTGGCGGTCTTGTGAACGCATTGCCGCAGCTGCACGTGGCGTCGCCGCTGTCTCTGCCCCCCCCTCCCCCCACCTACCAGGTAACACTTGCAACTACTTGATTGTGTTGAACACCCTTTATATGATGTGTGTTTTTTTTGTTATGTATGTTTAGTTTGGAAAACACTTCGCATAGTTTCATTTGTTATTATGTGTGTTTAGTTCCGAATTTTGCAGAGGAGTTGAAAGTTGAACTAATAAATTTTGAACTTATTGTTAGTGCTTTATGTATTCTACAAGTTTGTCATTATTTTTTTAAATATGCCATACCTGTAGACCATCTACAGGGTGTTTCATTTCTCCATAGATAATTAATTAATTAAAACAGATTTATCATTAAATTATGATGAAACACTACCTATTTTGTTGTAATGTACATGTTAACATTGATAGTTCAGGATACATTGCCCATTTTTGCAAGTGACTACTATCAAGCTGATTTTCCGTTTGTAGCTTTATTTTGATGAGACACCGAATAATTTCGTGTACGAAACTCTCGATTGTGGTAGCTAACAGAGATAACAAGGATAATTTTTTTTTGATTTGATGGTTCTCAAATATTTATTACGCAATTTGTAGGACAATATGTCTGTTGAATTATATACACACCGGCACAATTAGCGGAACAAAAAAAAAAGTGAGACTATGAGATAATAACGCATATATTTGACGAAAATGTAATTAGATACAAAATAACAAGTTGATTAACATCTTTTAACAACGACTTTGAAAAGTCTTCGTTATTTTTTATTGAAAAATTAAGAAATTTTAAATAAGTGAAATTTTTAGATGATTATGAACCATCACAAAAAAATAAAAAAAGTAAGCAATAAATGATTTGACAATAAAATTAAAGCAAAATTAATAACGAGTGTTTCCCCCTCTTGCTCTGATTACGGTTTCCATTCGTCTGGGCTTGCTACAGATTATGTTATCGATGATTTCTTGAGGCAACCGCTCCCACTTCTCAAGTAATTCGTTTCCAAGTTCATTCAGATTGTTGGGGGTTGTCATTCTGGATTTAACCCTTCTTTTTAGCAAGTCCCAGACATGCTTTATCGGATTCATATCGGGGGAATTTGCTGGCCACTGCATCACCGGTATACCTACGTGGCTCAGATATGCCTGTACCGATTGTGCACTATGAGCACGAGCATTATCTTGCATTAGAATAAAGTAGTCACCAATAAATGGGGCAAATGGTACAACATGTTCTTCTTAAATGTCTTTGATGTATCTATCTGCTGTCATGGTCCCTCCTGTGACTATCAATAACTCCGTGCGAGCTCTCAAACATATCCCTCCCCAAACCATTATCGAGCCGCCACCATAAGCCACTGTGTGTTCAAAATTAGACTATATTTGGCGTTCTCCTCTGTGTCTCCATATTCGCTGTCTCCCATTGATCTGTTTTAAAAGAACTCTGCACTCATCAGTAAAGAGAACCTGCTGCCATTCGTTCAAATCCCAGACGATGTTCTCGCGTATGGGTTTCTGTTCCGCTAATTGTGCCGGTGTGTGTATAAACATTATCAAGTGAAAACAAAAAAATCAGCTTGTTAGTAATCATTTATGATGACCTCGTTATCGATACACTTTGGAAAGGGGGACTCTTTGAACAAACCATAGATTTTGTAGGACAAATATTTTTTCGAATAATTTAGGTAATTATCTTGAGATTGAACAAAAAAAAAATTCATTCAGTTAGTAATAAATATTTGAGAACCATCAAATCAAAAATTTTTATCCTTGTTATCTCTGTTAGCTACCACAATCGAGACTTTCGTACACGAAATTATTGGGCGTCTCATCAAAATAAAGCTACAAACGGAAAATTAGCTTGATAGTAGTCACTTGCAAAAATGGGCGATGTATCCTGAACTATGATATTATAAAATATAAAAATTAAAATTTTTTTAGCTGTAAAAGCTGTATAAACATCAATCTTAACCTTCCAGCGGTCGCGCGCGGTCTCTGAGTCCGCAACGAACTTTTTTTAGTCAATATACTGAAACTGTAAACAATAGACGCTTGCGCTTCCGTGATACCTTCGAGGGGGTGAGGTAGCACCTCTCAGTAGCCCTGTGACATTCGTCGCATTTACACGTGCTTTCTTATTTGTGTTTGCGGTCTCAGATTCCGCGCGCGACCGATTGTGTTCCAGAACAATCCAGTGCAATTAAACCGAAGCCGAGGTAAATATTTTATGTTTTTTGTATCTTATTATTACTTTTTATGCTTTAGACTATAATAATATAAAACTTGTGTTGTAGACAATGAATTACGAAGACTTAGAACGTCGAATATCTCGCATGTTAGAGGAGGTGGAATCAGAAGATGAGGTCTTTGATGACGTTTCGGACCAAGAAGACGACCCTATAGAAATTTCACCAGCACAGGATGAGTGTCTTCAATCAGACGCAGGTCGTTGTTACTATTGCGATAGGAAAAATAACCGCAAAACAAAGTATAGTTGTTTCAAATGTGGAAAACACATGTGTCTAGAACATGTGATTGTTATATGCCGAGAATGTTCATTTTCAATAGATATTATGGACACTAATGACGAATAGTTTATTATAGGTTATTCTAAACAAAAATTAGTAGTTTTTAGGTATGTTTTCTTTATTTCATTTTATTATAATTTAGATTATTCTAGAACTTTACGTAAAACGATCTCAAAAATAGATGTCATTTTAGAGTTTCTATTACACAGTGCCAATTGATGATGAATGTGATTTATTTCTAAGATAATTATAGTCAAGTTTATAAGTTGTTAATTGTAAAAAAGAAAATTCCATTTTGTTTTGTTTAATGTTGATTTATAACGGTGATTTCCACCCAGAGTCAAAAATTTTGAGTTTTTATAGACCTTTGTTCTATTAAGTACAAATAAAAGAAGTAATGAGTAATTAAGTTGTTTTTATTTTATTTCACATGTTTAAGACCTCTTTTTAATCATGTGCTATACAATAAGTCGAAATATTCATTTGTTTTCCCAAACGAGACACTTGAATTTGCGGAATCACAGACCGCGCGCGACTGCTTATGTTCGGCGCAAGGGTGCGACCGCTGGAAGGTTAAAGACGTTTTGACTGCCGTAACTCAAATCCAATCAAATGTTTTGGCTGCTATATCTCTAAACCAATCAAATGTATTGCAAAAACGCGTGTACTCACCGTAACCGCCACGCTGTGAACGAGCAACTGACGTATATACAGTTCATCCGCGTGATCCAGGTGTTTCTCAACCTGCTCGCCATGTTCCCGCTGTCTCCCTACGGCGAGCCCCGAGGCGATGATGGCGCAGACTCGCCGGAGACGGAGAACTACGAGGCGCTGCTGTCGCTCGCGGAGCGGCTCGGCGAGGCGAAGCCCCGCGGGCTGGCGCGCCACGAGATCGACCTGCTGCCCAGCTACAAGTACTGCGAGCAGACGCACCAAGGTGAGGCCCCGTGCTGCAGGTGGGGCTCCCACAACTACGAGGCGCTGCTGTCGCTCGCGGAGCGGCTCGGCGAGGCGAAGCCCCGCGGGCTGGCGCGCCACGAGATCGACCTGCTGCCCAGCTACAAGTACTGCGAGCAGACGCACCAAGGTGAGGCCCCGTGCTGCAGGTGGGGCTCCCACAACTACGAGGCGCTGCTGTCGCTCGCGGAGCGGCTCGGCGAGGCGAAGCCCCGCGGGCTGGCGCGCCACGAGATCGACCTGCTGCCCAGCTACAAGTACTGCGAGCAGACGCACCAAGGTGAGGCCCCGTGCTGCGGGTGGGGCTCTGGGGACTGGATGGAGGCAACGAGGGACCACGGGGTCGCTGTAATTAGGTGCAACGAGGCAAGGCTCTGGGTGTACTTCGAGGCGAGCGTATGATGCGCATGCCACTGCGTCCAAGGCCTTATCTATAAGCCTTATATCTAATAATAACAAATGATAACTGCGTTAAAAACAACCGACTTCAAACTTGCACTTGCAACATTTACAAATACATACAAAAATGCTCATAAAATAAAAACTACTGGGCCTATCCGAATAAAATTTTTATGGGACCAATTCGACACCACCCCGCATCGAACAAAAAAGAATCACGTAATTCGGTTCAGAAACCTCGGAGTAATCGTACATATCGTACATAAAAAAAAAAACATACCGGCCGAATTGATAACCTCCTCCTTTTTTTTGAAGTCGGTTAAAAATGCTCACATGCCTTGATCATGAATAATGGTGTATAAACTGTGCATAAATAAATGTGTCCTATTTAGGAGCAGCCTGTACTATGTTCATAGATTATTCAAAAAAACAACGCGGTGGATAACAATAGGCATGACGAAAGATTTTTAAATCCTCTTCCATAATGTGTGTATACGTTTACTTTACAAGAATAACCCTATATTTCGGTAATATACTTAAATTTAACGGAGATAAAAGCCATTTTTCAAAAAATATTTATTAACTGTGCCAAAACAGCTCGCAGCTGTCATGGCGTAGACGTGACGTCACGATTTAGTAAATACGTAATTATTTGTACGCATTGCGAAGAAAATTAAAAAAATATGTATTTAATATGTGTTATAGAAACGAATTTCAAAGTTTATATGTGGTGTGCAGTATTGCAGTGTGAATCCACATAAAAATAATTCTCAAAAATGTGTTAGTAATTATTTCAAGCGAGAAAATAATAAGAAATGATTGTAAAAGTTGGCGCGAAGAACCCCGAAACCACGTATTCGTGAATTCGCAATTATATTTCTGTTCTGAGTCGATAAAGCATACGTGAAACAATAGAAAATAAATAAAAATGCGTATTCTCAACATATTCATAACAACAAAATACATCTGACGTGAATTGTTTACTTAAGCGTGTTTTAGTCTAAATGGCCAACTGCAGAATTTCAATGTTTTATTTTATTGATAATCTCATTAATCTTAATGTTTTTAAGATTTTTAAGTCACTATACTTAATTAATTTATTATATATTTTCCCTTAAAAACACTAATACGATCATTTATGGATACTGTCGTCATGCCTATTCTCAATAATCAATTTTTAAAATAGCAATAACTAACTTTTTTTTTACAAAAAAATACTTGCTCATATTAAAACATCCTGTATATCAAATCCGCAGGCGAGCAGACCTCGTGCGTGGTGTGCATGTGCGAGTTCGAAGCGCGACAAACGTTGCGCGTGTTGCCGTGCGCGCACGAGTTCCACGCCAAGTGCGTCGACAAGTGGCTACGGGTGAGTGTTGGAAGAAGGAAAAACATTTAAACTAACACACATGAAAAAAAAATACAAAAAAAAATTGGTTGCCTGTAAAGTCGGTATACGGGCGAAAGTTTTACGTGACAACGACTTTTTATGTCTGTCTCTCTCGCTCTTAGGCGGGCTAAGCTCTCTCACTCGCTCTCATTGTGAGCGCATAACGTGAGCGGAGCGCAACGCAGTTTCTTGAAGTGTCAACCGGCGAACCAATTTATAAGACGTTGTCACGTCAAAAAAAAAACGACAAAGTAACAGAATTTATTATTTAAACACATTTAATCCAACACACATGAAAAAAATACAAAAAAAAAACGACACAATAACATGCAATGAACAAAAACAAACAATGAAAATTACAATTTAAAAAAGAAGCATGTATGTATATGTATTTCCGCGTATTTAAAAGTGTAAACATACTAGCTGCGCTCTGCGGTTTCACCCGCGTGGCTCCGCTCTTGTTGGTTTTAGCGTGATGATATAGCCTTCCTCGATAAACGGGCTATCTAACACCGAAATAATATTTCAAATCGGACCAGTAGTTCATGAGATTGGCGCGTTCAAACAAACTCTTCTTTATAATATTAGTATAGATTTTCATAAAACGTAACCATATTAAGTATAGATTTATATCTACAGGAATAAGAGTACTTTCAGGTGGCATCACGAAACTCCACCCTGTATTATTCATTTATACGAGTCGTATTATTGGCTTTTAAAAAGCTGTAAATTAAAAAATATAACACCGTCATAAACAAATGTAAATTTTTCATCACCATAACATTTTATTTTTATTAAAAATACTTTTTTTCCCCTTCACAGTCGAACAGAACGTGTCCAATATGCCGCGGGAACGCGTCAGAGTATTTCAACAACTCGGAGTGACTCTAACAAAAGTCGTCCTTATTGCTTCATGCATAAGGGCGAGAATGCTACGCGACAAACTGTACGGTTCCATATCTATATACTACACACAAGAATATTTTGAATTTCGAATGGAACGTCGATGGAACGCTGGGGATTTCGAATTTGGAATGTTGTGTTCTTTTTTTTTAATTTTTAGATGCAATAGTGTTTTATAGTTGGATAGTGTCGAAGTGATTTATGATTTTGAACACCATTTATATTGTATAATTTTATGCTGAAATTTTGTTTTTTTTTTCTGTTAGGCCGTAATTTAGTTTTTTTATGTTATTGTCAATTTGAATACCAAATATTGGATTAAAAATAGATTGGAATATTAATTATGAAAATGTACCGAAATTGTTATACATTTAAAAAATAGATTAAAAACTCAAAATAAAGTTTATATATGATATTCTCTTATATTATTTAAATAAAACATAAGTATTGATTGAAATCGTATAACAGATAGAATATTTCTCAAAACAATCACAATAAACATAATAATTTAATTTTTTCGTACGCAAAAACAAATATAACGGCGAATTCCCTAGTATGAAGTAAAAATGTAATATTAAAGGTACTCAAACTTCACTCAATATAAGCACAAAGTTGAGCGCGTCTCAAAATTGAGTTAGGTTTGAGTTGCGCTCAAGATGATAATGCGAAATAAAAATATGTCTTGTAAATGTACGAACCGTATATATTCGCGTATATATAGCATTTATATTATATAAAAAGAAATCAATTATTAGAACGCTCAACTATGCACTAATAAGAATAAATAAAATTATAAAATTGAGTTATTTTTAGATAGAGGTATTGTTCGTTGGTTGGAAAGAGAGGGAAGATCTCTAGGTACTCTGTCTGTCTCTTTCTGTCTATATAGAGAAAATGATTCTTACTTAACACTAGCTATGCCCCGCGGTTTTACCCGCATTATTCCGCTCCTATTAGTCTTAGCTTTATGATCTATAGCCTATAGCTAACTTCAATAAATGGACTATGTAACAGTGAAACAATTTTTCAAATCGGTCCCGTAGTTCCGGAGATAAGCGCGAACAAACAAATTGACTCTTCAGCTTTACAATATGAGTTTATATAGAAGTTTGCGTGAAAAGGAACGCAATGATGCGAGAGAGAGACAGATAGAATACCATGATTTGTATCTCTTTCTAACACATGGACGTTTTCATTCTCTATCTATTAATAACTCTATATTTTTAACGGAAAAGACTTGGGTTTCGAAATGACAAATATATTTCTATGAAAGTGTCAATGAAGGGGCAAATGTGCCCCTTTGCCCCACACGGGGATGGATTTTGGGGCATTTTTAAGTTTCGCTTCTTACAACGGGGCTGTGTGGTTTTGATAGTTTAATTTTTCTTAATAAATGTTGAGAAAAGTAGGGGAAGTAATAAATATATCATGCTGGTAGATATGAATTAAATATATATACAGCGTGTTTTCTTTTCCAATTTTGTTTTTATTGTTTAAAAATGTCTTTTTTTAGTAATCTAAGTTAAATCGTCAAAAGTACACACGCCGTTGTAAAAGCGATACGACGCCATTTTGAAAAATCACAAAACAAAAAATGAGAAGTTACCGCGCGGTTATTCACTAATTTCGTTTTTAAATATAGTTTACGACGTTTGTGCTGTCCGTACGTACGGCCTTAGTTGTGTGGTTAGCGCTAGTGTATATATATATAACAAATTAGGTTTAAGTTTTTTTGTTTGTTTGCACGTGAAGAAAACGTCGATTTTTCGCGAGGTAGAGTGGTTTTTGTTCCGTACGCCTTTAACTTGATGGTATATAGGATGTTGTTTTTTTTTTGTAATTAATAATAATGGTTAAATTAATTTGCGGGACAGAAATCGTTTCGACTCGTTTTTTTTTAATAGTAAAGGGTTTTTCAAACTGCAGCGGTATCTAACGCCGTAAGTAGCGGTATCCCGATGGCACACGATTATATCTCTTACGTAGTACATTATAGAGACTCTAATCGCGTACCAGACCGCCTCCTTGGTACAGTGGTAACCGAGGTGTCCTGGGTTCGATTCCCGATGGAGAAAAAAAAATGTCTCGGTCTGGCAGGACACAGAAGGCTGATCCCCTACTTGTCCCTAAATAAAATCGATCAGGTCCCTAAAGAAAATCGATCAGCGAAACAGATGTATGCATAATACCCCTATGCCCCACTTGGGGACCCGGGGCTTCACTTTCGAAGAGCCGATCGGTACGCGATTAGAGTCTCTATAGTAGTACGTAAGAGATATAATCGCGTGTCATCGGGATACTGCTACCCACGGCGGTAGATACCGCCGTAGTCTGAACAGGCCTTAAAGGTATTGCCAAGTAACAACATGGGTTCATTGCTTTTCTAACCGACTTTGTATAATGCGGATTTGTATTAGTGTTTCACGGATGTACATCGCTTTTAAAATCCCCACGATATTTAGCGTATACGATATGTCGTCGACGTAAATTTGTCGTGAACGATGTCGTGTCGTGTCGTCGCGAACGGGGTGTAAAATAAGTGTCACTTTTTATATTTGTGGAAGTGGTTTGTTTAGTGTTGCCGATTGGTTAAGGCTGAGTGTGGACGAACGTGTTGGAATTATGTCTCTTTTTTATAATAAAATGAAATTTTTGCAATAATAGTGAGTAATATACCTTACTTCACTTCTGGTGTACATTTTAAAGAATGCATAGTTTTCGTTTATTAGTTTTATGCATATTAAAAACAATATTTTGCACATATGGGTTACATCTGAAAGAATACCCGTTTTAAAATAATTATTATCTTTATTTCTTCTTTTCGCTTCTCTTAAACATTGTACCCACCTTTCTTCTTAATTTTTTCTAAAGTTTTCTTAAAGGTGTATACAAATCCTAAAACGCAGCGTTTCGCACGTTCGTCTGTGCAAAGCCTTCGTTTGTATGGTATGTGTTAGACAAGCAATAAATAGTCTTAAGCGGTACGGCTCGAAGGACCATTTTTATATATTTATCAATAAAATGTGGACTTGCTTGTAAACGTGTGGTTTTTAAACTTTCTGCGGTATGACGTGATGCCCTGTGTTGATGGAATAATAATAAATAAAAAAAATTTGTTCGAAATTATAGATTTTGTGCATATTGAAGGTAGATTTGTGGAAGGGGTGCTCTGTGATCGATCTTAAACTTATAGTGACACATATCTTTGATTTTTTTTTTTATTAAAAATTCTTTTTCTGAATTATCTTATTTGAACAAATATTATTTATGTATATTTTCAGATTTAAAATGGCTTAAAATCAGCTTAAAAGTAACTCCACTGGTTTCACATTTTTTATTCCATCTTCTAAAGAATTCCATCTTTTTTCAATTCAAATCTACGAATCTATATTAAATGCCAAAATAAAGAATTCACACGGGCAAAAATAGTAAAAATTTCGTACTAAATACGGCCAAATATGTTTAAAACTGCTTATACGTGCAATATTTAATTGTTCTTTTGTTAATTGTGCAATCTATTTTAGTCTCTGGAACGTATTTTTTCCAGAATGTTCTATTAGGCAAATTTTTTGGTGGGAAACTCGCAGACTGTATATTAAACTAGCTAATGCAGTTCGTATGAAAAACAAGTTTATTTAAAATTTTCAAAATACACGCTTTTTGAAGCTCTTAGAACTATGAAATTCTTAGAAATACACGTCTATTGGAAGCTCTGAAGATCTTAATACAGTGTTTTTTTTAACAACTTTTAAAACATTATCTTGAGAAAACCATGTCTCTCGTAAAATGGGAAAAAAATTATTATTTTCTATATTCGTAACACCTTACTGCAAATCTAATGTTATTTTTTATTTCAATAGTCATGTTTTTACCGGTTTATATTTAACTTTGTATTGTGCACTATCTAGTTTAATCTATGGTCTGTGTGAAAAACAATATTTCAATCTAAAAAAAATATAAAATATGAATATAGAATTAAAGTATGCGCTGGCGCATTGTACACTATATAAAAATGAACTAATAGTTTTTGATTCTTCAGTATGGATAATCCTTTGAATGCTACTTAAAAATTTATTAAAGTATGACATATTCTTTTAAATGAATCAACGTAGTAAATAACTCCTGCCAGTGCACTTTTTTTTGTCAAACAGTGTCAAAATAAAAAAAGACATTTCTACATTTACACTACATTTATTTGGGTAGAATCTTCCCGATAGATAAATACATTAAAAAATCATCTGCTACAACACTTTCATTCGATGTTTAATATTTGATTTGTATATTTAGTGTACAATAGTGCAACATGCAATTAAATGAACTATACTCACATTAAAATCTCTTTCGATACGGCACATCGTTTTTCGTCCTTCGCGTGGAATGATAACCGTTTTTGCTTAAAGACATCTCGCGTTTAAAGAATAATAACAATATATATGTATAAAATAATACTTGCACTACAATACAAAAAAATGTTTAACTTCCCAACATCTTATTTAGTAAAGAAGACATTTTTAGTTAATAATAATAATTATGTTAAAATTGTTATATAAACGGTGTCAATAATGGATCGATTCAATAAAATATCGAATCTTTCTACCTTAGCAAAGATAGCAAATAAAGTCTCCCACTTCGTCAGAATGCAGCATACAATGTTTATTGTTTTTTTTTTTGTTACTAACTGTACATTTTAGGTGCGTTGTATTCGCTTTTATAATATTACTGTTTATTTTAAATCAATCCAAACATTTTGGCAAGAGTTATAAGGAATCAACACAACTTGTGTCAATAAATGATGTGATTAAATATAGCCGATAATAGTGTCTCTCTCGCTCAGTATTGCCTTCTCTTTTCCACATATTATGAAGTAATTAAAAACTAAAGAAAATACGACTTTTATATATTTAATTATTATTCAACCTAAAAAAAAGTATAGATATAAATTAAAAATAAACAGTTACATTATAAAATCGTAATACAAGCGTGTAGTAAACTTTAAGTACGGCTTCCATTTTAAATTAAACTTAGTTTTATGTTATTAAATGTATAGGGTTTGATTTTAATGTTTTATATGTCGGGTGTGATGACGTCACGGATTTCAATCTATTGCTTTCTCGCTCTAACGTATACAAATTGCTCGTGTGAGCAGGACAGATGAACTTAAGATGTTTTTAATCGTAAATTCCAGTTAAAAAATGTTTAATATCAAGAAAACGTTTGGGAAAATTATACTAAAAATACTACAAGTTTGGATTTTGGCGGTTTTAATAATTTATTATGGTTTTCATGATTTTATGGTTTTCATTATTATCCCAATTTTGGAGACCAATATATTATTAAGAAATATATATTATATTATTAAGAATAATATATTGGTCTCTAAAAAGCAATTTAATAAACTGATCCTTAAAAAAATATTATTCGTATTTTTTATTTCGTGAAAAAGACATATCCGTGGCTCGTCTCAACCCATTTCTCTGTGCCATGCTGTGAGATGTTCTCTGTTTAACATTGCTTTTTTATAGCACTGTAGCTAAATATTTGTATTGCAAATCATAATTAATATACATTATATTGACGTTAAATATGCCAGAAAACACCGGAGTTAGAATAAAAATCAAAATCAACGTATCACTTTTAAAATACTAACAAAAATAATCAATTCTTCAGTTATGTTTAGCTTCGCTGGCAAAATATACGTCAAAAAGTGTTCGGTGACCATCAGCAAGTCGTAACACTGGTCTTAATCAAGGAATTCAATCTAAAATAATAAATATGAGTTAATTTCGCGCTTAAAAATCGGATCAGAAAATTATTAAGAAGAATATCAATACGCTGTTTCGACAATTGCAATAAAAATTATAAAAAATCACAATTAAGAAATTCAAAAAGACGTCAACATTTTTAACTCATTTGTACGCGAGGCGAATTTGTACAGTAATAACGTAAGAGCAATCTATTTCTACTTAGACGTCACGCGTAAAAAGTAGTTAAAATTTAAAAAAACTGCATTTATAAATTGTATAATCTGTGCCGTAAATGAATCGAATCAAAAAATAACATCGTACCATCTCGTACAATATTCACCTCTTCTCCTCTTAATGGTAATGAAGTAAGAGATTGTGTGTGTGTATTTTGATTAAATCCATTATTGGCACGGATTTCAATGAAGTATGTACATGTATATGAAACTGCAAACATGCAAAGGTTATGTCTTATAGGAAATGGTTTTAAAACGTGTTAAGCATGCCTACTAACGTGTATAGGGTTCGCTCGGAAAATTTATATAAGAAATTTTTAATGCTAGAACATAGGTAATAAAACGTTTAAACTAAAAGATGAACTAACCACTAATATTGTTCAAACTCGTCTTCCTAATGTTTTTTTTTTTTTTTTTTTGTATCCACACGTCGTTTGTTTTAAGTTTATATTGTATTCGTTAGATTAAGGTTTCGTATGTGCCTTCTTGCGAACAAAATTAATTGTATCACTATTATTATTCTTGTTTATTTTACTGTTTTTTTTTGTGTATTATTATTTAGAAAAATTATGTTATTCCTAATGCTATCTGGCTAGCCGTTTTTAATCTGTGATTCTGCTATTGTCTGTGGCGGCTGTCAGAGTTTTGTTTGAAAGCTGTCACCCGCCAGCCCATTACCAAAGCATTGTAATTTGTACAGTACGCTCAAACAGGGTTGATACTTGCTGTCAATTTTGTATGTGCTACGTCCGCCTCATGTGCTCAGTCGTTTTTATTTTATTAAATGCACTGCTATTTTATTTTTGGTTTTTTATTTTCGACCCTCATTTCTTTTTATTTTATTTTAGAATTTTTTCTTCGTTGATGACTCGATTAGTGTTCATTGTTAGTTTAAGCTAGTTACAACTACAAGTAGAAATATATAATATAACATCGTTACCTAACAATTTTATGATATGTCTTGTCACATCTCTACTATTCCTATTACGAATGTACTAAAGCTAGATACAAAATGTGACCAAATAAAAGAAACGAATATATACAGAACTCGTAAAATACACTAAAGATTGAATAAGCCATGACTCAAAACTATTTAAAGATGGCGGAAGGTCGCTTTATAGCTCTATTATCTATGGCTTTGTGAGTTTTTATCTAATAAACTATGTAAAGTATGAAAATTATAAGGAAGAGAGAATGCTATCGACCGCCATTTTTATTTCAATCCTAGATTCTGGAAAGCCTATTTAGGTTCATAATCTCGGAATTAACGATGTGAAAAGTGCCTTTTTGATATCGTTTTTTCCTTATTTCTTTATTATTTTGTACAAAATGTATAAAACGTTTTTATTTATATGTTCTTCTAGCTAGAGATATAGATTTTAATATCGTTGGTTTTAAATACTCCTATGCGTTTGAATTGTCAAAAAAAAATTCGGATACCTTAATAGCCTATTTAAAACAGTACGGGACGTAATCCTTTTATAAAATGAGAAATCCCATTATTATTTAAATGTAAAGTAAGCCTTGTACACGTCCTTTTCGTCCTTTAGAGTTGCCAGCTCACAAAATTGTGTATAAATAAATTGACAGCTGTCAATGTTAAATTTAGAATGTAATTATTTTAGATTTTAGCAATATCGTCACTGCGTATAGAGTTTTTCTACTGTATTATAACACATTGTTAGTTAAGTGATCGTGTGCTTAATAGTGTTGCCAAATTATAATAAATTGACAGCTGCCAATGATGTTGTTTGATGTTTTTAAAACGTGTGTGTGTTGTAACGTGCGAACACAGCTTTATGATATACTATACACCACAGTCCGTACCTATGTAGATTAGCAATGTACATAGCAATATATAAATTACAGTTATATATATAAGAAGTATTTTTGCATGACTTTAATAATAATGTTCGTTTGTGTAGAGAAGCTATGTGATTTACTTACACTTTTTACCCTATAAATTAATCTGCTTGATTAACTCCTATGCCACGTTGAAACTTGTAATAGTTTTGCTCAGTGTTGCTATACTTCGCAACCCGAAATTTCCAATTTCCCGGCTTGAAACTTATTAGGGCTCAATAAGCCTTCTTATTAAATTAACTACTTTCAATGTTCTTTTTAAATATAAAATATAGATATATTTAAAGAATAAACAGGCTCAATGAAAACATTTATACAAATTTATATATTTGAATGTTTATTTTATGTATAATTATACATCGACCACTATAGAAGCGTGAACAGATCATAATATAATGTGATTAAAGTAATGAACTTAAATTAGGTAAGTAAAACACATTGCCTAATTTTAGGCGTCGTCTATAACATTGCAATAATTTTTCTATACGAATTAATAGTATTTTTAAAATGTTTGCGTAGTGTCGGTAGTGCGTGGGTCGAAATTAAGCTTGAGTGTATCTACGAGGTAGCATTGCCAAATTGTAATTTATTTTTTATTTTTAATTAAAAAAAACGAAGATACATAAATACGCAGTTACCGTGATCGTGAGTTTCATGCAGCGTGTCATAAGAATTCCTAAGCTACAGGCCAGTCGGCTTTCCCCAAATCTGGATATTACGCTTTTAACTGTGAATTTCTATTTATAAATTATTTCTCAATACTTATAAAGCGTGCGGATGGGTCACGATTTGATAAATTTCTGAGCATTCATATTTGTAGCTCATTTAAAAGAAACTGGCAACACCGGTTTGTAATTGTCAAGCTAAATTCTCATGCAACTATTGTACTACAAAGGTAAAATACAGTAAAAGATAAACAATTATTGCTAAAAGAAAGGAATGGAATAGTGATAGTTTCAAAATTATTTGGTCAGACGGTTGTAATGTGATTAAAATTAGCTACGCTTTATGAAGTGCTGTATGAATTTTTTCCAGTTTCCTAGACATACAAACGTTTGTGAAGTAGGTTAAACCCATTGAGTTATTATGTACTACGTACTAGAGAGGACATCGCTACTATTTGTAAAACGAGTTAGAGACAATTATCTCAAACCTAATTTTTTTTGTTACATTGATTGGTTTTAATTTATATATAAGTAACTAGCTTACCGCCCGCGGCTTCGCCCGCTTTCCCTAAAACGATTTGAGATTTAAACTATCCTATCTCTCAAGTTGGATTGAACTGAACATGGTGTGCGAATTTTATTATAATCGGTTAAGTGGTTTAGGAGTCCATTGAGGACAAACATTGTGACACGAGATTTATATATATTAAAGATAAGAGGCAGAATATCTACAAAGTGTATGACTCACTAGCCGCCCCGCACCGTGGCCGCCGCGCTTGTCGCACAGATTTTGTTCGTGGTGTCCTCTATACGTAGTAATAATACCTCAATGGTTAATCCCGTTTTAGTTTTATGAGCCATAGCTTTAAAATAATTGGAGTGTTAGTTATACGCGATGTAATTCACTTGTATTCTAAAGTTTTCTATTTTTATCTAAAAATAAAGACTAAGATTCAAAAAATTTGTCTAGTTTTTTCCGTTTAGATTTTGTGCCTGGAGTGTAGAGGTTTAAAGAATCAATCTATAAGTAGAAAGTCTCCAACTAAATATACAGGGTTACTTGTAAAACACCAGCAACCTCGCAGGACAAGATAGCTAACATCATAAGTAACAACATTTGTTCTACGACTTTTGATAATTTGTTAGATTTTATTTTCATACAAAAATAAATATTCACTTAATTTTCCGTTTGAATATTATAAACTCTACGCGCTTTCCAAAAATTACGTAAACAAAAAGCGAACGGGAGGGGAAAGGGGGCGTCGCGTCGTCCTTTCGATGATGAATAGAACATAGACTTACAAATGTTAGGAGAGTATAATAAAAGCTTAAAAAAATCATTTAAAAATAATTTATTGCGTTATGCCAAAAGTCGTAGATCAAAATATGTTGTTACTTATGATGTTAGCTATCTTGTCCTGCGAGGTTGCCGGTTTTACAAATAACCCTCTATACGTAAAATAAAAAAATCCTTCGTACAGGTTTCTCCTTTTCTAATATATTTATGTAATACTTGTATCCTTTCCTACTAAATCTTGACCGCAGTGGGGGCTGTGCCGGTATGTGCGTGGCGAGGCTGGGGAGAGTACCTACCGTTCCGTTTCTATTCGTTGTGTGCGCGATGACAGCGCCCCTAGTGGCCGCAACTATTCAGGACTTTCATCTGTCAAATTATGTCAACTAGATGACGATATTTTTGTGATATTGATTTTCGACTAGTTTTTCAACGAAATTGAAAAAAATTGTGTAAAAAGTGAGTGTGTATATTATACCTAGCGAATTTCTTCCTCGTGAAAAATATTTTTTTCTCTTCACAGCAGCTATCCATTTTTGTCTTTGCTGTAATGTCCACTTTGATGTTGGAAACGAATTAAACTTGCAGGAACTGTTTTTCCCATTGTTTTTACAATTTACGACACAGCATGTACTATGACCCATATCGCTAATTTTTACGTTTTTACTTAAAATTATAAAGGAAGTTATGAAAATAAAGCAATTTGACTCGTGACAGCCCAGAATTAATTCACATTTCTGCCACGTCATGCGCTACGGTCGATTTGCCGTTCCCCACCACCCACTTCGCACATAGCCAATAAAACTATTAAAATCTAATCTAGCGGTGACAGTGGCGCCACATTGGAATTTGCGGACACTCACACAAAGTTTATTCTCTTTACCTCTACACTTCCTATTCAATCAATATTATATAGTAATATTATTATCTACGTTTTATATTAAAAAAATACTTTGTCTACAGTGATAACTCATTTTAGTACTTTATTTTATATGTAAAGTGATATTATAATGAATTTCAATATAACATTAAAAATCAAGCATGCGAGTCTAGGCTTAATAGTTTTAGTCTTTATTCTTGGATTTTAAGTTCAGAAATAGTTTCCTAGATTAGTAGCCAAAACATGGGCGGTTTATGGTTCGTTTATCAAAACCGTAAGCAATATCAATTGTCTTATTAAAATCGAAGTTTCAGTTTTATCAGCATTTTTCTTCACATAATTTCTTAAAGATTACACTTTTGCAATACGTTAGGGTTAGAGGATGCTTTCGAATTGTAATTCGCGATTTAAACCAGCCATAACTACCGCTCATGCTTTTGAAATAACATAGACAATAGTTTTAATAATCTACCTCCTCGGTAAGCATAACACCAAAAATTGAATTTAAAATAAAATTTTTATCAATTTTATATAGCTTGAAAAAAACAATTATATAACTCGATTTTTGACGCACATTGAAAATATATTGTTGCTGCTCTTTGTTATTATAGCTTAAAATGGCGCCAAAATGCTCAGCTGCACAGCCTTTTATACAAGTTTTGTCACAGCCGAAAAAATATGTATCATTTAAAGTGAATTTAAAACCAGTATCAATTAAGGGCAAATAGAAAACATTATAGCTTGTAGCTACATGATCAATTCGATTAAATAAATATTTATTTTTAATCTGTATTAAGAATAAAACACAAATTTTACCGCCCAAACACAATTGGTGCCATGTACGTTGACCAAAGGTATTCCAACTCAAGCTGTTATTAAAACTGTCAATTAAAATGAATTGTGCTTCTTTAGGCTATGACTGGATAGCCGTAAAAGTAATGTTTCAGTGGATTTGTAAGGTTGGAAAGCGAGTCAATAGATCATAATAAATGTTTTCAATACTAAAATAGAGTTCGACAGGGTTGCCAGCAGAAAAATGACGAGATACATTAGGGCAAGTAATAGTGAAAAATGTAATAGTTCAAACTTACGGCGTAACTTACCTGAATTGCTTCTGTAAATTTCAACAAGAAAAAACAATATTCAAATTGAGTATGAAACGAAATAGCACGATGCAATTTTATAGCTGGTAACCTTGTCAGATTAAAATAAAATACGTCTAGACCGAAAGATCTATATGTATCTGCGCTTGACATCTTGAAAAGCAAGAATATAAATTAAGAAAATAATCGAGTCCAACGAACATGCAATAATGCTTTTTAAATGTAAAAATCTTTCGTTGTGGTGCGAATGTGTTTGATACTTGATGTGTGCAACACTACTGCAAATAAAGTAACTTTAAATAGCAACACTGGTTTTATTTTAATAATTTACCACTAATTTGCCCACTTGTGTACTATTGACTTAAATTGTTATTTTTAAGTCAAAAGTACAGTACATTTAATGATCTTCCCAATATATTATACTAAGTACTTACCCGTTTTTAAGAAAAATATACTATTATTTGAAGTGAAACTTCTTTAAGCGCGTTGAGAATAAAATATCAAGTTCGTAAAGATAGTCGACGATTTAGGTATTTGGAATCTTGCCAAAGAAGTTTCACTTCTGACACGTGTGCTTGACACACGCGCTCTTTTTAGGGTTCCCAACTTAAAAAGGAAAAAACGGAACCCTTACAGGATCACTTAGTGGTCCATCTGTCTGTCTGTCTCAACGTCATTTTTTGAGGACGTATTAAGCTGAAATTAATATCGAACGTAAGTCGAACATGTACTCCTGTCTACTACTCATTTTTTTTACTATACGGTCCCTTCAAGCTGTGAAAAAATCAAACCTATAAGCCAACGCAAACAAAAGATACAGCCGTTTTATGCTGCAAATTATAGCAAAATTCGTTTATTAACGTTCCTGAAAAAAAGGGTATTGACACAGACAGACGGACAACAAAGTGATCCTATAAGGGTTACGTTTTTTTCTTTTGAGGTTCGAATCGTTAAAAATTGCTAAATTACTTTTAGAGTTACAACATATTAAAAAGTAGGTTTGTTCGGAGCTCTCGGTGCGCAAGTCGCACTTGGCCGGTTTTATTTTAGGTAGACCAACCAGACCAACATATTTTTTTGAATAAAAATGACCGGCAAAGCCGTGTGTTTCTACAACTGTTTTACATAAAAGAGGTTGCATTTAAATAAAACATGGTTTATAAAACAAATGATTTATTTTACGTTGATCAATTTTTAAATTACATAATATTATAATTGCACATTATTCTAAGGTAAATATACGATTTACTTTGTTTATTAATAAGTCCAACAATTTAAATATGTGTTTTCTTAATCACCATTTTCCTTAATAATAATTACTAACTTTATATTCACATAATATATTCTATCCAAAATTTTATGCATTTGATGCAGTATCCTAGCAAAACGCTAATTAAAAAAGAACATTGCAAAAATATGGGTTAAACGTCACTTTGACAGTTCATACAATATATTTACAAATTTTGAACGATGTTCTAAAAATAAATATTTTTCATTTACCACAATATTGTTTTTATTAACATAATATTAATTATTTATACGTATCATTTTTTCTTTATGTACATACTGTCATTTAAAATCTTAATTCATAAAAAATCTATAATTATAATAATTGGACCTTCCTTTCTAGTGACTATAATATTTAATTATTAATGTAAAAAAGTAAAAGGTGCCAAAAATAGTAATTTTATTAAATGTAATAACTAATGAGTGTGTAAACATTTAAGTTTTTGACTTAGTTTAAAAATAACATCGTGATTTTATGATTATATTGTGTCAAAATTAATAACAATTTAATTAAATGTGATAAAGCTATTCTAGAATATTATTATTTGATTGAACGTGAAAATAAAATTAATTGTGATAATTCGTAAATTATTAAAATGCACATTTATTTTCGTAAATTTATATAGAGAAATGTTTAACGTACCCACCTATACTAAGTTCATAGTTATTTATTAACAAAAGAAAATTATAACAATCATTTTAACAGCTAAGAGAATCACACTTTTTTCTAACACGATACAACTAAGAAAAGCATCGATTCAGCGCCATCTTGCGACGACGTATCCAAGTTAATTATTATTTTATTATTTGATATAAGAGCTGTAAAATAAAATAAATTTGTTATTGAAATGCAAAAAGCATTTCTGAGTACGTATTTTTCAAGACACTTTCTGAAACTGATTTCACAAAAAGCTTTGAATATTTTGGTTCGATATCTCGTAACTTTAAATTACGTTAACCGATTTTGAGAATTATTTTTTATTTTAAAGCTGATGCCCGTCCTGTACCATTAATTTGGTCTAGGTCTGACTATTATAAGTTGTTTTAGTTTTTTTTTCAATTAATTTAAAACAGAACACAATTAAGTTAATTGACGTTTCCAGTTGCATCACATTATAAAAATTTGCATTTTTCACAAATTATTACACATTCATTTGATGTTTTAAAACGTTTAATAATCTAAAAACAATCATTTTTTACACAACGCTGTACTCATAAGATGCATAAGTTCTGTGTACAATAGACAATTCCGACTGGTCGGTTTGCATATTTCTCTGTGGTCTACTGACACGCCATAGAGCGCTCCTCTGCCTGGATCTAGAATAAAGAAAATAGGAAATATTATTAAAATTTATAAATTAACATTGACATTTATTTGAATATTAACTGTTATTTTACATATAATATTAGTATAATATAGTATGGCCCGAATATACTATATACTAATATTATAAAGCTGAAGAGTTTGTTTGTTTGAACGCGCTAATCTTAGGAACGAGCGTGATGATAGGTATATAGCCTCCCTCAATAAATGGGCTATCTACATGGCTATCTAACACCGAAATAATTTTTCAAAACGGACCAGTAGTTCCTGAGATTAGCGCGTTCAAACAAACTCTTCAGCTTTATAATATTAGTATAGATTTATTTCATGACTAGCTTCCGCCCGCGACTCCGTCCGCGCGGTCTTCGCGTGGATGGTTTATTTCTCCATTTTGAGTAACTCTTACAATGACATCTTATAAATATCTATTGGACCCAAATACGGCTAGGCCTATAATAATACGCAACGTGTGTTCGCGGTTCTACAAAACAACGTCTATGGATAAAACTTAAAATTCATTTAATTTTTTTCTACGTATTTTTCCAGGATAAAAAGTACCCTATTTTACGCCCAGGATAATAAGGTATAATTATACAAAGTTTCATCGAAATCGAACCGTTAGTTTTCACGTGATGTCTTCACATACAGACAGACAGACAAAAATTTTTTTAATCACATATTTGGGTTTGGTATCGATCCAGTAACACCCCCTGCTATTTATTTTTTCAATATTTTCAATGTACAGAATTGACCCTTCTACTACACAGATTCTTCTACTCTACAGATTTATTATAAGTATGTAGATAATATAGATTATAAAAGTTAACTAGGTACATTTAAAATATTTTCCTATTAATAAATAATTTTTTATCGTTTTTTGAAGTAATACTTCTTTTGCGCGCGATGGAGAAATATGATGAGAGTGAATTTTTACGATGCGCGCGCACACCGACACCTAAATTTAACAGCATGAAGTTAGCTCTAGGTGGTATGAAAATTGATAACTATGTTCAAGTTGTATATTCTAGTATTTTTTTTCCATACGCCAAAGAAGTATAACTTCTAACGCGTGTACATAAGTACACACACTCTTTTAAGCTATTGCATAGCTTCTATCGCGGGCCTTGAGCGCGGGGACCGAGTCGAGAAATTCCGTAACGAAAACACCTCACGCTCCCCACTCCGACGGGCGGAGGTGTGGTTTGAAGGCATAGCATGCAATAGCTTTACCGCGGCAGTCCCCGAGTGACACACGTCGTTTTTATTTGGTTTTTTTCCTTACCAGCAGAATCCACGCTAACAATTCTCAGCCACAGCACAGACATAAGCGTACGGCAAGTCTCCACAAGGCTTCGTACCGCGGGCTGTGTTGGTTGTGTCGCGGTTAACCAGCGCTCTTGGAGGGTCAGGAGAAGAGAACAGTCTGAAATATTTAGTTAATTTTAATCTCAAATTTGTCTACACTAATAAAGAGGAAAACTTTGTTTGTTTGATTGTAATGAATAGGCTCATAAACTACTGGACCGATTTTAAAAATTCTTTCACCATTCGAAAGCTACATTATCCACGAGTCAGTCATCCGCAAAAACTCTCGGACCAAACTCTGAAACTAATGGCAGACCGGCGCTCTATGCCACTGCGCACATCTGAAGATGCTAAGTCATATAGGCAGCTCAATAGACGGATATCTAAATCTCTGCGGCACGACATTCGCTCCTTTAATGCTTCAAGCATTGAGGAAGCGATTAAGCGAAACCAAGGCTCGAAAGTGTTTGCAAGAGATATGTCTATTGGGCAGAGCCAGCTGACGAAGCTGAAGACAGATCGTGGCGTAGTAGTGTCGGCCAAGCCAGAGGTATTAGGAGAGGTCGAGAGGTTCTACCGGCAACTTTACACCTCAGTTGCCAAGCCTGTTTCTAGTCCGGCGAAAGACCCAAGAGCCCGACTAACCCGACATTTCACCGAAGATATCCCGGACATCAGCCTGTACGAGATTAGGATGGCTCTGAAACAGCTTAAGAACAACAAGGCGCCGGGTGAGGACGGAATCACCTCTGAGCTTCTGAGAGCGGGTGGAAAACCAATCCTCAGAATGCTACAGAGACTATTTAATTCCGCCTTACTCGAGGGCACAACGCCTGAAGCATGGAGCAGGAGTGTGGTTGTTCTGTTCTTCAAAAAGGGAGACAAGACCCTATTGAAGAACTACAGACCGATATCACTCTTGAGCCATGTTTATAAGCTGTTCTCAAGGGTTATCACGAATCGTCTCGAACGCAGGTTAGATGACTTCCAGCCTCCCGAACAAGCCGGTTTCCGTAAAGGCTTTAGCACCATAGACCACATCCACACGCTGCGGCAAATTATACAGAAAACCGAGGAGTATAATTTGCCACTATGCTTAGCGTTTGTGGACTATGAAAAAGCCTTCGATTCGATCGAGACCTGGGCCGTGTTAAGGTCTCTCCAGCGGTGCCGTATTGACTATCGGTACATCGAAGTATTGAGAAGCTTGTACGAACACGCCACCATGTCAGTCCGAGTACAAGATCAGTGTACAAAGGCAATCCCATTGCAGCGCGGTGTAAGACAAGGCGATGTGATCTCGCCCAAACTTTTTACCGCTGCTTTGGAAGATGCCTTCAAACTGTTGGAATGGAAAGGACTTGGCATCAATATTAATGGCGAGTACATCTCTCATCTTCGATTTGCCGATGATATCGTAGTCATGGCAGAATCCATGGAAGACCTTAATGCAATGCTCGATGACCTCTACAGAGTTTCACAACAAGTGGGCCTTAGCATGAACATGGACAAGACGAAAATCATGTCGAATGTCCATGTTGTGCCCACTCCAGTCTCTGTTGGAAACTCTACTCTCGAAGTTGTTGACGAATATGTCTACCTAGGACAAACCGTCCAATTAGGCAGGTCCAACTTCGGGAAGGAGGTCAATCGTCGAATCCGACTCGGATGGGCAGCGTTCGGGAAGTTAAAGAACATCTTTTCGTCCAAAATCCCTCAGTGCCTGAAGACTAAAGTCTTCGAGCAGTGTGTGTTACCAGTGATGACCTACGGAACAGAGACGTGGCCTCTAACCCTGGGCCTTGTGCACAAGCTCAGCGTCGCCCAACGTGCTATGGAAAGGGCTATGCTCGGAGTTTCCCTACGAGATCGAATCAGAAATGAGGAAATCCGTAGGAGAACCGGAGTCACCGACATAGCTCGCCGGATTAGTACGTTGAAGTGGCAATGGGCGGGGCACATAGCCCGTAGAACCGATGGCCGTTGGGGCAGAAAGGTTCTGGAATGGAGGCCACGAACTGGACGACGAAGCGTGGGACGACCTCCCACAAGATGGACGGACGACCTGGTCCGAGTGGCAGGGAGCCGCTGGATGCAGGCCGCCGGTGACCGGTCGTACTGGAAATCCTTGAGGGAGGCCTTTGTCCAGCAGTGGACGTCCCACGGCTGAAACGACGATTATCCACGAGTAATATAGGCTAGGTTTTATCCAGGAAATCCCACGGGAACGGGAACTATGCGGGTTTTTCTTTGAAAACGCGGGCGAAGCCGCAGGCGGAAAGCTATTCTACGAATGCGATGGAAATTGAACGTAGACACTTCAAGGTCAAAATATCACTTGATTTCTAAAGGTGAGAGTAGATCACTACATCAGTCTTCCGCTCCGCTTATGAGGCGCGCAATAGTTAAAAAAAACACGCATAAAATCATGAAATTGTAAAGTTTGATTTAATGTCTGTTTAAAATGGGTCAAATTCGATTTCAATGGAGTGGATAAGATACAAACGTCAAACATACAGGGGAAGCTAATAAAAGTGTGTTAAAAAAAGGACAGTGCAGTCTGTGGGTGATATATTCATTAATGAGTGTTGTATTGAATCGATGAATAGAAAATACATTAAACAGGACAGTTATTTGTAATATAGGAGTTATATACATCGACACCACAGATCACAGAAACGAAAGGGAGATATGGTTAGGGGGCGGGGCCGGTGTTGCAGCAATATGTACAAAAAGAGAACAAACTGTAGCGGTGCTGTATACGTACGTCACTTACAATCTAGTGTGCGAACGAATTGTGTGATGACACGCACACAACGCGAAGTATTGTTTTGATTTTGTTTACTGCAGTTGTGTGCGTAAATTTTTTATGAGACACGGTTTCGTACTCAGCGCAAGCGATTGGCATCTCTCTAGATCTCTATGATCTACACTAATATTATAAAGAGGAAAACTTTGTTTGTTTGTTTGATTGTAATGAATAGGTTCATATAAACTACTGGAGCGATTTTAAAAATTCTTCCACCATTCGAAAGCTACATTATCCACGAGTAATATAGGCTATATATTATCACGCTAAGACCAACAGGAGCGGAGCCACGCGGGTGAAACCGCGCGGTACAGCTAGTTGTTTATAAAATTAAATTGTAAAACTGACATGATTAAAAAGAGCAACTATGGAGTAAGGAGTTTCTTGCCGGTTCTTCTCCATAGATACTGCTTTCCGAATCGGTGGTAAATGTTAAAAATATGTAATAACGTTTCAAAATTGATTCTCGAAGAAGTCTAATTGAATAAATAAATGTTTGAGTTTGAGTTTAAAATAATAAAAGAGAATAGAAATTTTTTTTTTGGTCCTAATTTTTTTTAATGATCTATTAAATGAGTTTTATGAGTAATGAGTTTTTAATGAGTAATGAGTTTTAAATTAATATATCACTTATATCGTATTAGTGGGTGAATCCGCGGGCGGACAGTTTGTAATATATAAGTGTAATACTCACTATTACATATCTCCAATAATTCTATACTCCGTGCCGTGATGGGCGTTTTGATATCGGCCAAGGGTGATCCGCGATGTGGTACTGAATAGAACATGAAGCCGAGGCTGTTCTGGTAGAGAGATGACCTTCTAGATGGTTCTATGTGTTCTGGAACATAAAATAAAATATAAATAAACTAGATTTCCGCCCGCGGCTTCGCCCGCGTTTTCAAAGGAAAACCAGCATAGTTCCCGTACCCGTGGGATTTCTGGGATAAAACTTATCCTATGTCATAATATTATGTGTTAATCCAAGTTACCCTCTGTATGTGTGCTAAATTTCATTGTAATCTGTTCAGTAGTATTTGCGTGAAAGAGTAACAAACACACACACAACCTCACAAACTTTCGCATTTATAATATGTATTAAGTAGGATAACATATTTGTAAGTACTGTGTGACAGTACAGGGTTTTGTCGTTAAATCAGATATGTAAAAAGGTAAAAAAGTGTTATTCAGAATGAAATAAATAAAAATTGATCAACTTAATTTCAGATACGTTAAAAAAACTGAATGACTTCTTTAGATTATAGCATAAATTGAATTATTTTTCATAAAAAATCAAATAAAAAAAATATTTTCAAAAAAATTCTTAAGTAGATATTTCTATGTAATTACTTCTAGAACAGTGAAACAGCGAATGACTGTATTTGGATGATATTTGACATAATGATAGATTATTAGCTGGATTAGAACTTTTGATCCTTTTTAATTTATATCCATACTAATATTATAAATGCGAAAGTAACTCTGTTTGTCTGTCTGTTACTCAATCACGCCTTAAGGGGCCATCCATAAAGTACGTCACATGTAAAGAGGGGGGGAGGGGGTCGACAAAGTGTGACATGGTGTGACAAGGGGTGGGAGGGGTCCAAGTTTCGTGACATCACATTTAAAAAATCTAGAGGTACTAATCGCTTAATTTGAAATATAAATTAAACTAAAAAATATGTCCAACTCTATCTTTAGGGCAATACGGTTTAAATTGTTTTGTTGACAATTTTATATTTATTCATTAGTTTATTTTTTGTTATTGTTTCAAATATTTCATATTATGTTGATTTCATAAAAAAGTTACTTAATTTAAATGGAAATAAAACTATTTTGAAACTGCTGTTTTAATTTAATAATTTTTCGATGTTAAATTGCAAAACATGTGACGTCACACTAGGGAGGGGGGGGTCTTAGAAATGTGACCACCTGTGACAAGGACGGGGGGGTGCTCAAAAACTCATGAAATTAGTGTGACGTACTTTATGGATGGCCCCTAACTACTGAACCAATTTGCATGAAATTTGGTATAGAGATATTTTGATACCCGAGAAAGGACATAGGCTACTTTTTAGCCCGGGACATAGGATAGGTTTTATACCGGAAATCCCACGGGAACGGGAACTATGCGGGTTTTTCTTTGACTGCACGGGCGAAGCCGCGGGTGGAAAGCTAGTTTTTAATAAGTAATTTTACTTCCATAAGAAAATAATTACCAATTAAATATCAGGGATTCTCTCTAATAATTATTAATTTAATTATACGTATAAAAAAACATACTTTACCTTCATTAAAATCCATTTCATCATTATTTTTAACAAGTCTTTCATTCTTCATACATTTATCATTATCACAATTAATATTTATCATTTCATTATTTAAATTTTCATTCATTTCATTTTCTGTTCTATCATTATCTTCATTTATTTCATTTTCTTTGGTTATTTTCATATATGCATCATATGCTGAAATGAAAAAGAACCAAAATATTAATTTTAGAGTAGGAACAAAAAAAGAGCGTGTGTGCCGAGCACACGTGTCAGAAGTGAAACTTCTTTGGCAAGATTTGCAAGGCAAGATTCTTGACTGACCGGTTGGCTTGGTTGGTAGTGGCCCTGCCTTCCAAGCCAGAGGTCGTGGGTTCGATTCCCACCCGGGGCAAATATTTGTGTGACGAACAAAGATGTTTGCTCCGTGTCTGGGTGTTAATTATCTATATAAGTATTTATTTAAAATTATATATGTATGTTTATCAGCCATCTGGTTTCCATAACACAAGCGAAAAGCTTAGTATGGGATCAGATCGTGCCGTGTGTGAAAATTGTCCCGAAATATTTATTTATTTTATTTATTTATTTATTTATTTAAAGATATATCAAAATCGTCGTACTCCATGACGTGATGGTATTGCCATGACGCGATTTTTTACTCTCAACGCACCTAAAGAAGTTTCACTTCAATAAAACACAAACGGGTTTGAAACTTTTTGTATGGACGCTGGCATATCGACCCGCCGCCATTTTGATTTTTTTTCAAAATCGCGGCGCACGATTAAAGTGGTATGTATGGATAGAGGACACATAGACGAACAAAAACTTAGGTACTTACATTTTTATGTAATGTATGTATGTTTTTAAGTAATGAATGTACCTACTTTCTTCCAATAAACTGTTTATAATAATAATCTACCTGGGAGTGATTATTTGGAGATAATATTATCCATATAGACACGTAATAAGTCAATTTTTAGTGTTTGTCGTTGTACTCATAAGTGAATATTTACCTCCAAATATCTCGGTAATGTGACGCTTTAGGGTACTATGTTCTTAGACATTTTTTGTTTGTCTATGTGTCCTCTATCCATACATACAACTTTAATCGTGCGCCGCGATTTTGAAAAAAAATCAAAATGGCGGCGGGTCGATATGCCAGAAAGTTTCAATGCCCTTTAGGAGTTATAATAAGATAAATACGAAAAAAAATGTGTGCGTGTACTTGTGTACACACGTAAGAAGTGAAACTTCTTTATGACCTAATTTTTCAAAAAATAATTTACTATATGCAACTTTACAGAAATACGTCGAATCACGCGTGGTAGGGATACTGTCACGCGTAACAAAAAAATGTTACACTAAATTTTTGACGTGACAACGTCTTATAATTCGATAAAGCCGGCTGCACGCACGAAAAAACATGACTCATGCGGCGTTACCTCGCTCTGACTCATCTGAGGCGTTCCATGTAAGGCTTGAAGTGCGAGCGAGAGCGCGGATCGAGCGACAAAGAAGCACAATCGGACGTTGTCACGTTCAACTATCGTCAGTAAACCGACTTTACAGACAACAAATTTTTTCCAACCCCGATAAAGAAGTTTCACCTTGTTTTATTTGTTTCACTTCAAAAACATTGAATAATTATATTTTATGTTTGAAAGTTGGAAGAAGAATGTAACAGCGACCAAACAGATTTGAAAATATTTACCAAAAAAGATAACCTTTAAAGTTTATCTCTGCATCTGTTTGTTTCCTGTCAATTACCTTAAAATGACTGAACCGATTTTGATGAAATGCATTTGCCAAAATCTAAAAAGTAAATACAAGTCGTATTTTCATGAATTCATGGCAAAATTTTTACTTTTTTAAATAAAACATTTTTGAAGTGAAACTTCTTTATCGGGGTTGGAAAAAAATTTAGTGTAACATTTTTTCGTTACGCGTGACATTTTTCCGTTACGCGCCATCTTTTTCTTATCCCTACCACGCGTGATTCGACGTATTTCTGTAAAGTTGCATATAGTAAATTATTTTTTGAAAAAAAAGGTCATAAAGAAGTTTCACTTCTTACGTGTGTACACTACTACACGCACACATTTTTAACATTTTTTTACCTTCACAGTATATTTGTTTAATAAATAAACCTCCTTTGGAATGTCCGACCCAAATAATGGGTTTCTCACCTACTCCGAGATCTAAAAGTTGTGACGTCATTTGTTCAGCCCTTTCGTGTAGTCGTAACCTGAAATTAAACAAATAATCTATATATTATATAAAAGAAAGTCTGTACGTTCCAACACTTATAACTCGAGATCTGCTGTACCAATTTTCATGGTTTTGGATTTGTTGGATTTGTCACCGCCCAGAATAGCAGAATAAATCATAAAAACAACAAAAACTAGACGAATAAATATTTTCCCAAAATTTTGATTTTCGTACCTACATGTCAATCATTAGTTGTCAATGGGAACTATATTTTCTATCACCAAAATTTATATTTGTCATCAAGTTGTATCACCTAATAAATACACCACTATTTTTTAATCAGTACATAAAATTTTACAGGGTGTTAAGTACCTTTAACCAATCATATTTGTGTAAGAAATAATTAAAAACACTAACAAACAGAAATGTCCCAAAATTGTCCACATAAATATGTAAAAATTGTTAAACCTATTCTTAGTCAATGACCCACACTAGGTATTGTGTTGTAATTTTCTAGCGTACGATTTCGAATAGGTCCGCTGGACAGCTCCATTGATAAATTCCGGCAAACTCGCGTCGAAGCTCGCCATCCTTCACCCCGCCACCCCCTTTCCCTCTGTGGCCTGCGCCCGCGTCGCAGTTCGCAGTTCGCAGTTCGCACCCCAACGCCGAACGCGTTGCGACAACGGACAAACAGTGCCTAATTGTTAGCGGAAGTGAAAACTTGCTTTTTTTCGTCGCGTTTGTTTACGTTTTTCCTGGTACAATATCATATCAATTCATATCACGGGATTATGTACTTATGCTTCGTGCGTTCTTTTTGAGTGGAGAAAATGCGAGTGCAGCAGTACGTATGTACAGATAATAGTACCCGAGTCCCGAACGCTCGATCGCCAAATGTACGAACCGTCGTGGTAAATGCTTACCAGCAGGCGTTGTCACAAAATGCTAACGTGTTGCGGTTCATGAATTTCTCACAGCGGAGTTTGGAAGTCAGTGGATCGGTCGAGGCGGGCCTGCTGCTTGGCCTCCTCGCTCACCTGATCTCACACCCTTGGACCTCTTTTTGTGGAGTGAAATTAAGTAAACAAAAGTGAGCCGGTTAGTGTCGAACAATAATTAAAACAGCGCATATTGGATGAAGTGAAAAGACAAAAAAACATACCTACCTACTTACTTCTCTCGTTAAAAAACAATTTAATAAAACGTGCACGTCTGTGTATTGATAACGGTGGTGGACATTTTGAAGGACAATTTTATTATTGAAATACTTGTAAGGTTAGTTAAGATAAGTTAGGTAAATACCAGCTGATTCTAACTTCACACGCCAAAATCGTTTTTTCTTTCAATACAGATTAGGTATTGTTAAAACAGCTGATTCTAATTTCTTAAACACGCCAAAATCGTTTTTTCTTTCAATACAGAGTAGGTATTGTAAAAAACAGCTGGTTCTAACTTCTTAAACACGCCAAAATCGTTTTTTCGTTCAATACAGATTAGGTATTGTAAAAAACAGCTGATTCTAACTTCTTAATTTATACGTCAAAATTCGATTTTGATATTGTTTGTTTTGTAATTGCATACCTACGTACCTATTTAATTTATTGTAAAAAAGTAATTATTCCGGTCCTAAGCCCGGATGAAGTATGAAGGGGAGATTTGAATTTAGGAAATTAAAATAAATAAAGTTAGTAACTACATCTCTTGTTTCATTTTATTGCCCAAGGTTAGGTAATACTATCAATGAATAAGTGAATGAACTCTGCAATGTGTCTATGATTTTAGTGAGACTTTCTTAAATAAACAAATGATTATATCTTTGCTATCTATCGATATTATGTAATTCTAACATCATGATCACGATAATAAAGTATTCGCTAATATGTCCTTAAAGTTTTTGTACTGATTTAAAAATAGTGGTGTAGATCTATCACCACGAAATATTTTCGTTCTCAGATAAACAAAAATTGTTCCCAGGTATGAATTATCAAATTAATGTTAATATTCGTGTAAAATAAGAGATCGATAACCAATAAAATTATATTGCATTACATGAATATAAACTTCGTTCGTATAATAACAGTTTAGTTACTTAAATAATAGCTCTGTGCTCAGAATGGTAGATCTGTCACCAAATAAATAGATTATCGATCCCTGACTGCGACTCCTTTTTATTTGATATTTTGTAACCAATACAGTAGTAACATTTTATTTCGTTCAGATATTAAATTAATAGTATTCGTTACCAATTTAATACATCAATTTATAATTTAAATGAAAAAATGATCAAAGGGGCGGAGACAAATTGGCGCGCATTAAAAATTGACTTTAAAGATTGATTGAGAGAGATGCAAGTTTACTTCATTCGCGATTTCACGTTCACGATTATTGTTTTTTAACAATAAATATTGATTATTTTAATTTTAATTAAGTGTTTTATCTACAATTATGCTAGCCATAACTCATAAGCCAGCTATTTTAAACCAGCGCTGATTGTTCTGTGGCACTTAATTATTTTAAACAATAAATATTGATTATTTTGACTCTATTTTTTTATTTGAACTTAAGGTGACTAGTAGAGCTAAACGCGAGTTTGCTGCTAAATTATAATGCTTTAAAGTATATGATTAACTGCAGTAAAAAATCTCAGATAAATATATGATATTCTTCAGGATATATACTAGCTAGATAGTGTGTTGAAAACACAATACAACTTATTTTACTCGATAGAAAAAAAACACAAAGGTACCTCTAAAAAAATCTTTTGATGCTTAAAAAACATACTAAACTACATGCAATCATTCTGTTTTTTCGGCAAATAATTCTACAAGCAACATACGAAGATAATACTGTGTTATTTTTTTAGTCCAATCAATAGATTCCGTGTAAATCGCAAATTCTTATTCCCAAACCAAAAACGTACGCATGTGTGCGTGAACGCCTGTGTACCGATTTAGGTCCCACCCAGTGCCCCGCCTGTAGTTGCAGGCGGCGTTGACACCACTGAAAGGGGCCGTCGCCCCGAACAGTTACCCCGAGGCCTCTGAAGGCCTGCGTGGAAGACCCGGCGATATGACTAGTACTAGCAAACATTACGAAAAATAAAGGACA
This sequence comes from Colias croceus, assembly GCF_905220415.1. Classification (NCBI taxonomy): domain Eukaryota; kingdom Metazoa; phylum Arthropoda; class Insecta; order Lepidoptera; family Pieridae; genus Colias; species Colias croceus. The sequence goes on along the minus strand of NC_059559.1, from coordinate 2,249,756 downwards.
ATTTTTGGAGGTCCTAGGCCTTTGCCTCGGACCGGAATTTAATCAGATATACGTCACTTATGTTATTTATTTATTGTCTATATTAATATTATAAAGCTGAAGAGCTCAGGAACTACTGGTCCGATTTGAAGACAAATTTTTACACTCTTTCGGTGTTAGATAGCCCATTCATAGAGGAAGGATATAGGCTATAATATATCATCTCGCTTAGACCAACAGGAGCGGAGCACTGCGGGTAAAACCGCGGAACACAGCTATAGGTAAACCAGAATCTGATGGCAATTAGGGAAATCAAAATTTTGAGTGTGCAACCCTAGGGAAAATGGACTGAACGATCTTGATACTGCTTATTTTTTATTTTGTCCTCGATATCATTAGTCACATTACATAAGTAGACAATACTGTACTTAATAATGAGATATCCACTCAATATTATGTAGGTACATACTTACACATATTACTTTCATATATTATTATTTACACATACCTATATGACGTGTATATTCATTATCATTATGCCATGTGAAAATATAGATGTAATGATAATGCAGATCAAAACTAGATTGCTTATAATTTTTTATAAAATAAAATAAAACTAAATTTATTTTCGTAAGTATTAACAGGTACACACATTATATAAAAATAACTACGTTAAAAACAACCGACTTCAAAAACGCAAAAGTAAAAAATAAAAAAGATTTGATATTATTAATTACTACATATTATTTAGATGTGCTATTTACTAAAAAGGTTTGATGTCGGTGCACGGGCTTAATACTAAGTGCTTAGTGTTTGGCACCGACTTCAAACCTATTTAATAAATAGCACATCTAAATAATATGTAGTAATTAATAATATCAATTTTTTTATTTTTTACTTTTGCATTTTTGAAGTCGGTTGTTTTTAACGTAAGTAGTTATTTTTATTTAATACTTTTTAGTGTAGGTACTTTTCAACACGAATCAAATGAGCCCAAACTCGATAAAGTTGAGTCAATATATTACTGAGTTCCTATGGCCACCTTCCGATTCCATCATCAAATCAGCTCTATGACATGATAATGTTTCATCGCTATCCAATTTACATACGTATACAAAATTTCAGCTCAATCGGTTACCGGGAAGTGAATCAAAGTTACTTGCTACATTTCAATTAAGTCATCGAGTACAGACAAAAATGCTCATAAAATAAAAACTACCGGGCCTATCCAAATAATTTTTATGGGACCAATTCGAAACCATCCCGCATCGAACAAAAAAAGAATCACGTAAATCGGTTCAGAAACCTCGGAGTAATCGGTGTACATACATACAAAAAAAAAATTATACCGGCCGAATTGATAACCTCCTCCTTTTTTTTGACGTCGGTTAAAAATTGACTTGGACAGCTTGGACTTGACGAATAGCCGTATTGGAAACTCCTGTAATAAGATTTCATAAAATTATATTGTAATCAACAAACAATATCATAAGTACTTATAGTCCTTTTCACCTATGATGATTCCTGTGACACTTCATTGTGTTCCGAATTACGTATTTTATGTTTAAAAAGCAAAAATAATTTTAGTGCATAATACTTTTATTTTAAGGCGGCATTCGAGGACTGCCGCGGTAAAGCTATTGCATAGCATGCCTTCAAGCCACACCTCCGAGCCCGTCGGAGTGGGGAGCGTGAGGTATTTTCGTTACGGAATTTCTGGATTCGGTCCCCGCGCTCAAGGCCCGCGATAGAAGCTATGCAATAGCTTAAAATAAAATAAAATAACACAAAAAAATAATACCTACGCAATTCGTGTATACTTGAAATGGGACGTTGAAAAATTATAGAGTTGGGAAATCATATAATCGACGCCCATCTTGTGATCGTTTGTCAATCGCGTCAATCGTCTAGGTACGAGTCCGTCAGCCTTGTATACAAGTTTCATTTTTATATTGATACTGATACTTTACGTGGTATTCTGTTATTATATTACTAATTGTTATTGTTCACTTTTTACTAAGATTCCTTAGTTATTTGTTGGCGAAATGCCGAAATAACTAATTTTCGTCCTTTATTCAAATTATATATGTCGCCCAATCCTACCTGTGCTGCTTGCATGACTCCAGTGACCGATGACAATCGCTTAACATGCTCAAACAAAAATTGTAAGAAAATATTCCACATCCCTTGCATTGGAAATTGTCCTGTCGGAGATGATAATTTTATTCATTGGATCTGTCCAGAATGCCAGGCTCTTAGTAAGAAAGGTGGAGATAATTCTACTACCCCGGCACGGGCCAACACGCTTGTAGAAAATAGTCGTAAACGAAAAAAAGTGGAACATCTTAACAGCCCGATTACCCAGGCATCCAATGAAATTTCCAATTCCTCATCCGACGTGCAAGTTCTAACAGAAGAAATTCGCCTTCTTCGTGAGATTGTGTTGAATTTTAAGAGCGACTTGGCAAGTTTTGTGTCCTCTCTTGCTCTTTGTGAAAGGAATCTGGAAGAAATAAAAGCTGTTCATGCCACAAAAATACAAGAGCTTGAAGAAAGACAACGTGAAAATGCTGAACTTAAATCTACAATTATTTCTTTACGCCAAGAGCTTGATTTTCGTTCACAAGCATTCTTAATAAATGAAGTGGAAGTAATAGGCATAGAGGAGGAATCATCTGAAAACCCCATTCACTTAGCTATGACGACGGCCAACAAAATAGGATTAAATATCACGGAAACCGATCTTGACAACGTTACTAGAGCAGGTCCACGCCTACACGTTAAAGACTCGAATTGTGATTCCAGTAATGTGGCTCAGCCTCGTCCATTAATAATCCGCTTCACTCGCAAAATCGTTTGCGATTTGTTCCTAAAAGCTGGAAGATCACGTCGAACATTGCATAGTAAGGACATTGTAGGACATGGACCGGAGCGAAAAGTCTACGTAATAGATAGGGAGGCGAGGTAGCTAAATGGCGTAATTAAACGGCGCCGTCGAGACTTATCAAAATCGATAGATAAAATAATTTCGAAAAGAAAAGCTTCTATGGTAAAAACCATTTTAGCGGTGGGTTTGGCGTGTACGGATTTTCAAAAATGTAAAAAAAAATAGTTACTTGGGCATTCTCGAGCGCGTCAGATATTCATACTACGTATGCCCCAAGTGCCTCTGATAACAACGGTATACTAATCTGCCGGTTTGCGTGGTGGGGCTAGGCATATTAATTCGTCAAAAATGCACAAAAAAAAAATTTACTCGAGCGCGTCAGATTTTCGGAAGGGGTGTTAAGTAGGCCCCAAGGAAGCTCCCCTTAAAAAAACTGACGATTTCGGCGTGACGATAAGTTACGATGAATTTTTGAAAATGCAGAAAAAAAAGTCCTTTTGAAATACTCGAGCGCGTCAGATTTTCATACTGGAGGTTTATCTCGGTCTCCTGAAAGCATATTTTCTTAATCTGACAAAAATGTTGGTGGGTTCTCTTAATCTGACCGAAAAAGGTTTGAGAGTTTCTTTTTTTTAATCATCGTTATTTCATATCAATTTTTCTTAACACCCTCAGTTTTCGAGATATACTCAAAAAACCGGGAGTTTGAGTTTTTATGATGCTTCAAGTCAAAAAGTTTTAACTTTGGACAAAAATGTCAAGAGACCTTTTTTGTGTAAAATAAAATTACCTTTTTTGTTTATTCAAACTTTTTTTTTTGTAAAATGTATCGTTCGCGACTTATATACTGCAACGCGTTTTTCGGAAGACGAAATGGCTCCTCCAGACTTCCGGTCACGCGGAAACCGGCAGATTTTGTAATTTTAGTAAGTTTTAGATTATATTCTTCAAAATAAAAATAAAAACAATCGCGCTCGAGAATGCCGGATTAACGTTTTTTTTTTACAAGTTCGCGACCCTATAACTTGGCGGCGTCAAGGACTTATCGTCAGATTAGTTAAATTTAGTCTTAAAACACTAAAATCAACCCCCAATATCTTAATCTGACGCGCTCGAGTATTTCAGACTATCGATTTTTTTTTACTAATCTGATCGTCTATCCTGGGCGCGCGTCACTACTTAAAGAGCTACCTAAATAGTTAACAAGGTTGTTCTATTAGGTCTAAGGTATCTCTCATATCTTAAACTGCCACGCTCGAGTATTGCAGAAAATTCCCCTCTTCGCCTCCCTATCTATAAACGAGCGTCTCACGCGTGAAAAAAGGCAATTATTTCGAGACACCAGAAGAGCAGCTACCGATGCAAACTTTAAATACTGCTGGACTAGAAATGGCTCCATTTATATTCGTAAACGTACTGGGTGTCCTGCAATCAAAATCCAGTCTAACAGCGATTTGCTTCGTATGCCTTTTCATTCTGGTGACTAGTAGTATAATTGTTCCAGTCAACTATCATAAAGCTATTTTTTGTATTAATTTGTGTACCGTGCTACTTATCTATTTGATGGGGTTATGTATGTCTATTATTGTTGTATATACTTCAAAATCTTAAACTCGCGTCAGGACACGTGACCTGATCGAAAAAGCGTAAGACGGATGGAGAGAACTCAACGTTAATAATCAAGTTTTCACTTCTGCCGGCACTCCCGGAGTGCAACCCGTCTTTTTTTTATAATTTTGTGTGCATGATTTTATGTGATTGGGAATTGTGAGAAGAAATAAATAAATGATTTGATTTGATTTGATTTTGATAACAAGGCTGATGATTTCTTACATCACTAAAGCGTTGAATGAACATTGAATGACGTTAATGAAATTTCAACCTTATTTCTATGCGTTGAGGTTCAAAGTTATATCCTATGATATATAAAAAAGCTAGATACGTTACCCGCTCTCTATTTTGGCAAGAAAAAACTCAGCTAAGTGCCCGAGTTTCACTTAGTCACGCACCATTCAGCGTCGTGGCTGGACGTTCTTTTTATATTTTAATCGGCAGTTGTTATTACGAAGTACATGAGTGAGACATGTATTATGTCTCGTGCGTGAGAGTGAAAGAGAGAACAACTGTATTGGTGATAATGCGTTAGTAAGTAGGTATGTATTAATTACGCTGTTTTTTAGTGCAATGATGTTGGCGTATGCCGCGTCTACTAGTATAATATGTCATTGGTTATATCTATCAAAAATTAACGCCCTCTGTTGTCGAGTAGCCGAATTTTTTCGTATTTGAAGTTTCTAAGCAAAAGGAAACAAAACATCTCACGTACCTAGGGATGTTATACTAAAATAAACCGTAAAGTCTTGAGTTAGGGTACATATTAAAATGCGAAATTTATTATTTAAGTTAGTTTTCATTAAAATGAAGCTGTCCAATAAAAGGCATTGTTTACTCGTGTGAACTGTCTAGTTATCGGTTTAATGTGTGGGTTTTGGCGACAGTGGTTTTCATACTAATTATGACATTATAGCACTTCTATGTGTCTTGTTATTTAGATTTCTATGGTTTGACCCTTCTTCATCGAATGTTTTTCTATACACATTATAAACAACACCTCTTGCGTGTGATAGCAGCGGCTTTTTCGACATTTTCGAAGATTTTTTTAGGCAAAATCCTAAAAATTATTCATCAACTGCGAAGTAGACAAATAATTTGTTATTTGATAGTTGTCAAATAAAGTTGCCACATGAAAATCTTTTATTTCTTAAATATAAAATATATGCCATCAGAGTCTTGGTAGACCTATAGTAACCCTTATAATAGCCAATAATATCGCTTCAAACCACAGAACAGTAAAAACAAGTAGAAGTGTGATGTGGGCGTGGCCCACGTGTCACTAGTAACTAGTAAGATAAGATCACCTTACTTGGTCTCAGTTAAGTTGTGCGCAGAAAAATATTCGAGTCGGTTGTCAGCTGTCAAACCTTTTTTCCATATTTATTCATTAATTAGGGCGTGTTGTTCGGTATTAGGGTGGAAAAATGATAGCAGACAAAATAATATCAGCAATGGAGGCATTTCATACCATCGGTAAGTCTTATTTTAATTTATTTTAAATATATTTTATGTTATAACTTCGCTTGTCGTAATTTGTCAAAAATTTATAAAAATATTAAGTCAAAAGCCTTAGATTACAAAATAAAGTACAGATGGAGCATGACAACCGCCCGTCGCCCTTGTCAAAGAAAATACGAAATCAAAAACAAATACGTCGCTGCACCAGTGCTATAGCGCATATAGTGTCATGCAATACGTCAAAAAGGGTTTGCAATTTTAGTAAAAAAATGCCGTCTTGTGAGTTGTGATACTAAAACGCTGTAAAATTTGTTCCCGAAAACAAAAAAAAAGATAAAACATCGTTTCACAGGTTTTCTGTAGATAATTTGGCTAATTTATTTCTTTAATACGAATAATAATTTTACAGATATGAAGGAATACAAAACTTCAACGTATGTTGCCAGTATTTTGAAAATGAATTTGCCATTTTTATTGGTAAAACGGTAAAATGGTTAAAAGATCTTCAGGGTATAATGCTGTTGGATTTTTCGATCGTGAATGTGATTATTTGTATAGTGCACTAAAGGTTCATGATAATTATTAGATTATTTTAATAAGCATAATACAATATTTTGTTACTTTTATAAAGCTTAAAAACGTCATAGTCGTTTTCGTTAGCGATTTAATTTATGTGAACTCCATGATGGATATGATGAAAATAAAATGTCCCGTATTCTCGACTAAAAACTACCGCTATTCGTATTCATATATTATGAAAAATAAAAAATAATATAATTATTATAGTTAATATTGAAACTTTTTTTATGTAATTTATTTAATAAAAAATTGAATACAATTATTTTGTCCATATATAACTTTAGTAGGCAGGTACGTCTTTATGTAATAAAAGAATTTAAATAAAAATTAAAACTTGACTTCTCATTTATGTATATAGCCTACGTCACTACCGCCACTAACATAATAATTCAGATCATTGCAATGAAACCTCACAACTCAAAATCGGTCCAACGGTTTATACTGCAGGGCGTGTCAAAGAAATATTCATCCATAAACTCGAAAAACATAACCCTCTTTTTTCCGTAGTCGGGGAAAAATTTGGGAAATTTTTCAATATCTGGCAACATTACACGCATACAGAAGCACCGTGTACGTACAGTGCAGCGGCGAAATGACAGCACACATAGCTTTATTGAAAATGACGATAAATTATTCGGTTTAGTTCGGCAACGCTCCATCTGTCTTTTATTTTGTAATCTAAGTCAAAAGCAAACAAGACTTTCTGGAATATTATTGCAATTATAAACAAACGAATGTCGGTTTAGTGATGGTTGTAGGGCATATCGACAGTATCGATACTTTAGAAAAGACAAACATTATAAATATTAAATTTTATTTTATTTTTCCTTAGCTTTCATTTATCCAATTTATTTATAGATTTCCCAAAGAGGCTAATTTAAAAGAGAAATGGATAAATGCAACGTGACGAGTTAACTGGATGCCGAACAGCACTAAGAAGTCTAACAAAGGCCGCCGATACATCAAACCTACGGCAGTTCCAAGACTTAAAATAATGCATATTTTCTGTTTGTATTTTGTAAATATAGATTAATACTATTCTATTCCGTTTTTTATTTAATAATAATAATATGAAAAGACGTACTTAGTAGTAATAAACATACTCCAAAATGTGACACATTATACTATACTCATATAGAAAGAAAAAAAAATGCACAAAAAAATATTTATTTGTGAATTATCGATAACAAGGATGACATCCCTTAGAGCATAGCATCAGGTTAATATCAAGTTAATGTCATTAATGTAGAGTGACACAAATTCCAACCTTATATCTATGTGTTGAGGTTCAAAGTTATATCTATCGAAAACTAACGCCCTCTGTTGTGGAGTAGCTGAATGTTTTCGAATTTGGAATTTCTGAGCAAAGAGAAACAAAACAGCTAATATACCTAGGGATGTTATACTAAAATAAACCATAAAGTGGTGCGTTAGGGTACATATTGAAATGCTGAATTTATAACTTAAGTCAGTTTTTACTCAAATTAAGCTGTCCAATCAAAGGCATAGTTTACTTGTAGTGTACTGTATAACTATCGGTTTAAATGTGTGGGTTTGGCGACACTGGTTTTCATACTAATTATGACATTATAGCACTTCTATTTGTTTTTAATGTTCTGTGCTTCAAACACTACACGCTTCGAACTCAAACTCAAACATTTATTTATACAATTAGGCTACTTTTAGAAGCACTTTCGAATCGTCATTACATATTTTTAACATATTTACCACCGATTCGGAAAGCAGTATCTATTAGTAGGGGAGCCCAAGAGGGGATTTTGGGATTTACTCGAGCGCGTCAGATTACTATAAGGGACGGTACCTTAGCTATTCATTAGTACCTCTAGTCAATATGAGCAGTTATGGTTGGTGGGTGCGCTCAGGGGCCCCGCTGGAAAATTTGAATAATCCATAATTCCCTAAGGTTGAGCTCGAATCGTCAGATTAGCGAAATGGGGACTTCTTATATTGTAATTAACCCCCCCATATATTAATCTGACGCGCTCGAATAATATTACTTTAATTTTTTACCCTTTCTTCATAGCGATTAAATCGCCACTTAAATCGTCAGATTAACGTATACTATTTTTCAGTGACGTCCTGGAGCATGCAAAATATCAATATCTAACGCGCTTGAGTATTTCCAAGCCAATTTTTTTCTTTTTTAAATTAAAAAAAAATCAAAAAACCCTTCCCCACCGCTAAAAGTGAAAACATTATAGGACCTTTTTTTCTCGCTATGGTCTAATCTACCAATTCTAATAGGTTCCCGTGACGCTCGAGTAAATCCACATTTAGCATCCTGGGCTCCCCTACTATATAGAGAAGAACCGGCAAGAAACTCCATAGTTGCTCTTTTAAAATCATGTCGATATTACAATTTAATTTTACATAATAATATGTAACTTATAATATCTTACTACATAATATATCGTAATATGCCAAAGAACTGTCCTGTGGTTCTTACGCGACAACGTGGCGACAACCCTTCATGGATTTTCATCCATGTATTCCTTACCTAATTATATTCGTCCATGCCTAAAGCTGTAATAGGAATATATTTTTTACTTAATTTTTAAATTAAATTTTAGCACTACTGAACTCTTTAATACAATGAGGAATTCTGTTGTAAAGCGTATACCTTTACCCATAAATGAATTTTTAACTTTAGCTAACCGGTAAAATGGCATTTCAATTTAATTTCTGTTCAAACTTCAAACCACAGAGTACCTACATTATTATAACTGAGTATAGAGCAAGTATAGAGTCTTCAGCGACATCTATTACGCAATGTTCGAACTACTACTCATTACCTAGCAGGCCCTGTCAACTCTGTTCTACAAAATGTTGCTAGGAGGGGTCTTATACGTGATAGAGATAACGATAGTGAAAACAGGGATAGCAATATATTTTCTGTCAATTAAAAAATACACTTCCGTTTAAAAAAACAATTTATTTATTTTATTACAAATACTTGGTTAAAATCTTGGAAATAATTATTATAAATTATATTTTTTTTATAGATAAATAACGGAATAAGTTATTCACCTTCTAAAGAACAATTTAAAATATAAATTATATTTCGTGTCATGAAGAGGTAACACTAAATTAAAAATGTCTGCCCGCCAGTATATTTTCAGTTATGTTTTGAATGTTCTTGAATGTTTAAAACTTTAATTGAAACTATACATATTAGTTTTGATTTCTCCTGCATTAAAACGTTGAGTCGAGCATCCTGTTCCTCCGTTGTAGTGTTTTGACGAAGTCAAGTATTAATTTGTGAGATATAGACTCTAGTTCTGAGAAAGTGACTCTTGTTTTTGTTGTTCTAAAATGGGTTCCAACAAAGAAAACACGAGGACGTGTTGCAAGTGTGGATCTTCAAGTGCCAAAGATCCCAATATTACATTATATCGCTTTCCTAACCCTGGCCCTAGAAATAGCTTACGGTAAGTACCTTCCCACTGTAATGAATATTTCAGGCTGGGCTTTATAAATAAATAAATAAAATACTAACAACACATATTAAACTAACCATGCTTATTGAACTCTTACTATACTCTACTAATGTGCTGTTAATGATTTTTCAGTTGTGAATTATGGTCCAAGTATTGTTTTCCCAATGAAGCCTGGGCTTCTCCAAACTTCCAAAGGGAACTACATTCCAAACACAAAATGTTGTGCAGTAAACATTTCAGAGCAACATGTTTTTATAACAAAAAGTTATTTAAAACTGCAGTACCTGATGTAGAAACTGAAGAGGTAGGTTGTTTTTATAGTAATTTAATCCATTATACTTGTAACTATAGATTATAATAGAATGTAATCATTTGTTCGTCAAATATGTCAAACATTTAAACAACACTTTCAGTCTGGATAAGTAGAAAATCATGTTATAGCCTTAGCTGTGATTTCCAGTAAATTAAAGTATGTATAAAAAAGAATTAGTACCTGCCTTAACTTGTCATATAATTATGTTATATTCCTTTTGTAATCCATATCATGTACCTACTTATAACTCAGGCCCCGGAATCACAGACACAATAGAAAATCTATTGTGTCGTGGACCAATCGGGCCGCTTGGGGCTCAATGGGTTAATATTTTCTTGATATTTGTGTAATTTAATATGAAAAACAGTATGTAGATAAAGCGTTAAATAAGAAATAATTCTTGTTCTGATAAAAAAGATGTAAATAATTTTAATTTTTTTTTTATTACCATTAGATTCTGGGTTTGATACCTTAGTTGGCAGAAGTGTTTAAGGTTTCTCTCAAAACAAAAAAACACAACAGCCAAAACTTTTAGTGTATGTGTCATGCAGACTTCAAGTAATTAGAACATGAGCAGTTTAATTATATTTTTTTCTCTTAATTTCAGACTTCTACAAATATCTCTGATACAAATGATATTTTTCTGCATATTGCTGGCACATCTAAAATGGGTCTTCCTGTTTTGGAATCTCACTTGGATATCCCAAATCCTCCTTGTGCACAAAATAAGCTTGAAGTATGTCAAGGAACTTCCAAAATGAAAGAACGACTATTAAAAATGAAGAGAAAAATTAACAAAATTTATAGACTTGAGAAAAGCATAAAGCATTTAAAAAATGAGACATTTTTAAATGTTTTGAGGAAAAATGAGACAGTCACAGAAATTCTGCAAACAAAAGTAACTCCCACTTTTGCCTTATTACTCCAAGGAGAACTGCAGAATTTTAAAAGAAAATCTAGGGGTCGTCGTTGGAATTTGGACGAGAAAATAATTGCACTGGGGCTGTACAAAAAGTCCCCAACTTGTTACAAATTATTAAGAAGAATGATTTGCCTGCCTGCTCCTAGTTCACTCAAGTCATTGTTAAATAAATTTCAAATGAATGCTGGACCAAATAAACAAATTTTGCAAATTTTGAAAAAGTATTCCAAATCCTTGCTGCCATCTGAGAGGGAATTCACTCTTTTATGGGATGAGATGTCCATCAGGAAACATTTGTGGTACAACCCAAAGGAAGATGTAATTGAAGGCTTCCAAAATCATGGAACGCAAGGGAGATTTTCACAAGTGGCTTCTCACGCCCTTGTTTTTATGGTGGTGGGCATCCGAAAAAAAGTTAAACAGCCAGTGGCATATTATTTATCATGTGGCTCTGTGACAGCAGATAGATTGTCTGTATTGATAAAAGAGGTAAGCATTCATTTAAAGCTATAACATAAGTAATATTAATAAATAACATGTTATAAAAGTTAGTTTATTGGTCCCGGGTGTGATTCCCAGGTTGAGTGGTGTTATTTTGTTTTCCTATTCGAAAATTATTAGTAACAGAAAGGATTCTGGATATGTCCCCGGTTAATGGCAATAGGCTCACCACTCAATATTTATCTTTCATGCAAATTTACATAATAGATTAAAGTGTTTAAATTGTTTCAGGTTTTAAGCTCTTGTTTTGATGCCGGGTTGAACATTTGTGTCTCTGTTTGTGACATGGATGGAGTGAACAAGAGAGCTCTCTGTCTCTTGGGAACAACTGCAGAGCATCCTATAATTAAAGTGGGTGAACATGAGATTGTCAGTATATTTGACACACCGCACTTGCTTAAGTGTTTTAGAAATTGGTTTTTAAAATACAATATAAAATTCATGACTGATATAACATCTGAAAACAGACAAGGAATTGGTAAGTTATTTATTTGTTAGCAGATAATAATAGAACCTACAGCTAGAATAACCTTGTTTGACATGATAAATACATATCAAACATTCTACCACATTACATACATTATGTAGGAAAGTCGATGGTCTTTTGCTTACCTATATCTAAAAGCAAAGGACTAGATAATGTTAACTAACATTTCCTACTTACTTGTTTAGCAAAAACTGCAAGTAAATAAACGAAATAAACAATATGAATAATAATGTATTTTTTCAGGAATCGCCAAATGGAGCCACATCAAACTGTTTTATCAATTGGATAACAGTAATCCAAATTTTGTGTTTGCACCTTCTTTGAGAGAAGAACACCTTAACCCAAACTCCAAACAATAAATGAAGGTGAAACTTGCTGCACAAGTTTTAAGCCACTCTGTAGCAGCTGGAATGTATTCAAAAATAGCCACGGGTAAGAAAATACATTTTACAAAATTTTTTGCTTAGTTTGTATATACTACTTATTTGGCTTATAGAGGTATGAAATGATATTTTTCTCTGATCATGCCTGATGACGCATAATTACTTGTTACTTCTATCTATTTGTATAGAATAGCTATGACCAGTTACTGTACAAGCCTTTACTAACATACCAATGACAAATAGTTTCATATTTAAATGATGACAACATAATTGGAATGAATATGTGATTGGAGTAGGAATTGTTTTAAAAAGGAACATAATGGAAAATCTATATATATATATATATAAAACTCAAAGGTGACTGATATAGTGATCTATCATTGCACAGCCCAAACCACTGGACGTATCGGGCTGAAATTTGGCATGCAGGTAGATGTTAGGACGTAGGCATCCGCTAAGAAAGGATTTCCCGAAATTCTTGCAGGAACGGGGAAATACGGGGATGCACGTACAAAGTCGTGGGCGGAAGCTAGTATGACATATTATTGTGTTAGTTATACATACATACTTCTATTTTTTTCTAAATTTGGATATGTGAATTTTCAGGAGACATGCCGAGTGACGCTACTCAGACAGCTAACTTAATAGCAAAAATGGACATGCTATTTGATAGTGTAAACGCAAATACGCCAGATCTAAGAAGAGGCAAAAAGTTTTCAACAAACATAAAAGAAAATACAGAACACATAGCGTTATTCCGAGAGATGAAAGAAATTTTTAAAAATTTAGTTTTCCTACAATGTAGAAATCAACCACCTTCTAAAGAAGGCTGGATATGGACCCTTAATGGGTTAGAATTAGTCTGGCATTACATGTCAACGAAACATAAAGCTATTAAAAGCCTCTCGACAAGGCGAATTCAGCAGGATCCATTAGAAAATTTATTTGGCTGCATAAGAGCAAACTGTGGATCAAATATTAATCCCACAGCAAGCCAATTTGTTGCGGGATTAAAAACTGCTGTACTCAGCAATACGGGAAATATGGGAAGTGGGAATTGTGAAATTGACGACAATGAAGCAATATTAGGCAACTTCAAGGATTTGCTAAAACCAGCCACAGACATATTATCAGCTACAAACTCAAACTCAAACATATTTTTTAATTTATTAAATGATCATGACATTTATTCTTCCATTGAGGGAAAAACTGAAGAAGCCAATGGCGAAATGCAAGCTTGTGCATATGTCTGTGGCTTTATTGTAAAAAATCATAAGAACAATAATTGTCATTAATGCAAAAAAATATTTGTTTCTAATACACAAGAGGAAGTGCACAATTTTATTGAGTTCAAAAACTATGAAACAATTAAAAAGTCACTCATATATGCCTCGAAGGACTTAATAGATTTTGTTGAGAAAAGTGCAACAATAATGAATAATTTCCTTGAGACAGGCATATAAAGAGGACATTAAGAAAAAAATTATAAGTATATTAAAAAGTACTGTAAATTGTGACTTCCTCCAAAGCTGCTCATTGCACATAAATGAAAACATAGAGTATTTAATAAACAGTGTTTTTTATATATGTGTCAAAAGATATTGTGTAGTTAGAAACAGATCTTTTGCCAAAGAGGCTGCTGCGTCCAGTCTTAAAAGAAAAATGAATATTATTTTACATAGATAAAATCAGTGTGCCTGACTCTAGCAGGAAAAATTGTTGTAGATTGATTTGAATATAGTAAAAAATTAGAGCACTATCTCCTGTAAATATGCGCGAAATTAAAAAATGATGCTTGTATGTAACCATTTCGGAAATAAATTTAACTGCCAATTCTGCTGGAGTGACGCTGTTCCACAGGAAGATTTTTAAATGAGCGTAATGTATATTAGAAAATAGCTTTTTTGTATGTACAAAAAAGTGCGAGAAAAATGAAATTTGGGCGGCTTACAGTTTTAGAGTTATGAAGTTTCCCGCTGGGGTAATTTGCTGAAACAGTTGATTATGCTATCTTGGCTTAAACATAGATAAGTAGCTCTGAATTTGTGACATAATATTTTCGTGCACTTTTCTGTACAAAAAAAGCTGATATACATTACATACTCTAATATTCTGATATACATTACATACTCCTCCGATTGCTCGTTTAAAAATCTTCCCGCTGGAACAGCGGTACTCCAGCAGAATTATTCTTTTTTTTTATTTCGCACACATTTACAGAAGATAGTGCTCTAATCCTACAAATCCCAATCCTACTAATAATATTAAAAGTGCCAAAGTTTGATGTGATGTGATGGATGTATGTTTATGTGTAGGTGTGTATGATTGTTACTCTTTCACGCAAATACTACTTAACCGATTACAATGGAATTTAGCACACATATAGAGGGTAACTTGGATTAACACATAGGATAGGTTTTATCGCGGAAATTACATGGGAACGGAAACTATGCGGGTTTTTCTTTGAAACCGCGGGCGGAAAGCTAGTAATATAAATGCGAATGTTTGTGAGGATGGATGGATGTTTGTTATTCTATCACGTAAAAGCTACGGAACCGATTTCAATAATATTTGATATATAGGTAGCTGAAGACCCCGAATACGAAAGGCTACTTTTTATCCCGGAAATCCCACAGGGACGGGTACTAGTTTTTCCATACTAAAATCAGTCTAGAACAACTTTTCCTGTTAGTCACGTCACTACATAGTATAAAAATGTATGCTTATGGCTTTGATACGGTTTTGGAAATAAACCTTTAATAATAATTTTATATTTTTTATTGAACCCTGTGTTTTTCGATGGAGATTTTCTTTAAGTTGTGGACCGCTGATTTTGTTAGATACCAGATTTCTATTGCATAACAAATCCAATCAGCATACATAAACTTCAAGGAACTCTTCGAAAAATAAGTGTTTCCTATTTTGAACCTTTTTAACAAGCAAATATAATATCTACCTACTTAATATATTATATAGGTATAGCGAATTTCCCGCGCTAATAGATACTATAGTGTTTGAGGGCTGACAATAGGTGGCGCAAGACGGTAAGGAAAAAAGTCCTCACAAATTTAGTATGAAGTTGTCATTCTTCTCCCCAGAGTATATATGTTCTGTGTTACCTAGAGCGCTCCCCACCCCAGGCTTTTCTTTTCAATTTCTAGTTTTAAAATTTTATTCGATTTCTGGGTTTAATCCAATTAAAACACTCAAATGAGATAAATATCATTTAGTTATTTCCTCTTCTTTTATTGCAATAATTAAAAGCTTCTACTTGAATGGAGCCTTCAGAATCGAAGTGTTTATTGATACCGCTTAATAGCTAGTTTATTTGTGGTCTTACACCAACTGAATGTAAAAAATCTGCACGTAATATTTTTCACTTCTTCACGCATTTTGGCACACAACACTTTTTATCTGCCGCCATTGTTGATTGTAGCAAATCGGAGTCCATGAAATGTAGCCGGGTTCGGTTATAAAACAGAGTTGTCGGAGTCCAAAACAGAGCACAGGTCAAATAAATGTAACAGAGGCACCAAAGTCCATAAAACAAAGCCAAATCGTCGTGAGAAAAACCAAAATAACGCGAAAACCACCATAAAAAGAATATTAGATTACAAAATAAAAGACAGATGGAGCGTTGCCGAACTAAACCGAATAATTTATCGTCATTTTCAATAAAGCTATGTGTGCTGTCATTTCGCCGCTGCACTGTACGTACACGGTGCTTCTGTGTACGTGTAATGTTGCCAGATATTGAAAAATTTCCCAAATTTTTCCCCGACTACGGAAAAAAGAGGGTTATGTTTTTCGAGTTTATGTATGTATGTAAAATATTTCTTTGACACGCCCTGCAGTATAAACCGTTGGACCGATTTTGAGTTGTGAGGTTTCATTGCAATGATCTGAATTATTATGTTAGTGGCGGTAGTGACGTAGGCTATATATACCTACATAAATGAGAAGTCAAGTTTTAATTTTTATTTAAATTATTTTATTACATAAAGTACCTGCCTATTAAAGTTATATATGGACAAAATAATTGTATTCAATTTTTTATTAAATAAATTACATAAAAAAAGTTTCAATATTAACTATAATAATTAATTATTATATTATTTTTTATTTTTTATAATATATGAATACGAATAGCGGTAGTTTTTAGTCGAGAATACGGGACATTTTATTTTCATCATATCCATCATGGAGTTCACATAAATTAAATCGCTAGCGAAAACGACTATGACGTTTTTAAGCTATATAAAAGTAACAAAATAATGTATTATGCTTATTAAAATAATCTAATAATTGTCATGAACCTTTAGTGCACTATACAAATAATCACATTCACGATCGAAAAATCCAACAGCATTACCCTGAAGATCTTTTAACCATTTTACCGTTTTACCAATAAAAATGGCAAATTCATTTTCAAAATACTGGCAACATACGTTGAAGTTTTGTATTCCTTCATATCTGTAAAATTATTATTCGTATTAAAGAAATAAATCAGCCAAATAATCTACAGAAAACCTGTGAAACGATGTTTTATCTTTTTTTTTTGTTTTCGGGAACAAATTTTACAGCGTTTTATTATCACAAGACGGCATTTTTTTACTAAAATTGCAAACCCTTTTTGACGTATTGCATGACACTATAAGCGCTATAGCACTGGTGCAGCGACGTATTTGTTTTTGATTTCGTATTTTCTTTGACAAGGGCGACGGGCGGTTGTCATGCTCCATCTGTACTTTATTTTGTAATCTAAGATTACAAACTTTTTGATTTTTGAACATGACATTGAGACATAAAGTAGAACGAGGCGTTATAAAATTGCAATTTTCGGTTAAATACTAATTAGATATTTCCAACTTTTGTATGCAATAGTTTGCTTTTAAAATATTATTTATATTTTTTGAGTTCATTATTAAAAATTAATTTCTTACTATTATATGTATATTTATCATTTTGTTCAAAATGCATTACACGTGGTGCCATCTTATAGCGAATGTTCGAACTATTCCGTGTTCACGATTTTGTACTGAAGTTAATGTACTGAGTGAAACGACCCTGCTTCAAACTAAATGAAGCGATATGATTGGTTCTATACAAACTCATTCCTTGCTACACAACCTCTTGGTGGAAAAGCACCCTAATACTAGGGTCAGATTGAATGTGGCTTTATCATTTCGTTTAAGAGCTACAAAAAAGTCGAGCATAAAAGCGGCACGGCTATAAGTACCATCCTTATTTCGATAGATGTCGTGGTAATATAAAAAAAATGGAAAAATGGTTGTAAAGACAGATCAATAGATGCCGTTAGCTTCACTTTACATCCCGCTATCGAAATTTATTTGTATTTTCATAATATGTATCATATACTCGTCTTACTTGCTGACTGGTCCGGCATGCACCGCCTTTGCCGCCAGCTCTCCAGGAAGCCCTCTCCGATTAGACCCCTCATGGCCGGTGACGGAACCCCACGTTACCGCGCCGAGGATCGAGCGGAGATTTTCGCAGACTTCCTGGAGAAGCAGTTTACGCCTAATCCGACTGCGAATGTGCAGCACGTAGAGACCATCAAGCGACATGTGATGGACTACTTAGAATTGCCGATACCGCCGACAGAAGATCCCGTCGTGTTCTCCCCTGGTCGAGTCCAAAGGATGATTCGCCGAACTAAACTGCGCAAAGCCCCCGGTCCCGACCGAGTCACCAACGAAGCGCTGCGTCACCTACCCCCGCGAGCCATCGCGACGCTGACGCGGCTCTTCAATGGAATCCTCCGTACCGGGCACTTTCCATCCCCGTGGAAGCTCGGCCGAGTCATCCTGATTTGGGAATCAAGAGAGAGAGCAAGGCAAGAACATCATGCTGCCTGAGAGCTATCGCCCCATCACTCTTCTGTCCTCGACCTCGAAAGTCTTCGAGAAACTACTGTTGCTGCACATTACGCCCCACCTTCAGCCACGCGACGAACAGTTCGGGTTCCGCGCCGAACACTCCACCACTTTACAAGTGACGAGAGTACTGCACCACCTCGCTACCGCCTACAACAAGCGAGAACAATCAGTCGCAGTATTTCTTGATATGGAGAAGGCGTTCGATCGCGTCTGGCACACCGGACTCATCTACAAGCTGTCCACGTCTACTACTCCGCGTCGAGTAGTTAAGACTGTGGCCACCTTCCTGCAAGACAGGCGTTTTCAAGTGGCGGTTGAAGACGCTTTGTCCACAGAGCGCCCCATCCGAGCCGGTGTGCCCCAGGGAAGCTGCCTGTCGCCCGTCTGCTATAGCAGGTACACGGACGACATTCCAGTCGCTGGCGGAGCTATTTTAGCGTTGTATGCCGACGACGCTGCGTTTATCACCACCTCGCTGAACGCCAAGCACGCATCGGTAAAGATGCAGCGAGCACTGGATGCGCTTCCCTCATGGCTGGAGGACTGGAGACTCAAGGTCAACGTGGGTAAAACTCAGGCGATTTCCATCGGGCGGGCGCGCCTTCTGCCGCCCCCGGTGTCTCTCATGGGCGAGAACGTCGAATGGTCACCGACGGCCAAGTACCTTGGTGTGACCATTGACAAGACGCTCTCGATGCGGCCCCATGTGAAGAACGTAGTTGCCCAGACGCGTGCCGTGCGGAACATACTCCGCCCCATGCTAGCATCTCACCTGCCTCTCCGTACGAAGCTGTGCATCTACAAGGCGTACGTTCGCACGCGACTCACCTATGCGGCCCCAGCGTGGTTCGCGTTAACCAAAGAGACAGACCGCAAGTCGCTGCGAGCGCAGCAGTCGCTAGCGCTCCGCACCATCTCCGGAGCACCACGCTTCGTACGGAATCAGGTCATCTCCAGGGACCTGCGCATGGAGAGCCTGGACGACTTCGTTCGTCGCCTGAGTTCCTCTATGTTCGCGCGCGCCGACGGAGCGCGATCCCAGCATTTGCAGGGCATCGCGCCATACCATCGGAGACCGCCGGACATAAGAGGCCTACCACGTGACCTAGTCTCCTAGGACACGACCGCTTCCTCGCCGCTGGCTGATGGGCGCCCCCCGGCACCTCGCCGGCGGGCTCGACCTCGCTAAGCGGCGAGTGGCTTCACCCACGGACATTCCTCCCTGCAGCAGCTAGCAGATCGCCCGCGATACACGCGGGCTCGATCGCACTGCAGCAGGACACCTCCCGGACACGACACCTCGGACCACTATAGGTCCCACCCAGTGCCCCGCCTGTAGTTGCAGGCGGCGTTGCCACCACTGAAAGGGGCCGTCGCCCCGAACAGTTACCCCGAGGCCTGTGAAGGCCTGCGTGGAAGACCCGATGATTCTTACTTGCTTGTGGAGTGATAAACTTGGATAACAAATTTTTGGAGGTCCTAGGCCTTTGCCTCGGACCGGAATTAAATCAGATAACGTCACTTATGTTATTTATCTATTGTTTTATTTATTTATATTTATAATCTTTACTTTATTGCATACAAAACATAAATACAAATTTCACAATTCACACACACAGACAGGACATTTGATGCAAAGGGCGGCTTTATTGCTTCAAGCAATTTCTTCCAAGCAACCCGAGCAACCAATGTATTGAAAAAAAAAAGAGAAAATTAAGGCAGATTATGTACACAATAGAAATAAAAAAAAGACATCACATTATAAAATAAAAGACAACAACAAAATTATAACTAAAAAACTTCTAAAAAAACAAAAGAAATAAATCAAAAGGGCAAAAACAAATGAAAATAAGCAGTAAAAAAAACAAGCAAGAAAAAAGAGATGACAATAATTAATAATAAAAATAATTAACAGGTTTGCAAATAGTGACACTTAACCATATTTTTAAAAGAGTGAAGCGTTTGTGCTTTCCTAATGCTAGTAGGTAAGTCATTCCAGAGTTGAACGGCTTTTACGGTGAAAGAGGCGTTGTAGAAATTAGTATGGTGCACTGGAATACTTAGCATTAGGTTATCATTAGATCGTAGGTTCAAACTCCTGGCAAATAAAAATTCAAAAATCTTTTAAGTAGCACGGGATACGGGGATCAAATAGGATGGAGTAAAGGAGAGAGAGGACATGAGCGTTACGACGAAGGCGTAAAAACGAAGCGCACAGCAAGGTTCTGTAAGCGTACGAGTTTATCAAGTTGCTCCTGAGAGGTTTGAGAAGCAAACGTCGGCATAATCTAGTGTTGGTAGCATCAGGGTCTGAGCAAGCATAATTTTGGTGGGAATAGGTAAGAAATTGCGCAACCTTCTTAAACTAGACGCCGACTTGTCTGTCTATATTAATATTATAAAGCTGAGAGTTTGTTTGTATATTTAAACGCGCTAATCTCAGGAACTATTGGTCCGATTTGAAAAATTATTTCGGTGTTAGGATAACTTATTTATCGAGGAAAGCGAGGAGCGGAGCACTGCGGGTAAAACTGCAGGGCACAGCTGCTATTAATTAGTTCAGTGCTATCAAATGGGAGAGCCGAGAGAGACTCTAGATGTCCGTTACTCTTTCGCCACAATACCGCTCGACCAATTATTACGATAAAATAAATACTCATTTTCTCAATATTCCAGGAGATAACAGAGAAGAAACAAATACAGTTCTCCGTTTTAAATCAAAAAAAATTTCAAACGCTACACTTTATCTTATTACGGATTTGACTCGAATACTATTGACTGGTTTAAAAGCTATTTGGAAAATCGTACTCAACAAGTTCTTTTACGTAATGGCAACCACATACTTTCAAAATCTACGAAAGCCACCAGAGGAGTACCTCAAGGTAGTATTTTAGGACCTATCCTATTTATATTGTATACAGCAGACATTACACACTCAATTAAACATTGTCAATTTCACTTATGTGCCGATGACCTACAACTTCTTATTCCTATCAGCACAATTTTGATCAGACTATCACGAAACTTAATTCGGATTTAAATAATATTTAATGTTGGTCTAACAATAACTCTTTAGAAAATGTAAATTCATGATCGTTGGTTCCAAAAAACAGGTCAATTGTTTATCACAGTTAAAACCTAAAGTTTGTATAGATAACTTACCTCTGGAATGTGTCAATTTGCTTTTATCGTATTAAAGTTTTATACAAAACTAGCTTTCCACCCGCAGCTTCGCCCGCGCAGTCAAAGAAAAACCCGCATAGTTCCCGTTCAAAAGTAGCCTATGTCCTTTCTCGGGAATCAAAATATCTCTATACCAAATTTCATGCAAATTGGTTCAGTAGTTAAGGCGTGATTGAGTAACAGACAGACAGACCGAGTTACTTTCGCATTTATAATATTAATAAAGTATGGATTCGTAATTTTTTAAGTGTAGATATGCGCATTCGTCTATGTGAGTCTCTAGTCTTGTCCAAATTAAACTATGCTCTGGCAGTATATGGTCCTTGTTTGCTTCAAAAAACACAACGTCTCTTTCAGAGAGTGCATAATGCTTGTACAGCGAGTGTTCCAAAAGGTATCCACGAAAATTGACGGCAAAGACCATCACAGGCAACGATGGTTACCCACTGTATCATCGTCGGTCGCCCGATGATAGTGGTAGAAGTAGCACTATCATAATTAAAGTGAAAGGAAACGATTTGTGGTCGACACCAGTTAAAGAACGAAAAGAGTTAATTCGAGTGCATCCCAGGCTGCAAAACGTAGTTTAATTCAATAGGTATTTTTTCTCTGACACGTGTAGGTATGAAGTATTTAAGTAATTATTTTTTATTCTATTTCTATATGTGTTATTCATCGAAATAAAAAGCCATTATACCTATATCTATATTTATTTTGTATCATTGTATTCCGTTCATCATAGCCTAAATTAGTTCCAAGCCCAAAGGTAACACGACATTCATTGACTGGTCGGTACAAAGTTCGCCGGGCCAGCTAGTAATAAAATAAAATAACATTTATTTGGCAATATTATTTGCCAAACAAAAGCGAATACATTCTTGAATTCAAGTGTTTTTAGTACGAAGGACGCGGGTTCGAATCCCGCCTCTGGCCTCATGATCTAAATTCATCTTTTTTTGAAACTTTTCAAATAATTATGGGGTATCTAGGAGTATTTTTGTGTGCTTAGAGACTTATTTTAAAGATGCAAAAAAATTATAGGGTTGTTATAGCAAGTTAAACATTAACGGCCTTACCACAGACTAATAATAATATACTACGTGCCTTACTAATAAAAAGTTAAACAATGGATAAATTTCTACCATTTCCTACCATAGCTGTGTCCTGCTCTTGCTCACATGAAACGTCAATCATAAATACAAGACAGGCTATTGCAATAACTAATCCATTGCAAAGCGAATGGTTAACATTTTATTAGTAAGACCATAAATAGTCTACTATTAATTTTTTTATCATTACGTCGTTTACAAAGCTTACATGTAAGTTTCATCGCGACGCGAAAGCGGTCTATAGATTTAGAAGTTCAAATTTGGACAATTGATCGTTCCAGCATTATAATTTTGTGCATTTTCATTTAAAAAAGTTTAACAAAACATGTCTCAGGAGCGGAAAATTACAACATTAACAACGTATTTCGTGACACTAATCTTCGCTCAGTACAAAACTCTGCCACACGTAAGCAGAGTTTGGCGTCAGACAATATCGACTGGCCGGTTGGCTTTGTTGGTAGTGACCCTGCCTTCCAAGCCGGAGGTCGTGGGTTCGATTCCCACCTGGGGCAAATATTTGTGTGATGAATATAATTTATGTTTGCTCTGTGTCTGGGTGTTGATTATCTATATATAAGTATTTATTTAAAATTATATATGTTTATATGTTTATCAGCCATCTGGTTTCCATAACACAAGCGAAAGCAGTGTATGGGATCAGATCGTGCCGTGTGTGAAAATTGTCCTGAAATATTTAAAAAAAAATTAAATATGAGTCAAGTTGTATTTGGTACAAAATTAAGCCTCACCTCTTTATTTCCTTAATCCACAGTGGCCTCCACAAATACGGGTCACTTGTATAATTTATAGATATTATCCTAGCTCCCGGATAGTCCAATTTTATCCAATCCCGGGGCCAACAGGTCGAATAACACTTGTCACACACACACCCACACCCCACTTCACACACACTAACACATTGACAGTCACTTGTATCACTTCCTATAACTTCTTCATTGCTGCTCTTGAAGAGATCTCTTACGAAATCCGCTTGAGATTCATAGTTCCCGACTATTTCAACTTGGTCGAGAAGCGTATTATTATAAAATTTCTCTGTTATAAACATGTTTTCATTTGGCAGTATCCGCTTCATGTCTTCATAGAATTCGTTCACGTTATCAACGTCGATGTCTTTTAGCATGTTTTTCAGTTCGTTCTTTAGTTTTGCTTCGTCCAGTTTTGTGTATTGTCTTTTTTTGTTTTCTTTGTCTTGTTTTTTTGTGTCTGCAAGATTTGGTTTCTCGTCATTGTCAGAGTGTCGTCTGAGCGGTTGTTTTTGTGGTGCATCTTTGTATTTTGATCTCCACTCGCCTTGCTTCCATGTGTTACCGAGAGATCCTGTAAAATTGGTTAAGTTTTATTTTGATTACAATTGATAGTTTTTTTTTGTCTGGCTATACACCTCTGCTAAACTAATACGATAACGTTAGGACCAACAAGACCGAAGCAATGCGAGTGAAACTGCGGGGCACAGCTAGTCACTACATAGTACATAGTATAAAACAAAGTCGCTTTCTCTGTCCCTATGTCCCTTTGTATGCTTAAATCTTTAAAACTACGCAACGGATTTTGATCCGGTTTTTTTTAATAGATAGAGTGATTCAAGAGGAAGGTTTTAGTATATAATTTACTAGGTTTTAGACAAAGCGGGCGAAGCCGCGGGCGGTAAGCTAGTTAATTATATTACTCGGAAATAATGTAGCTTGCATTAGTGGATAATATGTACTGAAAATATATTTATACTTTTTTTAATTTCGTCATACAGTCTATCAGTTAAGTATATTGTTAAGATTACGAAGTTCAGATTTAGAACAAATTTTACATTAAACTAGCTTTGTCCTGCGATTTCGTCCCACATCGCATATGATACTACTTAGTCTTATAGTACACTAGCTTAACGTCCGCGGCTTCGCCCGCTTTGACTAAAACTTAATAAATTATATACTAACACCTTCCTCTTGAATCACTCTATCTATTAAAAAAAACCGCATCAAAATCCGTTGCGTAGTTTTAAAGATTTAAGCATACAAAGGGACATAGGGACAGAGAAAGTGACTTTGTTTTATACTATGTAGTGATATAAGAATTTTCAAATTGGACGAATAGTTCACGAGATTTGCGCGTTCAAACAAACAAAACTCCGCTTTATAGTATTAGATTTATTTGAAAGTATGTATCGTTATTTCACAATAAAGAACAGACGGGACAAAGTGTAAGATTACAGAACAATGGATGTTATCAAACATGACGTCGTGTTTCGAAAACAATTATATTTAGTTTAGATAAGGGACTTGGCTAACTTGTTGTAAGGAAAACTAATTTTTGTTGATTTTGAGAAAAGTAGGAATATAGCTGACATAAATATTGGCTTTAAATAAAAATAAGTCGGGTTTTCCTTCCTGACGCTATAACTCCAGAACGCACGAACCGATTTCCACGGTTTTGCATTCGTTAGAAAGGTCTCGGGCTCCGTGAGGTTTATAGCAAAGAAAAGGTGTCTCTGGTGGCGAAATGGCGTTCGCCGGGTTTGCTAGTTGGCTTTAAATATTTATGTTTTACTAGCTGTGCTCTGCGGTTTTACCCGCAGTGCTCCACTCCTGTTGGTCTTAGCGGGATGATATATAACCTCTATAGCCTTCCTCGATAAGTGGCCTATCTAAAAAAAGAATTTTTCAAATCGGACCAGTAGTTTCTGAGATTATCGCGTTCTTCGCTTTATAATATTAGTATAGATTCAGCATACCGACAATTTATTGTTCACTAGCGGTCCGCTCCGGCTTCGCCCGTGGTACATATTTCGCAATAAAAGGTATTCAATAAAAAAGGTTCGCAATAAGATCTGTGCCAAATTTCGTCAAAATCGGTTGAGAGGTTTAAGCGGGAAAGTGTAAGATAGACAGACAGAGTTACTTTCGCATTTATAATTTCGTAGGGATTGTACCAAATAAGCTCAAAAATATTTTTTCTGCTCGTTGTAGCTGCAGCCTGGAGCGAGTTTCTACAATATAGTAATTTTCGCTAATTTTATAAAGAGTAGGTAATTATTTTTTGATTGTTAGTACATATTAATTATTGGATAGGCTGTGTAGATGCTCGAGAACTACTGGACCGATTTGAAAAATTATTTCAACAGCAGAAACCTAATTTTTCCTGAATGTCATATTTTATTTTGTTGTTATCCTGGTATTAATGTGTAAACTAACAAGGTATGTTTGTATGCTTTATATGTAACCGACTCCTTGATACTCGTTTTTAAACGGAACCCACTTCATACGGACAGATTTCATTCTCACTTTGGAAGTGTCCAAGCAAGGGTCGGTGAAAATATAATAATTTGACGAGATAAACCATAAATTATTGTTTTTTACAGGCTAAACCGATATCGGGGCGTCCGGCTAGTCAAGAAACAAATAAAAAAAACAAAATCGTCGCCTTACTACATGACGTGAATGGTTTTTACCATGCCCCGACCTTGAAATTTTATTCTAAACGTGTCTAAAGAAGTTTCACTTCGAAAATTATAATTACACCTTACCATATAACCCATGGACGAAGATCACGTCAATCTCATGGTTGGCCGGCTGGTGCAAAACAACGCAGTCGACCCGCGGCTCCGGGTGCAAATGTTCGGAACTTGCTGGCCTTTTGGGGGGTTTTGTGGCTGAAAACATAATGTTTACTGTTTTTATATTTTATGTTCAACGTTTTTTTGACGTTATTATCATTATCAAATCTATAGTTCAGGATACATCGCCCATTTTTGCAAGTGACTACTATCAAGCTGATTTTCCGTTTGTAGCTTTATTTTGATGAGACACCGAATAATTTCGTGTACGAAACTCTCGATTGTGGTAGCTAACAGAGATAACAAGGATAAAAATTTTTGATTTGATGGTTCTCAAATATTTATTACGCGATTTGTAGGACAATATGTCTGTTGAATTATGTAAACATTAACTAAGTGAAAACAAAAAAATCAGCTTGTTAGTAATCATTTATGATGACCTCGTTATCGATACACTTTGGAAAGGGGGACTCTTTGAACCAACCATAGATTTTGTAGGACAAATATTTTTTCGAATAATTTAGGTAATTATCTTGAGATTGAACAAAAAAAATAATTCAGTTAGTAATAAATATTTGAGAACCATCAAATCAAAAATTTTTATCCTTGTTATCTCTGTTAGCTACCACAATCGAGACTTTCGTACACGAAATTATTGGGCGTCTCATCAAAATAAAGCTACAAACGGAAAATTAGCTTGATAGTAGTCACTTGCAAAAATGGGCGATGTATCCTGAACTACTATGCTTGTATCATCATTATTTATTTATTTACACTTTATCGTACAATAGTCAAGTCCTACTATAATTCTATCCTACTACTTAATCCTACTGATATTATAAATGCGAAAGTTTGTGAGGATGTGTATGTGTGTGTTTGTTACTCTTTCACGCAAAAACTAGTGAACCGATTACAATGAAATTAAGCACTTAATAATAAATTGGATTAACACATGGGATAGGTTTTATCCCGGAAATCCCACAGGATCGGGAACTTTGCGG
This sequence comes from Colias croceus, assembly GCF_905220415.1. Lineage (NCBI taxonomy): Eukaryota > Metazoa > Arthropoda > Insecta > Lepidoptera > Pieridae > Colias > Colias croceus. Next base: position 2,222,417 of record NC_059559.1, on the reverse strand, counting down.
CTTTTTCTTTGAAAACGCGGACGAAGCCGCGGGCGGAAAGCAAGTATAAAATAAAAGTAAAACAAAAGCATGCAAAGTGTATAAAGTGTTTATTATAATAGCGGCCTTATGGCTCGAAGCGACCTCTGCCAGGCAACCATCATCATCATCATCAGTCTATATTCATTCCCACTGCAAGGCCATGAGTGTTCAGGGCTCAGGCCATGATAAAGATGTGTGTTCAGCCTTTTCATAACAAGAAGAACTGTTCAATTAGGTTTTTAAACGGTTTTCATCATAATAAATTATAGATGTTTAAGTACCTAAATTAAAAACGCAGTAATTTATACTAATAGGTACTTACTAATACCATGTTCGGGACCAATTAGTATAAACGAATAATTTTATGATTTGCAATAAGTAGTTAACTATCTATTTCTTTTTTTACATTTTTGCGTTTTTAATTGACTAAAAAGTAGACCGTACATAAGCATATTTGATTAATGATAAAACGATTGGTGTAATGGTGACGTCATTAATGACATTTACACGAATATTGTGTAATGATATCTTTGACACACTTTCTTTAAATGATATAATACTTTTTTATCAATTATATTAAATTATTATCAACTTTGTTTACACAAAAAATAGTCCATTTGATAAAAAATTTACCATTATCATGACTGATATGTTTTGGTCGAAAGTTCTGAGTACTTTAATAATTTTATAATGGCATTGTTGTTGTTTGAAAAAAACTACGTGACTGTTTTTATAAATTATTTTATAAATAGGAAATTAGGTAGTTATTTTCCCACTATACGACTATATTTTTGCATATCAACGACGTTAAAATTTTTATGGGACCAATAATTCGACACCATTTCGCATCAAACAAAAAAAGAATCACGTAAATCGGTTCAGAAACCTCGGAGTAATTGGTGTACGTACATAAAAAAAAAATAAAAAAAGACATACTGGCCGAATTGATAACCTCCTCCTTTTTTCAAAGTGGGTTAAAAAATATATTCTAATTTTTTACTAATACACGACTCGACAAAAAAAATTTCGTTCTTTGTCCTAAAGTTTATACTATTATTTTCCAGTTAGTTATGCACAAAAACGAAAAGAAAATACTTTTTTTCGGTATAAAGTTTGCTTTTGTGATACTTAAAAAAAATTTTTCCGAAGTTATCGGAGGCAAAGGTTAAAGCTGGGGTTTTTGTTGGTCCGCAAATAAGACAGATTTTCGCCGATGAAAAATTTCCAACGTTGCTGAATCGTATTCAAAAAGCAAGTTGGAACAGTTTTATAGCAGTAGTTTCTGAATTTTTAGGAAATAATAAAGCTGAAAACTACGAAAAGTTGGTTGAGGATATGCTTACAAATTTTAAGGCCATGGGCTGCAGGATGTCATTAAAAGTAGGTACATATTATGCTGCATGCTCATTTGGATAAATTTAAAAACAAAATGGGAGCCTATTCCGAAGAGCAAGGAGAACGATTCCATCAGGACATCATGAATTTTGAACAATGCTATCAAGGCCAATACAATGAAAACATGATGGGCGACTATATTTGGGGCTTATTGAGAGAAAGTAGCTATGAACATAAAAGTGCACACTTTTACTTTTTCTTTTATGTTATTTTCCACTTTTCTGTAAGCTAATTTGCTAGTAAAACTTAATAAAAATAATAAACATTTTTATTTCAATAGTTTTATTTTCAGTCAAAAATTAAAATCCGAGATTTTTAAAAATTTCGTTCAATCAGTCTTCTAAGCACAAAAGCAAAGTTTTTCATGCCATATATTTTTTTTTCGTCTAATTACGACCTAAATACCGAAATTTAATGCTTTGCAATCAAAGTCAAATTTCATGGTGACCCGTTGTTATGTTTTATTTAATAATATTACAAACTAGCAAACCGGGCGAGCCCGTCCGACTAGGGCCCTTCCGGCCTCCTCCACTCAAGCGACAGCCCAAGCCAAGGTTCGAGATCCCCGTGGCGGGGGGACGCCCTTGCGCATGTCGCTACCAGGGTGAACCTTCAGTTCACCCCCGCGTCCGCGTTAAAATGTAGTAGCCCTTCTGGCTAACATTGAGAATCACCACACAAAAAAAAACCGGGCGAACTCCGTTTCGCAACCAAAGACACCTTTTCTTTGCTATAAAACTCACGGAATCCGAGTCTCGGATTCCGAGACCTTTCCAACGAATGCAAAACCGTGGAAATCGGTTCGTGCATTCTGGAGTTATAGCATCAGGAAGGAAAACCTGACTTATTTTTATATAGTAACTAAAAGGTTTAGTGAGGTTACAAACACAACATTCGATCTTGATTATTATCAGTACACAAACGCACGATTAGACGTCAAAGTGAGATGGCATGATTTCAGTATCGTGAGCGAAAAAGAAACTGATGTAAAATTAAGCTAATTAGCCACATTTGTATGATGTGTCACATTCAGAGTGCTACACATTTTTACTTATAATATAACCTAGCTATCCGCCCGCGGCTTCGCCCGCGTTTTGAAAGAAAAACCCGCATAGTTCCCGTTCCCGTGGGATTTCCGGGATGAAACTTATCCTATGTGTTAATCCAAGTTACCCTATATATGTGTGCTAAATTTCATTGTAATCGGTTCAGTAGTATTTGCGTGAAAGAGTAACAAACACACACACACATCCTCACAAACTTTCGCGTTTATAATATTAGAAGGATCATTTCAATGATAAATCATACATTTCAGTACATTTGGTGACTTACGAATACTGTAACAAAATAACTTTGGGACCTTCTTAAAAATATCTATGTCCTAAAAATCTAAAATAAATATATTTCTTATTACCTGCTATTGGCGGCAACGGAGTGGTCAAAAGTCTGTGGATGAGAATCGAAGCTGTACTCCAGAAAGAAGATATGCACCAGCGTCTAAAAAAGATAATAATAGATATACATCTTCTTAATAGTTATATAAAAAGTACGTGTCACTTTGTTTGTCCGCGATTGACTCCAAAACTACTGAACCAATTATAAATCTTATTTGCACCCCGTCATCCGTGTGTAGTTTGATCTTGTATCTTGAAATATTACATCTCGCAAACTTATTTTATTGCAAATTATTATTCTTTTATTTCACAATCACAATTAACAGTCACAAATATCTGTTATAACAAACTTGATAAAAACCATCCTATTACATACTAGCGGTCCGCCACGGCTTCGCCCGTGGTACATGTTTACGTTTTCTCTACATAAGATCCATCCTCGTACTTCAAGAAATATAATAAAAAAAGAATTATCGAAATCAGTTCAGCTGTTCTCGAGTTATGCGCTTACCAACACATTTTGCGATTCATTTTTCTAAATAAGATTATTATGGCGACATCTGGTGACTGGATTCAGTAAGTATGGAATAGATGGCGATAATTACTATTATTAAACCCTTACGTTTGACCATTGATGATGGCAAGATTCAAAGATACCAAAGTCGTCGCCTTAATCGTCGTCGTCCATGACGTGACGGTATTGCCATGACGCGACCTTGTAAATTTACTCTAAACGCGCCAAAATAAGTTTCACATCAAAACATCCCGACCGGGTATAAAAAAATAAAAAAATATTCTGTGTGCACTTTTTGAACGGTTTCTATTTTACTAAATCGCATTTTTTTACTTAGCTGGTAATCACAAACAAACAAAAATAAAAAAAGAACTTTATACAACGATTACCTAATACCTATCGTTTATATAGCATACATATTATAAATAGTTATATTTGGATTTACAATATAATCACAAATTGCTTCTTCCCTCTACAAATTATAGCTGCAATCAGTTCCAATTTGCGACCAACTATCGAGTTGCTATACAAGCCACGATTGGAGATGGAGAGATATGACGTGATTTAAATCGGTTAAAATTTACAACAAACTTTCGCATTTATAATATACTAGCGGTCCGCCCCGGCTTCGCCCGTGGTACATATTAACGTTTTCTCTACATAAGAACCATCCTCGTACTTCAAGGAATATAATAAAAAAAGAATTATCGAAATCGGTTCAGCCGTTCTCGAGTTATGGAATTACAACGAAAAGTGGCATTGATTTATATATATATAGATTTAATAATACTAATATTATAAATGCGAAAGTTTGTGAGGATGGATGGATTTATCATGTATGGATGTTTGTTTCTCTTTTACGCAAATACTACTGAACCAATGACAATGGTATATAGGTAGCTGAAGACCAAGAGGCGCCGTCCTAATTGGCCAACGCACGCGCGATCTAACGATGCGATTTCATCGTGCGATGTAACTGCTCGTATGATTAGAAAACATAATATTATGTCCTAATTCAGGTCGCACGATCATGGTGATGCGATTTCATCGTGCGATGAAACTAGTCTACGACGTCTACGACGAGTTGATCGTACAATGGCCGATGCGCGAGAAAAGGTATTAGGACATTCAGAAGTGAGCAGTGTGTTTGATCGCATGGCCGTGCGATCGAGCGATGCGATGATGATCGTACGATTGAAAACAGACAATTTGGACGCGCGAACTGATCGCACGTGCAATGGCCAATTAGGACGGCGCCTAAGCTTTTTACTTGCCTTTAATTGGTCAAACCGTTCTCGAGTTTTACGCTTGCATTGCAACACATTTGACGATTCATTTATGTTACATATTTTTATTATGTAGAAGACAATTTTAACTTGTCGAATGTATATTTCATCACGATACGTGCAGTGTAACGCACATGAGTATAGTTAGAAGTCAGTATCGCAAGAATTGGAAGGTCAAATTTCGGCTCTAGGACCATCCTAGCTTTATAACTATAAATTAAAGAAATACTGTCCTGTGTCAGGGGGCGTCCATAAATTAGGTACTAGTCTAAAAAGTATAAAAGATGGAGTATGTACATTATTTGACGTAATTCTATAAAACGGCCTCTATCAGGGCAATGTATTTAGCCGTTAGCGTTCTCTGTATATCATGTGCATACATACCTAGTAGGAATATATGCATGCAACCTACACATACCGAATAAATTAGGGGAACGGACAAGAAATCATATTTTTTTGACTTGTTATGTATTTTGTAGTTAGTAAGTGGTTGATTTTTTAAATTTCTTACATCTTTGAAATGATGAGGAGAAAAAAAAATTGTGTTGCGACTTTTAAACATTAAAATAATATACCCATTTAAGAGTTTGGTACCTATTTATCGACTATAGCAGCTTCAAATCAAAAATATTGTAACGTGTTTTAAGCAATGACTGATATGGGTCATACCTTCCTTCAAATACAGTGTAGGTGTGTCGGTATCTATGGTAAATTACAATGTTCAACGGTATAGTTAAACAGTCATATATGCAGTGGCGGCAGGCTGAGTAGGCTGGAGCCTAGGGCGGCAAATTTAGTTCATAAATTATTATTTCTTTTTACAAATTAAAAAAAAAATATTATACACACACATAATACGAATTTCGAAAATTGGAGAGAAATATATAATAATAAATATAATATAATGATAAATAAATATAATATTTAACAAATATCGAAATATTCTCATATACAGTGCTAATTAACAAATATTTCAACATCTGTGCATGAACAATTCCTAAACGCTTTACTAATTATACATTAATGATTATGAACTTTTAGAATATCGCGATTCGATATTATAATCGAAATTTAGTAATTTTTACATATTATATTCTTCACTGATAACTGCTACAATTTTTTCTCCGTGTACCTAATAATAATTATGAGATCTGCTTACCCAATTCAATCGATATAATATCGATGGTCTAATAAAATTACTGACCAAAATTGACAAATTTTTATTAAATAAAAAACTAGTTCAATCTTAATATATGTATATAAATCTCGTGTCACAATGTTTGTCCTCAATGGACTCCTAAACCACTTAACCGATTATAATAAAATTTGCACACCATGTGCAGTTCGATCCAACTTGAGAGATAGGATAGTTTAAATTTCAAATCGTTTTAGAGAAAGCGGGCGAAGCCGCGGGCGGTAAGCTAGTATCTTATAGAGATCCTATTAATCAAATAACTGATAGTTGAACGACTGTGACTTGACAATAAAAAAATTCCCTCCACAAAATATGAAGTGAGACAATTTGTTTATTAGAAAATTGATACATCTATGTATACCATGTTCTTTGGCAAATAAATTAATTTGAATTTGAATTTGAATTTACATTTTAATAGTTAATTATTTTATTTGCAGTAAGAAAAAGTTTGGAAAATCCAAATGAGCAGGCCTCAAGCGCTCATGTCGTACACGAATTATTTAAATTAAATGTCAATCAGTAGATTTGATAACTTTTCGCAAAGCCAACTTTTTCAGAAAATGCCAATCGGAATGAATTAATTATAATAAGATAAAACAATACTCAGCTGCAATTTTTTATTCAACAGCTTCTCTCCAGTTAAACAAGTATATTAAAAAAAAATTGAAATGAAAAAAATATTTTTTCGAAAGTTATCATGTTCACAGTGAAGACGATCATCCAAAATCCATACGATATGGCATTAAAATTATTTCCTTTTAAATAAAAATTCGAAAAAATAATTTTTATAAGCTCAGCGACCATTTTTTTTTCCGATAAGTTGCTTTTTAAATAATATTCATGTACATCATATTAATTGTTAGGTACTAACATCGGATTTCGATTTTTATAGGCAAGAGTAGAGCATACCTACTACGCGCTTCGCACGTATTGTAACGCCAGAACAAACGACACAAGTGTAGTTTTAAGACATACCTTACCTTACTTTAAAAGTGGTATACGATTGAGATATTTTTTCCTTAAAATAATGTTTTTTGATAATTCTTTGCTGTAAAAATAATCAAGGATCTAACACGGTACCATAGTTCTCAATAATAATAACTAGGTATATGGTAAAAGTTGACGTAACGAGGATGATGGAGCACAAATTATAAAGTAGAAATTTTATTGATAGAAAATTGATATGATTGTGGACTAGGATATCAAAATTTAGAGGCGGCAAAAATTGAATAGCCTACGGGCGGCAAAAATTGAATAGCCTACGGGCGGCAAAAATTGAATAGCCTACGGGCGGCAAATCTATAAATCCGCCACTGCATAATATATGTGTTGGCGCGCGCGGGCAAGGAAGAAATTGGGCACTGACGCTTTAGATGACCGTTTTATATGGGCGAAAACTTGGATAATTTATTTTGTTGTGGCTTTGGAAAAAAATGCATGTGGCGTGTGGAGATTAGTACCACCATATTATACCTAGCAACAGGAAAAATATATTTTTTATGATGTTGTAACTTTAAATTTATGGTTTTCGCGAATGTTGGGTTGTAGAATAAAAACGCCTTCGTCACACTGGTGGGCTGTTTGAGATCAATTGGCTCGCTGATCGTCTCTTCAAAAAATGTAAGCGATCGACTGACAACTAACCGACTGAAAGGGAGGTTGTCAGGCGGTAGATTATAAATAACATGAACCTTGTCTATGGAAATGTACTATGTATGATTTTAAAATTTGTAACACGAATCTATTTCTTTTTTCCTCGGAGAGTCTCTGCAAAGGAATTATTTTTATATAGTTTATCCATACTATTATCTCACATATAAATATTACACTATCTCAAAAGAACTAGGATAGTGCATTCAAAAATTCATTCTTTCTTTCTTTCTTTAATAAAACATAAATGCCGCATACAAACACAAAATTCTATATGGTAACGCCAATATAATTAAAATAGTAAATGTAGAAATTAAATGTTTATTATTTGTGGTGTATTCCTTCATCCTTCCCTACATACGAGCACAACCAATCATCGCGCGCTATTTAGCGCTCGTCACGTGACCTACCTATGTCACGAACGACAGCCAGTAGTTCTCTCCGATCTTTCGCGAGGATCGGGACTCACCGCCGGAGAGCTTCCACGAGGCTCTCTAGATCATCAGGCATTGTGCTTTTGTAACACCACCGGGGTATCCCGTGCCCCGGCCCTTGGTCGCGCTCACCGCCGCGTGTGTGTTTGTGTGGAGTGTTGGACTGGACCCGTTCTTGCCCGCCGCGAGCTGGAGGACCCTGACCGCGTGGCGGCGGCGTGTGTTCTGGACGCTACTCCCTCTGACGAGGTATGTGCCGTGTGTTCCCGTCTTTCCCCTCTTTGCTAACACCACGTTGATCTAAATACAGTCCACTTTATATCGAGAATATATTTACGTATATTTTTTATATTGGCGCGACCATTTGATTGGTACCTTCGACCCGGATAAGGACCATAGAGTGGTACCTTCGATCCGGATAATAACCATTGTTAGTCCTTACGAATCGTACATTACCTGATGATTCCACCGCCCTTATTAGGATACTCATTGTGTAGGCCCTAATAAGCGTATTAGTAGTATCTTCAATGCGAAATACTATTTAATTTACCGCGTAGAACGACAATGCGTCTTCTACTATTCATATAAAATATATTTTAAACCCGCCCTTATTAGGATACTCATTGTAGGCCCTAATAAGTGATTTAATAGTACATTCATTGTGAAATAACTATAACCGCATAGATCGACATTGCGTCATCTATTATTTTCCGCTTAAAATATATTTTATTCCGCCCGTGACATTAAGTTACGCGTATATTATTATTAAAATAGTTAATTAAAACTATATTCATATCGTTTATCCGCAGTTATAACGCTAAAATCATTATAAATCGAACATATTTCATCATATTTATCTACGGTCTACCCGCACTCGAAATTTATCGAGTACCTACATTCCGCGATCCGCTGTTATAATCCGACCATATTGTAATTGCATAGTGCATACTCGGTTCTTATTACGCTTGCGTCACTGACCTACTTTATTTGGTCGTATTACTTGTTATTGTAACTTTTATTGTAACATTCTCTGTTTGAATATTTACTTTTGTTATTAAAAATGCCGCCTAAGAAAATGACTAAGTTAGCTGATAGTGACGCTTCGGATGTTAATGATTCGGAAGATATAAACGATTCGCAGTTATCCATGTTGTTAGCTAAACGCGAAGTTATATTCGAAATGGTGCAAAGAATTTATGATTTGTCTTTGAACGTTCATAACAACGCTGCGCTTATGGAAAGTTTCCTTGACGAGTCCGCGCAGATAGAATCATTACGCGATGATTATAAGCAATGTTTAGATGAATATAATATTCGTTTGTTATCATTAATTCCCGCCGCGAAACCTGATTATAAAAGCCTCGTTGCATTCGAGTCTTTATATAGCAGGATTAAAAGAATTAAATCGCAATATTCGCAACCAAGTCCGTCACACGGAGATATTGATAATTTGCATAAAAATAGGCCTAAATTACCGCCTATCGAATTAGTACCATTTTCGGGTGATATTCGCTCATTTCCGCTGTTTCTTTCGAATTTTGAATCAATTGTTCATAACAATCCCGGCCTTACAGATGCCGAGCGCTTATATTATTTACTAGGTAAATTAACGGGGAAGGCCACAACTGTTATAGCTGGTATAACCCCCTCCGCTGAAAATTATAATTTAATATTACAAACTTTAAAAGATAAATATGATGATAAACGTATGTTAGTTTCCGCGTATTTAAATCAAATGTTTGATTTTAAACCTTTGCATTGTGCGTCCGCAACAAACTTTGATTTATTTACAGATAACTTTATTAGCGCAGTGCGCGCCTTACAAAATATAAAGTTAGATAATATTACAGATTTAATGATTGTTCATATCGCGCTGAAGAAGTTAGACTCAGATACTGTTCGCGCTTTCGAGACTGAGTTTGGTAGTGAAATGCCTACTTTTGATAACTTAGTTCAATTTATTCAAACTCGTGCGAAGGTATTAGAACGCATTCATCCTTCCACAAATTCGGGAATAAATAAACCGCCTCGAAAGAATAATAATTATAACCGCAGTTCAAATAATACTTCTTCCGCTCCGCCTAAGACGTATCAGTCTTACGTAACAACAGCTGATTCCGCTTATAGTTGTCTTTGTAAAAATATTACGCATCAACATTTATATAAATGTTCGAGTTTTCATAAAATGAGTCCGCAGGAACGTTTGAAATACGTAAAGGATAGAAACGCGTGTATAAATTGCCTCAGTATAAAACATCGAGTTTCTAGTTGCTCGTCTTATTCTAATTGTCGCGTTTGTAAATTAAAACATCATACAATGTTACATTTGAAACGCGAATCTTCCATACCCGCGCCTGCGTCTCACCCCCCGCCGCGCAGCTCCCCGCCGTTGCCTGCGCCGACGCCGCCCGCGCCGTCGGGCGAGTGCCGCTATGATATTGCGCTATGCACCGCTAGCTATACAGCTGATACAGATAACGCATTTCTATGCAACCCGCCCGCGAATAAACAACATACTATTTTGTTATCAACCGCTGAAGTCGTAGCTTATAATTGTAAAGGTGAACGGCTTATTATTCGCGCGCTTTTAGATTCCGCTTCGCAAAGTCACTTCATTACGAATGAATGTTGTGAACGCTTAGGTATTAAACCGCAGAAAACCGAACGTACTATTATTAAGGGGTTCGGTGGTTCAGAAAAAATTATAGATAGTAATTCCGTAAATATAAAATTTTATTCGCGTCTTGACAACAACATATCTTTTAATATTTCACCGCTAGTTGTTGATCATGTTACGGATTTATTACCGACCGCTGTTGTAGACACTACTGTCTTATCGCATATTTCGCATTTACCGCTCGCAGATGAGAGTTTTGGTACGCCAAATAAAATCGATTTATTAATCGGTGCTTCTCTGTTCCCTCATCTGCTTCTCCCCGACGTAGTTCATGCAGCTCGTGACTCGTCGGCGCCCGCTGCATTGCGCACGGTGTTAGGCTATGTAATAATGGGTTCAGTACCCACCATACCTAACATACATAAACCGCCCTTGACGTGTTGTCACGTTCAAGAGACCGCCGCTATTGACTCATTAGTCAGGCGTTTCTGGGAGCTCGAGGAGCTTCCTACCGCACCGCCCGTTCAACATCCCGATGATGTTGAATGTGAAGAATATTATAAATCAACTACAACCCGCGACCCCGTGAGTGGCAGATATATCGTTTCGCTCCCATTTAAGGATGATTTCTACACTCTCGGTGACTCATTTAATATTGCCCGCAAACGTTTCATGTGCCTTGAAAGAAAGCTACAGGCTTCACCTAAATTAAGGTTGGCATATGATGACGTCATAAAAGATTATCTAACGAAGAATTATATTTCACCCGCGCCTCCGTATGATCCGCGTGACCCTACACCTATTTATATTATACCGCATCACGCTGTTCTGCGCGAGGATAAATCGTCGACTAAGCTGCGCATGGTTTTAGATGCTAGCATGCCAACTTCTGGAAGCCAGCGTTCATTGAATGACCTTCTGCATGTTGGGCCGAATTTACAAGGCAATTTGTTTACAATAATTTTAGGTTTTCGTCTCCACGCGATTGCCATGACCGCCGATTGCCGCCAACAATTTCTGCAGATATTCGTGCGTGAGTTTGATCGTCGTTTTCAATGTTTTTTATATCGTTTCAGCCCGCAGGATCCGCTACTTCTTTATCAATTTAGTCGAGTTTGCTTCGGCATCAAGTCTAGTCCTTATCATGCACTGCGCACGGTAAGACAGCTCGTAGAAGATGACGGCGCGAAATATCCGCTCGCGAGTAGCATTGCGTTTTCCTCGTTGTATATGGATGATATCGCCTTCTCTATTCCCACGGAGTGTGAAGCAGTTTTCGCGTCGCAGCAGCTCATCGATTTGTTTAAGGGAGCTCAGTGGGATCTAGTTAAATGGAATAGTAATAGTAAAAATGTGATAGATAATCTTCCCGCTTCGCACAAACTTTTACCCTCCGCGGTGGAGTTTGATAAGACCGTGCAACATAAATTACTTGGTCTGCATTGGTCTACTGTTGATGATTGTTTTTATTTTAAAATTACTGCACCCGCCGATGTGACGTGCATTAAGCGCTCCATCTTGTCAATTACCGCCCGTCTGTGGGACATGATGGGCTTCGTTGCTCCCACAGTCGCGTATAACATCCCATCAGATAACTACTACCATGTTTCTGGTATTGAAAATCCCGCTGACGTTCTTTCGCGTGGCATTACGCCACAAAATCTCGTCTCGCACCCTCTGTGGTTCCATGGACCCCAGTGGGCTCGTTCGGATCCATCTGATTGGCCTCATAAGAGTCTCAATGGTGAGTCTATTGCAGACATTCCCGAACGAAAATTATTAGCGCACACTGTGTGCCCGCCTATAAAGCATTGCGCTTTATACGATACCGCCCTTCGCGTCTCGTCGCGTCGTGTATTTTATATTTATAGGTTCCTTATATTATTACCCCGCCGCGGTGTTATGATGACCGCAGAGGAACCTAATTTCGCTGTAAATAAAATTATTCCCGCCCTGCAAAATAAATATTTTGCAGAGGAGTATTCTAATATACTCTATTATAAATTTTATTTGCAGGCTTTCAATCACTTGAAGCCTTTTACTCGCAACAGACTTATCCTCATTGGACGTCTAAGCGATACCGCCCTGGAATATGCACATAAGCATCCAGCGATATTACCGCACAATGATCACATAATTATCATGATCATTGATTATTATCATATTAAATATATGTATAGTATTATAACGAATTTGTTTCGTGTTATTTTAATTACCGCGCTCTTATTAGCATTACCCGCGCCGCAAGTCAAATCTGATCACGTCAGTTTGCTTGATAGGCATTCGCTACTGGACAAGTTAGTTCAGTCGTTTTGGAAACGTTGGAGAATGGAATACTTACACGGTCTGCAGGTTAGGCAGAAATGGAATACGCCTTCCACACCTATTACTCCAGGAACGGTCGTGGTTGTGATAAATGATAATGCACCGCCCCTAACCTGGCCTTTAGCCGTCGTAGAGAAAGTACATCCTTCAAAGGACGACGTCGCGCGCGTTTGTACAGTTAGAACCGCCAAGGGAGCTTACCTTCGCCCGGTCGTTCGTTTATGTCCGCTTCCAAGACAATAGTTATATCGCATTAATATATTACCGCAGTTAGTTAAGTTTAATTTTAAGTTTTTGCACCGCTTTCGATATAATTTCTTAGTTATAAATACCGCCGTGACTTTAGGAATTTTTTATACCCCGCTCGCATTACGCGATCCTAGAGTCATAGAATTTGTTAGTTATATTTTCCGCCGTGACTTTAGGAATCTTTTATACCTACCCCGCTCGCTTTACGCGATCCTACAGTCATAAAATTTGTTAGTTATATTATTTTCCGCCGTGACTTTTAGGATTTTTTATTATCCCGCTCGCATTATGCGCTCCTGGAGCCATAGAATTTGTTACTTATATTACCGCCGTGGCTCTTAGGACTTTATTAACCCGCGCGCATTATGCGATCCTAGAGTCATAGTTTTTCGCTGTATCTTATGATTGGTTTTAAATGGTGACCCATTTAGGGCGGGTGGATATGGTAACGCCAATATAATTAAAATAGTAAATGTAGAAATTAAATGTTTATTATTTGTGGTGTATTCCTTCATCCTTCCCTACATACGAGCACAACCAATCATCGCGCGCTATTTAGCGCTCGTCACGTGACCTACCTATGTCACGAACGACAGCCAGTAGTTCTCTCCGATCTTTCGCGAGGATCGGGACTCACCGCCGGAGAGCTTCCACGAGGCTCTCTAGATCATCAGGCATTGTGCTTTTGTAACACCCCCGGGGCATCCCGTGCCCCGGCCCTTGGTCGCGCTCACCGCCGCGTGTGTGTTTGTGTGGAGTGTTGGACTGGACCCGTTCTTGCCCGCCGCGAGCTGGAGGACCCTGACCGCGTGGCAGCGACGTGTGTTCTGGACGCTACTCCCTCCGACGAGGTATGTGCCGTGTGTTCCCGTCTTTCCCCTCTTTGCTAACACCACGTTGATCTAAATACAGTCCACTTTATATCGAGAATATACTTACTTATATTTTTTTATATTGGCGCGACCACTATATACGTATCGAGAAAAACACTTCGATAGCGCGATCTAAAAAATGTTCAACGACATCTAGTAATAAATTATAGTCTACACTGTTACTACATCACATATTAATATAAAGAGAGGTTTTTAATATGTTCTGTGATCACGCCTTAACTACTGAACCAATTTGCATGAAATTTGGTATAGAGATATTTTGATACCCGAGAAAGGACTTAGGCTACTTTTTACCCCGGGACATAGGATTAAGGTTTTATCCCGGAAATCCCACGGGACTATTATGACTTATGTGATAACTTGTATTATGCATGATTCATTTAGATTTACATTATTGCTATGTACTTATCTTTATTTATAGTAGTGATTATTTTATCTACTTACACGTGGTAATATTAATATATTATCTATATTATACGGCCGAATACTGAAACGCCATTAACTAATGCTCTAAGATAATATAGATTATATAGTTATAAATTAATATTTTTACTAAAACTAAAAAACGTCTTTAAATCAACACATAACAGGCAATATAACACTACATTCCATATACAAATCCCGTTCCTGTGGGATTTCCGGGATAAAAAGCCTAGCCCATGTCTTATTCTGGGTCTTCAGCTCCTAACATAGCTTATTTCGTTGTAATCAGTTCAGTAGTATTTGGGTGAGAGTAACAAACATCCATCCATCCATACATCTTTACTAGTGATGCAACGAATACTACTATTACGAATACGAATACGAATACGAATATCAAACCTACTATTCGGCGAATACGAATACGAATACGAATATCAAACCTACTATTCGGCGAATACGAATACGAATACGAATATCTCGCCTTGTTATTAAAAGACTTATTTATTTAATGAATGTTTACTCTTCTAATAATTAAAATTTACAATAGGCAAATTTTTATTTAAAAACATAAAATTCGTAGATTTTCTGGTTTTAGGCGATTTTTTTTTTTCAGTCTGGATATTTCCAGCCGTTGAAAAAAGTCTTTCCGAAGCGACTGTACTGGCTACTGGCTTCAGTGAAAAATATTTTTTTGCGAGTTTTTTATGACTTGGAAAATGGACATCTTCTCGCCAAAAGGCCATTGGATCAGCAGCCTCTGCACACGTCATATTTTTACGAGCGATTTTTAAATCTGTAGTAAATAGAGTTGCGTACAAAAATATTCGTTTTTAAATAATCGTATATTCGCCGAATACGAATATTCGGAAATGTCTACTATTCGGCGAATACGAATATTCGTATTCGTTGCATCACTAATCTTTACTAATATTATAAAGCTGAAGAGTTTGTTTATAACTCGGGAACTACTGGTCCGATATGAAAAATTATTTCGGTGTTAGATAGCCAATTTACTGAGGAAGTACATATATATTATCATCACGCTACGACCAATAGGAGAGGAACCACGTTGGTGAAACCTTAGAGCTCAGCTAGTTTATACTATATGACCAGACCCCTATGTTGTATAATTTGCGAATATTTTCGCACAGGTAAGGGGTTTGAAACTTTTTGTATGGACGCTGAC
The DNA here is from genome assembly GCF_905220415.1 of Colias croceus. NCBI lineage: Eukaryota > Metazoa > Arthropoda > Insecta > Lepidoptera > Pieridae > Colias > Colias croceus. Next base: position 2,206,835 of record NC_059559.1, on the reverse strand, counting down.
ATATCGACCCGCCGCCATTTTTATTTTTTTTCAAAATCGCGGCGCACGATTAAAGTGGTATGTATGGATAGAGGACACATAGACGAAAAAAAAAATGTCTCATAACATAGTACCCTAAAGCGTCACATTACCGAGATATTTGGAGGTAAATATTCACTTATGAGTACGACAAACACTAAAAATAGACTTATTACGTGTCTATATGCATAATATTATCTCCAAATAATCACTCCCAGGTAGATTATTATAATTACAGGAAGAAAGTAGGTATTCATTACATTACTTACATTTTATGTAATGTATGTATGTTTTTATGTAATGAATCTACCTACTTTCTTCCAATAAACTGTTATTTACCTCCAAATATCTCGGTAATGTGACGCTTTAGTGTACTATGTTATTAGACATTTTTTGTTTGTCTATGTATCCTCTATCCATACATACCACTTTAATCGTGCGCCGCGATTTCGAAAAAAAATCAAAATGGCGGCGGGTTTGATATGCCAGAAAGTTTCAATGCCCTTTATAACAATTATAGCATTAGGTACTGAATACTATGTCGAATGTGGAATATCAATTAAATACACAATGGAATATTTCTTCTTGGGTAAATTATTAATCTCGTAGAGAGTTAACCAACTTAGAAATGAATCATACTATGGTCTATACTCTATGCGTATACTGGCGTATACCTCTCATACCCACGGCTCATACTTAGGTCACACCCCGGACACTCCATACAAAATTATCGTTTTGACAGTCACACTGTAGAGACTGCAAATGTGTGTGTTAACGCTTTATGGTTGACACATTTTTGACTAGCGTAAAAAAAAAATTCGCGTTTTTCTGATGAAATACATCCGTAAACAGCACAATATCTAACCATTTTCTACGAAAAACGATAATCACAAATCCAAAATAATAAAATTACTATAAGTCAATTTGATTAATGTTGTCAATCTTCGTTGCGTATCGTCCTTGCCGAAAAATACGGACCATTTTATGGCTGATCGTGCGGGGTGAGGTAAGTGTTTAATTTTGGCGGGAGGCGGAGAGTGTCCGTTCTGTAGCGTTTAGCTACTATTATGTATTCTGTGCTTAGGTACGAAAAAAAATTCTATTCAATACTGGTTGTTGCTTGTATAGCGAGTCGAGCTCCATAAGTGCCACTAACTGCCAGTTGCCACTACGTTTTTGAACTAAACGACACACAACATACACACAGTAGCCAGTAGGTACATAACCCATACTTTAATATTATAAATGCGAAAGTAACTCGGTCTGTCTGTTACTCAATCACGCCTAAACTACTGAACCAATTTTCATGAAATTTGGTATGGAGATATTTTGATTATACCCGAGAAAGGACATAGGCTACTTTTTATCCCGGGAAAATGACGCAATCCCGGAAATCCCACGGGAACGGGAACTATGCAGGTTTTTCTTTGACTGCGCGGGCGAAGCCGCGGGCGGAAACCTAGTAGGTATGTGATAATTTATTACGCCATCGCCATGACAACTCGGTCATAGACAAATCATCAAACATGTGCGACCTTGAACGCGGTCGTTGACCCGGCGACATTCGAATTGGCGGGAACCCAAGTGTGCGAAAGTAAAAACTAAAATCAGCACGTGAGTCTGTCATCTATTTAAAAAGATAACATGGAACGTTTCGTAATTTCAATTTTCGAATTTTTCGATTAGAACACAGGCGGATTTAAGTTTTTGATTCTTTTCGTTTCGTTATTTTCTTTGAAAATAATTTCGATTTTTTTTAATTATTACCAGTTTATTATGGTTTATTGTGTGTTTTTATGGGTATATTATTTACATTTTTATAGTCCTTTCCACCTAAGATGATTTCTGTGACGATTTTTGACACGTGTAGAGATGTTCTTTACTGAAATCGTATCAATTGTTTCCGATAATCGATAATATTTTATATGGAAATGAAATCGATTTGAATAAAGTACCAAAATTAGTTTTTTCGGCATTTCGCCAACAATTAACTAAGGAAACTTAACAAACAACAGCAACAAAAAGTCAACAATAACAGAATACCACGTAAAGTACCTATCAATACAAAAATGCAATTTGTATACACGGCTGACACACTCGTACCAAGACTCGTACAGACGATTGACGCGATTGACAAACGATCACAAGATGGGCGCCGATTATATGTACCTATTATGATTTTCCAAATCTATGATTTTTCAACGATCCATTTCATGTAGGTACACGAATTGTGTTGGTATTATATTTTTGTGTTATTTTATTTTATTTTTCTATATATTAAAATAAACAATACTGTTTTTGTTTTATAAGCTTATGATGTTTCATTTTTATATTTTTGGTAATAATGCCGCCATAAAATAAAAATATTATGCACAAAAATTATTTTGGCTTTTTAAACATAAAATACGTAATTCGGAACACGATGAAGTGTCACAGGAACCATCATAGGAGAAAAGGACTATAGTTAAGGCTAGTTATGGTACCTAGTTAATTCTGATTTTTTTTGAATAAACAGGGAATTATTAAAATATTTAAGTAAATTATAATATTATTTCGTAACTATAAACTATTAATTTTTTATAATACATATAAACAAGGTATAAAACTAATGTCAAATGTAGTACATCCAATTAAACACGTTTTTACTCACTATAAAAGGTAAAATCGGACTGTCCTTAACTAGTCAATTAAGTGGCTTCAAGGCTGGACAGTAATCGGTGCATAGTAATTGGCGTTATATACCTATACTTTAGTCACAGAATACATAAATATGTAGTAGCTAAACGCAACAGAACGGACACTCTCCGCCTCCCGCCAAAATTAAACACTTACCTCACCCCGCACGATCAGCCTAAAAATGGTCCGCATTTTTCTGCAAGGACGATAGGTAGGTACGCAACTGTGGTACGCAACGAAGATTGACAACATTAATCAAATTGACTTAATTATTTTGGATTTGTGATTATCGTTTTTCGTAAAAAATGGTTAGATATTATGCTGTTTACGGATGTATTTCATCAGAAAAACGCGAATTTTTTTTTTACGCTAGTCACAAATTATGTGCCAACCATAAAGCGTTAACTCACTCATTTGCAGTATCTACAGTGTGACTGTCAAAACGATAATTTTGTATGGAGTGTCCGGGGTGTGTGTGTGTGTGTGTGTGTGTAGTGTGTACTATTATTTTAGAAATACATATTATATTAATTTTTATCGTAAAATCTCATTTTGATTTTCGAAGAAGCATAATCTAATAATTTAACGAATGTAAGTATTAATTTCTTAAGAGGAGGAAACGCAAAAACTTTCAAATATGTAAATAAAATGTTGAAAAATTGATTTTAAAACTTAATTCGTATTTCACATTACCGACACATATTCTATTTAGATTTTATGTTTATTAAATTATTTATTGTACCAGCATTAAAAATCAAAATATTTATAAGTACAAATAAGAGACAAAGAGGTTAAAATGACGTTCTTGTTCTTCCTACCCTATCCTACTCATATTAAAAACTAGCTGTGCCCCAATGCTGTGCCCCGCCCCCCCCCCCCCCATTGCACGGCTCCTGTTGGTCTTAGCGTGATTATAATATTATATAGCCTGTAGCCCTCCTCGATAAATGGGCACCACCGAAACAATTTTTGCAAATCGAACCAGTAGTTCCTGATATTAAGGCTGGTTACAGAGCTTGACCGACCGTCAGTGCGTGCCGTCGCTCGGTCCTGACGATACGCATCAACAATTGTATGACTATGACACTAATGCGCATGACAATACGCGTGCGTATGGTCGGTCTAGCTATGAACGGTTTTATGAATTTCAATACATATGACAAGCGCGACTGACGTACGCACTGACGGTCGGTCAAGCTCTGCAACCAGCCTAACGCGTTCATGTATACTGCTACTACTCTGAGTTAAATTGAGGCATAGACCAATAAAAAAGTATTGGTCTAAGGTTGCGGAGTAAATCGACGTTATGTTATGCAATTAAGTATATTATGTGCCTAAGTTATGTGCGCATACTGAAGATGTATGGGTTTCCATCATATACGTATTGCCAAAGCCCATTACCAATATTCTTACATAATCCTATCTAGTGACATATTATAAACAAAGTCGCTTCCCGCGCTCTGTCCCTATGTATGTACTATGTATGTAGATCTTTATAACTGCGATCGGTTTTGGAGCGTTTTTGAAGAGAAAACGTTGAGAATAAAATTTCAATGTCGCGTCCTGGCAATACCGTCACGTCATGGAGTAAGGCGCCGATTTTGGTATCTTTGAATCTTGCCAAAGAAGTTTCACTTCTGACACGTGTGCTTTGCACACTCACTCATTTTTTTAATAGATCTAGAGTGGTTTTCGAGGAAGGTTTTCTATTGGGTCACCAACTCTCATAAAAAATTGCATAGATGTAAGGACGTTAGCAGATCTTACAGTCTCTACAAATGTATTGCCACCTTTAAAAGTTTGGGATAGAGAAAGGATTGACGTAGGGAATTAAGGACAGGACTGGGAAGGGTAACAAAAAGGGCCAGCTCCCTTCTTTAGTGTATAATCTTTTAAGTTTTAGACAAAGCGGTCGAAGCCTGTCTCCCCGTCCGACTAGGGCCCTTCCGGCCTCCTCCACTCAAGCGACAGCCCAAGCCGAGGTTCGAGATCCCCGTGGCGGGGGGACGCCCTTGCGCATGTCGCTATCAGGGTGAACCTTCAGTTCACCCACGTGTCCGCGTTAAAATTTAGAAGCCCTTCTGGCTAACATTGAGAATCACCACACAAAAAAAACCGGGCGAACTCCGTTTCGCCACCAAAGACACCTTTTAAAATTTAGAAGCCCTTCTGGCTAACATTGAGTGACACCACAAAAAAAGCCAATCTATACTAATTTTAAGAGGAAAGTATGTACCTAAGTGTTTAAAAAACGATTTGTAAGTAAAAATATAAATACTCACACCAACGCCACTAAATACGGATGCAGTCGGGTGCCATCTTGCGCTAATGTGACGTTACCGGAAGCGGCCATTTTGTCGACCGTTATCGCTCTTCAGAACCTGTAAACATGCAATTGGATAATTTGTTTGTATACTAACGTGCACAGAGACGAAAATATTTCATTAATTTAAACAATGTCAATATGTATTGCACAAATATGATCAAAAGATGGTATTTACGGAAGGAGTAAAGAGTAAGGCAAGCTAAAACTTCTTTTTGTGGATAGTATTATATTTTTATGTTTTTATCCATCATCATCGTCAAGACATTCATATCGTTATCATAGCATATTTTATTCATAAAAAATACTATGATAAACCCTGTAAGCTGTATAATGGTTCCTAAAAATGGTAAGTACCATAAATAAATACGCATAAACTGTAGGATAGTGTATAACGTCCACTTATTGTTAAGTACTTAACTTTTACTGATTAGATTAGTCCGTTACAAGTTCAAGAAAGCACGCAAAAATGTAATTAATTTGTAACTGAATGTATATAGTGCACGCAATAGTTCATAGCAGGAGTAATGGATGATTATCAATAGGGTGAAATGTCAAACGTCGATGACCTAATGGCAGAAACAAGACCAACCGCCTGGCCTGGGATTAAAGACTTGGAGTGTAACATGATGTCTTAAAGCAGTTTTATTTCCATAATGGAAAAATGACAACTATGCGGTGTTCCCGAACAACTACGATATTCAGGCCTTCAAGAAAAGAGCTCATTTGTCCATTAAAGGCCGGCAAAACACTTGCAACACTTCTAGTGTTACAAGTGTTTATGGGCGCCGGGCGGTGGTGACCACTTAACATCAGGTGGCCCACCTGCCCCTTTGCTTGCTCTGACATAAAAAAAGCTAGATATAACATTATGTCGTCTAGCGACATCACTATCCCACGATGCCCGATGGAAGTATTACTGCTATAAGGTATCATGGGTGCCCCTCTGGTCCTGCGTTCTGAAGCATTGTGCTTCTAAATGTGAACTTCTTCCTACCTATCTATCCGAAAGAGACCAACTCTATACATCATTGGGTTTTGTGTAACTAAATCTTTTCAGTTCAGCATTCATCAGTTTACGGCGTTCTAGATGTTAAGATTGAGTTTCAAAGCAATATCTGGACTTTAAAGTTGATTTTCTAAATTAACTTTTGGTAAAACGCTTTCAAAACGACGAAGTTTTCTTATTGATTACGAACTTCCAAGGATCGTATCGTATTTCACAAGTCGATTAGGACTTAAAAATTACTTCGAAATGGAAAGAGAGTTTCAGTTTCCTTTAAGTTTTATAGCTCTTCCCAAATAACAATACTCATCTTTCAGTTTCCTTTAAGTTTTATAGCTCTTCCCAAATAACAATACTCATCACTTTGAAACTTTAAATTCACCTCAATATGCTCAAAGGAAGAACATTACATCACTACATAGTATAAAACAAAGTCGCTTTCTGAATCCCGTCCCTATGTCCCTATTTATGTATAAATCTTTAAACTACGCAACGCATTTAGATGCGGTTTTTTTAATAAATAGAGTGATTCAACAGGAAGGGTTTAGTATATAATTTATTATGTTTTAGACAAAGCGGGCAAAGCCGCGGGTGGAAAGCTAGTACTTCATATTCATATCATGATTTCGAGATAATACACTCCTACTACCAATAAGTAGTTTTTTTACAGCAACGTAATATTATGTTGAGACTTGGTACGTCTTATATAAATATATGTTCTGCATTCTATATGCATTAATAGTCTCCATTTACAGCATCTATATCATACACTGGATGGATGGATGACAGCGACAATGATTAATATCATACCATTGCAGAATGTATGAATGTATTTGTGATAAGTAGACTAGTCTAGTACATCGACTTTGCCCGGAACAACCGGTATAAAAATGATTTTACTGTAGAGACGTACTAGTTACTAGTTTTCTCATTAGAAATTAAAATCATTCAAGTAAGTTTTAAGTTAAATCGCAAGAAACATACAAAATATTAAATATTTATTCCAGTAAGAATGTCAGTTTATACGTGTAATTGTATGTAAATCTAAAATATATATAAAATATTCGGAAAATACAGTAATTACGTGTTTTAAAAAGATATAAGTATTAAAAAAACCAGAGACTTATCTGTACTTTAGCATAATATGTTATTTCCTGTGACAATTACTTCTTATTCAAAACCTGTTTAAGGCCTGAATCGGGTAGAATCCCCTTTTGATACCGAAAATTAACTCTACTTATAACCGTTTTTCTTCTTAGATTCTTTATGTACATTTCTAAAAAAAATGTATATTATAGTTTCGAATATGATAAAGGTTGTTTTAATTTGTTTATTTTACAATCAGGTTTTTTGGGAAAAAATCATGAACTGAGGTCGATTTTTGTACTTTAAACCAAAACGCTAAATAATGTCAATTATTGTAGTGTTTTTACAGTGTGTTTATGAAATTGAAACACAGGGCATGGTTGTTTTAAATTTTGATTCAATATCCAAATATCTTTTAAATATATTTTATACGTACTTTTACTACGATAGATTCGCGCCGCGGCCGGTCCCCCGATTCCGCCTAGTAAATCGTCGCCAAGGTCGCCTTAAGTTTACAACTTAGACTAGAAAAGAGAAGCATTCATACTTATGTAAATCTTTGAATTGAACAGTTATACTGTGGTAATACGTGGTTGAGTATACTCAGATACGTATTCTTCCTTCTGACTAATATTATAAATGCGAAAGTTTGTGAGGATGGATGTATGTGTATGTATGTTTGTTACTCTTTCACGCAAATACTACTGAACCGATTACAATGTAACTTGGCACACATATAGTGGGTAACTTGGATTAACACATAGAATAAGTTTTATCCTGGAAATCCCACGGGAACCGGAACTATGCGGCTTTTTCTTTGAAAACGCGGGCGAAGCCGCGGGCGGAAAGCTAGTAACTATTATTCCTTTTATTTAAATGCGCATTATAATCTATTGTTAATTGTTTCAACACGAAGTAACAAAATGTCAAATGTCTTGGGTTTGATTGTCTTTAAATTAGTTTATAACTAGATGTATATAGGTACATTTTAACAAGGTTTTAACACAGGTTATTTTTAATTTGCTCAGTAGGAAATCGAATTATCCTTGAACAGAATATAATTGGTGTCGAAAATTAATGATTTGTTAGTTAACTAGGTATCTAATCGAAAAATCACGTGGTTTGACGATATATGTATACTCTGCTCTGCGGCTTAACCTGCAGTGCTCCGCTCCTGTTGGTCTTAGCGAAATGATATACATAAAGCCTCCTTCCTCGATAAATGGGCTATCTAACACCGAAAGAATTTTTCAAATCGGACCAGTAGATGCCGAGATTAGCGCGTTCAAACAAACAACAAACAAATAAACTCTTCAGCTTTATAATATAGATAGTGTAGTAGGTACCTATAGACTATAGATTATACGTCCTACTAATATTATAAATGCGAAAGTTTGTATGGATGTATGGATGTTTGTTACTCTTTCACGTAAAAACTACTGAACCGATTACAATGAAATTTAGCACACATATAGAGGGTAACTTGGATTAACACATAGGATAGTTTTTATCCCGGAAATCCCACGGGAACGGGAACTATGCGGGTTTTCCTTTGCAAACGCGGGCGAAGCCGCGGGCGGAAATCTAGTTAGAATATAATTATTATGTAGTAGTAAATATCGCACTGTGAATATTATTTTTGTAAAAATTCAATTTAATTAATTCAATGATAATCGGGCGAGCTGTCAGGCTGTCAGTGATATAATATTACCTACAAATTACACTATTTTAATTATAATTTGTAGTAACATGTACATATTATACCGCCTCCTTGGTACAGTGGTTGACGCGTTAGCGTAGAACTGAGGGGTCCTGGGTTCGATTCCCGGTGGAGACGAAGAAAAAAAAATGTCTCGGTCTGGTAGGACACAGAAGGCTGATCACCTACTTGTCCCTAAAGAAAATCGATCAGTGAAACAGATGTATAATGCATCTGCCCCTTACCCCACTTGGGGACATGGGACTTCACATATTATTTATACCTATATAATTGTATTCATCTACCTATTCTAATAAACTAAACACGAAATCTGAAGAGTTTGTTTGTTTGTTTTAACGCGCTAATCTCAGGAACTACTGCTCCGATTTGAAAAATTCTTTCGGTGTTAGATAGCTCGTTTATCGAGGAAGGCTACAGGTTATATTATATCATCACGCTACGACCAACAGACCAGCCGGTGAAACCGCGGAGCGCAGCTAGTTTATAATATTTCCGACTACTTTAATTACTTTTATATGGTTTATTTGTTATTTATAGTTTGTATTTAACAAGTGTATTATTTTGGATGTTATTTTTTTTATTTTATTATTTTACATTTATGATTTATTTTGTTGCTTTTGAAAATTATAATATGCAATATGATAATTGATAATAAAGATTACAGATGTACCTACCTACTTATAATTAGTATTTATTATTCTATTAACCCTTAACGACGCTCAATAAGTACTTGAATACCAATTAATTTTTAATTAATAAGATACCTAATACCTATATACTTACCTAGTTTACAAAGTTGTTTTCTCCGTCACTTTGTCCCTATGTATTCATAAATCTTGAAAACTACGCAAAGGATTTTGATGCGGATTTTTTAAATAGATAATGATTGAAGAGGAAAGTTTATACGTTTTAAGTTTATAGCGGAAAGCTAGTATATAACAAATAAAAATCGCGAACATTTAAAAGTTTAAAATAATGAGTTTATAATTTCTTAACATAAATAATATACCTAGGTACCTGTTAAAATACGATACTTCATATATTACAATCAACGAAAGACTGTGATTTTTCTTATTATTTTAATAATCAATGATCATATTCGGAAAAAATAATAAAAGAAAAATTTATTCCAAAAAAGTATCAAATCTTATCAGTTGCCCTAATATTAGTACGTATATTATATAGCTGCAGGCTGCTGTTGAAGAGCTGTACCACAATGTATATACCTATCTGTCAACTGTGGCTGTACATACCTCTGCGCAGTTTCCATTCATCCATTCCTTGAATATTAAAAAACCAAACGAACAATACTGAATTATTATTTTTCTTTTTAGATATTTAAACTTCTCATTTCACGTAATAATTCACTGGCACTTTTTTTATACTATAAAACAAACTTTTTTTTAAACTACATGTAGGTACATCAGACAAAGGAATTTTGAATTTGAATGTAGAACGCGCCGCGCAACTGAATACAGTACGCTTTCCCGCGTTACTGGCTGTCAAATATGTGTTTTACACATAGATACAAAATGATGTAACTGTAACGACGGTAGTGCAAAATAAGACCTTATTTCAAAGCAGTAAATATTTATTTCCTATATACGTCCTGTGTTTATAATCTTCGTGCGTACAATGGCAAAACGTCGTAAAGCAATTTATGCAATGGACAATAAACTTTGTTGTTATTATAGATAAGAACTATTTTTATATATTTTTACAATGGTCCTAACTCTTTTGAAATGATAGAATTTAAGTAATTTATGTTAATCACAAGTCACGACATACAAATTATTCTTTTTGCTAAAGTTTCGTTTATAAAATAACAAAAAACGAATTCAGAGAAGATATCAATAACTATTACTTTTTTAACAAAAACGAAAACGCCTTTTAATGCTTCGAACTGGATAAAATTTAAATAGGTCCAACCGAGAGACACTAGATTTCAAATAAAAAAATAATCATCAGAATCGGTCCAGCCGGTTGAAAGTTGTAAGGTAACAAACACAAATAAAAACATTCGAATTGAGAATCTTCCCTTTTTTTTCAAGTCGGTTGAAAAGTACATGGGGTAGGTACACACTACACAGTAGCTACAACTTACCGACATGACTGTATCAGTTTGTGCTCTCACTGGAAATCAAACTCACGACCTCCATATTTCTTCGCTAACATATTAGACCGGGAGATATTGACACAAAATTTCGAGTCATTTGTAACAGGATGGCGGTTCTACAGGGGTCTTAGTACGCAATGGCAAAAAGAAAAATGATGGTGTGAACGCTGGTACCGGCGGCTTAGTCGCGTGGGCGTTAGTCGAACTCATCTGCAAATAAAAATATCCAAATGCAATACTGGTAAGTACTAAAAGTTTGGCGAAAAAAAAATTTTTGCAGATTTTCGGCGGTATGGCGACCATTTGGAATCATCCGAAAAGTATGGCATGGCGATTTTCGTAAATGGCTGCACGACGATGGTTAGGTACCTGTGCAAAAGTTAGCCTGGTACAAATAGTTGAATTGTTTTTTTTAAATCAACACATTCGCATCGGTATGGCATGGAGGGCTGTTTAGTCACGCCGGAAAAGTATGGCATGACACTACCGCCTACTTCTTTTTTATGGGCTATCGGTAAATTCTAAAATTTTTGTGTTACAAATCGTTTGACTTTCGCTATTTTTCCGATGAGTTCGACTAACGCCCACGCGACTAAGCCGCCCACGCCAGTACCAGCATTCACACCATCATTTTTCTTTTTGCCATTGCGTACTAAGACCCCTGTAGAACCGCCATCCTGTTACAAATGACTCGAAATTTTGTGTCAATATCTCCAAGAGGAGTTGGTTGTCTGCGCCTTAGCAAAATACTTTTAAGTATTATTCACTTATTATAACTACAGCAACTAGGAAGTGTGTTATGATTATTTTACACAATATTTTCTACACCTGAGAAAATTTGCATGTATAATGATATATGTAAATGATAATAATTCATTATAGTGTAAGTTACAATGAAAATAATACACGAATTACAGAAATAGTGACGAAATATTAGTAAACGGTAACTGTATGAAAATAATTTCAAAATTACGCATTTTTGTAAATTTTGTTTTATTTATGACCTGTGGTAGGTAAATTAAGAGCTGCACGATACAGTTGTTCTATCATTTGCAAAATGGAAAAATTCGGATGCTGGATAAAATTATACCCTTAGAAATTGTAAATATTACTCGTATTTATCGAGTAATTTTATAAACTGCCTGCTAAACGTGCTTCTAAAAGAAATATCATAGTGTCTCATAACAAATTGAATGAATAAAATATTTGAGTTTGAGATTGAACTGTGGTTTCCAAGGTGGTTTCAGTTTAAAATATTATTTACGCTTCTTTGTACTAGCAACATTACAGACAATTTTTATGTATGTCAGTTTGACATTTGTGATTTGACGTTCGTCAAAGTTCAATCACGCGAAGTAAAAAAATGTGAATTATTATCATAATTCGATATTTAAAATGCTTGTTCAAATAACTTTATTTAAATTAAATACATTTGTAGTTTTTTAAAATGTATTCTCAAGTGTGTAGTAATTGTTTTAAGTGTACAAGTGTAAGAATGTCGAGTGTTTTTTACGTTTGAACAATTAAGTTTCAAAGTTTTTTTTTGACGTCTGACGAGTTTTTGTCGCGTTTTTTCCTTGTTGTACAACGTATCGATTATTTTTCATGATACGCACCGTATGGCGGATACCTATTCTATATATGTTATAAACTTTATTGTTTTCGATTTATACAAAAGTTTTGTAAACATTGCAAAAGTACAAACGGTAAATAAATATTTTGATTACATTTTAACAACAACATTTACGATTGTGCATGTATGACTTCTAATTAGTTGAACAAGTTGGCTAAACTATATTTTACCATTTTAGGTAACATGGTTGAACCAGTAATATCAGATTTAGATCCACTGGGTTCTTATTCATATACACATTATAATTATAATCAATATACATCTGGAAATGGTCAATATCCACATCAAATAAAAGCAGAACAGTTAACTTATCTTCATAGTAAAGAAAGTTCAAATATACCAAATAGTAATGAAACTAACCAATCAAATAATGTGACAAAATGGCCAGATCAAAACACAGATACAAGCGTTGATATCAAGCCAGAGATAGGTAAAGTAAAAGTGAAAAAGGAGAAGAAGAACGGTTTCGTCTCGGAAAAGATAACGGAAGACGGTTTTCCGTTTTACGGCTGTGCTGTGTGTAATATACGTTATTCTACACTAAGAGAATTAGATTCGCACGTCACTACACACAAAGATAGAATAACAAGCTACGATTTGAGGATAAAAAACCAGTTGAAGAAGAAAAAACTAAAAAAGGAACAAAAGAAATTGAAGAAGCTGAAAAAAGAGAAGAATTTAGATCCGGAAATCAAGCCAGAAGATGGGTATATAGGTAACGAAAAGGCATCAGAATTTACGAATAATAACGAAACGGAAAAGGAATGTAAGTTCGATCCTAATGACAAGAATGTGAGCAATGAATCGTTGGATGGTGAGAAAAAACAAGAGCTAATGAATTTACAGAAAATTTACAAATGTTTTGCGTGTCAAAAGCAGTTTTCGTTGAGTTATTATTTGAAGCTACATGTAAGATCACATACAGGTAAGTGTATCCCATTATGAATATAAGCCCGTCCGACTAGGGTCCTTCCGGCCTCCTCCACTCAAGCAACAGCCCAAGCCGAGGTTCGAGATCCCCGTCAAGGGGGGACGCCCTTACGCATGTCGCTACCAGGGTGAACCTTCAGTTCACCCACTCATCCACGATAAAATGTAGAAGCCCTTCTGGCTAACATTGAGAGACGCCACACAAAAAAAAAATGAATATTAATTATCTCTTTCTGTGGGGATAAATAATTATATTTATGTAATAAATTATGTGTGATGTCACATTTGTAATGTTAAAGTATGGTTAGCTTAGCTTAACATAAGCTATGAACAAAAATATATAAATTTACTAGCTTACCGCCCGCGGCTTCGCCCGCTTTGTCTAAAACCTAATAAATTACTTACTAAAACCTTCCTCTTGAATCACTCTATCTATTAAAAAAAACCGCATCAAAATCAGTTGCATAGATTTAAAGATTTAAGCATACAAAGGGACATAGGGACAGAGAAAGCGACTTTGTTTTGTGCTATGTAGTGATTTTCGTTGTCTCATGGTATAGACATAAGAAATGTTTCGTACATGTTTACAGTTTTCTTTAAATAGATCAGAGTAATAAGATTCCCAACTAACTATATCTAAATACAAAATAGGTAAGTTACCCACGGTTTTACCTCCATTGCTTCTCTCGTATTGGTCTTAGCGTGATGATGGCCTATACATAGATTACAACTTTTTAGTTCAAATAAAATATTCAAAATTTATACATAAATATCTGGGTTGCCTGGCAGAGATTGCTGTCAGCAATAAGGCCGCCCTCTGTACATTGTTAAATAAGTATTATGTGTTTTAAATTGTCCTATATGGTGTACAATAAAGAATTTTTCATTCATTTCATTCCATTATTTCACTCATTCATTCATAAATATGACCATTAAAGTAACAATAAAAACATGAATTTCAGATGAGAAACCCTACACTTGTGAACAGTGTGGCCAATCCTTCATCACGGCAAGCAAACTGGGGAGGCACAACAAGAGGTTTCACCTCTCCGTTCAGTATCAGTGTAGGATATGTTACAGACAGTTTTATAGGTGAGTTTCATATTTCCTTTTATGTTGGACAATACTAGAGTGGCCGTATACAGAGCAAAATTTCCAAATTAATGTAAGGGGGCGTCCATAAATTATGTGAGGTGATTTTTCAATTTTTTGCGTGATATTTGTCGAGACTGTCTCCCTAAATCAAAGTTAAATGAGATTTGTCTCGATCCTCTTCCCCCCTAAAACATCTCACATGATTTATGGACGCCCCCTAAGACATTATGAATTGTTGTACGAATATCTATAGTTTTAGTTTTTAGAATTGAATGGAAACATCATATTTATGTTTACTATTTTAAGCATATTTCTTTCTTTCCAGGTTCGAACTTTTAACACGGCATTTTGATAAAAAACACGCAGAAGACAAATTGGAAGGAGAGCCTTATGGTATGTAAAGAAATACATTTTTATTTTCCATATTTTATCATAATATCCATATTCTTTACTAGTAAAGACAATCTTGGAACATATTTTGTTTAACTGCTGGCAAACTTAGTAAAACTTTATGAATCTACTAGCGGTCCGACCCGGCTTCGCCCGTGGTACATATTTCGCAATAAAAGGTAGCCTTGTTCTTTCTCAGGGTCTAAAGATTGTCTGTGCCGAATTTTATCAAAATTGGTTGAGAGGTTTATGCGTGAAAACCATACATACATAATTACAAACCTTTCCTCTTTAAAATATTAGTATAGATATAGATTAGTTGCGCTTCACGGTTTCACCCGCGTGGCTCCGCTCCTGTTGTTCTTAGCCCATTTATCGAGGAAGGCTATATATAGCATATAGCCTTCCTCGATAAATGGGCTATCTAATTTTGCATTCTAACAAACAAACAAACACTTCAGCGTTATAATCTATACTAATATTATAAAGCTGAAGAGTTTGTTTGTTTGTTTGTTTGAATGAGCTAATCTGGGGAACTACTGGTCCGATTTGAAAAATTCTTTCGGTGTTAGATAGCCCATTTATCGAGGAAGGTTATAGGCTATATATCATCACGCTACGACCAACAGGAGTGGAGCCACGGGGGTGAAACCGCGCGGAACAGCTAGTATTAGTATAGACTAGCTTTTCGCCCGCGTCCAAGTTACCCTCTATATGTGTGCTAAATTTCATTATAATCGGTTCAGTAGTTTATGCGTGAAAACCATACAAACATGCATATAAACCATTCCTCTTTATAATATTAGTATAGATAGTATTAGATATTAGTATAGATTACATGCGCTGCGCCAAGTGTTTTCGTCAAGTTTTTCTTGTATTTTAATTGTCATTATGACTAAACAAGTCCAATGAATCAAAACTGACAAGCCTATTCTTTATTAAAACTTATGATAAAAAGCCTAATTTATAGATAACTAGCTTTCCAACCGCAGCTTCGCCCGCGCAGTCAAAGAAAAACCCGCATAGTTCCCGTTCCTGTGGGATTTCCGGGATGAAACCTATCCTATTTCCTTGGGTAAAAAGAAGCCTGTTGCCATGTCCTTTCTCGGGTATCAAAATATCTCTATACCAAGTTTCATGCAAATTGGTTCAGTAGTTAAGGCGTGATTGAGTAACAGACAGACAGACAAAGTTACTTTAGCATTTATAATATTAAAATAGTATATTAATAGGTAGTATGGATGTGTTTTTTTTTACAGATTTCAACGCAATACTACCGTACCTAAAGGAATTAGAAGAGCAACTACGCGAGAAACAAGAAGCGGAAAAGGCTAAGCCGAAAACGGAGGATTTATGGACCAACGAGTGGCCGAACATGCCCTCGAAGGACCAAGTGAAGGACCACTCAAAGGACCAAGGACCGGGCCAAGACCAGGAATGTGCGGAAGTTAAAGCGTGCAAATTGGAGATAGAGATAGAGGAAGTCAAAGTTTCTATGGACGGGGTGGAGATTAAACAGGAGAGTGAGGATCAGAACGACTGTGTCGATAATGATGGGATTGTTGACGATGATGTAAGAGACGATCTGAGTGTTAAGGATAAGTGAGTATTTTTAAGAAGTTCTTATCTTAATATATATAAATCTCGTGTCACAATGTTTGTCCTCAATGGACTCTTAAACCACTTAACCGATTATAATAAAATTCGCACACCATGTGCAGTTCGATCCAACTTGAGAGATAGGATAGGTTTTATTCCGGATATCCCACGGGAAAGGGAACTATGCGGGGTTTTCTCTGAAAACGCGGGCGAAGCCGCGGGCAGAAAGCTAGTATGTGTATAAATATAAATTTATAAAGAATAGTTCTTATGTCTTATATGATACTAGCTTACCGCCCGCGGCTTCGCCCGATTTGTCTAAAACCTAATAAATTATATACTAAAACCTTCCTCTTGAATCACTATCTATTAAAAAAACCGTATCAAAATCTGTTGCGTAGTTTTAAAGATTTAAGCATACAAAGGGACATAGAGAAAACGACTTTGTTTTATCCTATGTAGTGATTTTGGTTTTCTTGAAAACTTGGGTTGTGTCTAATTGTTTACGAAAGTTTTGTTTTCTTAAACATAAACGAAGGCAACACAAATTGTTCGTAATCTTTTCATGTCAATTAAATTACTCTGTCTGTCTGTCTGTCTGTTACGCTTTCCCGCTTAAAACTCTCAACCGATTTTGATGAAAAATGGCACAGTCAATCTTTAGACCCTGAGAAAGAACATAGGCTACCTTTTATTGCGAAATATGTACCACGGGCGAAGCCGGGGCGGACCGCTAGTAATATTATAAATGCGAAAGTAACTCTGTCTGTCTGTCTGTTACTCAATCGCGCCTAAACTACCGAACCAATTGTCATGAAATTTGGTATGGAGATATTTTGACACCCGAAAAAGGACTAGGCTACTTTTTATCCCGGGAAAATGACGAAATCCCGGAAATCCGAACGGAAACGGGAACGGGAACTATGCGGGTTTTTTGACTGCGCGGGCGGAGCCGCGGGCGGAAACCTAGTAGGCTATATTTTTTACCGAGTCTCAAATTGTTCTTATTTATGTCTAAATGTGTAGTAACTAGTAACTAAGCAAGTACTGATCCAACTTTTTAACCGACTTCAAAAAAAGGAGGAGGTTATCTATTCGGCCGGTATGTTTTTTTTATGTATGTACACCGATTACTCCGAGGTTTCTGAACCGATTTACATGATTCTTTTTTTGTTCGATGCGGGATGGTGTCGAATTGGTCCCATAAAAATTTTATTCGGATAGGCCCAGTAGTTTTTACACGCTTTATATTAGCTTCACCTGTATGTTTGTTTGTAACCGACTTCTTTGGGCGCGATTTTGACCCACTTTAAACGGCCAGATTTCGTTCAAACTTTGTAGATTTATTGAGGACCGATGACAATACACTAATTTGATAAAATTTTCTATTTTTTAGTTCGGTTTTCTATAAAAAGCGTGTTTTTTAGTTTTTTTAAACTATTATTTTTTATTATTTTATGAGTATTTTTGTCTGTATTTGTAAATGTTGCAAGTGCAAGTTTGAAGTCGGTTGTTTTTAACGCAGTTTTTTATTGATCAAAGAGCTAGGTCGTACCAAATGCTATTATGAGATCTTATGCCTAAGTGGAGACAGCGCAAAAACGCTTATAAATTTTTCCTTTCTCTTATATCTGATACATGTAGTATTTTCAGCCAGTGCTATAGTCATTAATTTTCTAAATTACATTTTTCCAGCGACTCCGACTCGGACTACTTCCCCTCAAACACTTGGACGTCCAAAATCGACTCCCCTCCCCCCTCCCCACCGCCCACGACCGGCACAAAGTGTCCCGTGTGCGACAAGCGACTGAGCACCGCGTCGTACATGCGTGTACACATGCGCACGCACACGGGCGAGCGGCCGTACAAGTGTTACGTGTGTGGGGTCGGCTTTATCACCGCTAGCAAGATGCATAGACATGTGCTGACACATCCAGAAGCTATTAACGGTAAGATTTTTGGGAGGGTAGTTGGAAAAAATAAAAAAAAAATGTCGCAAATTTTTTTTTATCACCGCTAGCAAGTGCATTACATGTGCTGACCCATACAGAAGCTATTAACGGTAAGTTTTTTTGGGAGGGTAGTTGGAAAATTAACAAATTTAAAACAAATGGAGAATTTTTAACATACCGTAGGATCATAGATCGTAGGATCATATCACATTTATCTCGAACTAGATTTTTTTTTATTTTTTTATATAAGAGCAGGTAACTGAGCAGGTAAATCACCTAATGAAGTGCAACCACCGCCCATGGGCACTCACAAAGGTAATTTTGCTGTTACCGGCATAATATGACAAAATGTGTTTTGCCTGTACATTCGTAAGACATCTCTAAAAACACCCTGTATTTAGGTTCTCTCCCTGTATCTAGTCTACTAATTCCTTTTTTATTTTCAGATGACAATGTAAAAAAAGAAAATGTAGATGCAGAAATAAAATGCGAAGGCGAGGAGGATAGTAAGTGAGTGTGATTTTATTTATTTTGTGGTAACAATAAAAAATGTATGTTTGTATGTCACAAGGCGTTGTGCTTGTAATAAAATAAACAATCAATTTTAGTGAAAACTAGCTGGACACTGAAAATCGCACCGAATTCGGTTAAGCCGTTTCTAAAATATGTGCAAACAGAGTGACAGTAAATTGATCAAAATTCAAATAATTATAATAATTGATTTTGGTACACAATAAAGGTGTATAAATGCTGCGCATTAAAACCATAATGAATTTCTTAATTATTATAAAAACGATGCAGCCGTTTTAATTATTTTCCAAAAGTTTAACATATTTTTTTTATTTATTTCAGACAGGAAGTGAAAAAGGCTGTGAAGAAGCTTTCCAAAAAGCTAACCGAGAAAAAGACGAAAAAGTACAGAAAGAGGCCGCACGCCTGCGAGTACTGTCACAAGCGGTTCCTGCATTTGGACACTTTGCAGGTACACATAAAAATTTTAATTGTATCGAGAATTGTAAGAGTTGATGGGAGAGACAAAATAGTTACGGAGACAAAAGTTGCTCTTGCGCGCTAGCTCTAAAAGAATTTATTACCAACTATAGTAGAGCCATTTTAATAGGCAACATTTGACAGTTCAACAAAATTCAACAACGTAACCTAGTAACGACGACATAGAATAACATGATATTTCGTTTTGTTAGAACTGCACGTTTGCTTAACTTTTTTCAATTACGACTACATATTTATAATAATAATGACCGATACAAGTAATTTTAAGATTTCATTTTACTGATAAACCATACTAAACATAATAAATAATTTCTGAATTGAAGAACTGACGTCGCTACAATTTTGTGTCAATAAACCTTTTTTCTTTTTAAATACCAGAGACGTTACTCTAAAAATCGAAATCTGACATCTAGAATCGAATGCATTGATTATTTGTGAATAAAAATCATCATAAATTAATAAATTCGATTGACAAATGTTTGAAATCCGTATCGATTAATTCACTTTAATCGATGTTTTTAAGCAGGTTACCTCTCTTCGAAGATAAAATTGATAGACGTCAAATGTTGCCTATTAAATTGGCTCGACTATAGCTTACTAGCGTGGTTAAAGAAAAACCCGCATAGCTCCCGTTCCCGCGGGATTTCCAGAATAAAAACTGATATTTGTCCTTTTTCAAATCTCGTCTTTGTACCAAATTTTAGTTTTAACGGAACAGCAACGACGCTCGGCATACGTAAATCGCTGTGGACAAAGTTTGTAAAGACAAAGTTTGTTTGTTTGTAATCTATACTAATATTATAAAGAGGAAAGCTTTGTATATATGTATGTATGGTTTTCACGCATAAAGTACTGGACCGATTTTGATGAAATTTGGCACTGATCATCTAGACCCTGAGAAAGAACAGGCTACCTTTTATCGCGAAATATGTACCACGGGCGAAGCCGGGGCGGACCGCTAGTTTTTAATATTATGATAATTGAACCGAATAAATAACGTTAAAAATCTTTACTCTTTTCCTGTTATTGTCATTGAAGGCTGAATTAGGGTCAACCTCTTTTTAATAGGCTCATTCGACCACTATTTGATAGGTTCGTTATCCCCATGATAACTTGATATATATGTATTTTGTTGATAAATTATATTTGATAAAAAAACCCGCCTCATCTGGTCATCAGATGGCAGAAGAATTATTATTTATTATACGGATATCATACTACTGAGTACGACCACCTGCACCAAAATATATATTAGCAACTAACATACAAAAAATTATATTTATTTCTCTCCCCATAGATACACAAAAAATCCCACGAGGGCGAGCAGATCCAATACCGCTGCCACTTCTGCCTGCTCGAGGTGCAGTGTGCAACGAGCCTACACGCGCACGAAGCCACGCACGCGGGCCAAGCGCGCCCCTACGTGTGTAGCGTGTGCGGGAAGTGCTACAAGAAGCGGGAGAGCATGGTGAGTGTGCTACGAGCGCTACGAGAGGATGTAGAGCGTGCTACGAGCGCTACGAGAGGCTACAAAGTGTGGTGAGTGCGCTACGAGCGCTAAAAGAGGTGCCAGAGTGTGTAGCGTGTGCGGGAACTTCCACAAGAAGCGGGAGAGCATGGTGGGTGTCCTACGAGAGGCTACAGAGTGTGATGTGTGTGCTACGAGTGCTACTATAGGTGGGAGAGCGTGGTGAATGTGCTATGAGTGCTACGAAAGTTGATCCAGTCGGGCCAAGCGCGCCCCTAAGTGTTATTAATTCAATTGAATCTTTGTTCACTTATCAAGTTTCAAGTCGATAATTCGTAATTAGAAATTTTTCTTTTGGATAAGGGGGTGGGTTAGGTTAGGTTCGTGTTTTTAACCTTTTAACCGCCCGACTTCAGAACAGTTGGCGTGGCCCTAGCGCCCGGCACAGTGAATCGAAAATTAAATACCTAAAAGAGAAAGGGATGTGCTATACTTAACTTTGTGATGTCGATATTTCGTTTTAATAACGACATTTGCATTTGCGAGCGTGGTTAACTAACAACTACATCTCACCAAGCTCAGTTTGCACCTCGCGTCGTTTAACGTAACACTGAGGCTTAGGTAGGTACGGGCTGTAAAAAATGATTCGATATGACTTTAAAAAAGTAAACAAATGTTTGTTAGATTTTACTTTGCATTTGTTGTTTTTAACATTATATTATACGGGTACATGCCGCATTCCAGCGAGGTGTAAACTTAGCTTGGTGGAGAATTGAGATATAGGTACCTACCTACTTGAATACTACTTAGGTACCTTACGAAATTATTCGACATTTTTCGCAAGTCAGTAAAACAAAAAGTGTTTAAAAATTTGAACGATTTATTAATTATTTTAATCGCCTTCTAGAATTGTATTAACTCTTCAGTAGTGGTCATGATACATTTCTATCATGTACATTTATCGACATACGAACGTAAAACTTCATGCACAAGCACAACACTAATGGAAAATTCCAGAAGTCGGCACTCGTATACGGTATATGACGTAAGAAGCGGTCGTCTTTATCCGACAGTAGCGCAGGGCGTACTAACAAAGTAAGTTTCGGAACATGTAGGCTAGGGATGGGAACCATCAATTGAATCGCTGACGTTTTTTAAAGGAATTCGATGAAATACTCACAAATATTTGTAAACAAATGTTTTATTAACAATTGCTGTATTTGTTTTAAAGTTAATTAGTCATTATAACGAGAAATATTTTGATTTATGTTTATTTTTGTATCGAAAAATCTTGGCATATGTCCCGTCCCTCATGTCGGATTTTGTCGTCATGGGCGTTGCACATCAATACAATTTTCTAAAAATAATGTTAGTAATTCATCTAACTTTGGACATTATTTTTAGGACTTCTAAAGTGTATTAAACTGTAAATGATTACTTAGTTAACTATTTGCCTAATATAAACATATTTTTGATAGAATGCAGCGTAATTAAATAAAAAAGCTGATTAAACGAGCACTGATATTTTGGTCGTAAATCGTCTGGGCCCGAAAATATTTGTCGGATTAATCCGACGTAGGCGGTTAAAAGGTTAAAACTACACAGAAATAAGAGCCCCACGAAGCGCCATGCGACCGTCTTTTTTGTAGAATTTTGGAAAAAGTAAATCCTCAGCATTTTACAAAATGCCGAGCATTTGTAAACGGCGAAATAATACAATTTGACTGCGACATATCTACTATGTAAAATAGCTTGCATTATATATTTTTTTCAACAAACACCTGTACAAACATGAAAATAACATCACATTCCGTCCATCCTTTCCAGATATACCACAGGAAGAACCACAAGCCGGAACGAGAGTATATATGCGATATATGCACCAAATCGTTCAGCGCTCGATGTAAACTGCAACGGCATATAATAAGTCATAGCGTGGATAAATATATATTGAAATACGAGTGTCCTGTCTGTGCGCACATGTTCAATACTAAGTATCATGTTCAAATGCATCTAGCTACGCATCAGAGGGAGGGCGTGTAAGTTTTTTTTGTGATTTTTTGTGATTTTTTGTTATTTTATAGATTTGTGATGTTGTTTTGCGTAAAGAATGACGAAATAGTTGAAAATATTGGTTAATTTTTTGTTTGTATTAAAATAATGATAAAATATTTGTTGAGGATTTTTAAATATTTAAGGATGGTTAAGAATGTAAAATTTTTTGTGTATTGATTTCTGGATTTCGTTTATTTTTTTTTATCAAGCAATCAGCTAAAGTAGTAAATAAATGACAAAATGCGATCTTTTATTCAAAGTTACTATTCAATGCATTTTTTTTTTAATATTAACTAAATCAAATATTAAAGTAACTAACATTTAAAAAATTATATTTCACAGCATCCAAGAAGAGAACCGCAACGAAATCCTAGCGATGGTGTTGCAAAACGCGCGAAAAATACCCAAAAAGGGGGAAACGCACAACCTCTCTGACGTCATACCCTCAGACGAACGAAGCCGCGTGTGCAACATATGCGGCGAAGTTTTCCAACATTTCTACTATTTAGAGGAACATCTCAAAAGTCACGGGTCAAAAATAGCGATAGAAAACATCGATCAGGAAGAGGAAAAAAAATATATTTGCAATGTGTGCAATAAGGGCTTTAAACTGCACTATTATTTAAAACTACACAGTTTCACACACACGAAGGAAAAACCGTTTATCTGTCAGCAGTGTGGAAAGGGCTTTATCACTAGGGGAAAGTTGAAAAGGCATTTAGAAACTCACACGGGCTTGAAGAAATATCAATGTCATATTTGTTACAAATTCTTTACGAGGCCGAGTTATTTGAGAATTCACGTGCGGACGATACACGGGACGCAGTTGGTTAGACTCGACTCGTTCGGTTTGGAGTCGCATATGCATGCGTAGGATGTGTATAGTTTTGCATTCATGCGTGCTTTTGAATTCATGCGGAGTTATGCTGGAAGTAGGCATGCATGCATGATTAATTTAATGGGAATTTGTATCATCAGAGATATTATGAATGCATGAAGAGGTGCATGCGTGGTCATGCATGCATTCATATTATGCATAGTTATGAATTCATGGGAAATGAATTAAAAAGGGAGGGACATTCATGCGTGGTCAAAAATGTATATTTATGCATGTATGCGTGGATATACATTCATGCGTACTTGTGCATGCATAGTTATGCATTCATGCTTATTTAAGCATGAATGCGTAATTACATGCATGTGTTATTCATGCGGTAACGTCATGAGTTTTTTTTTTGTTTTTTTATTTTTTGAGGCATAATGGATTTTTAAATTTAGTTTTTATTTGTCG
Organism: Colias croceus; assembly: GCF_905220415.1. Classification (NCBI taxonomy): domain Eukaryota; kingdom Metazoa; phylum Arthropoda; class Insecta; order Lepidoptera; family Pieridae; genus Colias; species Colias croceus. The sequence goes on along the minus strand of NC_059559.1, from coordinate 2,182,466 downwards.
ACTTTTTTATATAATGGCAACTGGTTACGTATTATATTTATTTGAAAATTAATATGCACTATTTTATATCCACCATCACAATATAGTTTTTGGTTATGTTATTTTTTGTTTTTATGGTATTTTACTTTTTTCATAGGTACAGAATTACTGTAAAAATAATATTACAATGAAATGGTTGACAGTTATGTCTGGATTTGTTTTAAGAACTTACGATGCTGGTATATGAAAAAAATAAATTGTTTTAAAAAATTACTATATCTAAGGCTCATTTTTCAATCCTTGGTTAAAACTTATTCATCGAATAACGTATTAAACTACCATTTCAAAAATGTATTCTAATTGTCCGTAAATGACAGTTTAAAGGTGACATTTTAATATGTTCGTGTAATACTTAATTGGACGGATAAATTTTAACCAAGGATTGAAAAATCGGCCCGTATGGCAATAATTAATAAATTATATAAAATCAGCAATATTAATATGAGCAATAAAAAAAAATGAGTTGCTTAGATTTGTATACAAAATTGTGTTGAGCGCAGATATGCCCCAGAAAATGTGTTGTTTATTGTAAAAACTAAAAAGTATTGTATTCTATATTTTTATAACAGAAAAACACATAATTAATACATATCGGAGTTTTAATACATTTTGTATTATTATAATAATATACAAAAAAAATGACACATGCAACTTTTTATTTTTTGTCATGTCAGCTAAAGAAAGAGACAAATATATGTTTCATATGACATTGATAAAATGGTGAAAGTCGATTTTTAGACTAAGAGCTAGCGCGCAAGAGCAACTTTTGTCTCGGCAACTATTTTGTCTCTCCCATCAACTGTATGGGGAGTTGCGTCGCTACGTGCGCGCACTTTCTTACTAGCCCATACGCCGTTAGTACACCGACGCATTCGTGAGCGGCAGCGAAACAACGAAAAATCTGTCAGTAGTATGGCAGGTTTTCGCATATGATATGTCTCACTCTAGCACATAGATAGATGAAATAGTTGCGTCCTTGTCAGTGTTGTTTCGCAAGGAACTGCGAAATGGCCATTACACAGACGCATTGCGAAAAAGTTGCGAAAACATTGCTGTTTACTAACGTTCCGCAGATATTTCGCTACGCAGTAGTTTCGCAGCGATTCGCTGCCGCATGCGAATGCGTCGGTGTACTAACGGCGATAGAGTTGATGGGAGAGACAAAATAGTTGCGGAGACAAGTTGCTCTTGCGCGCTGGCTCTAAAAGAAAGATCTTTCTTTTAGATTACGATTAGTACAAGTACCACTGAAAGCGATAGTAAAGTCTGAAGTCCTACAGCAGAGGCAATATTGGAACAATCTCGGTTGGACGGTCGGAACAATTTCAGTTGTTCTCTAAATTGCCCCTGCTTGCCTATACACATCACAATAATTATTATTAAGGGTACAATTCCAATATTGCCTCTGCTGTAGGCACGTGAGTAGCCGGTCAACTAATATGTTTGCTATACCTAAACTGCTGAGCAGTTTTTGATAAATTTTGAACAAAAGATAGACGCTATTTTGTCGATAATATGTCGTCGTTCTTAAAAGGTTTTTGTTTTTGCGGGTACTAGATGTAAGGTGGTGGTGAACCGAATTTTAGTAAGGAAATATGAAAAATAATAAAAAGCCAATTTATTGGTTAAAGAATAGGTTTATTAAAAAAATTTCTGAACAGAGAAAATTGAATAAAATGTCTCTAATTTTAAGATTTTTTCTTAAATGTTTCAAAATGTCTTTACCTGTATTTTTTATGTTTCAAGCACTAACTTGCCTACGATCTATCACAAGGTAGCAATAATTATTTTTAAATAGTGTAAGGTTGTTGTTATTTGTAAAAAGAATGGACATAATAAAATTATTAAGTTTTTTATACACTGTTTTATTTTAGCCTTATTCTGCTAACAGCTAGCTGTCCGCCCCGGGTTCGCCCGTGGTACATAATATATACCATATAGTACTCAGGCATCACGTACAACCGTACAAATGTATAGGTGAAAGAATTTATGAAATATGTTCAGTATGTAGTTCCTGAGATTAGAACGTTCAAACTAACAAAATAAACAATATACTCTTCAGCTTTGCAGCTTTAGGGTCAACTCACACCAAAAGAGCGTCGAAGCGCGGCGAAGCGGAGCGCAGTTTCCGTGTCATATGAATTTTAACTTTATTTTCATTACTATAATACTCATTATCGCATGAGAAGCTCGAACGAGTCGCGCGGATGCCCGCGGCGCCGCTGGAATTCCGTGGAATTCCAGCGGACGGACCGTGCGACTGCGCGAGAAGTCGCGGGAATTCCAGAGAATGCTCGAGCATTCGCGAGCGGCCGCTGGCAATATCCCGCCCCTCGCGCCCGCTCCCCGCACGCGTCTGTGCGCGCGAGCATTCGAACTGCGCAAAGAGCGACCCGTGAATAAATCGCGGGAAGGCGCGCGGATTCCCGCGACTGCTCGAGAAGTCGCTGGAATGCTCGAGAAGTCGCGGGCATCCGCTACTCCGCGCTTCGCCGCGCTGCGCTGCGCTTCGCCGCTCTTTTGGTGTGAGTTGACCCTTATCATTTGTATAGAGAAGTAGAGATATTATATATTTTCTATCCATAAAAATTTTCAGTTTTAGCAATACGAAAATAGTGAACCAATTTGGTTGAAAGTTGTATATACAGAAGATGGTGTTGTTTGAAAACACTAATTGAGCGAAAAAATATATCACAACATTTTATTTGCTTACTAGGAGTGTTCCAATTACAAATTATTAGTTTAATAAAAAATTTGGATTTGAATTTTGAAAACAGATTTCATTATTTCATAATATCCCATTGGGTTTGTATAAACTTGGTATAAACTGATGATATTGGGGAAATACTTTTAAATAAAAGAACAAATGTAAATAAATAGAACTTTATTCAACGCAAACTAAACAAAAGACAACAGCACAATCGACGCAACATCCAAACACAGTCATGCGCCAGAGCAAGGAGAATATCACAAAATTTGCATAAAACATCAAAAAATCTTGAATTTGGGTCACAAGTGAGTTTTCTATAACCCTCTTTACACAGTTCCAACATAGTGTCTCCACACATGCGACAGTGAACAGCTGAAGTGTGGAAACCGAAGCGTGGTTTTCGAATCTTTTGCGACGATTTTCGACATGGTGAAGAGCGTTTTACTTTTTTTCTGGGGGATAACTGGAATTTATTGTTACATTATTTACATTATATGCATTGGGGTAATTTCGAAATATTGTGAATATCATTTTAGAGCGTCGTTTTATTGTAATTATCGTGAAGGAATGCCCGAAAGATTAAAAGAAAAAGTCGCATAGTTCCCTTTCCTGTGGGATTTCCGGGATAGAAATTAGCTTATGTCCTTCCCATGTCTTATTCTGGGTCTTCAGCTACCTACATACCAAATTTCATTGTAATCGGTTCAGTAGGTAGTTTTTATACAAACTTTCGCATAATATTAGTAGGACAGAGATTATTTATAAAATTGTGTTTTATAAAATTTAAGTAGATTTTGCGTACATTTTATCACATTTAAAACAAACCTTTATTCTCCATGTTTCCGCTATGAAGTTCATTTTCAGTAAACGTTATCTGAATTGCATTTTATCAACCATTTTAGGGTGCAATTTTTATTCAAATTTTACCATATACTTTTGATTTCTCTATTAAAATGGCAGTTCTGTTTTGACAGAATGTGTCTTAAAAGCATAATAATAGCATAGAGAAGAGAACAAGAGTATCAGAAGAGTCTAGTTCCTAGTGTATAGTACTTATTATGATTTTTTGTATTTGAATCTATATTGTACTAGGTGCGCTCCGCGGTTTCACCCCCGTGGCTCCGCTCCTTTTGGTCTTAGCGTGATGATATATAGCCTATAGCCTTCCTCGATGAATCGGCTATCTAACACTAACACCGAATTTTTCAAAACTAACAAACAAACTCTTCAGCTTTATAATATGTATAGATTTTGATAAACTAGGATGATTGATTTTATGTAATAGAACTAAGTATGAATGTTTTTACTTGTAGGGTTTCATAGTTTCATACCTAAATGAAGTGAACTGATATTGATGAAATTTGGAACACAGGTAGTCTAAGCGTTAAGTAAATGCCACTACGTCCGTTGAAACTATATAGGTACATAAGTGCTTTGAAAACACGTATAAACACTCGAGCACACACGCTTTTCTCAGAAGTGAAACTTCTTTGGCAAAATTTAAATATGCTAAAATAGTCGCCTTTTCCAGTAATACTGTATCATGATGCGACCTTGAAATTTTACAAGTTACTTAAAAACAATTAATGAATGGTGGCACTGATCTTTAGCCCTTACGAAATGAATACTCATCATATTATAATATCTCTTAAATTCCATGATAAGAATTATTATTGAGGATGATATTTAATAAATAAAACACACCATAAAACTAATAATTTATCTCAATACAAATACACAAGTTGCACAGAATGCCAGTGTCATAATTTCAAAGATTACAGAATACACCTAAACATTAAAAATGGAAAAACATCGTTTACATTGCGCGTTACATGCACACACGCCTTTATACTGAATGAGCAATATACTAAATTATTTAGTAAACACTTATATTACTGAGTCTTGAAAATTAACACTTTTTTATCGATGAATTTTTTTTTTGTTAAATATGGAATTAAAACGATTTTTTCCACTTTCAACGTTAAAGTAGCCCCTTAATATTATATCGTAAATACATAACGCTGAACCGTACTAGGTGCACCTTTAACACCGGCAAGCAGTCAAATAAACACTGTATAATGTGCTAACACCACAAAATCCTATAAAATAAAGTAGCAAATAAAGTGTAAAAATATCAAAAAAATGGGGAAAAAATCATAAACCTGGCAATACCGGTGTTAAAAGTACCATATCTTATCTATGGTCCAACAATGTCTTACTACAACGGTTTAATAAAAATCAACTTGTCATTTTAACAACGCTAGACTTAACTCTAGGTAATGTCAAATTGATAAAACCCAGACGAAAAAAAAAGTAAAAAATATGAAAAAAAAAATATAATTTCTCGTTTAAAAACTATCGAAGTAACAACAAATTAATTACTGTGTACTGTAATATAATGATTTTTACAACATGGCGGTTTGACATTTGTTTTTACTATTTATTTATTTTATTTTGTCGTGTACGTAAAATACAGGCGGACTGTCAAATCATGGCGCGTAATTAAAAATGTTTCGTTACTCTGTGGTTAGTTCCCGCCATGTTGAATCAATCACGTCGTTAAACAAAAAATAATAATTTAAAAAATCTACCAAAGTAGGCTAGCCGATAAAATCTTAAATATAAATACATCGATAGTGCTATAATATATTATATTTAATTTTTGTAATGGCGACTCAGTACACGACCGCAAATTTTTGCGGGAATATATTGGGTGGCCATTTTTAAAAGCACGAATGGCGAAGGGGGGCAACCCCGACATTAAAAGCATTACATGCTAGTATAAAAAAATACAATTATCGTACAGAATGCACCAAAAGAAGTGTCCGATTATTTTGATTGATTCGAATCGAGTAACGATTTCATATGTAACAACAATATATTAAAGTTAAAATAAAATCCATCAAATTATTTAAAAAAAAAAACAATGATTTCTTAAATATAGGAATTCCATTGAGTATTTAATTTTACGCTCAAAATGTACGGACAACTTCAAATTATAATTATTTTAACGAAAATTTTAAAATATCAACATCATAAGACGCTTGGCAAGTCATAAGAATTAATTTTGATTCGCTGATTTCATTTCATTTCAAATAAATACAAAATTCTGCGTTAAATAGCTCTTAGTTACTAACTCTACTTGGAACTGAACACGTTTTTGCATTTTTTTTATCGATTTTGTGACCTTTTTATTTATAGATATTTTGATTTGGTCAAAAAAGACCTAAATTGGCATCAGAGTTTTTATTGTAGTATTATCGTAGTTCATTACGTTCATAAAAATTTAATTTTTTGCAATCTGACACATCATTAAATGACAGCACAAACTGTCACCTGTCAAACTGACATCTGTCATTGCCACCACAGACTATAGACGTAGTGTTGCCATGCTAAAATACAAAAATCGCTACAGTTCCAAGGCGCGCAAGCGATGCCCTAGGCGCAGCCTTTTTGCCGCCAAATAGGTGGGTACACGTAAAAAATGGGAATATTCAAGCAAAACTCATTTTATCGGCTGTGTTGTGGATCCAACCTTAACATTACAAGTATTTTGAAAGCGAGATGGCAGTGTAGTTTGTCAATTTTATCTGTAAACAAAAATATTAATTAATCAATGTAAACAAGTACGAAAATTTTTGAATTTATATTAGTATGTGTCTCATAAATAACCGAACCGATTTTGATAATGTTTTCGCCGAAACAAAGCAACATAAACAGAGAGTCACAAGGGCGTATCTGCACTAGAGGCTCGGATTAATGAAATCTCCCAAAATTTAAATCACGTAAAAAATTGTAACCAAGTTATAAGGTATGACCAAAAAGGTTTAAAGGTAAAGATTTATTTTCTATTGTCTATATCAAAACTCAATAAGATCTTTGTTGTCTAATTTCACTTAGTTGTATACCCCAGAGGGACGAGACAAATGGCAAAACGAAAAGGTATAAAATCTTCTATCGATACTAATCGACATAAGCGTGTGATGTTTTGCCTAAGGTTGAACCAAGAAGCTTATAGGTATCTAATACACTGGAGATTTCAGTATGAACATTAACTTGTAACAAGAAAATATGACCTTGAATGACGCCTGTATGTTTTTTTATCCCTTTCACACCTAACTTGGTCACCCCCACAGAAAGAGATAAAAAAACATACAGGCGTCATTCAATGTCATATTTTCTTGTTACAAGTTAATGTTCATACTGAAATCTCCAGTGTATTAGATATAAGCTTCTTGGGTTGAACCATTACCAAAATGTCATGAGCTTTAATGTCAATAATTAGCGATAGCAGTTTCTATTCCTTGGCGATTCTGACACTTGTAAGGTCCAGTCAAGAGTTTGAGCCCCGAACTCTCAACTGAATATTACTATTACAAATACGCCAACGGATTTAAAACCGTGAATAAACCGCGTTAAAAAGCCTTTAAATTCCGTCATCTGCTATTTCTAATCACCTCTAAGCTGGCTGCGGCGTGCTAGACTTGTCCTTCTTCTTCTCCTTCTTCTTCTTCAAGAAGGAGGGCGTCCGGAGGCCCTTCTTCTTCTTCTTGTCCTTCTTGGGGGAGTCTTCCGTCGAGACCTCCTTTGAAGGTGACCCCTGGAATGCCACACAACTTATAAAGTAACTAATTTATCTTTAAAAATGTTTTCCTATTCCACTTAAATTTATAAACTACCTGACAATCTACTAAATAATTGTAAAATTTTCCTTAATGCTCCGCTATTTAGAAGTTGGAGTGTGATATATAGAGATTCGTCGACAAACAGATTAAAAAATATTATTATATTATTTATCAGACCCTGTTCATGTAAATTTTAATCTTCAGTTATTCTCAATTTCACAACGTCTGACCAGCTGATCATCAGGTCGTTCAAAATGTATTAATTTCGAGGCTTCTATCCTTATACAGGGTGTCCCACTATTCGTATACTAAGCGCGAAGGGACTTGTAGTTTAACATACACTGATCACGTAAAAAATACTTAAACAACAAAATTACACCAAAATTTTTTTGCTTAATTTTTCCTTAAAATCCATGTTTTCGTCTCTAGCTTCGCGCAGCCGGCTTGAAGCTTAAACGATAGCTCACGTGCGGGTGGCAAAGTTGGGCGGGTTGCTTGTTATGGGTGTACACACAGAGTTTTAAGAATTCATCTATTTGTCAAAAAAAAAAATAGTCTGGAATTTTATAAGTATTTTATAACTATAACCTCCTTGGAGCTTAGTATACCGTTGCTGGGACACACTGTATAAAGAGTGTAGAAGTATTTCCCTGACGGAGTGATGAGTATGGGCTGATGATAATAATAATGATGATGAACCTCACCTCTTTACTGCTATGCGAGAAGGTGCTCTGATGCGCGTCAGAGTGGTCGCCGTTGAGGGTGTGCTCACCTGAAATTATTTAAAGATTACATTAATTTTCTTATATACTGGCAACATCTATAATAATTATGAATTTTTACTTTAGTTACATTTGATGTTAGTGAGATTTTTTTAAGAAATTACTTACAAATCATTATGATAATCAAAATTAAATGGTTTCTCCTGTTTCAGAAATCTATCACAATTGGGTAATTAATTGTTTACTGAATTTAATTATTTAAAATGAGAAAAATAAGAAGAATATTCAAATTGATTTGTCATAAAATGAAGAATTTACATTAATATTATATTATGTTAAATATATCTTAACTTACCCTTTATTGTGTTAGTAAAACATGCGATATTGTCGTGCAAACTTTCACCAATCTTATATTATGTCATAGTTACGTGCGTCAAAATGTTTATTTAGCAACAAAATTATAAATAATATAAGATAATTAAGAATTCAGGAACATCGAGCATTAAACATTTAGTAAAAGCAGTTTGTTATCATTTGTTATTGTACAAACTTTTTAACATCCATACTATTAATTAATTAATTAATTTAATATTATAAATGCGAAAGTAACTCTGTCTGCATGTTACTCAATCAAGCCTAATCAATTTTCATGAAATTTGGTATATATTATTATCCCGGGAAAATAACGCAATCCCGGAAATCCCACGGGAACGGGAACTATGCGGGTTTTTCTTTGACTGCGCGGGTGAAGCCGCGGGCGGAAGCCTAGTGATTTATATGCGATTTGATATTTCACAAAACGCCATTTTTAAAAGCATTGGGAATCGAACCCACAGCCTTTTTTTTTTTTTTTGTAAGGTGTTTCTCAATGTTAGCCAGAAGGGCTTCTACATTTTAACGCGGACGCGTGGGTGAACTGAAGGTTCACCCTGGTAGCGACATGCACAAGGGCGTCCCCCCGCCACGGGGATCTCGAACCTCGGCTTGGGCTGTCGCTTGAGTGGAGGAGGCCAGAAGGGCCCTAATCGGACGGGCCACAGCCTTTCAACAATAGACTATAAACCACTCCACTAAAGAGGCAAAGACTTCGAATATTATAAAAAAAATATATTTAAAAAATGCTTTTACTGTCTTACAGTTAGAACATAAAAGAAAAGGATATAGCTTTCTCTTTTCCACAAACAAACAAGTGCATACAACGGAATGAAACAGCAACAAATAAACAGTTGTTAGCAAAAAATAAATAGGACAAAGCGTGCATAAGTTTATTAGAACATAAAGTAGGTAACAACACAGAAATAAAATGCAAGCAAACATACACACATAGACAAAAATCAAACGGACTTTAAATCATATATTCAACAATTTTTTTTAAATATATAAAAGGAAAATTAATTGTTTTTGGTCGAAAATCATCTCCAATAATATTTGTTCATGTAATGTTCATAATAACGCAAGAAACAGGATAAATTTTAATATCTATATGATTTAAAATCCGTTAAAACACTAAAATTATACAATTAGTAGCAACATTTAAAATTCAAAACAAATTAAAAAGTAGATATTAAAATTATTTCATACTTTATGAGATTCATAAAACTGACACCTCACAGTATCGACCAATATTATAAGTAGAAAGGTTAAGATAGGCTAAAAGCTAATGTAGTTGAAATGTGGCTATCAGCTACTATTTACTGCAATTGTCTCTTTCGCTCACAATAAATGAATCATGCTATCTCACGTCTAATCGTCTAAAAGAGTGCCGTTTTTGAAAATCGAATGTTGTGTTGGTTACCCATCTATACCTCTTTTACTTATAATATCATTGGTATCGACCAATAGTATTGCATCATTCTATCGACCAATAGAATTGCACCATTTCAATTAAAACACGCTATTGGTCGATCCAACGTCATTCCAGCCAATCACAGACTATTCTCAAATCTAGTATAGCTCAAATCGCTCGAATCAAAGCTCTCGGTCATTCTAAAATTGCTTATAATGCGGTAAAATAAAGTGTCATGTAATGGCGGCCAGCTGGAAGCCAATCGTCTACTACAACATTTAGTATCGTATAATAATTTCTCCTTATTAGAAGGTAAATTATCAACTATCGCTTCCGATTCACAACTGTCATACTTCGAATAGGTTTCACTTGAAAATTCATTAACAGCACTATCTTCTAATAAAACACTTCGACGATTCGATTTATCTAATTCATCTATATTATCAGAATCGAAGTTAACAACTAAATAACTAGGTAGTGTATCGTCATCGAATTTCTTAAACGATTTTCGATGTTCTGTTTCGATTTTATCATCTGTGAAGGACACCCAATATTTGATACCGCCCCTGTGTACAGTCTGCGACATAGGTAGCACTTGAGTTTTCTTGATAAAAGGAGACCCCAGTATCGAATCATCTCTTTCATACATACTGTCAATGTATTTAATTGGCGACTCTGTGCACACTTCGAAGGCACTATCGTTACAAGGCGTAGACGACCTACTATACTCTGAATCGAGGAAGGCCTCGTTCATTTTTTCCTTCTCATCCAAAACGAACGTTTCATTTAACGATATATTTGGTGCTGTGCTCTTTTCTAATGCGAAACTTGTTTCTAAAAGTGACTTCTCGAGTAAAGTACAGTTTACATCGGATGCAACATCAAAAGTGTTATTTTCAACGTCATTATTAGTATCAATGAAGCCTGAATTTAAGTCGTGTGCGTCGTTATCGACAGATCTTTCAACGTCATCTTCATCTGGGGTTTTATTGTTACGATATTGTTCTTGTTCATCGTTTTCATACTCAAAATGCAATTCTTCATTACTTTCTGATGTATTTGAACCGATATTATCTAGATAGAGCGGGATACCATGCGTTAAACTATCTACTTCTTGAAATTCACTTATATTAGTTTTACATTCACACTCTTTTTGTTTAAATTTTGTATCAGCAACTATTTCCACGTAATGTTCTTTAAAATTTTCATTGCTTGCACATATAAATGCATCGAAAAGATTAATCCAATCACGGGATGTTGTAAACAATATATCTTCTATATCAACTATCGTAACAACAGATTTAGTGATCTTATTTGTCTTATTTCGACTTATGCTAATACCAATGGCTCTATTAAACATATAGTAAAGTACGGACTCTGCTAATTTGACAGAATCATGCATGTACGAATTGCTTATATCGATTGAAGGAGCTTCACTTACATTACGTTCAATATTCTTGACGATATCAAAGATAGAAAAGGAAACATTTTCTACTACTGTTTCGCTTGGAGGTGCTTTTAATTCAGTTGCTGTATCAGGCATTTCTATTTTAGAATCAATATCAATGTTTTTCTTGTTTAAAATTTCAAAATCAATACCATTTAATATAATAGCTATAAGGTCACTTATAATTTCATATTTCTCAAACTCGGCTGTTGAATCGAAACTTGCGATAGCAATACTAGAACTGGAAGTTATTTCAAAGCTTGATTTCATGTCTCTTTCATCATTTTCATTTATTGTGTTCTCTTGAAATGTATTTCTTAATACATCTGACGGGCGTTTAAATTCAAACGCTGGTATATTAGGAACTTCTTCGTTATTATCATTCATCGTTTTATTATCTACTAATTCTGCATGAACCTCTATACTGTGCGATGTATCTTTACATTCAAGCTTTTTACTATCATTGCTTGTGTCTTCATAACTTTTCGATTCTTCAAGTATAGGCTCCAAAACAATTTGTTTGGGAATATCTTTTTTCTTCAACGGCGACGTTCTTGGACTGTCCTTCCTGGTATAGTCGTCGCAATAGAAATTAATCGGTACGGAATAATCTCTAATATCTTTTTCCACTAAATCTCTAACTGGACTATCATAGGCAACCTCTTCAAAATCCATTTCGTCTGTAAAACTATGGTATTCGCCTTCAATTGACTCTAAAGTATTGTTATTAAGATCATCAGTGAATGTATCAGTTTCTACGTTAACACACTCTGCTCTATAAACGCACTGAGAATCTTTTTCATCGCTCTTTTCATCTGTATTTATATCACATTCAATATAACTGTGATCATTATTTCCTATCACAGTTTGAGATTCAGAAAAACTATTGTCTATTCCGTCGAAATAGTTATCTTCTGTGAATTCTTGACTTTCGACGAATTCCTCATTGTTTTTCAACTTAAGTACTGAAATCAAATCTTTCTTTACTTTTACAGTTTTTGACTTAACGTTTGACTCGTTATCTGATACCTTTTGCGGTATATTATCTATAGAACAATATGTGGCACCGTATTGTTTGTATCTAGGATCAATTTTGGGTATCTCCCACGCATAGCAATTGCTAAGAGCTCCACAACTATTACACTTGGGCACATGAAAATGCAACGGTTCCGGGTCTTTTATATACGAATTAATAAAACTACTGTGCGACCTAGTTCTGTATAGACAATTGGCATCCACGCTTCTCTTATGCGGCAAGGACCGAGTGCGCAATTGATATTTAGATCTATCTGAATCGAGCGATTGTATCGAAATCGAGCTAGTGCGGCTGCTAGTGTCGGGATTGTACAAAGCGAGAGCATTATCATTGGACGCGATGAGTCTTTGATTCAAGTTCATTTTACATTTTGGCGGTTCGTATATTCGCATTACGTTATTGAAGTTGGGGCTTCGTGAGAATCTATGCGAGGAGCGTTTGTGCACTTCGCTAGTAATTTCTGTATGTGTACCTGCAGGGAGAGGTTAGTGATCAAGCGGTGGGCAAGCATCTTTAGTAGGATATAGTATAAGTAACTAGATTCAGTCCAGGTAACATCCATATGGCAATATATAAATAAGCGAGTGGCTGATGAAACAATTAGAAACACGATGTGAAATGAGAATTCTAAACGTTCGTTATCGAGGAAAATTAATTTCCTAGATTGTTCTTGTTACTTAATACTATATTATCATTGTCGAGTCAGGTGCATATAAGCATACTTCTTATTCCTTATATTATAGTGTGTATCGGTAATAATATAAGCAAGAATAGGTACAAATAAAACATTAAAAAATACAATTGGCATTAGTAGAAAATAAAATATTAAACAGAAAAGAAAACGTAAACAGTCCACTATTTCTTTTTGACGTGACAACGTCTTATAATTCGATAAAGCCGGCTGCACGCACGAAAAAACATGACTCATGCGGCGTTACCTCGCTCTGACTCATCTGAGGCGTTCCATGTAAGGCTTGAAGTGCGAGCGAGAGCGCGGAACGAGCGACAAAGAAGCACAATCTGACGTTGTCACGTTCAATTATCGTCAGTAAACCGAACTTACAGACAACCAATTTTTTTAGGGCATGAAATGATGGATCCTAAAGAAACAAGCAAATTTTAAACGATGGCTAGTCAATACAATATTGAAAACCTTCACCATTTGAGAAACAGACAGCTTAAGACGACACAATATCCAACAATCGTTACGCCCTCCCCAGCTTCGAACAACCAGTGGAGTTGACAAAGAAACAAATTATCTATATCACAGATCGCTGAACATACACATATATCTTTTCCTCCCTGAAACCCATATCTCGAACAGACTGCTGAACAAACAAAGCAACAAACACATTTGACCCCCCCTCCTCCCCTAAACACCCTCCATACCTCCCACACTGTGCTGTACGGGCATGTACTGCGCTCGCACGATCACGTGCTGCTCTTGCGGTGGCGGCGACACGACTGACGCACTAGGTGACGTCACCACGGACAAGTTCGGTGACGTCATCACGGAAAGGCTCGGTGACGTCACGCCCGAGGGGATGGAGGACGAATCGAGGAAGACTTCGTCATCGGAGAGTAGGTTGGGGTCGCGATCTTTGGCGAGGTATTTTTTTAGATATTAAAGACTTTAACGGATTTTAAACTCGATTTATTCATTATATTATTATACCGACGTTTCGCACGCTTTGCAACGAGCGTGGTAACAGGGAGCTGTGTATTGTTTTTTATACTATGGCGGCGGTCAAATGAGTTGGTGGATCGTGACAACCATGCAAATACATTTTTTTTTCTAAAATTGTTAGGCCTTACAAGGCATAAGTAAGTAGGGGAAAGAGATACATCAAATAAATTATGGTAATATAAATAATGGACGGTCGGATAAACGAAGAAGACAAAACTAGTTATTACACCATCAGTCTAGTGTTTATTAGGTGTACGTATAACGTATCGTACGATATAAAAATACCCTCACTAAATTAAAATCAACAATATTGTTCAAGTTAACATCATCAAGACAATTATTTATGTAAGTAGGTATATTTGTTTACCAAAAATATCACACAATGCTTAGTTTCATAAATGCAAATAAAATTAAAGTTTTAGCATAGCATGCACCAATAAAATATGCTAGCAATAGTGATCATGCTACATGCCACGCTAGTGTCCTTCAAATATTAAAGTTAATCATTAATTGACCCATTTATTTTCCAAAACAGTAACATATTTGCTTTTTATTTAGTCATACTTCTAACTCAAGAAAATGTTACAGATAACCTTGATGTTTTTTTGAAGTTACACTTCTTTTGGCGCGATGGAGAAAATTGATGAGAGTGAATTTTTACGATGCGCGCGCACACCGACACCTAAATTTAACAGCATGAAGTTAGTTCTAGGTGGTATGAAAATTGATAACTATGTTCAAGTTGTATATTCTAGTATTTTCCATACGCTAAAGAAGTATAATTTCTAACGCGTGTACATAAGTACACACACTCTTTTTATTTTATTTCCTTTTTATAGAACTGTAACTGTTAAGACGTTTTTCGTACAATTTTATATGTACATATTTTTAAAATAAATGAGTCAATCAATCAGGCAAATTAATTCCAATTCCATATTTACAAATTACAACACCGAGTATTTCGATATACTTCAAAAATATATTTTTCAAGTACAAAAAAATACATTTTGGAAGTGAAACTTCTTTAGGCGTGTTGAGAGTAAAAGTTTCAAGGTCGCGTCATGACAATACCGTCACCTCATGGAGTGAGGCGACGATTTTTAATCGACTTCAAAAAAAGGTTATCAATTCGACCGGTATTTTTTTTTAGTATCTTTGAATCTTGCCAAAGAAGTTTCACTTCTGACACGTGTGCTCGGCACACACGCCTTTTATTTATATTATAAAAAACTAACCTCTAGTCCTGTCGGCGTGCTCACGTTCGGCGGACAAGAAATCGGTCGTTTCCGCTACAAATGAAAATTAAATACGTGTTCAAAAACATGCAAACTAACATTCTGGAACATTCCACTAAATTGTAAAACATTCTATAACATTCTAGAGCTTTCTATAACCTACTAGGGCATTCTATAACTTTCTAGGGCATTCTATAACTTTCTAGGGAATTCTATAACGTTCTAGGGCTTTCCATAACCTATTAGACATTCCAGAATAGTGCTATTTTTTTTACGTTAAAAAGTTTGAGCCAGCTATAACATTGCAAATGCTATATATAAGGCTGGTTGCAGAGCTTGACCGACCGTCAGTGCGTACCGTCGGTCCTGACGATACGCATCAACAATTGTATGACTATGACACTAATGCGCATGACAATACGCGTGCGTATGGTCGGTCTAGCTATGAACGGTTTTATGAATTTCCATACATATGACAAGCGCGACTGACGTACGCACTGATGGTCGGTCAAGCTCTGCAACCAGCCTAAGCATTCCATAATAGTATAGAACATTGTATTTTATTCTAAAGCATTCTTTAGAATATTTTAGAATAACCTTCTAAAGGGAATATCATACAAATAACTCATTGAATGAAAAATTCTTAGATGTAACAATTTTAGAAAATTTTCTTCATCTAAATTATTGAATACATTTCATCTTGAAAGTAAAAATAAATGCAAGGTTTTATTGTAAACAATAATAATAGGAACGAACAAATAATACATAAAAAATAACACTATACATGCTAAATACATATTACATAATAAAATACATGCATAAATATCAAACAATACATATTAATATAATAAAAAAACCTGAAAAAATCCGTCAAAATTTACAAAAAAATGCTCAAAACATACCATCGCTCAGTACCACTTCTGGCTGGCTTCTAACTGGCACTTGCTTAGTTTCTATTCTTAAGACGCGATGTTCTGAAAAAAGAAAATTGATTTTTTATCTTTTAGAAACTTTTTCATATCCATACTTAATATTATAAACGCGAAAGTAACTCTATCTGTCTGTTACTCAATCACGCCTTAACTACTGAACCAATTTGCATGAAATTTGGTATAGAGATATTTTGATACCCGAGAAAGGACATAGGATAGGTTTTATCACGGAAATCCTACGGGAGCGAGAACTATGCGGGTTTTTCTTTGACTGCGCGGGCGATGCCGCGGGTGGAAAGCTAGTGTTTTATAGTCGGTATGACTATATTATATTGATTTGAAGTTCAAAGATATATGTTTTTTTTCATTTATGCATTTGCTCTTTGTGTGAGCTTTCGCTTGTGTAACGGAAACCAAATGGCTGATAAACATACATACATATATAATTTAAATAAATACGTATATAGATAATCTATATCTATAAAAATGAAACCCGTTTTCCTTGGTCACGGCCGCGGCATCACGCGTGAACGGGTGGACCGATTTCGATAATTCTTTTTTTATAATATAACTTGAAGTACGAGGATGGTTCTTATAGAAAGAAAACATAAACATGTACCACGGACGAAGCCGGGGCGGACCGCTAGTTAATAATAAAAATAATAAAATGTAATCGATTATAGGCGTTTCAGTCACTCTAGCGTGCATGTATGTGCGTTTGTTTATGAGTTTGCATGTTTGTCAGTCTGTATATCCGTCACTCACCATACCGCGACTCCTTCTCGGTCTCGGAGTGCGCGCTGACTAGCCTCTATATGCTTGTGTGTTTCTGTCTATACTTGCGATAAGGTAAGTTCTTATCATGTTTATGTCACTGTGTGTGTGTATTGTGTATCTATGCATCTGTATGCACATGGGTCAATCAATTTTTAAAGGTCCCGATCATAATTTTCTCGTATTTTTTTTTTTACTTAATTTTCAACATTTTACTATTTCATTTAGAAGATAATTCTTCGTAGATTAAGATTATATAAGCAGCAGTGATGTTGATTAAATACATTTGTGGATTTAACTTCACGAACCGATCTATTCACGGGAAATAATGTCCTTTGGACAACTTACACAATAGTACTTTTTTAAATGTTAAATTCCCTTAAGAATTAAAACAAATTCTTCTAATATTAAATAATAAATAATATTTTGATATTTGATCTATTTACACCCAAAATACGAAATATTTTTATTAAAATTGAAACGAATGATGTCTTTTGAACAACCAAATAATGTTTCATATATAAAAAAGTTTCAGTAAAAGCGGAAATAGTGATATTTTTTACAAAAAAAACTATTAAGGCGAGGTTGTTACGTATCGTATTATTGATTTTACTTAATTAAAATGAACTGATTCTCGATAAAACTGAATGAATGAAGTATAATGTGATTTTCATATGGGGACATCTTAGTTGTAGTAGTAGCGTCTTGATTTTTGAAATGTTAAAATTACAATTAAACTAGACATAAAATCGCGTAATAAAAATGTGTTCCCGAAACAGCCGAGTAATAAACAAAACATGAACTATTTAACTGTTAAAGTATAAGTTTTATATAATTATTGTCCTAGGGACAACCAAATTGTCCATGGTACAACCACTTTGGTTGACCAAGTGACTGGTTGTCCGCGGGACATTTTTTAAATTTTGAGCCGCCAAGCAAATACTATTGTTATTTTATATATTAATCTCAGCTCACACTAAAATATAGACGAAAGCGCATCTCGTGTAGTATAATTGATAACAATGCATCAAGTACTTACGTTTTAATCACAGTTGTCTGACGGACTGACAAAAAAGCCACCCCACACTCACCAACAACGCTCGGACGACTGTTGCCGTGATTTTATACAAATCAAAGTGGCGTTTGAGCCCGACAGTTAATTATTGTGTTTAGCTTGTTGTTTAGGAATCTACCGCGCCATATGTGTTTTGGTTTCATAACTAAATTACGGTTGTCTGTGAGACCTGTGTCATGTAGGTGATTTATGGGGACAAAAGTAAAATGCCTGAAAATCGTATTATATCCAATAAAAAACAAATGGTTTGTATGTTTGGATGTCAATAATTATGTACTGAAACAAGGAGTGTATTTGGTATTTATGGTCGTGATAGTATGTGTTCGTGATGCGAAGTTTGTTAATGCATTGTGGCATGGGGACAAATGTGATAGTACTGGAAAATTGCATTTAGTCCCTCGACAACCATGAAACAACGCACAAATTAATAAAACAAGTAAAATATTGTTCGCAATAATGCTAGAAAATATTAAAAGGAATATAATTAAAACGAATTTAACTCTTTATGATTTCATGTTTATTAATTATCCTTCAGGGACATGATCCGTACACGTCGGACCAATAAAAGTTGATCGACCCACATATATAATTTTGTATACGTTTACTATACATATGTGTGTGTGCTCGTGTGTTTAAGTGCTTGCTTGCGTGTATGCGGTACTCGATCTTTTATGTATGTGTGTTTTTCAGTTTGTGTATGTATGTATATTACCATCCCGCGACTCCTCCTCGGTCTCGGAGGGTTGGCTGGCGGGCGACGTCACCTGGGCCGCGCTGATCGCCTCCGACTCGGACAGGTCGGTGTCGTCTTTAATGTTACAATGGTGATATAAATTTAAAAGTGCAAATTTTGTGCTAAAATGAAGTTACAATTTTTATGGACTTTTATCATAATATTTTCTTATAAACCACAATACAAAATAAATGCAGTCATTCGTTCTTTCTCATAACCAGTTCAACCCTACATTAAAAAGTATATTATTAAGGTACCCTTAATCTCGTTCAATATAATATATTAATTGAACCCATATTCAAATATTATTCAATAAAGGCGCAGTCACCCACTGCCTTCAATTCAACCTCACAATTCGCACACACTTATAAACCTACACTCATATTTATTACAGCGTTAACAATAAAGGCGCACTCACACTCGCTCCTCTGCTTCCTCTCGACGGTGCGTCTGTACTCATCGATCTCGGTATCGGTCACGTGGTCGTTATCTCAACACCTAATTCTCTAAAGCCCCACTCACACACTCCCTCCTGCCACATCCAATCTTAGTTATTATAAAGGCGCACTCACACTCACTCCTCTGCTTCCTCTCCATGATGCAACTGTACTCGTCCATATCTCTATCATCACTTATACCTCATTACCACAATTCTTTAATTTCTTTTAGATAAATAATAAACCCCCGCACACACTACATCCATCACCTCTCACACCTTCACATCAAATCTTAGTTATTATAAAGGCGCACTCACACTCGCTCCTCTGCTTCCTCTCCACGGTGCGTCTGTACTCATCGATCTCGGTATCGGTCACGTGGTCGAACGGATTACGCGCGTAAGGCGCGCTGTACACTGTCGCGTTGTGCTGGTAGCCGCGTTGGATGATGCCCTTGGACGCGGCGCCCATTAGCACCTGGGGAGGACGAGAGTGTGAAACGCTATATGTGGTAATGTTAAAAAATTGACAAAAATAACAAATAATTGAAAATTATTTTTCCTTTAAGAGTGTAAAATTCCGTGTCACCGTTAAAGGACTATAAATTTCAGACTAAGATTTTTGTTAGCTCAAAAAGTACATGAAGTTTAATTTGAGACGGTATTTTTTAGTCTCCACAAAGATTCGAACCCAGGATGAGAACTAATAACACCAGAAGAGTCTTCGATCTTGATCGCCTTAATACCACGAATGTCTAAATATTATGAGAGTTAAAAGGCATTCTGGTATATTCATACAGATATACCTCTTCTTGATGGGTGAAGATACGCGGGTTACCATAATAAAGTCAAAGATGTATAAATAAATAAATAAATAAATATATTATAGCAGTATTACTCCCAATGTGTTACATAGGCACTTCACCAATTCTACTAATGATTATTCCTACTAATAACTCTTACTCAAACTCACCACATGACTCACTAAATATCCTGACTCTTACTGACCCACCTCAAATCCTAACTCAAACTTACCACATGGTCCCCAGTGTGCGTGTTGGCGGCATCTTCACCAACCAGCTTGGCAGCTTCATCCCAAGTCACACCCTCGAGTATGTGCGACTGCGGACCGGCGCTTATCTTGTCCGCGCGACGATTATCTTTGATCTATACGCGTTTTAGGTTATATTAGTGTATTTTTTATTTATTTTATTGTACAGGAAGCAATAATTCAAGAAGCAAACTCCCCTGTTCGTATATATTTAAATCGTAATGTACACATGCGTGATCAAATGCAATATCTACTTCAAAGATGTGTATGCAAAATAGTAAATTCAGCGATTTTGTTTAAACTCTTCAAAATTATAGGATCGTCTAACAAGTGACAACAGGACATGCACAAACAATTTAAAAAGCAATTCATACAAATAATACGCATGTAATCAGACATTAAAAAAGTGCTTCACCGATTTTGATGTTTCTTGCATTAACTTGATATTTGCCACTTTACAATCAAATATAATACACTCAGATCATGCAATTTTAAGTGCAAAATGCAATACATGTGATATTTGATAAGTCACCATTCCACCATTACACAAAATTGATTTTCTTAAATATGATTTCAGTAAAAACATAACATTTTATCGTTAGTTAGTTATCATATAGATTATAGATCAATACCAATATTAAAATTGCCACTCGGTTTTGCTTTCACATTAAAGCTACAGCACCGATTTGGAAGAATAAAAAAAAGAGTGTGTGTACTTATGTACACGCGTTAGAAGTTATAGGTACTTCTTTGGCGTATGGAAAAAAATACTAGAATATACAACTTGAACATAGTTATCAATTTTCATACCACCTAGAACTAACTTCATGCTGTTAAATTTAGGTGTCGGTGTGCGCGCACATCGAAAAATTCACTCTCTTCATTTTTCTCCATCGCGCCAAAAGAAGTATAACTTCAAAATATAATTTTCAATACAAAAAAAAATATGACGTATTCTTTTTTTGTTTTTGGCTTATTTATCGAGCTTTACCAGATCACGATTATGACATACATTCGTATCCCAAATGCATTGTACAGTTCGATTCGAACTTAATAGCGATTCGGAAGTTAGGTGCAGGTCACACAGGTCCCTTAACGTACCGCTAATACTACAAATTGTTTTCTGCGCATCGGATCGTACGATGTTCCGAGCCGCCATTAATTTTGAACCGTACTATACAAACCATACAAAATCAAGAATAACTAACCTGCTGTTGCAATTGCTTAAACTCCTTCGGGTTCGTGTTCTTCGGCACAAACTGTAGCGTGTCTATCTTGACGGGCGTGCCGGAGTGCGCGGGCGAGCCGTCTTGCACCCACTGTGCGTACGGAAGGGTCAAATTAGTTGAATGTTGCCGTTGGGATGGGGATATTTGCCAAAAAAGTGGGGAGTTTTGCAAAAAAAAGTGGGGAGAATTGTGAAAAAATTGGAGAAAATTGCGAAAAAATCAAAGCGAAGCCACCCTGGCATCATCGAGCGTGTACAGTACAGTATATTATTTTAATGATCCGCATGCAAGCGAAACTGGATAAACGGTAAAACAAAAAAGAGCGTGTCAGAAGTGAAACTTCTTTAACGAGATTCGAAGATACAAAAATCGTCGCCTTACTCCGTGAGGGTATTGCCAAGATGCGAACTTGAAATTTAGCTCTCAACGCGCCTAAAGAAGTTTCACTTCAAAGAACAGGGGAGTAAAGGACGGCAACAATTCGACCAATTCGTACCCTTCCTACACTGTACAACCTCGATGGCAACCAGGGGTGTTAATAAAATGCGTTTGAATGTTAATGCGCGCCATGAAATGATCGAATCGAGACACACTCGCGCCGTCCCTTTCGCACTCGCGGTTTAGTACTCATGCTGTCTCGCTCGTACTTAGGGATGGCACGAGAGGTTTTAATTCGATACTTTTACGACACGTGTTATAATGTAAGGAGTTGACGCAACGTGAGAGACCCGAATGTTAGATACAGCCCCTAGACTATATTAACTTAGGACCGTAATAGAGATAGATAGAGAGCTCGCCGTCGGATTGTTTATGTCATCTTATCACAAGTGTCAAGTGTAATTTTTGAACACATTAAAAAAAAATAACATTTACATTTTTTTGTATAAATACAGAAGACAATAACATTTTTACAAAAGCGTAAATACATTAGTTTAGTAACGAAAGTTAGGAAAATATATGAAGATCAATTATATTTGGATTTAATTTTAAAAACTTAAGTTAACATTATCGTCATATATTCCTCTCTTTCTCCCAAATAACTTAAAAAATCTTATGATAGTATATAATTATTGTATTATTTCAACTATTTAGAGAAGACAATTTTCTTAGCATGAGTCTTTGCCAATTGATAGAATTGCTGTCAGTTATTAATACAGATTAAATCTTTTCGAATAAAAAAAAATTTTTCAACATTTGATTACCAATCTACCTAAATTCGTGGTGAAAACGGCTAAATAACACAAATATCATGAATACCGTTTATTCATATGTATTTTCTTAATAATATATTTTCTTATTTAAATTATTACATGAAAAACATTTACGATGAAAAAAATGAACGATGCGTGTGTATGATGCGATTTGAGAAACTTAGTGCAATAACATAGTACTTATGTGCATACAATATAAGACATTTTATAGTATCAATACGTCATAATAGACTTACCTAAAAAGATCGATTCTCAATGATAACAAAAAACCTCAGTTCACAATAGTTTTATCAATATACTAGCTGTGCCCCGCGGTTTTACCCGCAGTACTCCGCTCTTGTTAGCGTGAAGATATATAGCCTATATCCTTCCTCGATAAATGGGCTATAATTATTATAATTAACTATTATATTAACGCCGAAAGAATTTGTCAAATCGGACCAGTAGTTCTTGAGATTAGCGCGTTCAAACAAACAAACAAACTCTTCAGCTTTATAATATAAGTATAGATTGCCAAAAATACAGTAAGAACTAATTCAAATAACCGACAGATTTCGGTTCAGTTCCTAAAAACAGAAAATATACTCTGACAGAAGTATGTCCAACATTTTGCTTAAAAAAGCACTGAAACATGTTAAAAATCTGTCCCATACCACAATAATAATAATTCATAACACCACGAATTCAGATTATTAATAATAATAAATAATAAACAACAACAATCCAAAAATCACATGACTCAAACAATCCGACAGCGAGCCCCTAAACTATAAAGTGAAGAAATAGTTTTTTTAAATATCAAATTATTCTAAACAGTACCTCTTCGTTGTTTGCGTCGACCCACTGCAAAATATTATTATATTAGTCACACAAACACACAAAAACACGTTTATTTATATATTAATTAACTTCAAAAGCATTTCATCAGAGTGCGTCGTAAAGAATAGAAAACTAGTTGTTTTTATACCATTCATATTTATTTATTCATAGAATCTATAAGCACAATATTTTGAAAGCGAATATAATGTTCTGGGTCTCTTACAAATCTCTTATTGGCTCATTAAAATTGAAATTAATAGCATATATAATAATAAAATGTGTTCGTGTACTAGTGTATACATGTAAGAAGTGAAACTTCTTTATGATCTTATTTTTCAAAAAATAATTTACTATATGCAACTTTACAGAAATACGTCGAATCACGCGTGCTAGGGATAAGAAAAAGATGGCGCGTAACGGAAAAATGTCACGCGTAAAAAAAAAATGTTTCACTAAATTTTTTTTTAATAGATAGAGTGATTCAAGAGGAAGATTTTAGTATATAATTTATTAGGTTTTAGACAAAGCGGGCGAAGCCGCGGGCGGTAAGCTAGTAAATTAAACTTTAAAGAGATTTGTAAGAGATTTACCGAACGCATAAACCAAACGCACACACGAGCGTTGTTACACTAAAAAATAATATATTTGGAATACGCTTAACATTACAATATTTACTAGTTCGTAATATTTGAGCGAACTATTAGGATGTTATACATAAATAAAAGGAATGTTAGCAGCCCTACGCTATTTTATAAATACGATTGGCAGTGGCAACCCTAGCTTTTTTTCTTTCTTTATTATGGGCAGTGGCAGCCCTAGCTTTTATTATATTATGTGAAGCGAAACTGTAAACTTCTTTCATTAGTAGAGTAACGTTATTATAAAATATAGAGATATTCATTCTGTCTCTTTCTTTTGTTGCGAATCATGTGAGAGGGCAATATATTTCCTTTTCAAATTTAAAAATCTCTCTTTAACTATTTGCTGTTTGAGAGATTTGAGATATTTGTATGATAACTTAGATAAATATAGGTTTAAAATTCTGTATTAATGAACTGTTTTTTGTGAATAGCATCCTACTCCTATTATAAAATACGAAAGTTTGTGAGGATGTGTGTGTGTGTGTGTGCTTTCACGCAAATACTGCTGAACCGATTACAATGAAATTTAGCACACATATGGAGGGTAATTTGGATTAACACATAGGATAGGTTTTATCCCGGAATTCCCACGGGAACGGGAACTATGCCGGTTTTACTTCGAAAACGCGGGCGAAGCCGCGTGCGGAAATCTAGCAATTTTATAAAAAAAAACGTACTAAACAATAATTGTAAGATAATCTTGAAACAGGACCACCCTAGCATGGTCTCGTTCTAACACACAGCAATTGCTTCAAAAGAAAGAGACAACTATATCAACATACTATTTTATAAGAAACATTAAGAATAGAGATTGCCAATACCTTATCATATATATAATTAATAATAAATAGACCAATTTAATTCAAATAGACATAAATAAGATTACACAATAACATTTATATTTTTTTCCGATAAAATATACAACCAAGAAATTACTTATAGATAATAAATGCGACTATGACTTTTCCAATATATTATAAAACACATTTCGACTTAAATTTTAGGTTAGAAAAAATAAAAAATAAAAAACACGATTTAAAAAAAAAACACTGGATTTTTGTTAACATAATTGATTAATATATGAAAGAGGAATGCTATTTTTTACGCAAAATACATTTTTAAATAAATTAATTCATTAAAATTATTTTTATTTCAATATTTTCACCATATGAACATCACTACATAGTTTAAAACAAAGTCGCTTTCTCTGTCCTTATGTCCCTTTGTATGCTTAAATCTTTAAAACTACGCAACGGATTTTGATGCGGTTTTTTTTAATAGATAGAGTAATTCAAGAGGAAGGTTTTAGTATATAATTTATTAGGTTTTAGACAAAGCGGGCGAAGATGCGGGCGGTAAGCTAGTTCATTTCTATTTTTTAAATGCTAAATGATTATTATCAGAGCTTTTTTTTGTTATAATTATTCTAAACACTCTCAAACAAATAAATTATCTGTTGCACACAACACCTTTAATTCATTTTACTTCCCGCGCAAAAAAAAAAGATATTTTAAATAACATTCCTCTTTTAAAACCAATAAAAATACAAAATTGGTTAAATAGGCCACTTATAATCTAGGAAAAAAGAAAAAATAATAATTTGGTTTCCATGACAACCGTGGGCTGGCGTCGAAAAAAAAAGCGCTCAATTGTGCGTAAATAATTTTTAAATATGATTTATTTTTTAATAGCCTACTTTTTTATCGAATTTTCTAGATATCTACGCATTTAGAGGGACAATGTTTTATAAATATAACTCTACTGTGTCTATCTATGTATATATTTCTGTGTATAGTAATTCAAATAATTATTTATTATTTTTGTATTACAGGTGTATTAATATGATTAAAATATTGCAAACCTACACTGGACTCGATATTTAAAATTTGCTACCTCCCCTTAGCCTTTGCCCACTACAAGCTTGCCCAAGATACATGTCCCCGCTAACCCACGTGACCCTTCTAACCCCGTTTGACCCTACTAACCCCCGTGATATCCTACTCAGCTTTGACCCCGCACGATTTCTATCTCAGTAAATTGAATACGAACAGTATCGAAGCTTGAACAAACATACAAGCGAGCCGATTCGTCTGTTTGTATGAGTGTGTATTGTTATAAATAGTTTCAATACTGTTTGTATTCTGTTTATTGTGACGTAAGGCGTAACCAAAGTATGTATTCAGCCAGAGCGTGCTCAGCCTAACCTACCGATCTAACCCCGCCAGTCAATAGCACGCTAACATTCAACCCCTCTTACCATCCACGACCCCTCTAACCCCTGTCACGGTCGATTCCACTACTCAGCCTCAATTTACACGCACATCTATAAAGACATACCAATCTAACCCCGCCAGCCCACGGCACCCAACCCCCACTTCCCCATTTGACCCCCACGACCCGCGTAACCCCTCTCAACCCCCCTACTCGGCCTCGACCCGCACGTATTCTACCTTGGTGATCCGCTTCGGGTCGGCTGTACCGGTTTCGAGCACCTCGACCTTCTGATAGACGTTCGGCGTGTTCAGCCAACGCGTGCGCTCTCCAGTCTTGCCGTGGCCCTTCTTCCATATGCTGTGGACAAAATATTAATTTTAATAACTTATTTATAGTATAGTGCTTGACAAATGCAACGAACTTATCGTAAAAAATCCGTCATAATATAATATTAGAGAGAGACTGTTCGACAAATACAACCCAAAAAAGTAAATGAAATCCGTACAGCTATTCTTGAGTTAAGATATTTTGTAGGTAGATTTGTAACGCTACGACCAATAGTAGCGGAGCAACAAGGCAAATTGTTGCAAACATGGGATAATTCACTTATTCTCTTTGAAAAAATATACCAATTTTTGCTATTAAACACACGTTTAAAATTATTTTTGACACTTCTTGAAGACCTTAATCAAAATGAAATTAACTAAAAACCATACATAGCAATCATTACTAAAAGTTACTCTGTCTGTCTGTCTGTTACTCAACGTTACGCCTAAACTACTGAAACAATTTGCATGAATTTTGGTATAGAGATAATTTGATACCCGAGAAAGGACAAAGGATAGGTTTTATTCCGGAAATCCCATGGGAACGGAAACTATGCGGGTTTTTCTTTGACTGCGCGGGCGATGCCGCGGGTGGAAAGCTAGTAATACATAAAGTATTTCGACCCTTTTTACACGCTTTATATTAGCTTCACCTGTATGTTTGTATGTTTGTAACCGACTTCTTTGGGCGCGATTTTGACCCACTTTAAACGGCCAGATTTCGTTCAAACTTTGTAGATTTATTGAGGACCGATGACAATACACTAATTTGATAAAATTTTCTATTTTTTAGTTCGGTTTTCTATAAAAAGCGTGTTTTTTTAGTTTTTTTAAACTATTATTATTCATGACAAATAAATAAACTCATAACACACATACCCTTGCCTATAAAGCTCCTCCTCCTCCAAGAGGTAACCGAGCGAGGAGACGGCCGGAGGCACTTCCACGTCGTTCTTGGGTCGTGGCACATCGTTCTGAAAGAAAATTTGAAAAATCATTTGAAAAACAATAAAATAATCACTACATAGTATAAAACAAAGTCGCTTTCTCTGTCCCTATGTCCCTTTGTATGCTTAAATCTTTAAAACTACGCAACGGATTTTGGTGCGGTTTTTTTTAATAGATGGAGTGATTCAAGAGGAAGGTTTTAGTATATAATTTATTAGGTTTTAGACGAAGCGGGCGAAGCCGCGGGCGGTAAGCTAGACGTATTAAATGTACATGAGTCATTCATATCGCAGACTTAATGTAAGAGAGAGTATTAAATTTTAAGATATTTCTCGTGATATAAAAAAATTATTATTACCATTTGACTCATTTTGTTTAAAGTTTTTTGATATCTGCAATAGTTACGGAATAATCGCACGTGCACAATAGGCATGACGACAGTATCCATAAATGATCGTATTAGTGTTTTTATGGGAAAATGTATAATAAATAAATTCAATATAGTGACTTAAAAATCTTAAAAGCACTAAGATTAATGAGATTATCAATAAAATAAAACATTGAAATTCTGCAGTTGGCCATTTTGAGTAAAACACGCGTGACGTCACGCTTAAGTAAACAACTCACGTCAGATGTATTTTGTTGATATGAACATGTTGAGAATACGCATTTTTATTTATTTTCTATTGTTTCATGTATGCTTTATCGACTCAGAACAGAAATATAATTGCGAATTCACGAATACGTGGTTTCGGGGTTCTCCGCGCCAACTTTATACAATCATTTCTTATTATTTTCTCGCTTGAAATAATTAGAAATAATTACTAACACATTTTTGAGCATTATTTTAATGTGGATTCACACTGCAATACTGCACACCACTTATAAAATTTGAAATTCGTTTCTATAACACATATTAAATATATATTTTTTCATTTTCTTCGCAATGCATACAAATAATTACGTATTTACTAAAGAGTGACGTCACGCTTACGCCATGACACCTGCGAGCTGTTTTGGCACAGTTGATAAATATTTTTTGAAAAATGGCTTTTATCTTCGTTCAATTTAAGTATATTTGTGGCTAACACACAATATTTTAATGTATGTATTTTATCATACGTATTTATTACACACAACAAGTATTTAAATATTTTATTTCATATTTATATTCGTATTTAAGTATAACACAAACATTCATTACACAAAAACACAAGAAATACAGACATACATTACTCTTATACAAAATAATTATAATATTTATTATTTCATGACATAGTCGCGGTATTTGCGTAGTATGCGTGCCGCGACTAAATTATCACGGATCCAGCGGGTAGATCGTAATACTTTGCATTCAAGTTTCTTAACAATTTAAAACTAACAGTTCGATCTTAGCTATTGAATACGCTCATTGTCAGTTTCTTTAATTTGGTGTCCTTTAATGTTCAAAGTGTTGTTTCACGTGTATAGTAGTTATAATACAGAATCCTCTCTCCTTCTGTGTAGACTGTGGAGTTAATAAACGATAAATAAATTGTGAGTGTGTGTATAATTAGTGCATAACCCAAAACTCAAAAGGTACCGTGCCTACATAGTCATTTACACGCACCCCACAAATTGGTGACCCCTCTGAACACTATATACATATAAAAACTATGTCCAGTGCAAGTGATTCCGAAAACGCTGATCGAGTTAATACTCAAGCGCGAAGGTGCGTCAAAATGGCGGAACGACCGTTGCACGTGTCGCCCGCCCAGCAACCATCTGTTAATTTACGGATCCCACCTTTTTGGCCTGAAAAGCCTGCAATATGGTTTGCACAAGTCGAAGGACAATTTGCTATTATGAACATTACTGACAATGCTACCAAATTTTATCACATATTGGCAACATTAGATCGACAGTATGCGGTCGAGGTCGAAGACATCCTTACCGGCCCTGCTGATTATAATAAATTAAAATCAGAATTAATTAAAAGATTGTCCGTATCCAGAGAAAATAAAGTGAAACAGCTGTTGATGCACGAGCAGCAAGGACTACGTAAGCCGTCCCAATTTCTGCGGCATTTGCAGCACCTGGCGGGTCCCGAAATCCCAGAAGATTTTTTGAAAACAATCTGGACCAGCCGGTTACCTGCCGGATTGCAGCCGATCGTGGCGTCACAGCCTACGCTACCCCTGGACGCTCTGGCCGAGTTAGCTGATCGTGTAAATGACATCGCGGCTCCTACCACTCATGTTGCGGCAGCTTCAGCATCTTCATCTTCATCACCTATGGACGAGTTGGCACGCCAGGTGGCGGAGCTGACGCGCCAGGCGAGCGCGCTATCCGCCCAAGTAAGCAGTTCCCGACCCGGTCCCCGTGTGCGCAGAGACCCCTCTCCCCATCGTCGTCAACAGTCTTCTTCTCGACGGTCCCACTCTAATTACCGGCGTTATCCTATCTGCTGGTATCATAATAAACATGGCACAAAGGCTAACAGATGCATTAAGCCATGCGACTTCAAGGCATCGCACGACACGAAACGCGTACCACACTCAGTGATGGCGACTAACGCCTGTCCCATTTCCCCTGGTCGTCTTTTCATTACGGACCCCACTCTAAATGTTGAATATCTAATAGATACCGGTAGTGATATTTGTGTTTTCCCTATAACTGCTGTGTCTGAAAAAAGATGTAAAACTAATTACCAACTGTGTGCTGCCAATGGTTCCGTCATCGATACTTACGGTTACATTCAGTTAAATCTCAACTTAGGCCTACGTCGCGTATTTCCATGGCGTTTTGTTGTAGCTGACGTCACTAAAGCTATTATTGGTGTAGATTTTCTTTCACATTACCAAATTATAGTTGACGTAAGTAAGAAACAATTGATCGATGGCTTAACCAATGTCAGCAGCTCAGCAATAAATTGTAATATGATTAATTGTAATATTTCCAGTGTTAAGGTTGTAACTGGTGGTGATAGTAATTATCATAAAATTTTAGCGCAATACCCAGAACTAACACGCCCCGCTGGTACTCCAGGTATTGTCAAACACAACACTACACACCACATTCGCACAACTCCTGGCCCTCCTGTTTCCTGTTCCCCTAGACGCTTGGCTCCTGACAAACTCAAAATAGCAAAGCAGGAATTTGAGGCTATGATAGCCAACGGAACAGCCCGTCCATCTGACAGCCCGTGGTCGTCTCCGCTTCACCTCGCATCGAAGAAGGACAATGGATGGCGTCCATGCGGTGACTACAGACTTCTCAACGCAAGAACGATACCAGATAAGTATCCAATCAGGCACATACAGGACTTTTCACACTGTCTGTCTGGTTGTACTATATTTTCTGTCATCGATTTAGTTAAGGCGTACAATCAGATTCCTGTTTCTGAAGGCGATATCCCGAAGACGGCAATCACCACACCCTTCGGTTTGTATGAATTTCCTTTTATGACTTTCGGACTTCGCAACGCAGGTCAAACTTTTCAGAGATTTGTCGATGAATTGACACGAGGCCTAGATTTCTGTTATCCGTATCTCGATGACTTCCTGATATTCAGCAGATCAGCACAAGAGCACGAAGACCACCTGCGCCAACTCTTTACCCGTATGAGAGATTATGGTGTTCTTATAAACACAGCCAAGTGCGTCTTCGGAGCTCCTAAGGTAACATTTCTAGGCTACGAAATCTCTGAAAGGGGAACCAAACCTTTGGACAGCAAGGTGCAAGCCATCGCCGATTTTCCTGTCCCAAGAACTGTTCGAGAGCTTCGAAGATTCTTGGGCATGGTCAATTTCTACCGACGTTTCTTGCCCAATGCTGCCCAAATTCAAGCACCATTAAACGCCTTGCTTGTAGGTTCTGTTAAAGGTTCTCATCCCGTGGTCATAGAAGGAAATTCGCTGCAGTCATTCCAAGACTGCAAGAAAAGCCTCTGCGAAGCTGCACTCCTTGCTCATCCTGCCAGTGAAGCTAAATTAGGACTCGTCACTGACGCTTCTGATACAGCGATAGGTGGGGTCCTACAACAGCTTAAGGATGATGATTGGCAGCCGCTCGCATTCTTCTCGCGCAAGCTGAGCCCGTCACAGGTAAAATACTCACCATACGATCGAGAGCTCCTTGCCATCTACGAGAGTATACGGTACTTCCGACACATGCTGGAGGCTAATCACTTCACGATCTATACTGACCACAAGCCGTTATGTTACGCTTTCCACGAGAGGAAAAGTAACTGCACGCCGCGTCAGTATAGACACCTCGACTACATCTCGCAGTTCACAACCGACATACAGCACATATCAGGTGCAAATAATGTCGTCGCTGATACTTTATCGCGCGTATGTGAACTGCAGAGGCCGGTCGATCTAGAAGAGATGGCAAGGTTGCAAGCTTCAGATCCTGAACTCACTGCGCTTCTCAAAGGCGAATCATCTCTTCGCCTAAAACGGATGAATGTACCTGGAAGTCGTACTCCGCTGTACTGCGACGTCAGTACAACGACTCCCAGACCTTTCGTTCCTACACAACTGCGTCAGCAGGTTTTCAATTGTCTGCACTCATTAAGCCACCCAGGTGCAAATTCTTCAGCCAAGCTCGTTGCACAAAGGTTTGTCTGGCCTTTAATGCGGAAGGACTGCCGCGAATGGTCTAAGGCATGTTTGACCTGTCAGCGCTCGAAGGTAAACAGGCATGTCGCGTCACCTATTGGTACGCTCGCTTTACCTTCAGCGCGATTCAAACATGTCCATATAGACCTAATCGGCCCTTTACCACCTTGCGGTGATTATCGGTATTGCCTAACAGCCGTCGATCGCTTCACGCGATGGCCGGAAGCTGTACCACTTACCGACATCACCGCAGAAACAGTCGCGAAAGCTTTTGTGTCCTGCTGGGTAGCCCGTTATGGTTGTCCCACCGACGTCGTTACTGACCGCGGTGCACAATTTCAATCGGCCCTATTCCAGCAGCTCGCTAAGTCTATCGGCTTCGATCACCGTAAGACAACGGCATATCACCCGCAGTGCAACGGCTTGGTGGAGCGCTTCCACAGACAATTGAAAGCTGCAATTACCTGTCACGCTGACGCAAACTGGGTAGAAACACTACCTCTCGTGCTCCTCGGCATAAGAAGTGCTGTGAAAGAGGATCTACACTCTTCCTCAGCTGAGCTGGTTTTCGGTGAACCACTTCGCCTACCAGGTGAATTTTTTGGCCACGACACTTCGTCTTACACTACCGATATCACCGACTTATCAGCTCGGTTGACGAATTTCGCCAGGCATATTCGTCCTGTACCAACTCAGCATCACGGCAGGAAAAAAATATTTATCTACAAAGATTTAGCCACATGTAGTCACGTATTCCTTAGGGAAGACGCACTGCGTGGCTCCTTGCAACCCGCATATACAGGACCATATGAGGTCATTTCTAGAGATAAAAAATTCTTCAAAATTAAATTAAAAGGAAAGTCAACGACGGTAAGCATAGACCGCCTTAAGCCAGCCTACTTACTTTCGTCTTCTCCTGAAAACCTTCCTTCTCCCGCTCTTCCACCTCCCAGTCCTCCCCTACCTCTTCCCAGTGCTCCTGTGGCATATACCACTCGCTCTGGGAGGAGAGTTCACTTCCCAGACTTTTATCGCCCTTAACCCGGTCTCTGGAGGGGAGTGATGTGGCTAACACACAATATTTTAATGTATGTATTTTATCATACGTATTTATTACACACAACAAGTATTTAAATATTTTATTTCATATTTATATTCGTATTTAAGTATAACACAAACATTCATTACACAAAAACACAAGAAATACAGACATACATTACTCTTATACAAAATAATTATAATATTTATTATTTCATGACATAGTCGCGGTATTTGCGTAGTATGCGTGCCGCGACTAAATTATCACGGATCCAGCGGGTAGATCGTAATACTTTGCATTCAAGTTTCTTAACAATTTAAAACTAACAGTTCGATCTTAGCTATTGAATACGCTCATTGTCAGTTTCTTTAATTTGGTGTCCTTTAATGTTCAAAGTGTTGTTTCACGTGTATAGTAGTTATAATACAGAATCCTCTCTCCTTCTGTGTAGACTGTGGAGTTAATAAACGATAAATAAATTGTGAGTGTGTGTATAATTAGTGCATAACCCAAAACTCAAAAGGTACCGTGCCTACATAGTCATTTACACGCACCCCACATATTACCGAAATATAGGGTTTTTCTTGTATAGTGAACGTATACACACATTATGGAAGAGGATTTCAAAATCTTTCGTCATGCCTATTATCGATTACATTCAGTATTGTAACAATAACATTCATATCAATTCGCGGTTCAAGTTCAAAATGTATGTACTAATATTATAAAGAGGAAAGGTTTGTAATTATGTATGTATGTATGGTTTTCACTCATAAACTACTGGACCGATTTTGATGAAATTTGGCACAGACAATCTTTAGACCCTGAGAAAGAACATAGGCTACCTTTTATTGCGAAATATGTACCACGGGCGAAGCCGGGGCGGACCGCTAGTATTTATTACCACCCGCACAGAATGAAAAAATAGAATTTATTGAAAATTTTAATAAAAAATAAGCAATAATATGCTCGTATTCACCTTAATAAGCGGATGTCTGTATATATACCCGGTGCGGAACCCGGCGTTGTCGAGCATGCGCATCAGCGCCTCGAACTCTTCGCCACCGACGCGCCACTTCTTCTCGTCCGCGGGCGGTTTGTGGGTCGACTCGTATATCTGAAACATTTTAGGGGATAATTTAACGAATTTATTTCACATTTTTGTCAGTTTGTCTTTTATTTATAGAAGTAATAACAGTTTAAAGTGACATGTGGTTATAAATTTACAGAAACAAAACAACTGTGACTAGTGCCAGCGCCACCATCTGCTGACGACGTTTGGCCAGCTTTTAACAAACGGCGATTCTTATGAACAATATTGACCAACAATAATCAACCTCACAACATTATAGCCTCCTCCTTTTTTTGAAGTCGGTTAAAAACGGCCAGTGGCAGCGCAACGACCCGCATCAGCACGTAACAGCTCACCAACTATGGCCAACATTGGGCCAGCGTGGGCCAGCGTTGCACGCACCTGGCGGCGGGTCTCGTCGTCCAGCACGCTGAGCTCGTCGGGCGGCAGGGCGGCCAGCCGCAGCTGCACGTCGCACGCGGTGTTCAGGTTCTTCGCCTGCAGCAGGCTGGTGGCAGAGAGGCTGGGCCAGCGTGGGCCAGCGTTGCACGCACCTGGCGGCGGGTCTCGTCGTCCAGCACGCTGAGCTCGTCGGGCGGCAGGGCGGCCAGCCGCAGCTGCACGTCGCACGCGGTGTTCAGGTTCTTCGCCTGGTAGAACGCCTCCTCGAGCGTCGCGCCGCAGCACAGCGCGCCGCCGCCGCTCAGCATCAGCACCTTCGAGTGCGGGCCCAGCGCGCGGACCAGCTTCTCGCACTCCTCGTTGTCGAGGACGCCTGCAATTGGGAAATAGCACTAGATTAGCAACAGATTGCGGCTGCTGGAGTAATTTGTAAAGTTTGGCAAATATGAAAAGTGCACGGGTCACACGTTTTATATGTACTACAAACAGGAAACCGTAAGATAAAAAAGTAGAAGAAATTATTTAGCGGAAATAAAAAAATATATATATCGGCTTCAGAAAATATAGTTAACTATATTATCAGAAAGCGGTAAAGAAAAAATTGAAAAATAAATATAGAATGGGGAACGATTAAAACTTGAAATTCTGTCATAAAATGTTAATTAATATCTAAAACCATTCGGAGTTTTATAACACAAAGCAATAGGGCTCATCCTTAGGATAAATGGACACGCCCATATAGTATTAGTAAAATCTTATGCTAGTGTTAGTATTACAATTACCTATTACCTACATACATTTATTACCTAATGTATGCTTTTAACATTATCAAAATAATTTAATTCCTTTGTACTTTTACTTATCCGATCTCTAATAGAAAAAATCTTTTGTAATGACTTCCTTATCTAAATTCGAGTATTTCAACAATTGTATGTCGTGGACTTGACACAACGCGGTCTTTCGACACTAGAATACACCCACACGCTTCGCGTTGTGTGTAAGTTTATGTGTAAATGTGCGTGTGTGTGTGTGTGTGTGTGTACGTGTGCATACACTCACCCAGCGGTACCCGATGGTACGCGAGTTGGCCAAGCGTGGCCGCCTCAGCGCAGAGCGCTAGCAAGCCACGCTTAGTGGACGATATGGCGAGCGCGGACGGCGAGCGCAAGTGCAGCACGCAGCGTATGTCCGGTCGGGCGGCGTGCACGCTGGCGTGGAGCGAGAAACCTGTGGAAAATGAGGGAAATATTGGGAAAACTATGCGTTTGTAGTTGTTTAAAAAATTATACACATTGTGTTTCGAGTAAATGAAATTTTTAATTATATAGTTATACTAGCTTTCCACCCGCGGCATCGTCCGCGCAGCCAAAGAACAACCCGCATAGTTCCCGTTACCGTGGGATTTTCGGGATAAAACCTATCCTATGTCCCGGGGTAAAAAGTAGCCTATGTCCTTTCTCGGGTATCAAAATATCTCTATACCAAATTTCAAGCAAATTGGTTCAGTAATTAAGGCGTGATTGAGTAACAGACAGACATACAGAGTTACTTTCGCATTTATAATATTAGTATGGATTTGGTACCAAATAAAATAAATGGACCCTAAATAAGCATGGTCGAAGACATTACTGCAAATGCAGGTTTTCAGTGGAGAACATTATGAATAAAAGAAGAATTACCATGTTAAGGCGGCTTTACCATTTTGTAGACTCAACCTCAATATTAACAAAGAAATTTATCGTCCCTCTGGTCGACGACAGTCCCTTGCATTTCGACCTTCACCAGCGAGGAACCCATCACCTATAACTTCATTGCCTGGCCACATTTACTCTTTCGTACACTCACCCTCAACATTAACAGGGAAGTTGGTCGTCCCCTGGTCGACGACAGTCCCCTGCATGACGACCTTTACGAGCGAGGAACCCATCACCTATAACTTCATTGCCCTGCCACATCTACTCTTTCGTACACTCACCCTCAACATTAACAGGGAAGTTGGTCGTCCCCTGGTCGACGACAGTCCCCTGCATGTCGACCTTCACCAGCGAGGATGCGGTGACCTCGTGGGGGAGGATACCACGTGGTGTGGTCAGCACTTGTTCCACCGCGGTGTTCAGACGAGCGGTGATCTGACCGCTGAAGCCGCCTGGAAATTTTTATTTTAGTATTCGTTTTGAATGGGTACAATGTTGGTATGACAATGTCAATGATTTATAAAGCCAAAGTTTTTATATATGAACCTTCCATCAGAAATAATTTTATAAATATTGAAAATATTGAGCAACACTTAAAATGGTCTATTCAATAATATCCGACCGATCATGTATCATTCATTGAAATTCACACCTTATTTAGTAGCAGCTTTTAAAATCTATTGTATTACAGCTCATTAGAAAACTCTTTCTAAAACACGCATAAGAGAGCTTCGGACACTTTTCTAGCATGAATATGAGTTTAATTTTTTATTGTGCGTCAATAATTCCAACTTTGTGTAAATATGTTATTGGTATAATTTTTTGAAGTGAAACTTCTTTAAAGGGGTTGGAAAAAAATTAAGTGTAACATTTTTTCGTTACGCGTGACATTTTTCCGTTACGCGCCCTCTTTTTCTTATCCCTACCACGTGTGATTCGACGTATTTCTGTAAAGGCAACTTTACTAATTTTAAATTAATATAATATAGTAAATTATTTTTTGAAAAATAAGGTTATAAAAAGTTTCACTTCTTACGTGTGTACACTAGTACACGTAAAATTTTTTTTTCTTTATTTCTATTATTATTCACAATTGATTAACTCACTCTGCGTCCAACCAAAGAGATCAACCAGACGATAGACCGCAGCGAGCTTGCAGCGGAGGATCTTCTCTCCCTTCTCGTAACCGACTCCCTCGATACCTCGGATGTCGTTGATGGGGAGCACACAAGTTGGCCCCTGGAATGTGATATACCAAGATATTAGTAGTGTGCTAAAGGATATAAGGAAATATGGATACTATAAATCGATGTAGCTTTTGAAAAAAACACAAGACCAATTTTCTTCAAAGCCAGATCGCTACGTCTGAGGTTCGAATATCATCTACGGAACGACACAAATTTAGTTGTCTTCTGGTAAATATTTTTATCAGTGACATGACAAATCTTGCGTCGTATAACTTTCGGTGACTACAACGCATTGTCGGTAATTTTTCGGTCAACGAGCGCTATTGATCTTGACTGTAATGTCTCCTCTACACCACTCGCGAAATTGAACGAGGTTAGATGAATAGAATAATGTAGAGAGGCAGTTCGGCTTACTTCGTCCAACTTCACCTCGCCTCGGCCGACTTCCGTTTGTCCCAAACTAGACCCAAATACACATGCAACAGAGACCACTTTTTCCTATCACTTACCCGCAAGCTGCCCGTGTGCAGCCGTCCTCCCACCATCTCGCGGATCCTCTGCAGCAGCGGCGCGTCACCACCCTCATGCATTTGCTGGTCGAGCACGCGCTCTAGCTCCTCGCGGAACAGTTTCGACGACATGAGCGCTTCGACGCGCTTGCGTCGCTCCATCTCGCGAACATCCTGAAGACAAGAATAGGAGAACATTAGGTATTTAATCGTATGAAGTGATTGTAATTTCTTGGTAAGTAGTATTTAATCATAGGTGAAATGTGCAGTCTACATTAATTCCATCAGCGATCAGCCATCAGCCAGCAAAAAAAATAAATTGTTTAACAGAGAAAGCATAACGTAGAACTTGAATTGATGACAGGTTCAGTTGCTTCGTGTGTTTGTTCCTGTTGTCTCCACACCAACCAAATGACAGCAGACATTTTTCTACATTAGTCGTGCACAGATCGTAAGTATAGCCTCGTACAGGTGCTTCTTTTTTAAGAGACGAAAATCAATATTGACCAGAAGGGCTATTACATCAGAATTTTTGAAATCGCTCAAGTAGTTTTCGAGTTAAATCTCTCTTTACAGCATGATGTTGATGCCTTCCTAGCCGATTTCAGCTTCCATTTCATGTTGAGGCTACACGAGTTATATAGCCCTATATCAGATACTATATACTTCTTGGTGAAACTGCGTCTAAACACTACTCTTATTACCCGATTTAACAATATACAAATATACTCACAGCATCAATATCAGCCGGCCGCTGCTTTAGCCGCTCCTCCTCCTCCGCGGACAGCGTTGCGTTGCCGTTCGGCAGCGTCGTCTCTGTGTCGGTGTCGGCCATCTTTTGCACTCGTCCGCTCGTCTGTCAACAAACGAATAGATAAATAAACATTGGTGTGCTTCATTTTCAGTTATAGTAAAGAGCAGTGATGGCCGAAATATTAAGGACTTCGATTTAAATTTTTAAAAATCCGTAGATATTTTATACATCACAACAGCTCAAATCGATGAAGAATAACATCGTGAAGTCGGCAAGTGATTTCTATTTAGACAGATTGAAGAATTGACTAGATAGACGTTCTTTCATACAAAAAAAGCTAAGCTACAAGTAATACACCTAAATCCATATGAATTATAAATAATCTCGTGTCCGTAGAAGACCAGTTTATGACGTCATTAGCGCTGTCTGAAACACAAAAATAATCTAAATTCTCGTAAACCGTCAAAGACGTACATTTCGTCGTCCGTTGAGAGCTTAACTTTAAATATTATTTAATGCATTATGCAACTATGCTATTATTATAAAGCTTAGTGTTTGTTTGTTTAACCACGCTTATCTCAAGAATTACGGGTCCGATTTGAAAAGTTCTTCCAATATTAGATAGCCCGTTGATCGAGGAAAACACCGAAAACTATAAGATATACAATATATCACGCTAAGACCAATACGAGTGGAGCAATGCGTGGAAAACCGCGGGGCTTTTGGGGGATTTTACGAACCAAATTGCCATTGTTGAAATACGTCCGCGTCTGTCATCAATCCGTCACTTTTGACAGATAGCAGTTTACGTTTCAAAACTGACAGATAGAGCGTTTAGTAGTTTACGTTTTTTGTTTTTTGTAAGAATACCGCTCAAGTGTAATCTTAGAAGATATATGGCAGTTTTTAGTATGAACTAATAGTTGTATTTCTCTAACGACTTTATGCATATAAATTTAAAATTATAAAAAAGCATTTATTTACCTACTTAGTTGATGAAATATTTTATATTTGGAAAGTTCGAAAATATTGTTTTTCTTTTTAAAAGTGTTTGTCATATTATAGCAACGGTCTTTTTAAATGCATGTGTTTGATAACTATTTAAAATATAATCCTAATATTATGATATACCTGTCTAGTGTATACTATTACAGACGTAATAGTATACACTAGACAGACGTTCGTTATTTATTTTACCCAAGATATTCCGAAATGTAATCTGACACATAAAGAACAAATACCGTTTATATTCCTTTTAATATCCTCAGCTCTATAACTTCTTATAACACCCTCATAAAACTAAAGACAACTCAACTGTCCGTACACGCTCGCCAAACTACCCACATAGTGTAAAAGCTCAACACCTCGTGCGAACTCCACTTAATTTTCAATAAAGCCATCCACGTGACGTAACACTACAACGAGCATACGTTTCCTCACAAAACCGGCTCCCATCACACCGCACACAATAGAGCAGTCATCGGACTTTCATTTCTGACCCGAATGCATTTCGCGACTTGCGCAAGCGCCGTGAGATCTATGCGCTAATTAGGGCTGGCTGATTTGGGTTTAAGCAAATCTAGGCGTAATTACGAAATAATTACCTAGGAATAATACCGCTTTTTGGGTTGCTACAGCGAGAGTAGTAATAAATTACAATTCATGGCTCAGCGTAACTGAGAGGTTAGACAGCGGAGTTAAATACCAAAAAAGTATCCATTTGGTATAGCATAAAAGGCTGTTTACCTTGACCATAAAGGAGATTGGATTATTAATACAAGGACAATAATATTATGAGGACAAATATTCAGTAAAGTGCGAGCACAGGCGCGAGACGAGTACCTACCAAAGAAAACATAATAAATAATACTATAGTGCTTTCCACTAGGTAGAGTATAGATTCGATTATGGAAAGAATGCTATTCGTTGCCCAGAAATCATTTAAATGATATTTCGATACATTTACGTGCTGTGTTCCCGAACAACTACGACATTGGGGCCTTCAAGAAAAGAGCTTATTTGTCCATAAAAGGCCGGCAAAGCACCTGTAACACTTCCAGTGCTACAAGTGTTTATGGGCGGTGGTGACCACTTAACATCAGGTGGCCCACCTGCTCCTTTGCTTGCTCTGACATAAAAAAAATTACGTTTAAACGTCCACTGATAAAGGTCCTTTACCATAATATGCCATAACATACCCAGTTGAATAACGATGATAACTTTCTTTAGCATATTTAACAACAAACACTGATGTCACACCCCAGTTCTCACACTTATCGTTCGCTCATCATCATTAGTACTTACTGCCTAGTTACACACACACACAAGCATATAATTTCACACATTCACACCTGTTGATAGTCCAGTAGATAGCCTATATTCATCCGCCTTAATTATTGTAACTAGGCGTATCACGTTATCTGTTTTTTACCCACAGACATGATCATAATAGATTACTTAATCCCGTGAATCCGCTCGCTTTTTCTGATCTTGATGACATTGAAGTTGGTAAATATTTATCGACTTATCTGTTACTGGCTTTCCGCTCGCGGCTTTGCCTGCGTTTTCAAAGAAAAACCCGCATGGTTCCCGTTCCCGTGGGATTTACGGAACAAAACCTATCCTATGTGTTAATCCAAGTAAACCCTCTATATGTGTGCTAAATTTTATTGTAATCGGTTCAGTAGTATTTGCGTGAAAGAGTAACAAACACACACATACATCCATCCTCACAAATTTTCGCATTTATAATATTATATTATAGTAGGAAGAATAGAATTTATCCGTTTCGAAATCGGCAATGATAAAACGCTTATTACATTAAATAAATAAATATTTCAGGACAATTTTCACACACGGCACAATCTGATCCCATACTAAGCTTTCGCTTGTGTTATGGAAACCAGATGGCTGACAAACATACATATATAATTTTTAAATAAATACTTATATAGATAATTAACACCCAGACACAGATCAATCATCTATGTTCATCAGACAAATATTTGCCACGGGTGGGAATCGAACGACCTCTGGCTTGGAAGGCAGGGCCTCTACCAACCAAGCCAACCGGTCAGTCAACAACATTGTATTTGTGTCGAAAATATCATACCATTTAGTGCATTTCTCACTAACATATTTACAATATCAAGACCTGATAAATACCACCACAAACAGACATATAATTTCATACAAATTATTACGAACATACACATAAATCTTATTATAATGTACGCAGATAAGTACGAGACAAATCGTTCAATGTCGCTAATTATTCATTCCCACTAATAAAATGATAGCACACATTAACGTTTCAATCGAGTATGATTTACTGTAGTTATCGCATTACTCAATTATCAATACAATATTGTGAATATCGCATATTATGTAATATGTGTGATTAATGTTTCTCATTTACATAACTAGCGACCCGCCCCGTCTTCGCACGGATGCAATGCTGATACTAAGTTATATTCTGCGTGTATTATACATGTATAAATCATCCTCTTGAATTACTCTATATATTAAAAATACTACATCAAAATTCATTGCGCAATTTGCTTTTTATTGTAGTATATAGGTATGTACATTGTACATTGTCAAAGAGGCCGCTAGCTCGCTGCAAAATTTTCCTAAAATCTGAACTCCTGTATCGGTAGGGTACCTACATGAAAAAAGTCGAGGAGGCATTCCCCACCCCCCACTTTAATACAACACGAGTGGCGCGTAATCCCCACCGCATTCATACCTTCATTCGTATGAACCGCAGCTGACTGACTGCTGTCGCGGGGTCGTTGGCATGCATACATTGGTGCTTACTATAGGTATCTACTGATACAGGGCTGAAGCCACGGGCGGAAAGCAAGTTAAAGTAATTGGTAAATGATTGTACTATGAACACTTTCATCGCTAAACCACATCACCTATTTGGATAAAAGGAAGATAGATAAAGATCCGTAGTCAAATATAGGCTTCTTTTGATTCAAGTACAGTGTAAACTCTATATAACGTCACTTAAGGGACCGTGCATTTTTCGACGTTATAGAGAGTGGTCGTTAAATGGAAAGAAAGGGAAAATTGCATGATTGGTCCCGAGACAGGAATATTATTTTGACATTGCCTATGAAACCATGTTATCATCACTTGATCAAGGTCTTCATATTGAGGTTTCTTCAATTTTTTGGCAGATCGTCCATC
Organism: Colias croceus; assembly: GCF_905220415.1. Taxonomy (NCBI): domain Eukaryota; kingdom Metazoa; phylum Arthropoda; class Insecta; order Lepidoptera; family Pieridae; genus Colias; species Colias croceus. The sequence continues at coordinate 2,139,332 of NC_059559.1, read as the reverse complement.
TTCTTCGGCATGCAGAATTTTTTATTTAACGTGTAACTAACGAAAGCCAAGTAGTTGAGGTGAACATGTGTAAGTTCATTCACACAACAAACAAACGACTGCATTTCTTAGAATCTTCGGTATGTCAGTAAAAAAGAATGTACACAACTACATTTTCATTGATTTCGGCAACTTAGTACTTCCTAGTAATTGGTAATGTCTTATTTTGGTCCTTAATTATAGTGAGCGTGATGCTATATGGAGTGTATTATTGTATAGACAACAATATAAACCAACCAAAGTCGAGAAATCTTGACGTTATACGGAGTTTGACGTTAAATGGAGTGTCGTTATATAGAGTTTACACTGTATATGGTTAGTAGTTTTGCCCGCGGATGAAATGTGGAGCATAATAATTATTATACATACGACTATCTAAAAACCACAAATCCTTATTATTTGCACTGTGAATAATTAATTTGTTTTTTGTCTTTCTTTCACGTCGCAATACGCGATACGGTACTATATTTTTTGCATCTGGACTCAATCGGGACTCAGGAGACTAGACAGTGGCATAGCATCATAGGCTTTTTACCGCGGTGAAACATCTCCATTCCCGTGGGAATTTCCTTTGTCACAGCCGCGGGCGGATAGCCTCTTTATAAAAACGACTATTAAAAGTAATAAAAGTTATAAAAGTACACATTAAATCTATCATTATTTCATCTAAATAAGGTCATACTTTATGTAAGTATCGCTACATCGTATAAAACAAAGTCGCTGAGGCTGTCTGTCCGTCCCTTTATTTGCTTAAATCTTAAAAACTACGCAACGGATTTTGATGCGGCTTTTTTTTAATAGACAGAGTGATAAAAGTTTCCTTGAAAATCACTCAATCTATAAGGATATAGGGACAGAAAAAGCGACTTTATTTTATCCTATGTAGTGATTAAGTTCTAGAAAAAGCGGGCAAGAAACCGCGGGCGGAAAGCTAGTCTATAGACGCGACTATCTAATAAAAGTCTACATTCCATCGATAGTTAAATCACCTAAATAAGGTCAATACTATAATATTATATTGTATGCAATCGGGTCAGCTATTTTTACATCTTAAGTAACATCGCATTAGCCGCATACAAGCCGGTAATTTGAGGCAATAAGCCATACGAGTAACTTCCGGTATCGACATATTACAGCCGTCGCTATGGCAACGGAACGTTGTACATTGCGCGGTGACTACGTTACGAAGTAAGCGTTCATTGTATGTTTTGCTATACAAGCAGCAATGTATAGATAAGTTGTAAAATGTGTTTAATCTTTTTGTAATGTACAGAGTGATCCAATTTTGGTTGTGGTAATAAAATTAAATGTTAACAAAATTACACAATTCAAATGGGTTTTTAATTTTTATTACTTGTTATTAAAATGAAAATAATCCGTTTCAATTATCATGTTGACTTATCTTATCAATACTAGCTGCCCCGGCAAACGCTGTCATTGAGGGGGATGAAAAAAAGATATTCTCAGACCTACGTGATTCGCACACAAAATTTCATAAGAATAGATAGTCATTATACATATTACATAGAAGATGATTATTACACTGAAGAGTTTGTTTGTTTGTATTCTTGTTTGAATGATACGTAGATTGATTTATCGAGCAAGGTTATAGCCTATAGGCTATATATCATATCATCACCCTAAGACCAATAGCAGCGGAGCAATGCAGGGAAAACCGCGGGGCACAAGCACAGCTAGTAATCAATAAGTACCTATTAAATTTGTCTTATACTATGTATGATGTATATTGTTATAATTTCGTGAATCACCCCCTAATCCCATACAAGAAACACAACACGCCACGCGCGCCGCACACATAATTAGGTCCCCGCGAAGCCCCGCAGCGGCGCCGCTTCCTCCGAACCGCGGGGTGAGCGTAACGTTACACGGTACACGGTACACCATGTAGGTACGTAGGAAATAATCATTGATTTTAAATTTTTATATTCGTGAACCGGATCGGTGATATTTTGTTTTTGATTGGCGAAAATTGGCGGGGCTCCTATTTCTGTGTATTAGGAAAATACATATCCAACATATAAAATAAATAAATATCTATTTGATATACTATATATATGAAATCAAGAGGTAAGTTCAGGTAAGTTTAAGGTTCATATAAATTTTGCATAATGCATTTGCATGTGAAAATTTATATATGAACCTTATAATATCACGACCGTCATCTACAGTGGTTGACGCGTAAGCGTAGAACCGAGGGAACCGATCTCCACCGGAAATCGAACCTACCCTGGGTTCGATTCTCGGAGGTGATGAAGAAAAATAATTTTTCGATGTGGCAGGACACAGAAGGCTGATCACCTACAGCTCGTCCTTAAAGCAAATCGATCAGTGTACAAGACTTCACTACCAATATCACGAAAATCTACCTTGAAGCCGTGGTGATCAACATGCATGGGTGTTAAATCATAAATAATTGATAGATTGTTCAAGCTTCTACAATAGCAAGCCATAATTTCGTGTAGATTACGTGCATGTAGTATATTTTTTGAGATCATTGTTGGCAGTAAGTTGCTTCGATAGACACATTATAACAATTCTAACACTTTACTCAGCTTATACATTCCTCACACCACACACACACACGTACAGCCGGCGGGGCCACGAAAGCCCCGACCTTAATCCGATATAATCGAATAACGATATCGATTCACAAACGCTCCACATTCAATCGTGTGTGAAATCGATTCGGCACATGTCACCGCGCCCGCCGCCGCTGCGCCGTACGGTCAAGCGCGTACCGCGTGCTAACCTACCTACTTGGTGAACTAATAAATTAATAAATCACTTTATTATAACGCACAAACGCACAACGCACCTTGCACGCCAATATCTAAATGTAAAAATGAATCCCTATATCCCTTGGTCACGGCATCACGCGTGAACGGCTAGACCGATTTCGATAATTCTTGATATAGAAGTTGAATTTAATTAAAGCTTAAAGGTATAAACCTTAACGGGTTTGACAATTTGCGAAGACGGGACGTCTGACGTAATAATAAGCTTTTTTGTACACCAAACAATATTGCACACCAATCATTGATAATTCTTATCAACAACAGGTAACAAGAACATTAAACCACACAATGAACTTGCATTAAACTAAGCTTCTTTTCCTTTTCCATATACTTCTCTCCAAAACATCATCGACATTTGACACGGCTTTCACTAGCAATCAATCAAACAATCAATCAATCAACCAATCAATCAATCAAAATACCTCACCAATCAACAACCCATCAACATTCTTATCTCTATACAAATAATATAAAGCTGACGAGTTTGTTTGAACGCGCTAATCTCAGGTACTAATTGAACACTATTGAAACATTATTCCTGCGGTAGCTGCTGGATAGGTAAGTTATGAAACAGCATTGAATAAAAAATATCGTTAAAAAATTAAACTAAATCACAATTTAGGTAATCCGAAAAAAAAATGTATTGCCACTGATCCTTGACAAGTGTACAAAGTTTGAATTAAATCTGTCTGTTTAAAGTGAAGATTTGCATACAAACATACAGGTAAAACAAAAGCGTGTAAAAAATGCGGGTGATACCGCGCCGCACAACTAGTGCCACAGCAACCCACAAGAGCATTCAATCACCACTCGTCATTGACACCATGGGGTCAGCTGCGGGTTCAACGACCTCGCCGCCATGTGAGACGTCAATTACATCTTATTGTCTATGGGCGCCTAGTACCCGTACCTACAGCGCTTATAAGGAAACGTCCTCCCACGGACGACGCGACGCGACGTGACAATTTTTTTATATATATTAATGACGGGGACAATGGAACGAGTTGAATGGATGTGAAATTGAATTGGACAGTTGAAACTTGAAAAGAAAGAGTGCAAAAAATGTTACAATCAAATACGGCATAACTACATATATACAGCCACACGCCCCGGCAACTCCTTTGGTGGTGGCTAATACAAAATTTTGTCAATGACAATTAGAAATACATAGGTTCATACTTTCAAAATAACGCCCACGTCGCGCCCGTTGCGCCCGCTGTCCGCCACCCGACGGATTCGAGAGCTCATGATTTGCGGCCGAGGTGGAACTTTTATAAAGCTGACTATAACACGTTATACTCAAAGCTAATGTCGGTAAATTGGGACGCACTGTATAAAATGCACGATATGGAGGATATTCTAAATTATTTTTATCTTACAATTAACAGTATACTAGAGGAATGTGTTCCCAAAAAAACAGAAAAGAGCACCAACTTAAAATATCATTATCCAGATTGGTACACTGCAGACTTGATAAAAAATATTAAAACAAAATCTCTACTACATAAAAAATATAAAAAAACAAAGTTAGACTGTGATTATAGAGAATTTTCACTGTATAGGAAAATAGTAAAAAATAGTGTTGATGATGCTTATAAAGCACATGTAAATAAAATTCAAAATCAATTTTCTAAGGACTCCAAGCAATTTTGGCAATATATAAAGTCGAGACGTAGTTCATCAAATAGGGCTAATGTTATTATGAAAGAAGGTATACCTCTAACGGATGAAGAGTGTGCTCAAGAATTCGCAGCCTTTTTTAAAAAGGTTTATAACAAAGAGCCACCAGTTCTTGACACCCAGGTAGCGAGTCAGTGCGGAGCCAGCAGCGCGCGCATAAGTCTAGATGTTCTTAGCATTGCCGACGTGAGGAAGGCGCTAACACGGTTGAAGCCAAAGCGTTCAGCCGGCCCGGATGGTATACCAGCCTTTATTTTTAAAGATTGTGCTCGAGTGCTGGCTGAGCCACTGCTGCATATTTTCAATACGTGTTTGAATGTAAATACATTTCCAACACTATGGAAAACTACGCGAGTGATACCTGTGCCCAAGGCTAAATTGTGTACCAGCGTACAAGATTACAGACCTGTTGCAGTACTATCAACGCCTGCAAAGGTTTTTGAGGCCGCTATACATCACAGGGTGTACGAGCAGGTATCGGGGCAGCTGTGCGATGCACAACATGGGTTTCGGCCGGCGCGTAGTACTTCCACTAACTTACTCAATCTTATGGCGAATTTAGTTCCGGCGGTGGATGCAGGAGTGCAGGTAGACGTAGTATACCTGGACTTCCAAAAAGCATTTGACACCGTCGACAATGATGTCTTATTGAAGAAGTTGGCGGAAGTAGGATGCACACCGAAGCTCTTGCAATTCTGGGCATCGTATATGCAGGACCGGCAGCAGTATGTTTCTTACAATGGAAGTCAGTCCGAGCCCTTCTTTACAAGGTCTGGCGTAAGTCAAGGCAGCAATCTCGGTCCTCTGGAGTTCGTTCTAATGATTAACGACTTACCGGATGTTCTGGAGTACAGTCAGTGCCTACTTTTTGCCGACGACCTGAAAGTTTTTCTCCGAATAAACGAGGAGACGGACTGTGAGCATCTACAAAGTGACTTGCTAATCATCTTCAGCTGGAGTCAGCAAAACAAGCTACATTTCAATATAGCTAAATGCTCCGTAGTCAGTTTCACTCGCGCGAATAAGAGTATACACTACAACTACTCGCTTGGATCCGTACCTATTCAACGGGTGAATAAGGTGCGTGATCTAGGAGTATACTTCACACCGGACCTGATGTTTCGTGAGCACATCACAAATATTTGCAAAAAGGCTTACAAAAATCTTGGGTTTCTACTGCGGCACGTAAGGGACTTTACAAATGTAGCAACTGTAAAAGTGCTATACAACGCGCTAATACGCAGCCACATGGAGCACAACTCCAATATTTGGTCTTCACATGAAGAAAAATATAATGTGATGTTAGAGCGGGTTCAAAATAAATTCGTAAGACACCTTTATTTTAAACTTTACGGGGTATACCCCTTTTACCCATTAATGTATCCTACCTTATTCATACTGGGTATGGTAGGGTACAATGAACTTAGAGTGCGACGGGAATTTTCCATTGCGCTGTATTTAATTAAATTATTGCGGGGATTTGCACATAACCCTGGAATGCTGCAATCTCTCTCATTATGTGTGCCGGACAAGTACACTGAGAAGCGTCACAGGCCGCCGCTACTTTATGTCCCTCAGGCGCGAACCATGCTGCTCGCGAAGTCTCCTCTCGTGCGAGCACTACGCATCCTTAATGACCTCCATGGCAAAGTGGACATTTTTACGTGCCCGTTGGGTGAATTAGCAAAGGTTCTTCTGTATATTATTAGCTATTAATTGTATAATTATTATCGTGTTAATTTATTCCTTAGATTAATTACTATCTAGTTTGTTAGTTTAAGTTGTTTTATTATTAGTTTAGTTTCTGTGTAAAGTTTTTAGTGTAAGTCAATACCGCATTAGGTTAAGCCTGTAATGGTAATTTGATATAATGATAAATAAATAAATAAATAAATAAATAAACTTCACATTTTCAGTATAAACATTCATTGTTTACATATTACACATCTATATTAAGTATCAATTATTATGGTCGTCTATTTATTCATATATTATGTACGTATTTCACGACGATTTTCCACTATAATATTATGTGCAATCAAACGCATGTGAGAATCATCAGTAAACTGTCAATATGGCAAACAAATATTAATCTGAAGTCACTGTAAATAAGCGTAGAGTAAACAACTACTAAATATAAGCAAATACCTACATTAAGCTGCAACGAAAAATATTACAATTAAAGTACCGACTTTCCCTTATCATTTACCGGTTCACTTTCTTGGAAGCCATTAAAATAAAATTAAAAAAAAAACAAAACAATAACTGTAATTTTCAAACGCCGTTATGCGTGAATATACTACCTGCACTATTTGAAAATGGAAATTAGGCCGAACGTCGAACACTGGCCGTTTTCGAGTAAAATTAAAAAAAAAAATGGTGATAATTTCAAATTTAGAACGGGCGGAAGCGCATTCCTTGCTCGCGCGTCGTCTATTTCGGTCGTGTTCGCGCGCTCCACAAAATCTCTTATTTGGATAAAAATAAATAAGTAGGGCTGGATTCCATTTGTACAATGTGTTGATATATTTTGATAAGCATTCTTTCGCTGTTTATTATTCTTTTCGTCTGGTCTCTTTTAAAGTGTTAGCGTTTGTTTATTTTATTTGACACACACAAAAGAGTGGAAAGTGAAATTTTGTACTAACAACAGGTCTTTTGATGATTATAGCTGCATGATTTAAACACCTATGCAGTGGTAAATATAACGGGAATAACAATATACGTATACTTGATTCAACAACCAATAAATAAAATTAAATCCGAATATGTAATAATTGATAATATAAAGAACCATATTATAGCAAGAAGAAAATTACTATGCCATCAAAAAAAAAGCCAAGTCTCGCAGCTCAGTTTTTCTACCGGAAAAAGTTGTGAGATCCATGTTGATAGACAGAAGGTCCCTTAAACAGGGACAAATAAGTTTACCTATTTGTCTCTATTTAAGGGACCACGCGTCTTAAGTAATTCTGTACAATATTAATTATTATCATATCAATATTAAAAATCCTTACCGTTTTACATAAACAGATCGACTTATTATTGACAGGCGAAACTAATAAAAGCGTGTTAAAAAGGGTCTAGTCTAGTTCCAGTGCATTACCAAACAAACAGCTGATCGGCCAGTACACATTATACACCCGCATGTACAGTGCACAGCACATACATGGCCGTCAAAGAGCACAAGCCCGTACAGAGTTTAACGAGCAATTGTGCAGCCACTCGAAATGAGCGCGTTGTCTGCGAATCATTGCATTTGATAACTACTTGAGTGCGTCAAGTTGGGAGCGGTAGCGTTTTATTTGTGCCGAAATAAGTTGGTGATAGAATTTCGACCGATTCACTCTAGTGACTCTCACAAGCATCCCAAAGTTTGTTATTTAATAAAATAAAATATTCGAAATGAGGAAATGAGGAAATGTGGCGATAGTGGAATAAAAATATATCAAAAAAAGATCAGATCAAAATACGTTCTTTGCCAATTTTAGCTTTAAAGCAATAATTTCTGTAGGCTTAGGTAAATCAACACATTAAACTTTTTGATTAAAGTTCAGTTGAATACAGTCTACAGTCGGGATCAATTAGTATTTCGTTAACTACCAACCTCACAGTGCGCTTGACTGCACGTATCGCGATAAAATGATTTATTTTACAAAACTGCATTTTAGTACCAAAAATACGAGGAATATCGTTGTGACATTATTCACATGATTAATTCACTGCTACCTAGGTAAATAGGACATGATAATCTCATCCTTTTTAAGTGAAGCCATTACAAGACAGTATGAAATACTATGTAATGAAGTGGTCTCTTTAATTATTTTGCCAAAATATTTCTCATACCTTAAACCACACCCCAAGCATGGCTTGAAACGAGCCAATTAGCTGTATACGCCTCGCAAATGATTTAAGCACATACACACACACTCATGTTTGAACACACACTTAAGTGTACGTCTGTGGACTCGCTTATCGTAGTATTTTTCCGTTCTTCACCTTTATCACTGTTGATATTACTTTATAGGTGTATTTAAGGACGCTGTCACAAATCTGCGTTACTCAAATTTAGGTATCTAACGTCGCCACGTGGTTCGCGGGAACATCACGCTCACGTAAAAGACGTAAACATAGCGCATTCCATTTTATAGACCATCTTCATACTTGATATTATTTTTTTTTTTATATTTTTATTGAAATTGATTCCAGAAGATTACTGGGAACTTTATAAATTCATTTTGTTACTATTATTAGTAGGTACGATCCTTATAAGTATTTTAGTGTATTCAACCAACTTAAAAAAGTGTGACTATTTTACAACAATTTGAATATGAATTGTATTATTGTATACAATATCGAAGCTTTTTAAGAAATGTATAAAATACTTTTTTAAGAATTATTATCATACATAATAATATGTTACCGGCAATATATTAAACCCGGCATTGTATGCAATTCTTAGTAAATGTATGTTATTTCGAGAAAGAGTCGGAATGAAATAAATTAAATTCGTTACCACACATTCACATTACCTATATCTTTAAATCTGAACTTTTCCTAAGTAGCAAACACATTTGCAAATGTGGGTGGTTTTTGGGGTAGCTATTAACCAATATGAGGTCAAAACTAAAATCCAAGATGGCGCCGACGAAAATTTGAAATCTTTTCGTCATGGGTGTCATTTTCAAGGAGTTGGAGTCGCTATTAATCAATATGAGGTCAAATCTAAAATCCAAAATGGCGCCGACGACAATTTGACATCATTTCGTCACGGGTGTCATTTTCATGGTTTTTGGGGTAGCTATTAACCAATATGAGGTCAAAACTAAAATCCAAGATGGCGCCGACAAAAATTTTATATATTTTCTTCATGGGTGTCATTTTTATGGTTATTGGGGTAACTATTAACGAATATGAGGTCAAAACTAAAATCCAAGATGGCGCCGACAAAAATTTTATATATTTTCTTCATGGATGTCATTTTCATGGTTATTGGGGTAGCTATTAACCAATATGAGGTCAAAACTAAAATCCAAGATGGCGCCGACGAAAATTTTACATATTTTCGTCATGGGTGTCATTTTCATGGTTATTGGGGTATCTATTAACCAATATGAGGTCAAAACTAAAATCCAAGATGGCGCCAACGAAAATTTTACATCTTTTCGACACTGGTGTCATTTTCATGGTTTTTGGGGTAGCTATTAACCAACATGAGGTCAAAACTAAAATCGAAGATGGTGTCGACGAAACTTTACATCTTTTCGGCATGGGTGTCATTTTTAAAGTTTTTGAGACAGCTATTACCAAATCCCCAATGTAACCGTCGATAATTAGGTATATTTTTCTTACTCCTTTAAAGTAAACTTAAATAAAATAACAAAAACGTTAACAACCACAGTTTTGTAGAAAGTCTTAAAAAAAACAATTTTAAAGAACATTGAAATGCATATTTAGAAATTTAATATAAAACGCAACTCTGTGGCAATAATGTTAATATTCTGACAGATATTATTAACTTTAAATATATTCTTTAAATATATTCGCTAAACTTTATTTAAAAAAAAGTTTATCTAAAACATTTAAACAAAGAGAATAAAATAAAAAAGAACGTGTGTGCCGAGAAAACGTGTCAGGAGTGAAACTTCTTGGGCGAGATTCATAGATACCAAAATCGCCGCCTTGCTCCATAACGCGACAGTATTACCATGACGCCATCTTGAAATTCGACGACCATCTTGGATTTTAGTTTTGACCTCATATTCTTTAATAGCTACCCCAAAAACCATGAATATGACACCCATCACGAAAAATGTCAAATTTTCATCAGCGCCATCTTGGATTATAGTTTTGACCTCATATTCGTTAATAGCTATCCCAAAAACCATGAAAATGACACCCATGATGAAAAGATGTCAAATTTTTCGTCGGCGCCATCTTGGATTTTAGTTTTGACTTCAAATTGGTTAATAGCTACCCCAAAAACCATGAAAATGACACCCATGACGAAAAGATGTAAAATTTTTGTCGGCGCCATCTTTGATTATAGTTTTGACCTCATATTCGTTAATAGCTACCCCAAAAACCATGAAAATGACACCCATGACGAAAAGATGTAAAATTTTCGTCGGCGCCATCTTGGATTTCAGTTTTGACCTCATATTGGTTAATAGCTACCCCAAAAACCATGAAAATGACACCCATGACGAAAAGATGTAAAATTTTTGTCGGCGCCATCTTGGATTATAGTTTTGACCTCATATTCGTTAATAGCTACCCCAAAAACCATGAAAATGACACCTATGACGAAAAGATGTAAAATTTTCGTCGGCGCCATCTTGGATTATAGTTTTGACCTCATATTCGTTAATAGCTACCCCAAAAACCATGAAAATGACACCCATGACGAAAAGATGTAAAATTTTCGTCGGCGCCATCTTGGATTTCAGTTTTGACCTCATATTGGTTAATAGCTACCCCAAAAACCATGAAAATGACACCCATGACGAAAAGATGTAAAATTTTTGTCGGCGCCATCTTGGATTATAGTTTTGACCTCATATTCGTTAATAGCTACCCCAAAAACCATGAAAATGACACCTATGACGAAAAGATGTAAAATTTTCGTCGGCGCCATCTTGGATTTCAGTTTTGACCTCATATTCGGTAATAGCTACCCCAAAAACTATGAAAATGACACCCATCACGAAAAAAAGCCAAATTTTCGTCGACGCCATCTTGAATTGTTTTACCCCACCAATCTATTCAACAACCCATAAAAAAGAGGATCTCAGGCAAGGTAATTTTAAAAACATAATTTTAAATTACAAATAATTGGAATATGAAACTTATACAGAACTTTACTCATATAAAGTACCAAATATTTCAAATCACGAAAAAGACAGTGCACGCACAATAATCTTTTTTATTTCGTTTTTATTTTTGGCACGAGGAGCGATACACCCGTCCTTCCAAGAGCGCTTCTGAGCGCGGTCTGACGAACCGCGAGAACAAAATGTATGAAGAAATTGACAAGTATTTTTAATTTAGCTCATTATTGAAATAAAATTTTGATTTAGATTCATAAAAATTACACCATATATAAAGGACTATATATCCCTCAATAAGATATAGTTAAGAAGATAGATTAGGCTCTTAATTTTCCTAAAATGGTACCGGTTTAGACCCCATTTTTTTGCATTTTATGCGTTTATTGTGATGGAAAAAACGTATTTCAGCGACAATTTTGTATGACGTCGTACAATTTTTATAAGATGAACGTAGAGCTGAATATATTATCTTTAAATTAAGATATTACTATGTTCTCACGTGTAATTGCTTTAAGTTAAAATGGTACCGAAAAACAGCGTGTTTTTGTAAAAATACGTTATAGCGTCCTTAATTATGTTGTTGTAGATTGTAAAAATGTACGGTTATTTGCGAAATATATGTTTCATCATGTTCCTAACCAATTTTTAACTTATCCTGCATGCTTGGATGTAACCTACCTACCTACCTACCTACCTGTTTATTATCCCTAATAAAGAAAAATAAAAATAAAAATAAAAACCTACTCTTTTAGACTTGATTTTGAGCCACTTTAAAAAGAGATTTAATTACATTTTTGAAGTCTTATCAAGGATCGGTGAAAATATAATAATTTCATGAGTTCTAACTATCCTGAACCAACAAAACAACAAATATAGTAAAAAAAATTGAGTTTTAAAATATATTTATTAATAACTAGATTTCCGCCCGCGGCCTCGGCCGCGTTTGCAAAGGAAAACCCGCATAGTTCCCGTTCCCGTGGGATTTCCGGGATAAAAACTATCCTATGTGTTAATCCAAGTTACCCTCTATATGTGTGCTAAATTTCATTGTAATCGGTTCAGTAGTTTTTACGTGAAAGAGTAACAAACATCCATACATCCATACAAACTTTCGCCTTTATAATATATACTAGTGGTCCGCCCCGGCTTCGCCCGTGGTACATATTTCGCAATAAAAGGTAGCCTATGTCCTTTCTCGGGTATCAAAATATCTCCATACCAAATTTCATGCAAATTGGTTCAGTAGTTTAGGCGTGATTGAGTAACAGACAGACAGAGTTACTTTCGCATTTATAATATTAGTATGGATTCAGTATTCCCGTGACCAAGCCTTCTGTAAAGTTTCCTAAACGTCGTCACAATATAATGATAAAATCGACTTTAAAGTCTTTAAATGCTATATCAAAGGTTCTTCATCATCACCATAAGCCGATTTTGTTCCCCCTCGTGGAAACATAGACCTCATGTGGATTAAGTATGGATTAAAACCATCGCCAAGTCATTTTGGCAATCGTGGTGGATTGGGTAATCCTCCACGATGGCCAAAGCACATTGGAAGTTGGTACCTACCTATATCGGTAATAGGGTGCATTAACATCAAACGAGCGAATACTCATTATAACAGCACTATGTCAGTGTAAACATGCGTAGAGCATTCTTTCGTTGTTCTTCATGCGTTTGAAAATTGAAAAGATTCTATGCAATGTTCTAATACTGAACAACACTGAATTCGAGTTTTCGTTTACGCTAAAAGATCACGAAAGAATGCTCTTGCTCTAGCTCTATAGTTCAGGATACATCGCCCATTTTTGCAAGTGACTACTATCAAGCTGATTTTCCGTTTGTAGCTTTATTTTGATGAGACACCGAATAATTTCGTGTATGAAACTCTCGATGGTGGTAGCTAACAGAGATAACAAGGATAAAAATTTTTGATTTGATGGTTCTCAAATATTTATTACGCAATTTGTAGGACAATATGTCTGTTGAATTATATAAACATTAACTAAGAGAAAACAAAAAAATCAGCTTGTTAGTAATCATTTATGATGACCTCGTTATCGATACACTTTGGAAAGGGGGACTCTTTGAACCAACCTTGTTTTTTTTAGGACAAATATTTTTTCGAATAATTTAGGTAATTATCTTGAGATTGGACAAAAAAAAATTCAGTTAGTAATAAATATTTGAGAACCATCAAATCAAAAATTTGTATCCTTGTTATCTCTGTTAGCTACCACAATCGAGACTTTCGTACACGACATTATTGGGCGTCTCATCAAAATAAAGCTACAAACGGAAAATTAGCTTGATAGTAGTCACTTGCAAAAATGGGCGATGTATCCTGAACTACTATGTTCGTTTGATGTAAATGAACCGTAAGGAGATGCTGTTTACATCATGATGTTTTCTTCTGCCTATTGGACGAATAAATGAATGAGTTTTAAGTTATAACCATCAAGTTACTTTTATTATGTCACAGTTAATGACCGCTCTGTTCAAAAGTTATCAAAGGTTATCAATAAAACATGTTGTTTAAATGTTAAGATGTGTAAAAATTATTCTAACTTAATAACTATTCGGTATTATATTTCCTACTAAGTAATGATAATTTAAATTTCTTTAAAGAATAGAAAAAAAAATTGATCAGATTGAGTCATTAGCATTTGAATGCTAAAAAAGTAAATATATTCTGTTTGTCTGACTGTCTCCACGCCTCCACCACAGAACCGATTTGGATGAAATTTGACACAAAGATAATTTAAGATCTGCGAAAGGTTTTATTCCAGAAATCCCATAGGAGCGGGAACTATGCGGGTTTTCCTTTTACAACGCGGACGAAGCCGCTGGCGGAAAGCTAGTCTATAAAACAATCAATTCAATCATTCATACACAACTATTATCTACACTGAACAATGAACTGATTGTCTGACCGAGATTGATTGAATGATAAGAGCACCTTTTAACGTTTATATAACCATTTTTATTGATGTGTAACTACTCGTAAATGTATTTGTTTTATGGAATAAATTATTTCATTCAGTACATAGCATGTCCTTGACATTATTTACATTTTATTTACATTAACTAAAATGAACCTAACAAATAAATTTATTAACGCTATAAAATGAATAAAATTATCCCCATATAGCAACGTCACTTTCCTCTTAGCTAACCGACGAAGTTCAAAACACAATCTATAACTACCGTATATTCTAAAAAAATTGGTTGTCTGTAAAGTTGGTTTACTGACAATAGTTGAACGTGACATCGATTGTCCTTCTTTGTCGCTCATTCCGCGCTCTCGCTTGCACTGGAACGCCTCAGAGCGAGGTAACGCCGCATGAGTCATGTTTTTTCGGGCGTGCAGCCGGCTCTATCGAATTATAAGACGTTGTCACGTCAAAATGTATATTCATTAATATTATCTTTTTTTCTTTTTGTTTTATTTTTTTTCCAAAATAATCCTTCTGTCAATCCTACACATTCAAATACTTTACGTATATTTTTATGTCATTTTATACGCAAGTTTTTGCTAAAAATTCTTTCTTCCCAGCCTATTATAACAAATCCTGGCACCTGCCCACTTCTCTCAAAGCTCTCTCTTATACAACTTAACTTATATCTACCCTACAATTTTTGTCAACCCTCATTAAGCTATTACACCTCGCGGCAATCCGAGGTTCGCGGGGTTGTACACCCTGTCGCTAGGGGTAGGTCAGGGTTGTCAACTGACATTTTTAATATATTTTTCTTTTTTGAATGTCAAGGACCATCAAAATCATGTAGGTAGCCGCGTTCTTAAAATATAGTGTACGCATATAGAACACTATGAAGAAGGAATGATAATCATTAGGTAGGAGGCACACATCACGCGCGATATAAAATTGTATGTGTTACGCATTAAGAAGTATGTTAAACAATACCATATGTACATATTATAAGAAACGTCATTTTAAATCCCCTACATTAAAACCATATATTACAAGGAACCCTATCTTAAATCCGCTACATACATTAATTGCAATCATACCAAAACCACCTACCAAACACATAAAAACTAAACAAAATATCGCAACCCTACAAACACATTTTCTACTAATTGGTAGCCCTACCCGCACCTCGATACAGTATCGACCGCGTCGCCGCGCCACCGCGGCGCCCGTCGCCTCGCGAGATGACAGCAAATACGACAAGTTGAGATTTAGGACCTTGTTTATATTGACAAGAATCTCATCCCATTAATATTATAAAAGCGTTAGGAATCCCTGATTGGAAGCTGTAGAATCTGCAGTTACATTTAATAGCTTAAGCTTTCAAAAATTATACATATACCTCTTCTACATCTAGTAGCCCATGAAACTTCTTAAGTCATTCCATTGGTATTTGCCATTTGGTATAAACAAATAACACCACCATAAAACGCTGACCCATAAATTATCATACTCAGGATCATCAACCTCAGCTCTTACCTAATGAAGCCATAAACATGTTTATTATTCAATCGTGATCCCAGCTTACGTATCTGCCATAAATACAACATAATGTTCAACGTACAGTACCTACTACATTTGTCCTTTGACGAAATTCGGAACTATAACATCTTGTAAAACCTCATTTTTGATGACAGATCGTTGATCTTTTGGTGCGGTTATAATTTTTCCCAATTTACAATAATTTTACTTATCGTACGATCTCTCAAGTTTAAGAGTAGTTACTCTATAAATTTAAAATACTATTATTGCTATCACAACTTCATCGCATATGCACTACAATATCCGAAGAAAATTAAGTAGTTTTCTGAAATTTTAAATATCAGAAATGTTTTCGCCGTGTGATCGAATTTTTTCTAATCTTTACAAATTTCTCATGTATAAAGCATTTGAATGCTATAAAACTAAATATCAAATTTTAAGATAAGCTTAACAGTTTTTTTGTTAATTCCTTGAAACAATGGAGATGCGTCGTTAAGGTGAAATGAGACCCAAAACAGACGTTTTGAGCTCACGAAGAATTAATTTTTTTCTTCAAAAACTACCAATTTGATTTTTTTTATTTATGGATTTATTTAATTGAAGAGTTTGTCTAGTGACGTGCGGGAACCGAAACACGATTGAAAAAATTTGCCTCGATAGAAAAACGTTGTGAAGTTTCCTAAAAATTAAACGGTCAATCAATTTCATTTGGACAATGGTAAAGTAATATAAATGAAACTTTATCCACATCCATTTCCATTCAATTCTTGAGAGACGTGCGGGATTAGATTTTACATTTAATACATCAGTAATTTAAAAAAAATATATTTATAAATTATTAGCACAAAATTGCGCGTAGGCCGGTCGCTTCCGCCGTTCCGCCTCCTGTTAGTCGACGCTAACGCGTCTTAGAGAGCAGTCCTGTACAACTTTTTCGCGCGGTGCCGTTGTCTACTCGCATACGTGATTTAGTGTTAGTGATACTAAAGTTTTTCATAAACATGGTGAATTTTGGTGGCCAAAACATTGATGGTGAGAACATTAGGAAGAAAATGTTGCGAAAGCAGATAAAAAAACTACAGTTATTGAACCCAAATAGGTAAGTTTGATGTTTATCATGCTTATTTATATTTATTATGTCTTTCGGCCGCTACAAGTCTAAAGATTTCAACTTCCAATATATTGATTACTAGGTATATTTACAAGTCTAATTTGAGAAACGCATTTAAATCAAAATTTGAAAGTTATTTTTACTTGTAATGATTAGTAATAAATATTATTTTAATTTTTTGGAGTATTATATGTTTACTAAGTCTGAATTGAGCAACGCACAAATCAAGATTTTATAATTTTATGCACTCCGTCTTTATTTTTATTTATAACTAGAGGTCCGCCCCGGCTTCGCCCGTGGTACATATTTCGCAATAAAAGGTAGCCTATGTCCTTTCTAGGGTATCAAAATATCTCCATACCAAATTTCATGCAAATTGGTTCAGTAGTTTAGGCGTGATTGAGTAACAGACAGACAGACAGACAGAGTTACTTTCGCATTTATAATATTAGTATGGAAGTATGGATTTTATTATTGGTATAGAATAGATAAGTAATGTTTTAGTTTTTTTTTGAGATTTCATCTTCCAATAAATATACTACTGATTTGTGTATGTATGTTTATTTCTAACAGCGAAGCGCGACCACGAAAAATCCGATGAGCAGCCTGCAAGCCAGGACGCAATAAAAGACAAACCATGATTACCAGAAACTGATGTGGATCTTCAGACAGTTTCATATAGTACTTTTTTGTGTAAGTTTATCTTATGTTATTTATTTATAAGTCATAAGATTGAAGATAGTAAAATATTTCAGACTAGTGTAAGTTATCACTGACTGGTTACCACTTACCAAAATTTGTTTTTATGCATATTATGCATAAGCATAATTACTTGTAAATTTTATATAAAAAAATATTTGAAAAATTTGTATGACGATGCCGACAGTCGACTTTTTTTACGAGCTCGGACAATAGAGCGATAAATGAACGGACACAGCTGCGAAATTTTACTAATTTTTATAAAAGCACTTGTTATACTAATTGCGGTCAACCGTAAAATTTTGCAAACAAAAGAACGATTTTCTCAGAAAGTTTGCTGTGTATGACGCCGACAATCAAGTTTATTACGGGCTAGGATAATAAAGCGACAAAGGAACGTACACAGCTGCGCAATTTTTTCTAGTTTTGTGATGAAAGTATCTTTATAATAATCGTGGTATTATAATTGGTTTATCAATGAATTTTTCTATAAATCTTTTTTTGTTATACAGAATTTTCGTTTCATTCATTCTCTCCTATTATAACTTATTGTGGTTGTTTCAGCAGCACAATGTACAAGGACAGCTCAAAATGACGAGCAAGAAACATATTTATTTTCGGAACAAGGTGAAGAAGAAAAAATGAAAGTCGTATCAAGAAGATAAACATTGGAACAATAAAATAGTACCAAAACCAGCATTCGAAAATATCTGTTATGTTATGTTATATTATATAATATCAAATGTCAAAATTCTATCTTATTATCTATACTAATATTATAAATCTAAAGAGTTTGTTTGTTTGTTTGAACGCGCTAATCTCGGGAACTACTGGTCCGATTTGAAAAATTCTTTCGGTGTTAGATAGCCCATTTATCGAGGAAGGCTATAGGCTATATATCATCACGCTAAGACCAACAGGAACGGAGCAATGCGGGTGAAACCGCGGGGAACAGCTAGTATATCATATATCTGATATTAAATATATCAAAATGTCGGATATATTTATTAAAAAAAAATCAAAATTGTAAATAATATTTTTTTGTTATTGATTTTTTCAATAAATATGATATATATTATGTAAAAAAAAACCAAACGTAAATAGCATAAGTCTATTATGTATTTTTATTATCATATTGTACGTAAAGTCCCCATGACGAAAAACTATAAAATATTTTGTTTACAAAGATGTTCAAATAACTTATATAGGTAGCGACAATTCTAACAATAACAAATCATTTCATCATAAAATAAATTAGTCGCAAGCTCACTTTTTGTAACCAGTCTTGTACCAATTAAAAATCGACCTTCGTGCAAAGGAACAAAGGTCGTTTTTCTAGTCCGATGGGTCCGGCAACGAAAAGACGTTGCCGGATCGCTTTACTCGGCTTTAACCGCGCGAATATAAGAATTTAAGTAAAGTTCATTGAACCTCCGTTAGTTCCGTATGTTTCCGTCATCTATTCAGTTGTGTGGCATGGCGAGGGGATTTTCGTGAAGCGTCCCGCGCGCTCTTATGCTCCACCCAGGGGGCGTAGCCCAAAAGGTGCACAAACACGATTGTATTTCGTCTTAAACCTTTTTTTACACCACCGCGCCGCCCGCGCCCGTCTGACAGTGATTACCAACGGCCCAAAAATTACTGTATTTTACTAGACATGCGTAATTTTGGCAAGTCAATTTCCAAAGATGGCGACGAGCGATGGCGACGTGCCGTCCGCCATTTTTATTGCCATAGACTATACAGAAATTGTTGTGAACTACCCAAGTTCTTTTCGAGTGCCTACTCTTTTCATATTCGCTGCAGTTTTTAACATTTAATGAGACAGAAGTTTCGCTTTGAACGAGTCGAGTTATACTGTTTATTTTCTCGTTTTGCAACGTTTTAATGCAGACAGATTTTAAATGCGAGGGTGGATAATCCATGAGGTCATAGGCTCATAGCCGTTATATTTCTAGTTCATTTGTAAGCTTATGATGTGATAAATGCTTCTAAATATAAAGAAATATATAGTGAATATGTTTACCAATTTGTTGCTTTTTCAGATAAACTCCAACAACTTCATAAATACTTTCGTTTGATGTTTGTTTGTATTTTCCCAACACGCTATTCCCATAAACTAATGGTGGGTCCATTTCATATTACATCACCGTTGGATATTTACGCGAACCCTGAGTGCTATAAGGCACAGGCTATACACGTACCACAGACGAATCTGCGGGTGGTAGCGAATCTACATTCCACATTTCAATTACACTCCTTACAATCACAGTCTGCTGCTTACCCAAGAGCCTCCCTAAGGGGTTGGCTTTCAATACACACTCAGGTAGGTACTTCGTTTTTAATTGCGAACAAATCTTTTTGATTTATTCTCAACGAAGCCTTACAATCACGGAAAGAAACGTCAACTTGTCAACAGAGCGTAATCCACGGTTAGCCGCCCGTTAATGTACAATGTAACAGGCTTATATTGTTTCCATTTGTGTTTATTTTGTATGAAAGCGGAAACGCAAAGAAGATACTTTAATCTCTACTAATACTATGAAGAAAGAGATTTTACTATTTATAATATTCTAGGAGGTAGCAACGTTGACAAGTGAGCATTTTAGTATAGTTGGTTCTTTGATATGCTGTTCCTCTTGCTATTTCGGTTACAGTCCGGGCTGTCTGGCTGGCCGCAGTGGTTGCGTTTATTAGTGCGCATCTTATCTGCACAGGAAAATATCCTTAATTTAAAGTCATTTTTTAACGCGTAATTTTTAATCGTTTGCCTTTAGATAGATCCATTAGACATACATTTTTTATTGCAAGACGTTTTTTTCGTTGTTAAATAGGTGCCAGACGCAATTTTTATTTCAAAATAATTAAAATATCATCGAAATACGTGAAATTCCATTAACATGAGTCCCAGTGAAGGATAAGTAATCACTGTGTTACTTATACTATATATAATATTCATTTTACTATTTACAGTTTTTTTGCAACAATCTACCATATCGCCTCCTTTTTCCCAACGAACCTCAAATAGGACGTTAATGTAAACTTGATAAAAACCAAATATCATCAAGAAATTAAAGACTTTTTAACGGATTTTAAACGCGATTTATTCATTGTATTATTTTCCCAAGTCTTTAATTTCAAAATGTATAATACTCGCGTAAAATGAAACACTAGAAAATACAAATATCATCAAATTCATATTTATACCCAAAAGTGTAATAAATATGAAACCATCTATTAAAAATATTAGTTTACTAATTATTCAATATAAGTATTAAAAAAGGATAATATAATACAAATAATAAAGTTATTACTTACCTTTTAAGCGGACTCATGTTGATGTAATTTCACTTATTTCGATGACATTTTAGTTATTTTGAAATAAAAATTGCGTATGGCACCTATTTTACAACGAAAAAAACGTCTTGCAATAAAAATATTATGTCTGATGGATCTATCTAAAGGCAAAAGATTAAAAATTACGCGTTAAAAAATGACTTTAAATAAAGGATATTTTCCTGTGCAGATAAGATGCGCACTAATAAACGCAACCACTGCGGCCAGCCAGACAGCCCGGACTCTAACCGAAATAGCAAGAGAAACAGTATATCAAAAACCCAACTATACTAAAATGACTTTTTTTTAAACGTTGCTAGCTCCCGTACTATAAGTAACTAACTGTGCCCCGCGGTTGAACCTGACTGGCACAAATAGTTGCTTACGTTCGTCCTCCACCAGCGTAATGATAATATATATTATATACTATAGTCTTCCTCCCTATAGTCTTCCTCGATGAATGTGCTATGTAACACTCCAAGAATTTTTCAAATCGGACCCATAGCTCCAGAGATTAGCGCGTTCAACCAGCCAAACAAAGAAACTATTCAGCTTTATAATATTAGCATAGATTTTTACGCTAAAAATTGCAAAATAACTTGGCCAGTTTAAATAATCTTTCATCAATCGAAAGTTACCTTAGTCCTTCATTTCCTACCTACTGAGATACCTAAAAGTAACATTCTGACACTAGCAATAAATAAATTAAACCAGCTACAGCTACTAGAACTATATAAATACAACATTTCACCTCCCAAATAATCCACCAACCCTCTAAACAACCGCCCAGTACCAACATTACGCGCATTGCGTGAAAAACTAATGAACTATGACGTCACCGCTTTTCCAGTGAAGCTATCGCGCCCCCGATCGATAGGGCGACGAACCGGTGCCCTTGTTGTTATGGGGAAATGTGGGCGCCGAGTGGAGACGGCTTTTATGAGCTCTCTTTGTTCGAATGGGGGTTTTTTCGTAGTAGTATTGCACGACTACTATGACAGTTTATGAATTAGTACTCATATTATATAGTGGAAAAATTGATACTTTTTGAAACGAATAAATACTCTGTCGATTTAAAACAAAATGCCAATCACAAAGCTTCATTTTTAAAGAGGATCGGATAGGATTCTTTTATCTCGGGCCAAACGGGCGAGCCACGTGCCAGCTAGTAATTTAATACAGTACATATAATGATTGAGATAGCTATTATACTCGAATTAGGAGAGTAGATAATGAAAAGTACCTCTGAAAATACTTTGTTTGTGCTTTAAATCTACTGAAGAGATGCATCCCTTGGAGTAACTTTTATAAATGATACCAACCAACCCAACCAACACGCTTGTCAAAGAACTATCTAATAAATTATATATATTTAGTTTACTGCGATAAAAAAGCCTCCCTTTACGAGGGAATTAATGTTAGAAATTCAACCAATCTCCACTACCTATTACATCACAGAAAGACAATGTATTAGCAACAGCGGCCAATCACAAAGCAGAGAAGATCTTATAAAAACATTAAGCTCTTTGTTCTCGTCTCAACGAGCGCTATAGACCTAGAATCTAGATAGAGCATGCTGACGGGAACAGAAGATGTATAGTACGAGACTTTTACAAAAAGGCCAACGTTTTAATTATTTATTAACCGACTTCAAAAAAAAGGAGGAGGTTATCAATTCGGCCGGTATATTTTTTTTTTTTTTTTTATGTATGTACACCGATTACTCCGAGGTTTCTGAACCGATTTACGTGATTCTTTTTTTGTTCGATGCGGGATGGTGTCGAATTGGTCCCATAAAAATTTTATTCGGATAGGCCCAGTAGTTTTTATTTTATGAGCATTTTTGTCTGTAGGTATTTGTAAATTTTGCAAGTGCAAGTTTGAAGTCGGTTGTTTTTAACGCAGTTATCACTTGTTTTTCTTTGTACTTCTATTTATGTGTTACAAAGTAGATGATTTCACGGGCTTCTCTGATATAAAGGCAATAGGATTAATTATATTACGTAGTGAACAATTAATAAGTTAATTAGTAGTTAAGAGTTAAGACTATCAATACCATTCTATACCAAAATAAAATGCCCTAATTGCTATTCCTAGGTAATATACTAAGTAATGGCTATATTTGCTAAAAATTGCATACAGATCTAATCAGTCCTTTTAGCGTAAAGTTGTAACTAGCATAAAAGCTAACATACATTCATTCATAGTCCATACATTCTTACACACCTTCGCCTTTAAAACTGTATTTAAACGAAATTGACCATTCTTCATTTTGTAGATTAAAACCGGCCCTAATGCTTATAGAAACAAAGAGATGGTTTTACGAGAAGGTCGTAACATAAATTATAACAACCCCTAAATTAAGGCACACTCAGAATACACGGGGTTGTTCCTACCGTCGGGGGTGGTTTGAAAGTCAAGGCGTCTATATTTCAACCCTTGAGCATTATTATGTAGATTGTAGTGTATTTCATTTTTATGAGGGTAGCAGTAAACATCCCCTTCGACTTTTAGAAACTGTAGAACGAATGAATGTTGCGAAAATTAAATGAATCTTATATAGAAATTGCTTTTTATATACATACTAGCTTACCGCCCGCGGCTTCGCCCGCTTTCTCTAAAACGATTTGAGATTTAAACTATCCTATCTCTCAAGTTGGATCGAACTGCACGGTGTGCAAATTTTATTATAATCGGTTAAGAGGTTTAGGAGTCCATTGAGGACAAACATTGTGACACGAGATTTATATATATACATATTAAAATAGGCTTATTCACAAGCGATAGGAAACGTAATTTTTCTGATTAAAATGCACTTAAATTAAAAATTGCATGACCATAAATATTTTAACTGGAACGGCAGTTGAAAGCTCACGTAAAAGATGTAAAAAATTTTCATACCGCACCGCATGGTAATTCGTATAAAAAAGCATCTAGTACATGAATACATAGACACGAAGTTTCTAAAGCTCTTCAAAGTTCAAGCATTTTAGTTAAATAATGGAGCTTGGATGAACGACCTAAAGTAACATTTTGTAAACAATGTCCCTTTGTATGCTTAAATATTTAAAACTACGCAACGGATTTTGATGCGGTTTTTTTAATAGATAGAGTTCATTTTCATGTTGTTCATTCAAGAGGAAGGTTTTAGTATATCATTTATTAGGTTTTAGACAAAGCGGACGAAGCCGCGGGCGGAAACCTAGTCATACATAAATATTTGTAAAAATATTATATGTATTGTCAGTCGATCATTACAACACAATATAAAATTATCCAATATACCTACTACAATAACCAAATACTAGACATATAAAACGAGGGGCTTTGCTATTTTTAATTATTCAAATACATATATATATATACAAACTAGCTGTGCCCCGCGGTTTTACCCGCATTGCTCCGCTTCTGTCCATCAGCGTGATGATATATAGCCTATAACCTTCCTAGATAAAATATAGGCTATGTAAAACCGAAAGAATTTTTCAAATCGGACCAGTATTTCCTAATATTAGCGCGTTCAAACAAATATAACAATAGTATAGATTAAATTCTCCTAAGACTGAAAATAAAAAATTAACCGGCTTTAAAACCGTCAAACAACCGACGCATCACTCTAATCCAATCCCCGATATAATGGGTCATTCATTACGCTGGAACGCGGCCAAAAATTAAATATCTCGCGTTAATTAGCTAACAGAGGCCCTCAGTTTGGATGTTGGATGTTTGATGGGTTAGTCACACGGGGTCAGGGGTGTATGGATGAGGTCTGTATATAAACTATTAGTACTTTATACTTGTTACTGTATAGTTTCCAACTATAGTTGCAACTTCTAACTCAACATTATTAATTGTAGGAATCAATCTGTACCTATAATTTTTTATCCGCTTTTTTAACTTTTTCATTGTTTTTCCGTACTTATATAGTTATGTATATTTGAAACAATTTTGTTCAATTTTCTTACTGTCCTTCACAGATCCACATAAAGCAGTGAAAAATACACACATAGATTGAGCATAATACTCGAAAAATATCTCTTTCTTTTATAAAGATGCTCTAGAAACAAATCTACTTCTATCAAAATTTAATTTATTGATCATGATTATTAATTTATTATTTAAAGAGACAGAGAGCCTCAGTTGTTAAATGGGTTAGTCACGGGTCGGGGTATACAGGTCTGTCTGAAGATCAACTATTTCATCCATAATTACTTCTAGATAGGAAATTCATGGCAATTAAAAAAAAAACTTTCAACGTTTGAAATTTAAGGTAATTAAAATGAAATGAAGATCGATGGTGATAACTGATGAATGATCGAGATTGATCAGTCGAAGTATCAGGTTTTACGTATATTTATAACAGAAAACTTAAAATATAAATATGTACAGGTTAATTAGAATGTCTCTACAACAACCCCCTGCCCTTCATTTTCCCGCATAAATAAAATCAAAAAGTAACCTACGAAAAATCTAGGTCACAACGCCACTCTTTAAACTACCCATAACTATATACCTAATACCTATACCTTAATTGCTATATATACGTAAGTACAGAAGGCTGCGCGTGCGCCGGGTCAACGACCCGCGTGACTCACCGCCGCGGCCTAGCTAGACGGTGTAGGCGTTGGTCGATTTCGCGATTAATCGATGTTATATGGGGGTGCTTTCTTGGCGCTTCCTTCTACATCTTATGATCTAAGAAGCTTTTTTGAAGTGATTCTTTAGGCGCGTTGCATTGTAGGTCGCGGATTTTCTAGCGAGATTTTCCGAAACTTGAAATTCCCTTTAAATGTCTTGAAAATAAAGTATGTCATCAGCCTAATAGGTACATGCTATTGAACATATACGAAACTTCATTTATCTCCACCCAGAATCGAAACACAGTCCCTTCTGTTCCACTAGCATTAACAACTACAACCGACACGGTAAAATGAATTGTACAGACCTTAACTCTCCACCAATAGAAAGTGACTACAGTACAGACAAACATTCATATTCTTTGTTTACACATCTACACTTGTGATTGCACAAGATGATGTTAAACGCAAATAGAAATCCGATGCATAAGCAGAGAAATATTAACTGACTAGATTTCCGCCCGCATTATCAAAGAAAAACTCGCATAGTTTCCGTTCCCGTGGGATTTCCGGGATAAAACCTATCCTATGTGTCGATCCAAGTTACCCTCTATATGTGTGCTAAATTTCATTATAATCGGTTCAGTAGTATTTGCGTGAAAGAGTAACAAACACACACACACACACACATCCTCACAAACATTCGCATTTATAGGATTAGTAGGACTAGGTATATGCTACCTATCATATTTCTTTAGAACAATCTTGATAAAATTTCAAAAGCGCATCAGTTGTACCTGTCTAATTTGGTAAGTTATTGGCAAATAATTACAAAATATGTATTATCGATCCTTGATAAATAAGTGTACTAAGTTTGAATTAAATCTGTCCGGTAAAGGTGGGTCCAATACGAGTCTTTCAGTCGGTAACATACAAACATTTTTTTATTTTTTATGCTGCGATAGGGGAGCGCTTGGCCAGCACCTGACGACAGCTGAGATGTGGCCTAAGATGGAGCGTGCTTCCCTAGAATGTACCTGTTCACTCTCCCCTTGAAGACCCCCATATTGTACTCATCGGGGAACACAGATTCAGGAAGCATGTTCCAGTCCCCTAGCGGTTCGAATAAAGAATGTCGATCCGAACCGCTTAGTCCGGGTACATGGAACGTCAACCATGTGGCGATGCCAAAACAGGTGAAGCTAATAAAAGCGTGTTAAAAATTGACAAACTTACAATAACCTATACGAAATATTTGTAGGCGAAAGATTAAAAACATAACAGCACTATAAATAATTATTAATTACATGAAAAACAGTAAAATTGTTGTTTATGTTTATTTTACCTACTTTTCACTCTTAATCCTATAATTGGACGCCGATAAACTTCGATAATATGATTAATATATGGATTGTATTTCGTAATCTGCATTCTTGGGTCATTATTTAAGAACAAATAAATTATTAACATTAAAAATTAATTAATGTTCATAACTAATAACCAAACTAGATCATTTCTTAGATTCTTTATTAAAATGAAACTTAACTCTGGAAAAAGCCTGTATTTTATATTTCACTAGCTGCTCCCCGCGGTTTCACCCCCTTGGCTCCGCTCCTGTTGGTCGTAGCGTGATGATATATAGCCTTGAACCTTCCTCGATAAATGAGCTTTCTAACACTGAAAGAATTTTTTAAATCGGACCAGTAGTTCCCGAGATTAGCGCGTTCAAACAAACAAACAAACAATCAAACAAACAAACAAACAAACTCTTCAGCTTTATAATATAAGTATAGATTTCACTCAGGATTTTCTGACAGAGCAAAGTTTACCGACACACCCTGCTGCATCTCACCCTGACATTGAAAACCCGAAACACCACAGACAACATTCACGCAATCCCTGTACCGAACCATAAACAACAGAAAAGATAATCATAGAGCAGCGCAGAGACAAAACCGGAAACCGGGCGAGCCTACGGTCTGCGCGTTCGAATAGGGTTGTCACAAATACAGATTCGTGATATATTACACTCAATAATTATTGTAATATAGCTAAAGGTACGTTATAAAAAATTAATATTATTTGAATAATTTAAAATAATTCATCCGTAACTGTGTCTATAAGTTTTCTAATTAACTGTGAATGGCACGCACCCGCAACGCAACATTGAGAATATCAGAATAGACATTGATAAATCATTAAATATGCGTGTAAAAAGTTTGAATGAAATCTGTCCGTTTAAATTATAAAATATATTAAAATCGGTCAAATTTTGGTGTACATTATTGTACATTATTACATGTAAAAATAAATAATAATCGATATACCTTAAAAGAAAATAAAAATACACGCCTAAACTCATGAAATTGATCAGTACACATAGTTTGAATTAAACCTGTCCGATTATATCGAGTCAAAATTCACAATCGAGTCTAAACGACCCCTCTATACAAACATAATGGTGAAACTAACAAACAGGAGACAACCCTACATTCGAATCACCTGACGGAACGGCATTACGGTACGTACTTCCGGCGCGTTCCGCAGGACGCGACCAATTGGGAGCGCGGGAAGTTGCGGCGGGAAGATGCCCGAGTGTGGCATATTATGTCAATACTCCAGATCTTTTTTTTTAATCTACGCTGATATTGTGAGGCTGAAGAATTTATTTGATTTTTTTTTAAGATGCCGAGTGTGACATGACGTGTCAATTCTAGTATTTTTTTTTTATGTAAAAGGCTAATGTTGTGAGGCTGAAGAATTCGTTTTATTGTTTTTTAAAGCTGCCTGAGTGTTACTTCTGTCAATTGTCGTGTCGTTTTTTTTATCTACAGTAATATTGCAAGGGTGAAGAGTTTGTTTGATTGCCATTTAGCTGTTTAGTAAAAAGAGCAAGCTAATCTCTCGAAATTGTGGTACGAAAAGTGAAAAGTTATTTTATATTAGACTAGCTTCCGCCCACGACTTTGTACGTGCATCCCCGTTTTTCCCCGTTCCTACGTTATGACATCTACCTGCATGCCAAATTTCAGCCCGATACGTCCAGTGGTTTGGGCTGTGCGTTGATAGATCACTATATCAGTCACCTTTGAGTTTTTTTTATAGGTATTAGATTTGATTTATCCATTAACTGAAAAAAAGCTGGGTTAACTATATAATAATATCACGTCAATTTTAATACCAATAACAGCGGAGGTTGGGAAAAAAATGTTGCTAAAATAAGAAAAAATATTGAGAGCGGTTGTAGAGGCAATGGCAAGCTAGTTTTTGTTTTTTAAAAGTGACAGATCCGGTATCACAATATTCCAACAATATTGACCTGATTTTTTCTCGGTATAACATTTCAACTTTTATACTCGAGATGAATTTTCAATACAGCACCAACAATGAATGAATAATAAATGCATAAACGTCAACATTCTGAGTTATTACACTTGCATAGATAGTCACTATATCGTTGACCTATTTCCTTGCTTTAGTATCACAAAAAATATATATAACGGTCATATTTTCCACTGCAAATCCGCACTCATACATAATCATGTAAATGTGTATAATCGTACAACATCAATAGTGATGTCTGTCACGTAGAAATACCTAAGTGTGGTGGAATAACTATTAATATCGGTATTGAAAACGTCAACGCATAAATGTTTTTTCTTACAAACGTATTTTTGAACAGTTATTATAATCGCCTTAACTCTATGAAACAATTTTTTTTCCCAAAAACATAAATCTTCAATATTAATTGTCACCGTTTGATTCCTTTTGCAACAATTTTAACATTTCATAACCTTTGAAGCTATGCTGTGAAAAATGAAAATGGAATAGTCGTAAAACAGGACTTTTACTAATACCTACACTCTACAGTCAGTGTGCACGCTACTACTTTTAAAGCTAGCAAGTAGCAATTTAATATAAATCCGATATTTAGCATAATCTTCAATCACTATTTTGCTATTCAAACACACATCGCTCCAATCTCATTCCGGTACACATACACCGCTGCTACATCGTTACCGCAACCATACCGATATCCAAACCGTTACCAGTTTACCACTATCGTTAACGGTATCACCCCGTTGCGCGCACGTGCCCACACACCGTATAATCATCTCATTACCGTATACGCAGAGTATTTTGCAATTCCACAGCACGTATTGAAATGGAAATTAATACGGGACGACGGATAGCATAATTAATGCGCCCCGCTTCGCTCGAGAATGCGAAAATAAACGAGATTTCAATAATCGGTGTAATGGCGCGTGTTTGTTTGCGTTTTGACATGTGACGCTTCGCATAAGTGACACCGTTTTACGTACCAGTTGTTTTACACTGATACTCGCTTGTAATTGATAAAGACATTATTTGAGGGTAGTTGTAAAGCTCTCTTATATTTATAAGATGAGAACGAGGTCTAATTTTTTTAAAATACTTTTTTGTTGTTGTAATGTATGAATCAAGTTCATACTGATAACAGCTAATAAGTCGATTGTGGAATATAAATATCTATTAGGTTCCTAATTTAAATTTGAGGGTTGTTTCTTACATTATCATTTAATATGTAGTTTGGTAAGTTTTATTTATATTATTTCTTATCATTGTATATAGAGTTCACTACTAAAAATCTAGATATTATAAGATACTTACTCAGAAATTCGTAAACGCAATCTCCGATACACCTACACGCCTCTTAGATGCATGCACAACCTGGAATAAAAAGAAACGAGAAATTATTTAATGCAATTTTAAACATAATATTATACCGTTTGATTTACGTAATATATCGCAATTACCAATATAATTTTACACGGATGCAAAATATTTTCATAGGCCATTGCAAAGAGTGAATGGCTGATTGGCTATTAAAAGAAAATTTTACAACTCCCTGGGAGTTTCACTAGACTTATGAAATAAGTAAACGACAAAGAGAGTAACTACAGAATTTCTTGTCGGCTCTTCTCTAGGTATGTAAAACCTGCTTTCTGAAGCGGCGATTAAAAGTGTTTTGACGATTCAAAAGCGCATCTCAAATCTAGTTGACTGGTTATCGTGATCACAATGCAATATGAATACCAGTCAGGCGTAAACTGTCTGGAAATAAGAGGTCATAATACGGCCCCTGTTTGTGACGAACACTGAAGCCCTAATTCACGGCAAACATATTTTGTTAAGAAACACTTGAATCAATATGTTTGGGAGTTCCTGGTAACACTACCTGTTACCTACAGAGTAAATGAAGAACGTTGAAAATTGAAAATGCCCAAGAAACGTAAATTATGGTCATCAATTAATTTTATTGTAATAAGTATCCAATAGCCATTTGTTTACCATGCATACGAGGTATAGTGATAGTTCAATACAACAGTGATTCCAAGAACGATAACCATCGCGCTGCGCCTGCGCATGAGCCGCGTTCAATTGTTCGCCTGTACATCGTTTGTGCGGCACACGCTCCAGTGCGCACGCAACGCTGTGACGTCACTGTGTCAATCACATGACAGATCAGCTATTAGGCACTGTTTTGAATACTACTGTATTCACGACGATTAACGGAAGTTCGGTGCGGTGATTAATCATCATATGTAATTAACTAGTAACTACCCTCATTTATTGTTTATTGTTTTTTTGCTCGATGTGGAGTAGGAAGGTATGTATGTGTATATCGATATAGTAATGTGTTTACTGTCTACGACTTCAGACGTAAGTTCGGATTAATTGAATAATATTATGTAGTTACTTACTGTCTTGTGGGCCGTTTGGGATATTTTTGTGTGCTTTGAACAAAGAAGAGTTCTTGATAGATAGTCTGCCTCATCTATCGAGCCATTTTTTTTAACACACTGCTCAGGCATTTGACCACCATCTCACCTGATGGTAAGTGAAGATGCGGTCTTTCAGGTTAGCATGCCTGATCAGTAAGGTAAAGCCTATTCACTTTGGCCTTGAATAGATCCAAATTGTATCTATCGAGAAACACGGATGGCGGTAGGGAGTTCCACATCATCGCTTAATCCTGTCCATAATCAAGAGTAAAACCTTTTCGGCCGCTGAATTGATAAATCGTTTTTGTTGTTTTTAGAAAAAGGATCAGAAAGCATCGCAACGGTCGGTTCAACTAGTTAAAAGCATAACTTTTGCATATCTAACCATGATAATATCATATAACCCTCCCCTCACTACAGAGGCACAGGGCTACAAAAACCATGAACCTCCGAACTCAAAACCGGCCCACCAAATCGGCGAAGTTCATTCACCCCGGTGACGTCACAGCGGCCCATTGTCCGACGCCATGTTGAATTAGCATCGATGTGACTTCATTATTGATTCCATTTTTATGTATTGATATCTGTACAATACATATATATATCAAATTAGCTTGTGCGTTATAACGTACTAACTAGCTGTTTTTTTTTTGTTTGTGTGATGTCTCTCGATGTCAGCCAGAAGGGCTTATACATCTTAACGCGGACGCGTGGGTGAACAGAAGGTTCACCCTGGCAGCGACATGCGCAAGGGATACTAGCTGTACCGCGCGCGGGCGAATCCACAGACAAAAGCAAGTCTTTCTATAGCTTATAATTCTGGTACATGAGCCAAGACTGCCAAGTATCATAAAAATCTGTTCGGTGGTTTTCGGGTGATAAACTTATTGGTATTTCTACAGCTTATGTGTTGCTTGCTTGATGACAGCTCAAAGTCGAAAGTTCTAAGGTAACAATACTATCAAAAATAAAAAGCAAATTCGAAATGAGAACCTCCTCTTCTTTTGATGTAGGGAGGTTGAAATCCTTTTTTTAAGTCATATTAAGAACCTCCTCCTTTTTTGAAGTCTGTTGAAAATCTTTATTCCAATACCTAACGCGTATCAAGCCGAGCGCGTGCTCTATGAAGTAGACTGTAGAGTACATAACTACATATAATATTTACATACAAAAAAATACACAAGTACATTTTTTGCGATATCTACCGCTTACAATCCTTTTGTATGTGTGTACTGCATGAATCGGTAACTTTTGACAGGCAAAAGTGATCCATCATGGTCGAGTTTATTGTTTTTTCATTCGTTCTTTAGTTGATGAATGATGAACGGGTATTCAATGTACCGATTACAAGTTAACTAGCTGGAACCCGCGGCGTAACTCGCTTAAATAATGGCCATAAAGTTACAAATTTACGCTTTCATCTTAGTAAGATATTCATAATTATATTTCCTCCAATAAAACATTTTTATTTCCGGAACTACTGAACCATTTCAGACAATACAATCATTTTAAGAAAGTTTCGCTAAACGCAGATTTGATGTTATTTTCCCCTTAGACGAAAACCAGTCATTAGGTAGTTGCCACAGTAAAAAACAAAACTTGAATTAGTTCCTGAGATTAGCGCGTTCAAACAAACAAACTCGACAGCAATAATGACGTCACAGATGGCGCCACAATCAGCTGGCCGTAATTACACTCACTCTAATCACTTATTAGCCAACACTTGCATGTTAAATGTTAAGTTACGACCATCTAAGTGTCTAAGTAATAATATGTATAATTAACTGTGACTGGGTAGTACGTGTTTGTAATGAAACCGTGTGTTTGTATGTATGTACATACCTACGTTATAAGTAGGTTGATATCGAAAATAGCTGTAACGAATAATAACAAAATTTACTCAAAAAAGTAAGTTTTCCAGGATATTCGATCTGTTAAATATAAAGTTTGCATGAATATTAAGAAGTTTAAATAACACAAAAACTACAGAACTGATTTTTTAAAAATTCCTTCTAAATATAGATTATAAATTTATAACCTCAATATAACCTGCATTTACAAAGGTACACATACTATTTTTTATAACTGATGTGAGAAAATAAACTCTTTATTTTATCCTTATACTACTCCTCATACAAATATCACAAATTCACGAGCGAAACCACGTGCTAGCGCCACTATATTCGTGTGTTAAATATAGCACAGATAATAAATATATTTATCTCTCACGACAGCTGCCAACTCAAACAGTATACATTACATCGCATATTTAACTTCTCTGATAAATAATGTATTCAACATTATCACTTGACAAATTTTGAGATTTGAGGAAATTATACATAGCCTAGGTACTAGGATCGCATAATTATACGCAGGTACTCATCACTATAAAAACTCATACCCGTGTTCCACTGCAAGTATCGCGATCATACATTCGACAAATCCGCATTGTGATACGGGAAACAACGATATTTGTTTCATAAATCAATAAAAACAATAATTTAAATGTCTTTAGTGTAAGGTACTTTATAGAAATGTATAATTATTATGGGAGTAAAACGACATGTTGGCAAAGTATTTTTTCCAAAACGGCTGCAGCAATTTTGATAGAGCTTTCATCAAACTAACATAATACATATATGTATGTATAACTATTGCCTAACCTACTTCACTCCAACTTCTCCAACAATTGGGTTGTTACAAAAACATTTTCTCTTCACATGTACCAAATCTGTACCTACATAGTTGAAATCTAAAAATACCACACTGTGACGTCACCGCATCTAATCCTTATTCACATAGATAAAAATAATTAACACAACAACACCGACGCGACGCGACGGTGCAGTACAATGGCGTTATGCAACGCGTTGTGAATCAATGCGAGATAAGAGGTACAGTCGTGTGGGAATGTGCTATTATAATATTTTATATATATTTTAAAAATATTATAAAAAAAATATTATGCAATTATGATCAATAGTCGTTATGTTGTACTCTTGTGCTATACTAGCCGCTTATCCCATCGGAATTTCGTGAATAAATCTGTACTTATATAGAAAACAACAACATGTAGGTATACGGTATTATATTAATTTGAAAAAAAGCGATACCTGCAGGGGTCATTTTTAAATACGTACGAGTACGACACGAGAGTGTCGCGTTGTGTTCCAGCTTGTATCCAAAAGTTAGTCTGTCACTGAAACCTCTTCCCAGCGCTTTTCTCGACGAATGTACTTTATCAACACTATTACATAAACATTCGCAGCTGCGCCCCTATTTCCCTATTCGCAATTTAATGCACCATTTGATATTAAATAAATGTATTACTTGTAAAGAAAAGTATTTCTCCCAATCAATAAATAATAATTTATTATTATGGGACAATTTTTATCACAGAAATATTATATAACAAATTCTAACAACCCGATGACCCCTTGGTCACACACCATCACTGCATAGTATATAAAACAAAGTCGCTTTCTCTGTCCCTTTGTATGCTTAAATCTTTAAAACTACGCAACGGATTTTGATGCGGTTTTTTTGTAGAGTATAGATAGATATGGATACGGATAGAGTGATTCAAGAGGAAGGTTTTAGTATATAATTTATTAGGTTTTAGTCAAAGATGGCGAAGCCGCGGGCGGTAAGCTAGTAAAATATAATATTTAAAAAAACAATACGATACATTCACACGTACCTACCTACTTATAATATTGTAAATAGGTCTATCTTAGAAGTAAAACTGTACCTTTCTTTAATAATTAAATAGTTGCATATATATATTAATATAAATCCAAACACATTTCTGATTCACTGCACAATTATTCTCTCTTATCGAAACTAAACTTCCCAGAAAATAATGAAAGAAAACATTTGACAAAACGTACGTATTTCCATATCAAAAAATACAAAAGGTTAACCTTCAAAAACGCCAAGATAAAGTTCCCTTGAACATTGAGATAAGCCAAACCCTTATCAACCACACTTCTTCGTTGAGATAACGGTGCATTCAAATAAAATGTCACAATGTTATATTTGAAGTAGATACATAAAAGAAAGTACCTAGTATTTTTTATGAGTCAGACTTACAAATCAATTGCACTTAATTACTAATTGCTGTCAATAATAAGTAATAA
Organism: Colias croceus; assembly: GCF_905220415.1. Classification (NCBI taxonomy): domain Eukaryota; kingdom Metazoa; phylum Arthropoda; class Insecta; order Lepidoptera; family Pieridae; genus Colias; species Colias croceus. The sequence continues at coordinate 2,103,865 of NC_059559.1, read as the reverse complement.
TACCAGTATTAACTAATTCATAATTAAAAAAATATATAATTATTTCACTGTTTGATATATACGGGATCGCTGAGTGATATACCCTATCCGTATACATAATATTATGCACCACAGGAAAACCGGTGCGGACCCGTAATGTGCGTTGTAAATAATAAATATAAATACCTATAAAAATTTCACACATACCACAATCGACTCTTATCAGCACAGCACATTTTAATACCTCAAACACATCAACATCTCAAATTGTATAAGCGTCGAAACTAACGACAGATCCATCAAACATTTCTACCGAAAGCTATAAATTTCCTGTACCTACCTACGTTACAAATTACAATAAACCTACCCACAAAAAAAACTATCAAAAAACCAGTCACCGACTCCCAACTATATGGGAGTCGATAGACTTTTTTGCCAAACCGACCGGAATTTCCAGTCTCCCCAAATCCTTGCTAGAGCGAGATAGAGCTATATGCGTGAAAGGGAGATCCTATGGCCGTTAAACGTTTACAGCATTCGATGTCCCGTGTTTATTTTTGACTTTTTGAATCGAGTACAGACATTGAAAATGTAGTCTACTGTTGTGTTTTGAAACTGTCCTGGATGATTTTATTTTGTGAACATACTTGTTGCTTTTTGAAATTAAAAATGAATATGTACTTTGAGACCAATAAGAGGAGCAAATGCCCAGTTTATTTTATATTGTATTGTCCTTATTCTTTGTAGTAGGGAGCATTTAATTTAAATTATCAAAATAATAAGCAATTATATTTATGGTTTTGATATGGTATTATAACTTTTCCATAATCAACTCGAAATAAAAATATTTTTGAAGTGAAACTTATTTAGACGCATTGAGAGTAAAATTTCAAGGTCACGTCATAGCAATATCATCACGTTATGGAGTAAGGCGACGATTTTGGTATCTTTGAATCTTTGCCAAAGATGTTTCACTTCTGACACGTGTGCTCGGCACACGCTCTTGCTTTTAAAACAGACTTCTATAAGAAGCGCATTTTAATCGTCATGCAGTTAGCAAAAACTTTACGTGTAATAGATCTCCTGTTTGAAACAAATGTCATGTGAGAGCATAAAATATTATCTTGAGAAATCACAGAAAAAACTACACAATAGCGTATTATGACTGCATGAAAATATCTAACAATGTATAAAAAATTAAAGATTCACGGAATATGATGTCATGTGTACGATCTGTATCAACAATTTTAAAATTTGTATTTTATATTTTGTATCTGATTTTGTTATTTATCCTCAATTTAAAAAATCTTAATATATATAAATCTCGTGTCACAATGTTTGTCCTCAATGGACTCCTAAACCACTTAAACGATTATAATAAAATTCGCACACCATGTGCAGTTCGATCCAACTTGAGAGATAGGATAGTTTAAATCTCAAATCGTTTCAGAGAAAGCGGGCGAAGCCGCGGGCGAAGCCGCGGGCGGTAAGCTAGTAACAATATAAATATGGTCTTTTTATATGGAGTATTAAGAAATTATACTAAAACATCGACATAGTTATTCATAAAAAAAGTGGAGTCCCGTGTGGGGTAGTGGGGTAACGGGCAGATGCATTATTCATACATCTGTTTCACTGATTGGTTTTCTTTAGGGACAAGTAGGTGATCAGCCTTCTGCGTCCTGCCAGACCGAAACATTTTTTTCTTTGTCTCCACCAGGAATCGAATCCGTCCTGGGTTCGATTCCTGGTGGTCCTATGTTCTACGCAGTGCACATGCGTCATCCACTATATCAAGTAGGCAGTCATGTCTATAGGTACCTATATTAAAATTTAATACGAAGTGGGTCGACTACTCATATGTATTTTATAGCGCTCCCTACACGTATCGCGATGATACATATTACATCGTTGTTTCCCCTGTACAATGCAAAATTTATGTTTCATTTCCATTCATATAGGTCTACATAAATCTATAAAACACATGCGCAAAGCATCACATCATACGGGTTACAGTTTGTTATATAAAATGCTTCTAAATCTACCTACAGCCAGCAACAACCAGCAACTAACATCGGCCCAATGACAAGATTTTTCAATCTACAAAAAATTTACCCAAAGGCTTACGAGTCATCGGACCAGTACATAACACGGACAGAAAACTAAATGAGAAAGCCTAAAGCGATAGATCTCAAATCTTTTTTTTTTTTTTTTAACGTTGGGAAATGCTTTTACGCATCCCCCTCTACAGTTTTGCTGTATGAGGGGGGGGACCCGACCAAGCCCATAAGTTGGCAATAGGTGACTTTATCGAAAATGATAACGCCACCATATTACGGTGCTATCCGCCTTCTGTCACAGGGGGGGCCGGTTTACTTGCAGCGAGCATAACTGTAGTATGCTCGTCTCTACGTAAGCCTCCCCCTGTGTTTGTTCGCATTAATTTAAGGCTGACGTTCGACGTAGAGACGTCTGCGTCTGCCTGGTTGACGTCGGCGCAGAGGGTCAGCCGCTGGGTGATAGATCTCAAATCTATATCATAGTGAATCAATGGTGTCACACTCTATAGACTTTATACCCAAATTCTATACTCTGCTCCTGTTTGTCTTAGCGTAATGATAGCCTATAGCCTTCCTCGATAAATGGGCTAACACTGAAAGAATTTTTTAAAGACCAGTAGTTCCTGAGATTAGCGCGTCCAAATCAACAAACAAACAAACTCTTCAACTTTATAATATTAGTATAGATAAACCAAACCTTCTTGATCTAAATAAAACTGACTCGAAAGCAAAGGCATCCAGCAAACGTGGTCCACGCGTGGCCCAGACGTTTTCCGCCCATCGCCCGACCTTGCCACCACTTACGCGAACCGCGCTCACTTGGTCACTGATATCATCATTATGACATCATGTCACTCGCTGCTCTTGAATTCAATTTGCGGATCTGCGCCTTTTATACTAAAGTAGACACTTGGAGATGTTTTGAATAGCGTTAGTAGATATATAATAAAGATGTATAATGGTACCTATTCTTGAACATCTATACCTATACTAGTGGTTCGCCCCGGCTTCGCCCGTGGTACCTACATGTTTAAACTATCCTATCTCTCAAGTTGGATCGAACTGCACATGGTGTGCGAATTTTATTATAATCGGTTAAGTGGTTTAGGAGTCCATTGAGGACAAACATTGTGACACGAGATTTATATATATTAAGATTAATACAACTGCAGATAGAAAATGTGAAATTTCGTCGAGATGATATTTTAATTTAGCAAGGAATAAGATACATTTTTGAAGATTATGTTACTTGTTGTTTCTTCGAAATATACAAAAAGGGGAATGGCATGATGATTGACTGTCTGACATTTCAACGCCCAACTATGTATAACTACTATGAGAAACTTGAAATTTTGCACCATACTGTTTATGTACATACTCGATATCATGTGCTTTTTTAGAATACGAATAATATTGAATGACAATTTAAACGAACTTATATCTTGATAATGTGAACTATATAAAAACATTCTTCATTTTCATCCTTGGATAACATTGCACTTTTTCGCGCAGACACATTTGCTAATATCACGTTGTCCTTCTCTATAAACATCGTTGATATATTCCGGTCATATGACTTGCTAAATCTATCATTTGTCTGCGAACAATATACCTAAGTATATAAGATAATGTGTAGTGTACATACATAAACGAATTAAAACACTGCAGTTTTTAGAAGCAGATTTATAAAAATTGTTTTGAAAAATTACCTATTTTTTAAGCAAACAAAATATTCTCGTAATATATCGTTTTAATTCATTTGATACACTAATAAAATTAGGATCTAGAGTGGCTTAGGCTACTCTTTACCACGATAGGCACAACATCTATTTCCCAAGGGAATTTCCTTTGAAGCTGCTCGCGGAAAGTTAGTACCTACATATTATATTACTAGCTTTCCGCCCGCGTTTCAAAGAAAAACCCGCATAGTTCCCGTTCCCGAGGGATTTCCGGGATAAAACCTATCCTATCTCTCAAGTTGGATCGAACTGCACATGGTGTGCGAATTTTATTATAATCGGTTAGGTGGTTTAGGAGTCCATTGAGGACAAACATTGTGACACGAGATTTATATATATTAAAGAAGATATAAATGTTCAATACATTGATATACAAATAACACACATCTAGAGCTGATATATATACGTGTGTATGACCGATAAGGTGCGTTCACCAATCAACTATCGCTACGATATCTGTTGACCAAATAATTCGTGTCGAGATAGCGTTGTTTAATTAATGTTTTTCTTATGTTGTACACATTATATCTATGTTTTTTTTTTGTAAATTTAAGTAGGTATATTGTATTAACTGCTTGGTGGAGCCAACAGTCACGTGATCCCGGGTAAATAGAACACATTGTGCTAATGCAGACTATAATTTATTTTCATCCAATATCATACAGATACGATCACCGGTTTTTGTGTGAAGTAGTAATAAACATACATCCACAATACATATGTTCCTTTATATTATTAGTCTAAACTTTTTCTCATAATATATCGAAGGATGTATTCACCCTGAACCAACCTCTGAACGATTCTGAATCGAATGAATGAATGAGATTTGGCACAACATCTGCATATAATCTGGATTGACATATGGTCTATTTTTATCCGGGTACCATACTTCATGATATATGGACTAATATTGTTGAGGAACGATCTTTTCTTAAATTCTTGTATATCATAGTTTTTCGGGAACACTTTAGCATCTACTAGCCGTGCCCTGTGGTTTTACCCGCATTACTCCGCTCATATTTGTCTTATTGTGACGTTATATAGCCTGTAGCCTTCCTCTATTCGTGGGCTATCTTACACTGAAAGAATTAATCAAATTTTCGCGTTCAACCAAACAAACAATCTCTTCAAATTCAAAACGCTGGCCAAGTGCGGCTTAAATTAAGTATGGATAAGTAATATTAGTAAATATAAATTGTACTACACTTACATTCACTTACACTTCAATGTTAACACAAGAGATGCGAATAAAACACTCATTGCATCAGCGCATTGCGTAAAACTCCGAGATTTTATCGTTTTGCCATTTAACTGGGAACGGGTCAGATACGGCACGCTCTATACAGATAGATATACTTTTAAATACAGATATCATATACTATCCTTAATAACTACTAACTAGTGTGCGTGTTTCAACAGTATTGTGTCCAAATTATTATGCCCGAAAATCTGCAATAGGTATATAAAACGAGAGAAAAATTTTACTCTCAACGCGCCTAAAGAAGTTTCATTTTAAAAACAATGATATGTACAGTATTATCATCGAAGGGGGAGCCAATCATATGTGCCTACCTACAGAATATGTTAGGGTATTAGCTATAACTTTTTAAAACGACGTACCTAGTCCAAGTCAAATGTAATCCCTCCTCTGAATTGATTTTATTGCCCTACTTTGTCCTACAAAATGACACTACATATTTCCTAGTCCATTACGCCATCCTACTTAACGTAATTATAATATATCTTTTCACACAGCATCAGACCTCAAATCTCTCATTGGATCCCCGCAGAAAACCGGCTCCAACACAACTCGCTTCATATCTGTGCGCGGGCGCACATCCGATCGCAAAATTTAACGGTACAACATTCGAGGTAGCTATAAAGTTATAAACGTTCTTTTCAATATTTAAATTGAATAAAAATAATATTCTCCTTTTACGTAAACACGCTTAAGTACCTACCTACATAAACGTTTCTGTTGTATGTAAAGATGTAAATAAAGAATATGATTATTAATATAAAAAAATATATGAATCATTCTATTTAACCCATTGACCACCACCGAGCGGCCCAATGAGACCACGACACAATAGATTTTCTATTGTGTCTGTGATTCCGGGGGCTGAGGCATTAAGTTTGCTTTGGTTAGAACAAGTTTCAACAACGAATACTATGTATTGAAGATTACGAAATTAATCTTCAAAAAAACAGAATATGTTGAAAAACTAGATGTATGCGTTTGAGTTCGTTCGATCACTCCAATGCAATACAATAAATTCAAATGACCAACGAACCAAATCCAAATAATTTACATACCCTAAATTCTAAATGAACGATCACCACCCACTTAAAAAGCACCAAATTACGAAAATCTAGTTTCCAATGGGAGCAATCGAAACTAAATTATGTTGGTCGTTATTTATAAACGCAATCTAAGAATAATATTATTTACTAAACACGAAAGTAATTCGCATCGGCTCAATTTGGCGGGGGGCCAGGGGTTTGAGTCAGGGTGGCCATGACATGGCGTGTGTGCTTTTATGTCGAGGGTTCATGGGTTCCCAAGTATACTGTTAAATCGCCTTCTATCTAAGCTAATATCATAAACCTGAAGAGTATGTTTGTTTGAACACGCTAATCTCAGGAACTTCTGGTCCGATTTGAAAAATTATTTCGGTGTTAGGTAGCTCATTTATCGAGGAAGGCTATAGGCTATATATACGCTATTCAAGAGGAAGGTATTAGTATATAATTTATTAGGTTTTAGACAAAGCGGGCGAAGCCGCGGGCGGTAAGCTAGTATATTATAAGTAGGAGGATATGACAATAGTTATGAAAAAGGTTGAAAAGCACTGCATTTGTAATACAAACACATTCAAGTTCTTCTCATATTAAATAATTTAATATTACAAAATAAAAAACAGTAACGTAACGGCACCGGTTTCCGACTAGCCTCCTCTATCCGACCATTTTGATTTTTATTTGATAAAACGTTTAAAATACGCGCGACACTCGTGAAACTGAAGGCTTTCGATTCAATCACTTATCGTACGTCATCTGTCCAAAATTGGGTTTCAAATTTTAACCGACATTTCGTCAATCCAAGAAAAGCTAGGCGAGGGTGTAGTTTGTATTGAATTGAATGCGAAAAAAACATAAAACGGTGAAAATAAACATTTGGATTTTTACGCTAAATACTCTGGTAAGTTTGTGGTTAATTTACTTTGAACGTTTTATTGGTGTTTTAAATTATTAATTTTAAAATATACATGCAAAGATAGCGTGTTTTTATAGGTTTTTTTGGACAAATAATTATGGACGGAATGAGGAGCTTTTCAAAATAACAACATTCCGAAATCCGACCGAATCGGTCGGTAAACGGAATTTCGCACTTTGTAAAAGAAGGTAATTATCTATTAAGCATGTTGTTTTGTGGAGGTTTCGTATTAAGTTATTTATTCTAAACGCTATGCTTACATACTACACCTGTATGCGACCAATGCTAACTTTAATGGATTATTTGTAATATACGTTTTAACTGACACTCTTTTTTGATTTTTTCGTTATTCATTTACAAAGACCGGTCTGGTTTAAAACCCCTATATTTTACGTTTATGACACATAATTGCATAACTACGAAATTGTGAGATCTTTATAAGTGTACATATGAAATAGAAATGAACTAAAAATGAATATCAATTTCGGTTTAGAGGCTTTATTACGCAAATTTAGGTTTGGTCGGAATCTAGGTGCGATATATTTCCCTGTTTCCGTCCAACTGGGTTGCTTTTGCTTGCGCTGTGCTTGAGTGAAATTGCATGCGTTTATTTCAGGTCATCATCATGAGTAATAAAAAAGAGGCTGAAGTATTCTCATTAGCTGAAATAATACTTTTGGTGAAATGGATTTTAGAATTGGGCAAAGTAGTCAATGGGACATTCTAATTTAGTGTGGATGATCAGTGAGGCATATTATGAGTTTGAGTTTGAGTAAATGTAATTTTAAACTACTACAGTCTAACATAGTTAGTTTTTGTTATTATAATAAATGCTCAAATATTATTTAAAACTAGCGGTCCGCCCCGGCTTCGCCCGTGGTACATATTTAAAATATCTCTCCATAAGAACCATCCTCGTACTTCAAGTAATATAATAAAAAAAGAATTATCGAAATCGGTCCACGCGTGATGCAGTGAAAAGACGAAACGGGTTTTTACGAATTTCCATTGTATTTCTATTATCATAAGGTTGATTTTAGTAGAAAATATTTGACTGGTCGGAATCTAGCTACTCAGTGGTCGGAAACACGTGTATTTGTACTCAGTCGGTCGGAAAATGGTGCTTTCAGTTAATTTCCAGTCGTGACAGTTAAAATCCAAATTTAGGTAATAAAAAGCCATTATGAAATACAATTATGTGCATATTTTAAAATATAAGTTCGTAATCTTTCATAATATCATTTTTTCTTATGACCTCTAGAGTATTTAATTTATCTTTTAAAGGATTCATTTAGCCGTATCAATCAGTGGTCGGTATTCGGTGCCATTACGTTAATTCATGTTGACCGTTTCGCCCACTTGGAATCGGAGCAAAAATGTGCATAATCGGTTAATCCTGATAATAAAACTATCTGTGCGCAAAATTTCATCCATAACGAATCAGCAGTCTTGCGTGAACTATTTAGTTTCGCGATGGTCTATTTTATATGCTTTGTTAGGGTCACCAGTTCGATTTGAAATTTAACTAGTTAAAACTTTTATCGACTGTGACAAAGGATTTTTCTAAAAAGCGACACCAAATTATTACTTTTTTTTGTCTTTTGGCAAACACTCGTCGCTAATTCACTGCTCGAAATGTAAGATTGCATGGAGAAATGAAAATATTACAGGAACATCCACAAAGAAATTCTGGTTCTCTTCTTCTAATGAACCCCCAAGCGACAAAACAGCAAGCAAACCCAGCAAGTATTAGAAAAACCTTATAGGCACATGTACCGATATTATAAATTTGAAAGTGTGTTCGTTTTTTTTTTGTTTTACGTCGCAAAGGAGCTGAGCCTTTAGACAAGTGGCTTTCTATTAGCGTAAAGTTTAATAGAATAGATTAAGAATGTATGAGATTGACGTAAGCTGTAGACAAACGTATCTCCAGCTTACGTCAATCTCATACATTATTAATCTATTCTATTAAACTTTACGCTAACGGAAAGCCACTTGTCTAGGGGGGGGCTGTTATGTTATGATGTGATATAGCGTATTTTTATAGCGCCATGAAAAATCATATTCCCAAGGGAATTCCCTTTGAACCAACCGGGTGAAGTAGCAGGCGGAAAGCTAACTAACTGCTGAATAACACAATTACAAGTCAAATGTTTTAAATATGGACCATTCAATAATATTTTTCCCTATTTGTTTTTGTGCTTGGTAATAATGGTATATATCGGTGTAATAATTAATTATCTATGTAAAACTTCTTTAAAAATTGTACGCCACATGGCAGATCACAGCGGATCACTTCATACAATGTAATAACTAATAACCCTTATAATCTCTTTAATCACAATAAATCATTTGTATATGAAATTGAATTTGAAATGTTAAAACCAAGAGCACATACGTACAACCACATCATCAAAAATATTCGTACAAATTGGGTTCCTTATCAAAAATCCCACGGGCGTTTTGGCGGTGCGCCAAGCCGGGGTAATAAAGTGACGTAAACAGGAAGGTTATTATTTAAAAGAGAGCATTACACTGACACGTTTATCACGACAATTGTGTAATTTTGATAAACTTATACATTTGTGAAAACTTGAATTTAACTTCTTTGGCAAGATTCAAAGATGCCAAAATCGTCATCCAACTCCATGACGTGACGGTATTGTCATGACGAGATCTTGTAATGTTACTCTCAACGCGCCTAAAGAAATTTCACTTCCAAAAGGACAAATAGGTATTTTAAAGAAATTCAAATCATTTGTTTTATATCCATGTGATTATTTTTCTTGCCCAAAAGGACCACCATAAAAAGAGGCTACATAAAAACTGGAAAAAATGCACAGTTTATCTGAAATATGTACATAGTGAACATACACATTAGGATATAGTTAACTTATTTGTTATAGGATTTCAGACATTGGATATTATAGTATGTACCTATTAGTTATTACATTATACTTATACCAACATTGATAAAAACAGACAGAAATTATATTCATTACATGTAATTTTAATAAACTTATACATTTGTGAAAACTTGAATTTAACTTCTTTGGCAAGATTCAAAAATGCCAAAATCGTCACCCAACTCCATGACGTGACGGTATTGTCATGACGAGATCTTGTACATTTCAATTATAAAATATACCTACACAATCTTGATTCGCTAAAATTAAATAAAGATAACAATAATAAATTTTCAAATCGCATGATAAGTATTAAAATTAACTGCTTTGACAGCGGTGTAATAAAATCGAAATAAGGTAAGTACCATAAAAAGCAATTTAAATAACAATTCAAGAGAGCTATTAATTTTTTGTACAAACCGTCATCTTTTTAAACCTGTTACCATGTATTTTTTGCGATGGCAATTATGTTTAGATTATATGTATTTATAAAGTTTTAGTTTACAAAATCTATTATGGCAGTTATTTGAATACTACAATACTTATTTTATATTGGGCGAATAGTGTGTAGGTACAGCTCCCTATAATTATAAAAAAATATGGTTTACAGATCATACTGTGTGAATTTATTATTATAATATATAAAGCTACACTACCACTGATTCACTGACTGACTGACATCGGTTTTCTCGGAAACTAAGTGGAAAGTGGGGGGGATTATGACGTGATCGTGTAGAGGTGTGCCGAGAGACCAGAGGAAAAATATAGCGATCTCGATCATCTTCGAAAACCAAGTGGACCCCTGGAGGTGCGCAAAAACGGTGATACCTGGAGGGGGGGGTGTCTGAACAAAAAATGCTCGGAACTGGTGGCGATTACCAGGGGTGGTGGAAAAATGGGGATTTTCGCGAAAACAAGATGGCCGCCGTACTTTGCCAAAATCGCCGTTTATGAATCCTTACGTCTCAAATTTGGCACACGTGCTCTGTTCGAGCCGGCGAATCGATCGGTGCCCCGTTCGAGTGGCTCCGGGCCCCCGTTTCCAACTTCCATACAACGTAAACTCCAACGGCCCGCGGAAACGGTGCGAGTAGGGTGGGGGGTGCCGGAACTAAAAATGATCACCACCCTGGGACGCTACCAGGGAGCCATAGTGGGTCGCTCGGTTTTGGATTTTTTCCATTTTTGGCGCAAACATAAAAACGTAAATTTAGACAAGGTGGCGCATCGCGGAAATACACTCACACCATGTTCGTACTCGCCCAGCTCCCAGGATATCCAGAAAAATCCGAAATCTTAAACTTTCCCTCATCTCTCGAAGACGGTCAACGGCCCGCGCAAACGGTAGCAGCTAAATCTGGGGTGCTCGAACTAAACTTGGAGTAGACCTCGAGCAATTACCACAGATAGTGAAAAAAATTCAAAATGGCGGAAAAAATGGCCGCCGCCATACAAATTCTAAAACGGCCATCGCTGGTCCGATTGCGCTGAAACTTGGCACAGGGGCTTAAATCGAGCCGCACATTGAGATGGCATACTCACAATCGAGTTTCCACCGCTGGTTTCCGAGTTTCATACAACGCGAAATTCGACGGCTCTCCGAAACGGCACTAGATAGCCAGGGGGTGTAGAACTAAAAATTGATCAGGAAGATGGGGCGCTCCCAGGGCAATCGAGAAATTTATAATTGGACGCCATTTTTTTTTCAAAAATGGCCGATTTTTCAAAGCAAGATGGTGGCGCCGGTTTCTTCACGATCGGTCTGAAAATTGACTTCTGTGCTCTAATCGGCCAGATTTACAAAACTGCATACTCAGAATATCTCTCCGACCCCCGGTTTCCATTTTCCATACATCACGAAATTCAACGGCTCTCTGAACTGGTGGCACTTAGGTCGGGGTTGCCGAAGTAAAAAATGTTCAAAAACTTGGTCCGCTTCCAGGCACATAAAAATTTTTGCTAAAAAGCGAAATTTTTTTTTCGAAAATTTTGTATGGAAATTTCCATAGTAGGAAGGGTAATTGAATAGCAACGGCAAAAGACGGCGCCGCGGGCTGCTTGCTGCCCGCGCACCGCGCAACTTCGAGGGTTGACAGCCTCCCGGAGTAGAAAATATTTATTAACTTTTGAACTACCGCACGAGCCAAGCGAGCGAAGCGAGCGAGTCACGGCAGCGGCCAGCGTAAATATCCAAATAGGTAGCGAGGAGCGAAGCGACGAGCGTGTTAGGTTAACTTTTGAACTACTTACCACACGAGCCAAGCGAGCGAAGCGAGCGAGTCGCGTCAACGGCCGGCGTAAATATTGAAATAGGTAGCGAGGAGCGAAGCGACGAGCGTGTTAGGTTAACTTTTGAACTACTTACCGAACGAGCCAAGCGAGCGAAGCGAGCGAGTCGCGTCAACGGCCGGCCTAAAATATATTCAAATGGGTAGCGAGGAGCGAAGCGACGAGCGTGTTAGGTTAACTTATGAACTACCTACCGCACGAGCCAAGCGAGCGAAGCGAGCGAGTTGCGGCAGCGGCCGGCCTAAATATTCAAATAGGTAGCGAGGAGCGAAGCGACGAGCGTGTTAGGTTAACTCTTGAACAGTTTATTATGAAAAGTCACTGCCCGCTATCGATAAGACGTTTAAAAAATTTACCAATATTTGAATAAGTAATTTATAAGCAGTTTAGGTAGCGAGGAGCGAAGCGACGAGCGTGTAAGGTTAACTTTTGAACTACCACACGAGCCATGCGAGCGAAGCGAGCGAGTCACGGCAGCGGCCGGCCTAAATATTCAAATAGGTAGCGAGGAGCGAAGCGACGAGCGTGTTAGGTTAACTTTTGAACTACCTATCGCACGAGCCAAGCGAGCGAAGCGAGCGAGTCGCGGCAGCGGCCGGCCTAAATATTCAAATAGGAAGCGAGGAGCGAAGCGACGAGCGTGTTAGGTTAACTCTTGAACAGTTTATTATGAAAAGTCACTGCCCGCTATCGATAAGACGTTTCAAAAATTTAACAATATTTGAATAAGTAATTTATAAGCAGTTTCGACTGACTGTAGAATCGCTGTTCGCAGATGTTACAAATGAAAAGGAAATTCGAATGCATTTTCAAATGACTGAAGATTTCTGCCCTGGGATGAGCCGCGAGCTGCTTGCAGCTCGCGCACCACGCACCCTCGAAGGTGGATAGCCCCCCGAAATAGAAAATTTTGAATGGGGAATTTATAAGCATTACCGACTGACTGTAGAATCGCTGTTAGGAGATGTAACAAATGGATAGGAAATTTGAATGCATTTTCAAATGACTGAAGATTTCTGCCCTGGGATGAGCCGCGAGCTGCTTGCAGCTCGCGCACCATGCACCCTCGAAGGAGAACCACCCCCCGGAATAGAAAATATTTGAATTTGAAATTTATAAGCACTTCCGATTGACTGTGGAATCGCTGTTTGCAGATAATAGCAAATTGACGGGGAATTTTAATGCATTTTCAAATGACTGAAGATTTCTGTCCTGGGATGCTTCGCGGGCTGCTTGCAGCCCGCGCACTACGCTCCCTCGAAGGTGGACAGCCTCCCGGAGTGGAAAATACTTGAATGGGGAATTTATAAGCATTACCGACTGACTGTGGAATCGCTGTTAGCAGAAAATTACAAATGGACTGGGAATTCTAACACATTTTCTAATGACTGCCCTATTGCTTCAACCCAGGGGCAAAAGGGGCTCGCGGGCTGCTTGCAGCCCGCGCACAACGCACCAGCTAGTTTAAGTATAAAAATACAAGTAGTATGTATTTCAATTGCCTAGTTACTGTACAATACACACAACAAAACATAATACATAGTATTAATATAAACTGTCTAAGTAATGGTTCAAATGCAAGTGTGAGTTTATATGTTTGATTTCTCGAACTACTGAACCTTTTTGTAAAATTGTAAAAAATTTCAGGCAATCAGCTTGTTTAATATCAATTCTCTTTATTTCGTTTTTATTTACTTAAACTTCTATTATATACGTTGTTACAATTTGTTGAGACTGTACTTTTTATTCATGATTCACTTAGATTAGCAATAAATTTAAAATTTTCAGTCCGTTATTCAATAATGATGTTATGAAATTGGAATGACGTTTTTTGGCATACAACAATAAAGCATCATACAAAAAGCAATAAAATTGATTTAGGATACCTACATAAATGAGCTATCTAACACTGAAAGAATTTTTCAAATCGTACCAGTAGCTCAGGAACTGCTGGTATGATTAGTGTGTTCAAACAACAACCTCTTTAGCTTTATAATATAAATGTTCTTCATTTAATATTCTATCCTTGGTTTTAAGGCTTTGCGTAGAGTATCATCAAAACTGCGTTATTAAATCAAATGGTGCTCTTACTATACATGTAAATTTCTTCAATATTAATCAAACTAGAATAAATAAAAATAAGTAAATAGCAACTAATAACTAATAAGTTGTTGTGTGTGTAGTTCTCTTGGTATTAATTAGAAAAAGATTATTATTAAACTCATGTAAAAGTTACATGCTCATTACAAAATCTCATGCTTCAGTTTGAAAATCCAAACCCAATTCAATATTAACGATTTAATAAACTAAATGTATGAGCAACTATGTCAAAACTCCATATGTGGCTACAACATGAGCATGTTACAAACTTAGGTGTGTCTAGTTTTAATGTACTGTATACATGCATTAGTATATGTATATAAATGTTAAAATGCGTGATTTTGTCCACATTAATGGTAATAAAAACCTCTGTTGACCTCATTGTATTTGATAGTTGAAGGTTGGGAGAGCTTGCGAAAATTTTGCTTGAGGAAATGTACTTATATTTTTTACTAGATTTCCGCCCGCGGCTTCGCCCGCGTTTGCAAAGGAAAACCCGCATATTTCCCGTTCCCGTGGGATTTCAACACTAGTTCTTTATAAATTTATATTTATAAACTAGCTGTCCGCCCTGGCTTCACCCCTGGTACATGTTTACGTCTTCTTTCCATAACCATCCTCATACTCCAAGTAATATTATAAAATGAGAATGAATGAAATTGTTCTTGAGTTATGTGCTTACCAACACACTTTGTGATTCATTTTTATATTAATACTAGCGGTCCGCCCCGGCTTCGCCCGTGGTACATATTAACGTTTTCTCTACATAAGAACCATCCTCGTACTTCAAGGAATATAATAAAAAAAGAATTATCGAAATCGGTTCAGCCGTTCTCGAGTTATGGAATTACAACGAAAAGTGGCATTGATTTTTATATATTAGAGAAGATATAATATAGATATAGGATGTTTAATTATAGATAACACGCATATTTGCATAGTCACAAATACATATATATATATATATTATATTTGCATTTGATGTAGGCTATCAAACCACACTAAGAGATAACAGATGCACATATGTTTTTGATATGGTCACATGTGATAATAAAATTAATTAACTAGTCTACATAAATAGTTTATTACAATGTTAGTCATGCAATTTGCACTAATTGTTTTATAAAACAATAATTTTACATACATATTATGAGAGTACATCTTTATTTTTATAACTTAATACAGTGATAATAGGTGAATGTTATAGCTAAACATTTTGTTTGTTTGCTTGAATGCGCTATTCTCAAGAACTACTGGTCCGATTAGAAAAATTATTAGAAAGCCTATTTATTAAGGAAGGCTATAAACTTTATCATCACTCTCAAACTGAACTGCAAAAATAGCTGCAGAGCCATGTGGGTAAAACCGCGGGGCGCACCTAGTTTAGATATAAGAAGAAGTTAAAAATTATATTGTACCTCTATCTTACAATAATAAAATATGTCAATATGGCTCACTTAAAAATTACTGCGTCGTAATTTATACACTGTAAATTTGTAATAACACTATATTTATAGACATTATCATCCCTAGGTAAGTTAATAATAAAATTTTATAAAGATTAAAAAGGTCAGTTTATGGTACAGGAATTAAAATAGAAATTTCTATTTCTAGGGTGAAAAGCTAAGGTGAAAAGGGTCTAGAAAAAAGATGCTTCATCCTCTTTTGTTATACCTATAAATTAAAATGATATTTGTGTAAAAATACATATTAATTCACTAAAAAACTGCATTAAATCCATTGCAATGCCCCATACCCCACAAGGGGATATGGGACTTCACATATAATATATTCTATACTAGCTGCTCCGCGCGGTTTCACCCCCGCGGCTCCACTCCTGTTGGTGTTAGCGTGATGATATATATTCTATAGCCTTCATCGATAAATGAGCTATCTAACACTAAAGAATTTTTCGAATCGGACAAGTAGTTCCCGAGATTAGCGCGTTCAAACAAACAAACTCATCAGCTTTATAATATTAGTATAGATTTGCCAACTTAAAGTAAATTATTCCATATAGGTATATGATAATATGCAAAATTAATTAATTTACCAAATTCAATGAACTTTTCCTTCCTCAATCTATTCACAACCAAGCATTTATATTATTAATTTATAGTTATTATTGGTGAATATTCATAATTCATAGTTTGTTATATTATGTTATTTGCATTTTATTCCTATAAACCTAGATTACGTCATGTTCATTCATACTGGTACATACAAAATAACATGGTTCCTTTTCTTTAATGACGATATGCAGGTACACCTATTCTGTTTTGAAAAATTTTAAATAAAAATATCTATGTTAAATCCAAACCAAATTTGAATATTAAATAAATTTTAAGTTTATCTACACAAAAAAGAAAAATATAGTCTATCTTATCTGTATAAATTGTTTTGCACCAAGATATTGAGATAACAAGACCGAAATAAATACATTGATTGTACAATACTAGATTTAAATGCTCAGCAAATTAGAAACCTCTGCAGTGATCAAGCAATTTTACTATTAACCCTGTTCCAATCTTATTTCTAGATTGTAAGTACAATAATTTATAAGATCGACCA
Source organism: Colias croceus (assembly GCF_905220415.1). Taxonomy (NCBI): domain Eukaryota; kingdom Metazoa; phylum Arthropoda; class Insecta; order Lepidoptera; family Pieridae; genus Colias; species Colias croceus. The sequence continues at coordinate 2,087,004 of NC_059559.1, read as the reverse complement.
AGTTACTAGGTCGATTACGGATTAACCGACCAAATTGAATGCGCGTTGCTATGGACAAAGGAATGTACAAAGAGTGGTCACTGCAAATCAGTCGGGTTGCATCACCAGCCCGCGCCCTAGGTATGACATCACCTCTATTGAAGTAGATAACAAGCAATTCAAGTGTCACACCCAGTATATAGGTATAAAAAACGTAATGAATAACATAAACCGTGAATAGAACACGTAGTTACGGTACCGTTGACCGTTTATAGACTTACAATACACACTACAGGTAAATATGTCGGAAAGAAAAAGGAAATACGTCGATTACCGCAGCAAGCGACAAACATCCCGAAATATAGCGTCTTAGTCATTATGCAGCGGTCGAGGCTAAAAAAAACGACCCATTTTAATTTACGGTTCATGAAACCACACCCATGATTTCGTGTTTTAAACAATCTTCATCATCACATCCTATAAGATTCTGTTATAATTTGAATAATTAAACGAATATTATGCCGATACTCACCGGCAGCTTAGTCCAAGAAGCGATAAGTCGATAAATTATTGTCACAGCACAAAATCACTTCACTTATTGAGTAGCTGAGTAACTTACACTAAGCACACAAACGACATAATATTGCAAACGATACACGCACAGATCGTTTTCTTGTATGTTTTAATGCACTAGCACCACCGACATTACGCGTGAGCGCGTTATTTCTTTTTCATACATAAAAAAGAGGCCTGCCCGTGCCGCTTCCAAAGATCGATGTCGGCATCTGTTTCTTTTTTTCACCGAGGACGGCAGTGCGGCGCTGGTGTCGCAGTGATTAAAAAGTTGATAATATTGGCCACTAGATGTCACTAACAAATGTTGCCATCCTTCTTGGATTCATCAAAACAAATTACAAATAATTATTATCAATTAAATTTACATAATTATAATATATAAATTTATAATTTCATCATGTTATAAAATTTATCACATAGGGCGAATATATTTATCAAGACCCGTAATTTGAAGGAGACCTTATTATTATTACGAGTTTATTATAAAACTTATTTTAATTTTAAATTAAAGTTAAATTATGTAAGTTTTCCGGTGTTCATTATCTTAAAAAATAAAAGATAAATATTTTTAGCATAGCAACACTGAAATATTCGAAAATCATTTTACGCAGGTTTTTAAATATAAATAAAAATAAAATGTTCTTGCTGTAGAATAAAACATATTATTATTAAAAATAAAATCTCCAAGATAATTTTTTCTTTGATTAATTTTTAGCCCAATTGCATTTATTTCTTATATATATATTATATTATATAAAATCAGATCAGAAGCAACAACCAAGATGTGTAATGGAACGCATCATTTGGACATTCAAATTTCTCAGTCATTCAAAACGTCATTCATTCCAAAAATGGCGTACGCGTAGGTTGTGTGTTACTGTTGTTTTAATTTTTAGTTTTTATTTTACAAAGTTTACACACTGTTGACTAAAACTAGGTGAGTATTGCTTAATTATTAATCAATTTTTACATTCGAATTTGTTATTTATTAGGAATTGTGTGTTTCAGTTATAATGGGCCGGTCGCCTAGTCCCCGTCGGCGTGACCGTGACGAAAGACGGGACCGTCGTGATCGCGACAGGCGCAGACCGCGCACACGGTCACGATCGCGGTCACTAGAACGCCGCAGACGGTCACCAGAACGGGAAAGACGGCGGTCACCATCGCCACGGCGGCGTCGATCCCGCTCAATATCTCCTACACCAACGACTTCCTTCGTACCTAAAGGAAAGAAAAGTTACGTCGAACGGCCCATAGTCACGCCGGCGGATTTGGAGGGAAAAACGCCGGAAGAACAGGAAATGCTAAAGGTAATGGGTTTCTGCGGCTTCGACACTACGAAAGGCAAAAAAGTAGATGGTAACGTTGAAGGTGAGGTGCACGTCGTCTTAAAACGTAAGTACAGGCAGTATATGAATAGGAAAGGTGGCTTCAACAGGCCCTTGGATTTTGTGGCGTAACGGTATCGCACAACCTCTGACCTCCAGGGTCGTTTTTACATGCTATGTGATAGTTTTAAAGCTTGTCCCGATAGCTGGTTAAACCTGTTCTTATTTTGATGGAATACAATTGGATTAAACCCCCATTTGAACTTGAACTTGAATATTACAAAGCAGTTTGATATTAAAATTGCAATTTGCAATGTAACAGTCTTTTGTCCAATAAATCAGGTTCTAGAAAGGGACAAGCTTTAAAGTGTTAGTATTAAGTGTTATACATGTTTTCCATTTTGTATTCAAACATATTTTTAGTTACAGCTGTGGTATATTTACAAAACTATAATTTACAATTAATATAATAACTAAGCATCTATTCAGAAAGTACAATTTCTTATAAGAAGAAAAAATAAATAATTTAATATTTTCTTTTATTAAAAGAATGCAATTTCTTAATATATTTTTTGTTTCGAATATTTCTATTATACAATTTGACAATTTATTTTGGACAAAAGTTAATTTTAAATATTATTTTCATACACTATTATATATTCATATCTTACAAAATTATTTAAGTTTGTGTGAAACCTTATTTTAGATATCCCATACCTACAATATATTTTGGATATCTAATCTAATGATATCACAAAACAAATGAAAAATAATAAAAAATAAAATGTCATAGCTGTAATTAAAAATTGTAAATTGGTTGCAAAACTACATGAAACAGTTTAAAAACTTTTATGAAAAGTTCTTCCCCTAAAAGAGCTTTTAAATAAGAACAAGGTTATACTTTTAACATAATACCTTATTCTATAGTATTGATAATGTTTTAGACATGAAAAAGATTTTAAATATACATGAAATCTCAATATCTTAGGTGTTTATACCAAACTTTAAAAATTGGGTAATTTTCTTTCAAATCACGAAAATGCTGTTTTGATGTGTGCTGTATATTTACAGAAAAGTCTGTCAGATGAAAAATATCTGTCATTCCCTTCTGTACCACACATATTATAACAAAATGTTAAAAATTAACCAGATATTAAAATTAACCTCACAAAGTGAAGATACCAATATATTTATCATATCATTATCTGCTCAATTAGGCAATGTAACAGGTTCAATATGATTTATTCATAATTATATGATCCAGAGACTTAATATTCCATAATTATTTTTTTTATACATACATTTCTCACCATTTAAACCATCCCTGCACTACAACAAACATCACCAAAATAAGCTAAGCCCATAAATCAGCTTAGCCATTCTTGAGTTTCAGTGAAACAAAAGAACAGCAATTGATGTATACAATATATACCATCTGTACATCCCAGCTTTGCGTGTTGTACATTTTTGAAGATTGGTTGTACCAACTTAGGATTTGACTCCAAACACTTTCCTGGTGATCATTATGATCAAATGCATAGTTTACGGTTTTATATAAGACATACTAACATTCATATATATTTATTAATTCAATACCATTCTACACACAGGAAACCCTTCACCATTTATACTATACACACAGATATTTATACTCACACAATTAATAAAAAAAAGCTGTTTCTGTAGTTTTGTAACGTCAACTAGTATATAAGCCCGTCTTACAGTGGCCGTGCGTTGCTAACGCCCGCACGGTGTCCGGTACCGCGCTCTGCGCACCAAGAAACGGGGTGGAGTCGATTATGTTGCGACCTTGTGGTCTGTGAAGCTATACGGTGGTACCTATTGGTTCGCCGCACTGTGTGGTGTGTTTGATTGGTCATTTTTTTGTATTTTGGCTGTGGTTTTTTGATAAATTTACCGTCTGTCAGCTTTAAATAATGCAAATTGACAATTTTACCGTGTCTTTAATGGTAAATACAGTTATTTATTAGAGATTGGCAACGGACTATCGACAACGAAACAACTCTGTACAATATCTGTCCAAATGCTCATCCAAAAAGTGTTAAGTGTTTGCAAGCAATAGGATATTTTTACTCAACTCCTATTGGTTGTAGTACTACGATCAAACTACCCACATTCACAGTGGAATAGCTTCACACGACCGTTTATAAGACTGAAGCGGCCGGTGCCTTGGTTACAAGTTTCCCGCGCGACGTGCCACACAGCAATAGATGATATATTTATACACATATACACCCCCTACCCCCCTTTATCCTCCACAGTTACAATAGTTCAAGCCTGCCGGACTAGAGTGTTGTGTTTTTCATATATTTCAATGTTGTTCAAGTTACGAATCGGTATTTTTAGCGATCTGTAATAAAAAGTGATGTTTTTCAATTTTTTTACAAAAAATGTTACCTTACTTCAGTTTTTTGGTAGCTTGAACGTTGAAATGTCTGTAAAAACAGAGCATTCTACTGCGGCAGTCTCAATAGCCCATATACAAATGTTATTTATTACAATTTTTGTGATATTTTATATGAATAAGCACACACGGCGCGCGGGGGGCACGCGTAGCATTTATGTCAACGCAAAATCGACTTCAATCCGTTTGTCACAACATCCGCACCCAATGAATGAATCACTAAAGTTGTTTTAAAACAACTAACACAGAAAAATTGCAAAATTATCCCCCCTTTTTCTACGGCATTCGTCCAAAAAGAATGCCTCAAACTTTTTTTATTCCTAAACGATTGTCAGGGTACACAATTGTATCAAAAATCGATTACAGTAGATTTTTTTTGTTTTCTTTTTTATGAAGGGAGTTTTTTAAACCATTTGCTGTCGCATTTACAGTATATCGCGACTTTTTTGTTCTATGTTTTTTTAAAGAAACTCCCAAAAACATTTTTTATTTGTTACAAAATTTTTTAAGTATCATAAAAAATACACAAGATTCATTCCCACGTGTACATACCACGAATTTATTTAACTTGTAATTCAAAATTGTACATTTTTTGGTTGTAAGTGTAAATTGAATTCAAAATATTTAAGTTTTACGAATTTTTCTCTCGTAAAATATGTTTTTCTGATTGCTTACTCTTTCTACAGTTAAATGTCTGTAACTGTAGATCAAATTGTAATTTAAACACATTTATTTTTATTATTGAGTAATCTGTTTGTTTTTTGAAAAAAAAAATCATTTTTTTTTCAACAATGTTTCCACAATAGAGTGCATTTGTAATTGTAAAATTTTTTGTTAGGGCTAAAAAATGTTTATTTTGGCTATGAATGTATGCGATATTTTTTTCTGTAAGCCCTTATAAATTTATTATTTAAAAAAATGCAAACTTTTGAGTTTCTTTACTTATGTATGTTTTTAAGATAAATTGATATTTAAGTTGTTTGTCTCGTATTGTAAACATTATCAAAATATGTACATCAAAAGTTGACACAAAATGCTCTGATTTGTATAACTTGAAAATTGTTCGTAATAATAACAGAAACACATTTATTGTATTGTATTTGGAGATCCATGATCAACAAATTGTACTGATAGATTATTCAGAATCTTTGAAAAAACGTTTTTTTTTTATGCAATACCATGTTTTTAATGTGTCAACCATTTTTACTCTGTAATAAAAATAAATGTTTCTGTAACTTTTGGTTTAAGTTTTGTTAAATTTGTGTTCTATTTGATCACACTTTTAATTTAAGAAAGAAATACGTTTTTCTGAAGGTTTGATTAGAATAATGTGTGTGATCAAATATAAAAAATGTAAAACTTTAATAAAAATCTGATTTCCTATGTTTGTGTTTTATTTGAACCCTTCTGTATTTTATGCCAGCTAGTGATAATAAAACTGTTTTAAAATTCTCACAATTTTAAAATCGTGAAAATATATTAGAATGTATGGATGTTTATTACTCTCAAAAAAAAAAACTACTGGACGGATTTCGATGAAACTACAGTAATATAGGTTTTACATTAGATTTTAGAATGACACACCTATAAATATGCTTGATTTTGCTCCCAGGCACAGAATAATAACTAGTAGCCCCGGGGGAAACATGTTAGTTAAAAATACGACGAGTATCACCTAAACCACCCCCTAATTAAAAAAAATCACATAACGAATTTTCGACATATTACAAAATTCCGAGCGTTTAAATAATACAATTTGCCTTCGACAAATAGTGGACAAATACATTCATTCGGGTAAATTAAAAAAAGAAACTGACTTCACAAAAAGATAAAAATATAGAAAACTTATGTCTATTTGACACTAGATGGCGTTGTGCCATTGTTAGACCTCCATACCTCTCGATAGCTCACTATTAGGCGTCAGGATTTCCTCTGCCCTCCATTGTTCGCGCAATGGTGGGTAGCGACAGATCCTGGCGCGCGGTGATCACGTTCTCCGAGGACGTGATCTCGCGGAAAGAGGAGGCGGAGCGGGTTCGCGAGAGGGATCCTCACGCAGACCCGATCCGGCGCCGACGTCCTATTGGGCGTCGTCGTCGCGTTGCGGCTGATTTACGCGGCCGCAACCAGCCTCCCTAACGAAGGGCGCCGGGCGATGGAGCGGGGATTGAGTCCATCGTCCGGTGAGATGAGGCAGCGTGAGACGTGTTCCGCTCACGCCGCCCCATGAGGTTAGAGCTGGCGGGCTCATAGTTTGTGTTGGCCTGGAGACGGGCAGCTGCTGATGGGGTCACGGACGAATTCTACCTATACCCGTGGCCCCGTCGTTTATGTGGCTTGACGGAACACAGTGGGGTTTTGGTCGGTAAGAATCCGACATAACCCGCGGCCCTTTCCCCCGGAGGCCGTGGGTATCTATGCAAGATTTCCCCACTCAAAAAAAAAAAAAAAAAAAAAAAAAAGGCGTCAGGATTTCAAAAACAAAGCATCCCTATTATTCAAAAAAATATTTTATAAGCAATTTTGTATATCGATGATACAGAGAAAAATCAATAATCATAGTACCTTAACGAAGTTAACATTTAGGCTAAGCGCGCACCACGATTTTATGCAGCGTGATTATTTTATCGCAGAAATACAACGTATGAGTTACTATGACAATGCGCGCACATGCGATTAAATAATCGCAGCGATTTTAAAATTGTGATTTGTCACATTTTGCTGCGACTGCTCGCGACGCGATTGTCGCGAAAATGAAATGCAGAATATGAAATTGTATGGTACCGCGCGCACTGCGATAATAAAATCGCACACTCGGGCCCGGCCGGCACTTCACTTGTGTTTCGTCTGTCCAACAGTAAACATCGTAGTGGTATAGGTAGGTACTGTTTGGTAAACATAAATTCAGTAATCTGTCAAAGGTTTGAATTTATTTATTTATTTAACACTTTATTGTACAAGAAACAAAATATACATAAAGGTTACAATAATAAAAAAAATAAAAAAGCACAAAGGGCGGCCTTTTGGCGGAATTTTCATTCTATAATAGCTAAAGAATTTTTTGGGATACATCCGAAGTTTATTGTATTTCTGACTAGCTTTCCACCCGCGGCATCACCCGCGCAGTCAAAGAAAAACCCGCATAGTTCCCGATTTCCGGGATAAAACCGATCCTATGTCCTTTCTCGGGTATCAAAATATCTCCATACCAAATTTACAGACAGACAGAGTTACTTTCGCATTTATAATATTAGTATGGATAAAAGAAACTTTTGACAATTATATCTGCTGTAAAAGAATGAGTCCAATATAGACGAATTTTCTTTTTTTTTTTTTCTTATCCTCCGAAGTAGAGTATAAAGACAAGCAACTTGTACGAAATCCATGATGAAAGTGAGTAAGGATCACTATTAAATTATCGCTGTGCGCGCACCGTACTCTCTGCGATTTTCTACAGCGCGATTTTGAAATCGTGTCGTAAAAATTAAAATCGTGGTGCGCGCTTAGCCTTAGATTATCCGATTAACTTTTAAGTTAATTTCAAAAAATGTTAACGGACTGCTTAACTTCCGTTAATTTACCCTAACTCCTTAGTCCGATAATCGTTAATCCAGTACGACAGAGACAATTTAGGTGGTGGAAACAGCAACGCGAGTACCTAACAACGGCGATGATGAGGAAGAAGACTTTTTTTGTCTGTCTGTCTATCTCTCAGTCTAAAGAAAAACACAGATCTTTAAAAAGGAAAGCTCAAAATCTCGTCAAAATATGTCTTTGCATGAGATCAATCGACTCTCTCCGTTGAGAGCACTCTCTCAGTTGCATCGTTATGCAGCTTTTCTTGGAGACAGATTTTTAAAAACTGTAATTACTAAAAATATAATAGTGCTCTGTGCTATTCCCTCAAACGCTGCAGTTGAAAGTCTGTTGTTCACGGGAAAATATATTTTAACCCCGAAAAGCCTCGCTTTAAGACGACAACTTTAAACTAATGTTTATGAAAATAAATACTGATATTATGCTAGATGTTAAATTACACATTTCAATTATACACCTTGTTTTTGTTATTAGCCTGTGAACTACTACTTAGATCTTACACCAACAGACCAACAGTTCTTATAATTTTCATGACGACAGGATAGCAAATTAAATGTGTTTACGGATTAACGGTTAACTTTATCAGTAGCTGAAGAGCTTTATAACATTTGATAAAAAATGAATCGTGGAATCATACTTATTATACAAACAAAATCCTTAAAAAATAGCTCAATTCAATGTCAATAGTCAGTTTAAATCGGCATCGAAAATCAAATGTGTAAACTTGCAAGGTATAGCTGCTAATATTTGTTTGTACTTTGGTAGTGTTCTATGATTTTAACACAGACCTATTTTTAATCATAATTTGGGAATTCTTAGATTCGACAGTAGTGTTATACTATCTTTAGTTATGTACTTGTATAATACCTGTCTGTGTTGCATATACGTAGTAAGTATATAATTATTAAATAAATAAATAAATAAAGCCTTTTATTTCCCATAAAAAATTACAACATTATGATTATAAAACTAAGTCTGGAGAACTACTCATTCCTCCTGAACAGGAACCCCTGTCTGGGTAAAGGCCTCCTCCAACCTGCACCATTCGTTCCTATCCCTAGCGTATTGGATCCACTCATTTCCTGCTATGTTTATGATGTCATCAGTCCATCGTTTCGTGGGTCGTCCTTTCCGTCGTTTTCCTTGTGGTCCTTGCCACCTTGTTACTTCTGCTGTCCATCGTTTGTCTTTGTACCTTGCCACATGACCCGCCCATTTCCATTTAAGTCTTAGACTGAAGTGTAGAGCATCAATTAGCTTTGTCTTTTTTCTTATATACCCGCTCCTTACTTTATCTAGTTTTCTAATTTTTAGGATGCTCCTTTCCATAGCTTTTTGGCAGTTAGTAATTTTTGTTTTTATTTTAGTATTATAGGTCCAGAGTTGACATCCATAGGTGAGAGTTGGTAAGATGCATGTATCTATTACTGTTTTCTTTAAGTTGAGTGGATAGTTACATTTCATAATCTCTTTCATTGCCCAGTATTTTTTCCAGCTTGTATTTATTCGACGTTCTACCTCTTCTTCTTCGCTTCTATCCTCGAATGATACTACTCTTCCTAGGTATATATACTTATCTACGTACTCAATTGTTTTTCCTTCTAGTATAATTGTATGTTTGTAGCTATTTGTCATTAATTTTGTTTTTTCTTTATTCATTTGCAGCCCTACTTTTTCGCTCCTTTCTCCTAGTTGTTTAAGCATTTTATTTATTTTACTACTACTTTCAGCAAATAGGACAATATCGTCCGCAAATCTTAGGTGACTCAGAAACCGGTTACCGATTTTAACTCCTTCGTTTTCCCATTTTAAATCGTCAAAGATGTTTTGTAGAACTGCTATAAAGATCTTAGGAGACATAGGGTCGCCCTGCTTCACTCCTCTTAGGATTGGTATGTCTAGTCCTCGTTTTTCTAATTTCACACAGCTACTACTACCATTATAAATATTTTTAAGAATGTCCTGGTATTTTTGATGGATTCCACATTTGTTCAGTGTTTCCCATATTGCGTCGTGTGATATCGTATCGAATGCTTTTGCGTAGTCGATGAAGGCTATATATAATGGTCTATTAAACTCCTTGTATTTCTCTATAATTTGTTGCATAACATGAATGTGGTCTATGGTTGAAAACCCTGAGCGGAATCCTGCTTGTTCTATTGTTTGTTGGTTTTCGATCTTGGAATTTATTCTATTTAGCACAATTGACGCAAAAAGTTTATAGGTACTAGGGAGCAGGCTTATTGGACGATAGTTGCCAATATCCTGAGGATCACCTTTCTTGTATATCAGTGTTATATCTGATTTTTTCCATTGTTCAGGTATTTGTCCTGTGCTTAGAATTTTGTTAAATAGGCGCGATAGTGGCCGTGATAGTGAAGCGATCCCAATTTTTAATGCTTCGTTTAGTATACCATCTGGTCCTGGACTTTTTTCGGGTTTTAGTTTATTAATATGCCTTTTTACTTCTTTTTCATCTACTTCTTCTGGCTCGTCCTGTAGGTCGCTATAGTTCTTATTGCAATCTTCAGAATTATCAGGTTTTCTTTTGTTTTCACTATAAAGGTTTTTGTAAAATTCTGTAGCGGTCTCTAAAATTTCTTTCCTCGTATTCGTTTTTGTTTTTTTTGTGTTTAAGTTTTGAATCCATGTTTTATGTGTACTCAATTGTTTGTAAGCTCTTTTTGCGCTCCTGTAGTTTTTAACATTCGCTTCTATAACGCGCTTTCTATAATCACCGTAGTCATGTCTGATAGCCTTATTTGTTTTTTTGAAAAGTGTGCGTAACTCTTCCTTCATTTCTTTCGTTTTATGTTTTGTTTTCAATAGTTCTGAGCGTCTAGTCATCAGCTCTACTGTAGATTTAGAAAAGATTTTGTTTGTTTTTGTGTCTTCTCTGATCGAGTTTGTTGACGTGCTTGTTTTAATTATATTTTCTATTTTGTTATACAGGGTCTGTACATCTTCATCATAGTCTGTGATCTCCAATTTCTTCATATTTATTTCTAATGCTTGATTGTATCTCTTTATTTCTTCTTCTGTTTTTAAATTGTTTGGAAATGTTTTGAATGCCTTCCTACATTTCTTTATTTGTTGTAGTGAATAAGTAGCTCTGACCAGTCTGTGATCAGAACTAAAATTTAAACCGTGCAGTACTTCAATATTTTGTATACTTCTAGGTCGATTTGATAGGATATAGTCTATTTCGTTTTTTGTTTTTTCATTTGGTGAGATCCATGTCCATTTCCGATCATTTCTCTTTTTGAAATACGAATTCATTATCGATAGTTTGTGCTCGAAAGCAAATTCTACAAGTTTTTCTCCACGTTCGTTTCTTATTCCGTATCCGTATTTTCCTAGAATCATCTCTTCATTTGCTTTAGCTTGGCCTACTTTGGCATTGAAATCGCCGATAATCAGCACATTGTCTCCTGCCTGCGTTTTAGCTTCTTGTAGTGTTTCATAAAATTTATCAATATCTTCTGCAGCAGCTTTTTCAGTTGGAGCATACACTTGTATTATTGATATAACTTTTTTATTTAGTGTCAGTTGAAGCAGTGCTACTCGTTCGGATAGGCCCGAAAAGTTTAAAATATTATTTTTATGAGCTCTTTTTATTAAAAATCCAACCCCGTATAGGCCAGGTGTTTCTCCTTTGAAGCAAAAAATAAAATCATTATGTTCTTCTATCGCGCAGCCCATACGCCTTACTTCGGATAAGCCTAATATATCTATTTTTATTTTTTCTAATGAATGGATAAGTTCTAAATACCTACTTGTGGATGCTAAAGATCTTACGTTTAGTGTTCCAATTTGTAAAGAATTTTGACATTTTTTAATGAGCGTTGGAGGGTTTTGGTCGTATTCCCCCACGGGGACCAGCCGGCTTGGGGGAGTCTCTTTAGTGTTGGTTGGTTGTATGTTTGTTATATTTTGGTTGTTCTTCTGGTTTCGGGTGTCCGTTAGTTGCTACGAATTGGACTTTTCTCTCAATGAGTTGGAACGCGCCCGTGCCATGTATTCATATGCATTGGTGGTATTTGCTTTTTTTGAGGCAATTTGTATTGGTTTTTCTGATTGAGGGGCGCTGAGGTTGGGCGAGGTGGATGGGTCTCGTTTTCTTTTTTCTCGATTAGGGTCTGTTTTGTTCTTGACTATAAGTTTATCCACTTTGAGGTAAGCTATATGTCCTTTCTTTCGCTCTTCCTCTAGCTTTGGTTGTAGTGCCTTGCGCGTCTCTAATATTTCCTTTGTGTAGTCTTCCTTCACATATATGCCATGGGGGAAATTCTTTTTAGATTTCATGATTTCCATTTTTCTCCAGAATGACACTAACGAGATCAGAATAGGTCGCGGGGTACTCCTTGGTTTTCCTATTCTGTAGGCGTTCGTAATTTCGTGTTCTTTTATACTTAAGCCCAGGAAACTGTTTATTTTATTAATTATCGTTTGTACTAGTTTTGACTCATCTTGTTTATCTTCTTTAATCCCAAAAAGGATTATGTTGTTTTTCTTTTTAGCCATTTCTAATCCCCTCGTTTTCTGTTTCAACTCCTCAACTTCCTTTTTCAGTAGCTTATTTTCCTCGTCCAATTTTTTAAAACGTTCATCGATTTGTTTTACTATATTCTGTGTGACTGCTTCTGTTATACTTATGGTTTGTTGTTTCATTTGCTCCTGAATTTTTTCTAGTAACATCTGCATTTGGCTATCCATTTTTTATATTATCCGACAGTTAAAAGGTTTTCGAAATTTTAGTTATAATTCTGGCAACATAAATAACATATATAATTATTAGTCTGTGGTTATACTATAGATTTTATTTTCAGGCACATTTTCAGGTGATTTTCAGAAATGGTCTCTTAAATTTATTATTACGCCATCTGTTGGTGAGTAGAGGGAAAAATTTAACAACCCTGTCTCCCATTAATTAAAATAGGAAATTTATTCAATTCTCCTGGTATATCAATAGTTTTATTCTTAGTTTTATTATATAAGATGTAAAAATAAAACACAATTGACATAAAATAATTTATTATAACATTTTTACATACAAAACACATCAACCGAGAATCACAACACATTATTTGTGCTTTGGAATGAAGGCATTGGCTTTTTTGTCTTCAAAATAAAATAAAAATGTATTCATGCATTAAACTAAATTCATTGTATTTTATTAAGAAAACCATCTATAAGTATTTAACAAATAAATAAGATAATAAATGCAATGCAGACAAATAATTTTTGAAGTGAAACTTCTTTAGGCACGTTGAGAGTAAAATTTCAAAGTCGTGTCATGGCAAATGGCAATACCGTTACGTCATGGAGTAAGGTCCTTAATCGTAATTAATAAGGACCAAAATCGTACTTACGATATTTGAATCTTTGAATTTTGCCAAAGTTTCACTTCTGACACGTGTCACAACTCACGGCACACACGCTCGTTTTTTAAATAGCTACTTTGTAACGTCCTTACGTTACTACACATAGATAATATACCTTCATTCTTATACACACATGGATAGGGTATATTTGACTACGTTTCATTATTAATTGATAATAATTTATTAATATGATAAATCCAACGCGCCAATAAATTATTTAATCAAATTATTTGGTTTCCTTATTATTAAAATGTGTCTAAGGTTTGATACGCTAAATTTCTACCATTTTCATTTATAATATAAATAATTTGCCTCTAGAAATTAGTAAAAAGATGTCCCTGAATTAAAAATGTTTTATGAGGATAAATAATAAGAATATACAACGATATTTTGATTAGATACTTTATTGGCGCGATTTACAATATATGTAATATGTTCAAATATAATTGGTCACTTAACACGAAAAAGTTAGTGTCCAAGTTACAACTATTCAAATAATTTGAGGGTTACGTTTATGTACTAACGCCGTTAGTACACCGACGCATTCGCATGCGGCAGCGAATCGCTGCGAAACTACAGCGTAGCGAAATATCTGCGGAACGTTAGTAAACAGCAATGTTTTCGCAACTTTTTCGCAATGCGTCTGTGTAATGGCCATTTCGCAGTTCCTTGCGAAACAATACTGACAAGGACGCAACTATTTCATCTATCTATGTGCTAGAGTGAGACATATCATATGCGAAAACCTGCCATACTACTGACAGATTTTTCGTTGTTTCGCTGCCGCTCACGAATGCGTCGGTGTACTAACGGCGTAACGGCGTAAAAAGCAATTTTACTTCACTTATACTAAAAAAGAAATAACTGTTTTTCAATGGACCTTTAATATAAGCAGTTTGACAGTAAACAGTAAATTGGCATATTTTCTTGATAATTTTATTGTTTTAATAATACATATTATTTTTCATTACCCAATCCAACCATAGCCATCGAATATTTCTTTAAAAACATACATATTATTAAATCCATCATTTTTAAGCAATTACTTATTATTTAACTAGAGGTATAATATTGTTCATTGGACAATTCGAATTCATCTTATGAGATCAATACAGTCAATGTAGATTTATTGAATATGGTATTTTGTTAAACTACAATAAAGGCCTTTTTTCAGGAAAAACTCGTGTTTTGAAACTACGCATATTATGTTCCTTTCTGTATCACACAATAAATCTAATTTTATATATTTTTCTATAGAATATCTAGATATGTTAGAACAATTAGCGCGGGACGTATAAGAACGGAGCAAATATATTTGCAAAAAAATGTTGAAAACAAGAAAAAAATAATAAATACACACACAGACATAAAATATAATTTGTATGTGTATGTCATTATTATCATCACATTTTTGTAGTCAATAAAAAAAATTGTCTATTTTTTTCTTCAAATAAATATATGCATTTTGCACCAAATACGCGATTGGAATAGAAATAATGGTAATTACTTAATAATTATTTATATTTATAATTTAATTTGAAAAGAAAATGCATTGAAATAAATTAATAGGAACTACAATATGTATCGTTAAATACAATAAAAGGAAATAAAAAAGCATACAATTACGAATAAATAAACATATAAAATTTTAGGGAAAAATTTTAACATAAAAAAAGGATGCTTTTTTAACTAAAGAACGGCTGGACCGATTCCAATAATCTTTGGTTTTTTAACATATTTTCCACCTATAAAGCATGTGAACATGCATATAAGGAATTTAAACATATGAAAAGTGGTATTTTGTAGAATTAAAATTGTTTATTGAATGAATAAAAATATAATCTACGAGTTATACATATCTTTATATATAAAAATGAATCGCAAAATGTGTTGGTAAGCGCATAACCCGAGAACGGCTGAACCGATTTCGATAATTCTTTTTTTATTACATTTCTTGAAGTACGAGGATGGATCTTATGTAGAGAAAACGTAAACATGTACCACGGGCGAAGCCGGGGCGGACCGCTAGTATATAATTTTAAAAACTAAACTTAAACTTGGATAAATTAATAAATTGAATCGCCAAATGTGTTGCTATAACTCAAGAACGGCTCAACCAATTCGGATATTAACGTAAAAACGATATTTCACTTAAATTAATCTTAAATAGCTTTCACATAATAAATAGATAGGGCGGGCGAAGCCGGGGCGGACCGCTAGTGTATAATATATACCTATTATTTGGGATTTCGTTAAAAATGGCGGACGTTCAACACTATACTTAATATGATAATTGTAAAAAAAAATGTTTTACAAAAGCTAAAAATGCGTATAAAAAGCTATTAATATTTTAAAAAGTTCAGTTTTTTCTGTTTATAATAATCTATATTAATATGTATTATAAATGCGAAAGTAACTCTGTCTGTTACTCAATCACGCCTTAACTACTGAACCAATTTGCATGAAATTTGGTATAGAGATATTTTGATACCCGAGAAAGGACATAGGATAGGTTTTATCCCGGAAATCCCATGGGAACGGGAACTATGCGGATTTTTCTTTGAAAACGCGGGCGAGGCCGCAGGCGGACAGCTAGTTATATATTTATTATTAGCCTTTGATCAGACTCATGTACAACTTGGGGTAGAGTGGCCATAGAAAGGCCCGAATGGAAGAGATTGGAGGAGGCCTTTGCCAACTGGCAAACGGACACGCAGAGATGGATCAAACCTACCATATATAATACATACATGAGTCTGATCAAAGGCTAGTTATAATCAATAAATATTATCTTTATAATAAAAATGAATCGCTAAATGTGTTTTTGATCGCATAACTCGAGAACGGCTGAACCGATTTCGTTAATATTTTTTATAATATTCCTTGAAGAACGAGGATGGATCTTATGGAGAGAAAACGTAAATATGTACCACGGGCGAAGCCGGGGTGGACCACTAGTAGATAAAATTATTATAGGCTTACTTTCAGCTTAGCTAAATTAATAAAGTGAATCGCTAAATGTGTTGCCATAACTCTAGAACGGCTCAACCAATTCGGATATTTTTTTAACGTAAAAACGACATTTCGTTAAATTAATCTTAAATAGCTTTCACATAATAAATATATAGAAATAAAACTAAGCAATTTCACACAACCTATCTTTCGAAGCGAGACGTATCATTTTAAGTCTAACATTAAAATAATTATTAAATAATCACAGATAAATAGGAAAAATATGTGCGCAAAGCAAATTCACAACAAAGTCAAATTACAAAATCTATGAAATATAAATAAAAAGTTAAATTAAACTTAAAATATAGAAAATAATATCTTGTCAGAATCAAATCGTACTATCAAATATTTTATGTTTAGTTCAAAAAAAAAAAACATTCAACATACTTAATAAATTAAAAACAATATTCAGAATTAAGAATACTGTCGAGAATCTGTCATAATACATTCTAGAATCAAATGCATACTATAATCAAACATTGGACACAATCCAACACAGTAGAGTTATGTGCTTTTATACAATATTTATAAATTTATAATTAAAAATACATTTGAGATACTATTTTATAAACGAACATAAGAAGACTATTATATTTTTTAATAAAATGACAAATTGTAGTTGAATTGTAATGAACATTGAACGCTGTAATTTCCTGTAATTAAAGGTACAGTAGATTATGTATTTTAATAAGATGTAATAAACGTGAACTGTGTCCTTTGTTGGAAATTCTATAATAATAAATAAATAAATAAATAAATAAATAAATAAAACTAGGCGCTTTTTTACAGAACACGATATTCATAATCTAGAATACTGTTATGTATTATAAAATCAAATATTACAACCAGAATACTGCTTAAACACAATATAAAAGCATGTATTCCTTCAAAACACTCAAAAGAACTTTCTATGTGTTAATCAATCATTGAACACAATCCAATACAGTAGAGTTATGTGCTTTTATATAATATTTATAAATTTATAACTAAAAATACATTTGAGATACTATTTTATAAACGAACATAAGAAGACTATTATAAAACTAGACGCTTTTTTACAGAACACGATATTCATAATCTAGAATACTGTATTATAAAATCAAATATTACAACCAGAATACTGCTTAAACACAATATAAAAATAAAATAATAACTTAAATCAGAATACCGGCATGTATTCCTTCAAAACACTCAAAATAACTTTCTATATGGTGTAAACTACGCGTAGAATACACTCCAGAATAAACTCTTGCATCGAGTAAACCATGTGGAATATATTTCGGATGATTATGAATTAACCCGCTAGGATACATTCCAGCATCTAGTATACTCACTAGAATACATTCTAGAATGAAGTATACGGACCAGAATAAATTCCAGAATCAAGTATACAGTCCAGAATACATTCCAGAATGAAATATACCATTCAGAATCAGAATTAAAACGGCGCCGCTTCGTCAAGAGTGTGCAACCAATTGAATATCATCATGTTCCGCTCGTATTTGGACAATGGACGCCCCCTTTCTCTCTCTAGATCAGCGGCGGTGAGAGCCAAGTGTGCTGCTTCTGAAAATTATATTGTTTATATTATATAAATGTGTTTTTTATTTATCTCGAAGTTTTTTTATTAATGCGAAAGTTTGTGAGGATGGATGGATGTTTGTTACTATTTCACGCAAATACTACTGAACCGATTACAATGAAATTTGGTATGTAGCTGAAGATCCAGAATAAGAGATAGACTAATTTTTATATTCTCGTCAATCCTACAGGAAGGGGAACTATGCGGGTTTTTCTTTGAAAACGCGGTCGAAGCTGAATCTTGTTATCTATAAATCCTTATTTCACTACATAGTATAAAAAATAGTCGCTTCCCGCCGCCTGTGTGTCTGTACGCTTAGATCTTTAGAATAACGCAACAGATTTTGGTGGGATTTTTTATAGAGAGCGATTTAAGGGGAAGGGAAAGTATATAATTAAAGTTTTAGACAAAGTGGGCGAAGCCTCGAGCGGAAAGCTAGTATAATATTGTCAATGCGAAAGTGACTCAATCGTCCGTCTGTATGTCTCTTCTTAACGCCTCAACTACTGAACCGTTTCGATGAAATTTTAACCAGCAATAGCTTGAGACCTAATAAAAGACATAGTATAGATTTTATCCCAGAAAATCCCACGGGAACTTACATGTTTGTATATATAGTTTGCTATAAATAAATTTGTTTGTTTGTTTGAACGCGCTTATCTCAGGAACTACTGGTCCGATTTGAAAAATTCTTTCGGTGTTAGATAGGCCATTTATCGAGGAAGGCTATAGGCTATTATATCATCACGCTAAGACCAACAGGAGCGGAGCCACGCGGGTGAAACCGCGGAGCGTAGCTAGTGTACATATTAAACATACCGGGATGCACGTAGTTCGTGTGTTTGTTCGGCACGGTCAGTGTGGTAGGTCCCGGGCCGGACACAGCGCTCACTGCGCTTACGGCAGCCGCCTGGAAGAATAATAATTAATATTTATTAGTATGAAAAAGAAGAAATTGTGAAATGAGGGTACTTGTAAAAAATGTATACCCGTATTTTTCATTTTGTGTTACTTTTTAGTGGTAAAAATAAAAAATTATATTGATAATTGGTTTTTTTAGAGGCTAAAAGTAAAAGCTTCACACACACTAAAATAATAAAAAATCGCTATTTACCTTGTAGGTTAAAAAAAAAGGTAAAATACAAGAGCAAAAGTGAAATGCGGGTACTTGTAAAAAATGTATACCCACATTACTGAAAATTTTTGTTATGGCGTTAGTAAATTTAACAGAAAATCGTTTGAACTTTAATGATTACGACTGCTATTTTGAAGTGAAACTTCTTTAGGCGCGTTGAGAGTAAAATTTCAAGATCGCGTCATGGCGATACCGTCACGTCATGCAGTACGACGATTTTGGTATCGTTGAATCTTGTCGAAGAAGTTTCACTTCTGACACGTGTACAAGGCTTCTTTTTTGTTTTTTTTTCTATTGCGACTATGAAAAAAAAATTGAGTTAAGAGTTCGAAACAGACATACATACAAACATACCTCAAGTTTGTCCAAATTGAATTCCGACTGAGAAACTCTCTCCAGTGCTCGGTATGTGGTCAGCAAACGACGTTTTATGTAACTTTGACGAACCTGAAGAAAAAATAATTATTTTAAGCATCACTACATAGTATAAAACAAAGTCGCTTTCTCTGTCCCTATGTCCCTTTGTATGCTTAAATCTTTAAAACTACGCAGCGGATTTTGATGCCGTTTTTTTTAATAGATAGAGTGATTCAAGAGGAAAGTCTCAGTATACAGTTTATTAGGTTTTAGACAAAGGGGGCGAAGCCACGGGCGGTAAGCTAGTTTCATATAGTTGATGAATATCTAAAAAAAATATTAAAATAATTGAAAATAAATCGATTTCGGATATAAACCCGAGTCTTGTCGGAATTTGGTGATATTAATTGATTACGTGAAGAAATATTAGACGTCAGATTTTAAATCTACACTAATATTATAAAGCTGAAGAGTTTGTTTGTTTGTTTGAACGCGCTAATCACGGGAACTACTGGTCCGATTTGAAAAATTCTTTCGGTGTTAGAAAGTTCATTTATCGAGGAAGGCTATAGGCTATATATCATCACGCTAAGACCAACAGGAGCTGAGCCACGCGGGTGAAACCGCGGGGCTCAGCTAGTGAACGAATAAAAAAATATTTGCTAAAATACTTATTTCTGAATTCATAAAAAGGGAGTATAATCAAATAGACATAAACTCGCTTATTAAAAGATCGTCATAAAAAAACCTTAATTGGAATAAACACTTTATTTAGTGGCAATAACGTTAAAAGTCAATTGCCGTTCATTATAAAACTCTGCCCAATACATTCATAGGCAGAGTTTTGTTTCGGACATTTTTTTAACATTATTGTATACATAATTAAGGTACGAGTAAATTCAATTAAAAAAATAAAAAGACGTGTGTCACTCGGGGACTGCCGCGGTAAAGCTATTGCATGCTATGCCTTCAAGCCACACCTCCGCCCGTCGGAGTGGGGAGCGTGAGGTTTTTTCGTTACGGAATTTCTCGATTCGGTCCCCGCGCTCAAGGCCCGCGATAGAAGCTATGCCATAGCTTAATAATAACTGTATCACAATTATTGTATCGTTTTGTTTCTTTTCTTATATTATGTATGTACAATAAAGTGTAATAAAATAAAAATAAAAATAAATAAAAATATTATACGTTTACCTTTTTATTGTCCGTCGGTAATGTTTTTTGCACCGAAGTTATTGGATGAGCGCGTTGCGGCGACGGCAGTTGAGACCCACCTACTAAAGTCAATAGTTTATATCCTTTAAAACTAGTTTATTATATTATTATTAAATCTTTCTATTTCTAATGGCCGACGTCTTATGGTTAGTTTCTATGTTTTTTATAAAAAAAAAAAAATCTTTATAAAATACTAGCGGTCCGCCCCGGCTTCGCCCGTGGTACATATTTCGCAATAAAAGGTAGCCTATGTCCTTTCTCGGATATCAAAATATCTCCATACCAAATTTCATGCAAATTGGTTCCGTAGTTTAGGCGTGATTGAGTAACAGACAGACAGACAGAGTTACTTTCGCATTTATAAAGTAAGTATGGATAAATAAAAAATCACAAACTTTATTATTTCATCACTTAATGTGCAAAACTCAAAAACGGCTCGACCGATTCGGCTTATATATTTAAGACAGAAAGAACAAAAAAAATGATAAAGTTTGATAACTATAAGTAACTAGCTGTTCCCCGCGGTTTCACCCGCATTGCTCCGCTCTTGTTGGTCTTAGCGTGATGATATATAGCCTATAGCCTTCCTTGATAAATGGGCTATCTAACGCCGAAAGAATTTTTAAATCGGACCAGTAGTTCCCGAGATTAGCGCGTTGAAACAAACAAACAAACTCTTCAGGTTTATAATAGTAGTATAGATAATAATAATTATTACAAAAAAAAATTTAATCCTATTTTCCATCACAAAAACGGGATTTTTTATTCCTACTCCCAAACTGATAGGATTTCGTTCAAAAAGGTAGCTAAATCTCACCGGCCACCCATGTGCTACAGGATCGTGACGCTGCGTTCAAAGTGAGAGCTTCCAGCGCCGCGCACAAACCGACTTCTGAAGTCGCACTGAAATTATTAAATAAAAAATTAATTAATAATAAATATACATATAATATAATAAATCTGTAGAAGGGTCAATTCTGTACATTGAAAATATTGAAAAAATAAATACCAGGGGGTGTTACTGGATCGATACCAAACCCAAATATGTGATTTAAAAAATTTTTGTCTGTCTGTCTGTCTGTATGTGAAGGCATCACGTGAAAACTAACTGTTCGATTTCAATGAAACTTGGTATAATTATACCTTATTATCCTAGGCGTAAAATAGGATACTTTTTATCCTGGAAAAATACGTAGAAAAAAAAAATCTTAATTTTTCAGTTTTATCCATAGACGTTGTTCTGTAGTAGGTACCGCGAACACACGTTGCGTATAATATTATAGGCCTAGCCGTATTTGGGTCCAATAGATATTAATTATAAGATGAATAAGAGCAGTGGTGGCTCAGTGGTGAGACCTCGGACTTCGAATCGATAAGTCCGTGGTTCGAGACCAGGCGAGCGCGCAGGAAATAAATTGATTTTTCAATTTATCTGCGCATGTTGTAACATCACCACTGCTCGAACGGTGAAGGAAAACATCGTGAGGAAACCGACATGTCGAAGAATTAAAAAGTTCGACGACATGTGTCATCCGCCAACCCGCACTTGGCCAGCGTGGTGGATTATGGCCTGTACCCTCATAGGAGGCCCGTGTCCCAGCAGTGGGAACGTATATGGGCTGATGATGATGATGATGATGATGATTGTCAGAGTTACTCAAAATGGAGAAATAAACCATCCACGCCAAGACCGACAACCGCGCGGACGGAATCGCGGGCGGAAGCTAGTAATAAATATGTATAGAAATTAGAGTTTTTAACGCTTTTTAAATATTTCATTTTAAAATTTAAATCTTTTAAAGACCTTTCATTTCTAATTTCTAATTAATGTATAATATGTACTCGCATAATATCAAACACATGAAAATACAAATCATCTATACATATAATAAAATCGTAGGAAAGTCAAAACTGTACATTGAATATTTTTTTAAAAGAATACATAATCCATGATCTATAATCGATATAGAAGCCAAAAACATAGTTTTTAGAATTTTTGTCTGTTTGTCTGTTTGTCTGTTTGTCGGTTTGTCTGTTTGTCTGTTTGTCTGTATATTTGTCCGAGCTAATCTCGAAAAGTACCGCATAGATTGACTTCAAATTTTGCATGAATATTACTAACAGGTCGGGTGAGGCTTTTATATACACATTATCATGCTATCACCTCCGGGGGAGGAGCTGGGGCCTTAGCCAAACGGCAAAACGCCAAGGAATAGAATACGCTATCGATAGAAATTGACATAAGCGTATGATGTTTTGCATAAGGATTCGGTCACCCTACCAACGACAACGACGACTACGAACAAAATTTTCATCCAGTCGCAATTAAATAAAATTGCGCAAAACACAATTAAAAATGAAATTTAAGAATATCCTGTCGTATTGGTGTTTGGAAAAAAAAAATTTTGAGATCAATGGATAAACAAACAGCTTTTTCATAGAAACGGTGGCTCCTAGAAAAAAATGTATTGAACCTTTTTTATAGATAATTAGATTATATACAATTTTGGTTCAGGTGATTGTATGATAAACTTACCGTCTCGGCGAAAATCGCAAAAAACCCTATTTCTTTTTATTAATTGACCTCGAATTTTTTTATTCCTGAGTACCAGAATGACGGGAGATTTTAATATTGATTTTGAACAAATTTCGGCAAGATTGGAACTTTGGTCGTGGTCGTCTGCGTCGTTGGTAGTGTGATCGAACCATTACCAAAATGTCATGAGCTTATGTCAATAATTAGCGTTAGCAGTTTCTATTCCATGGCGTTACGTACGTTTGTCTAAGGCCCCTGTGAACCTTTATTTTTCTAACGTATTCCGTGTATTACACAGCTTACAATCTAAAGACTCATGTTTAAATGTTGTTTTTGGGTAAGCCACGCTATTATCTAGCTTTACACTATAAAAACTACGTCATTTACGTAATTTTGGCAGAGAAACAGTTTAATGAATCTTAGTAGTATAAAGACAAATTTGAAACAGCGCCATCTATGAGACTTCATTAAAATCAAATCAATTTATATGTTTAACGCTTCTTGCAAATTTATAATTAAAAATTAAATAATATGATGTTGGTGGGGTTTTTAATTGTACTTATTTATTTAACTTTTTAACCCATGTCTTCCCAGAGTCCACTTCAGGTGCTTATATTTTATGTAAATATACTAAATAAAATTTTACAAGTGAGGGTAGATGTTTATTATTTGATGTCAAACAAGACACTATTAACAGTTAATTGTGACATTTAAAAAAATCCTTCTTGCGTTCCCACAAAAGGTAAGTTGTAGCTTTTATATTTATTCTTTATTAATTAATTATATAGTTAGACATTCAATTCTAATTCTAATATAGTTAGACATTCAATTCTAATTAAAAACTCTAACTAAATAATTATTAATTAATTATTTAGTTAGAGTTTTTAATTAGAATTGAAGTTACGACAAAATAAGAAAATGATGAAATTTTATTTTTATGTATAACTTTTACAAGACTATATTAAACGCCCAAAGAAGGTCACTTTAGTTCTTGATAGAATTTTATTTGTTAGTAGCTTTTTAATAAAATTAGGTAAAGTAATCTTTTCATTTTTTTTATTTACAGATTCAATGTTCATAAAAATTAACGATTTGCATGAGGATGTAGTAGAAATAAGTATCCTGGCGCGTGGTCAATTGTTGACTAAAGTTAATTTCCAACGTATGGTACAATCATTGGAAGAATCTTGGGTAATTTTAAAAGGATATTTTTCGGGAATGAGAAAAGGGGCAGCCAACCACGTATCAGCGTGCGTGCGTGAGAATCTACCTACGTTTTAGTACCAAAAAAAATGTTATTTTGAAACGTAAATATTGCACTCACAACTACTGTACAAGTATGATTTTTAATCGTGCTTTACTGTCATCTGATTGTTTTATTATCATTATGGCTATCGCGGTACAGATCGTACTGGGATCAGAGTACATATTATTATTTATCAATTGGTGTGGTAATATACGTACCACACCAAGTAAAATATTTACAATCATACCAAATGGATTAACACGGTATGTACATAAGGCGGTCTTATCGCTTACTAGCGATCTCTTCCAGACTGCCCAAGGTAAGAGATAAAGAATTATACTCATGATCCAGCAATTTTCAACCGAAAAAGAAGTTTTTCTGTAATTGGTAGCTGTTGTTTCATTTATTTATTTTAAATACCTAATTTTACTTTTATATTTGCCCATTTGCATTACATTCAGCTTTCATAAAACTTATAAAAATTTTATGTTTATTTCTGTCTAATATAAATACTCTTTTTTAGATATAAATAACAAAAACAACTTTTTTATTAAAATTTAGTACCTTGGGAAGATCTCTATGTGTTATTAGAACAATACATAAAGGAAATTATGTTACGATTTTATACAATGAAAATATGTAAAAAAATATTAGCAGGTGTAATTATTAAATTGATCCCGAACTCAAAACTGTACTTAGTTAATTTTTTTTTGTCATTTAGTGTTTAATTCATGTCAATTGGTTCATTAATAAAAAAAATTATGATCATTTAAATAATCACGGCGAACATTTGCTCATTCATGTACAAGGTGTAATCGTTCAGTGTGCACAGGCGATTTTTTTTTTTGTAAGTATTACAGATAACAAAAAACTTTAAACTGATATCGAAAGTACTTAACCTAATAATGGCCGTAATCATTTTTTTTAAATAAATCGAGAAATATAAAAAAAAAACATCTTTAAACCCTCCCATACATTAAGTACATAATATGAAATATGAATATCCCATATACATTTAATATGAAAGGTTTTAGCTTTCTTTTTCTTTTTTTGATTGTCTGCTTTAATTACTTCGCAAATTTGAAGTGCCATTTTCCACGATTTTTCCGGATATTTTCCAGATATTTCCCAGGCATTTTCCAGGCATTTCCCAAGCATTTTCCGGACATTCCCTGACATTTTTCCGGGGATTTCCAGGCATTTTCCACGCTTTTTCCGGACATTTTCACGCATTTTCCCGGGATTTTCCAGGCATTTTCCACGCCTTTTCCGGACATTTTCACGCATTTTTTGAATATTTTCCGGGCATTTTCTGGGCATCTCTCAGACATTTTCCGGGGATTTTCCAGGCATTTTCCACGCTTTTCCCGGATATTTTCCAGACATTTCCCTGGCATTTTCCGGAGATTTTCCAGGCATTTTCCAC
Source organism: Colias croceus (assembly GCF_905220415.1). Classification (NCBI taxonomy): domain Eukaryota; kingdom Metazoa; phylum Arthropoda; class Insecta; order Lepidoptera; family Pieridae; genus Colias; species Colias croceus. The sequence goes on along the minus strand of NC_059559.1, from coordinate 2,061,206 downwards.
GCTTTTTCCGAACATTTTCACGCATTTTCCGGATATTTTCCGGGTATTTCCCGGACATTTTCACACATTTTCCGGGGGATTTTCCAGATATTTTACAGACATTTTCCGGATATCCCCGGAAAATCTATGAATTGTCTATGGTAGTACGTGTTTACTAAATAATTGTATGTAAAGTAGTAACTACTATGCAGTCGCTATTCCACGCGGACGAAGTCGCGGGCACAGCTAGTGCTTGAATAAAATAAACTCAATAAATTATTGTATGTCTGTCTGATGTATGTCACCAATAATTGGTGACGAATCAAGAATTATTCTTGAGATAAATGTACAAGTATTTACCAGTAGTACTAGCTACCAGCGGCTTCGCCCGCATTTTCAAAGAAAAACCCGCATAGTTCCCGTTCCAGTGGGATTTCCGGGATAAAAAGTAGCCTACGTCTTATTCTGGGTCTTCAGCTACCTACATACCAAATTTCATTGTAATCGGTTCAGTAGTATTTGCGTGAAAGACGAACAAACATCCATCCTCACAAAATTTCGCATTTATAATATAAGTAGGATTTTTGTATTTTTGAGACTGTTAGTACCATAATATAAAAACACACACAATAACAAGTCAATGAATGAATTTTTATTTGATATAATTAATCTGATTATCAAATTAGTAAAATCTCAATTTAAAATAATCACTACAAGAAAATTATCACTCCAAACCACAGAACATATAAAACAGGTTGGAAAGGCATTGTAGGCGGGGTAGACGCGCCAAGGATATGAGCACTGCTCACATCATCATCATGCGTATGATTCGTTCCATTTTAAATCACGTGATCGCGCGGCGCTATGATTGGCTAGATTTGAAATTGCAAATATGGGCGTAAGCGGACTTGCGCGGACTTGGCCACACCCACAGGCGACACCGGTTCTTATAGGAACGGCGAATTATTGCCATTCTAACCTCTTTTATATGTTCTGTGCTCCAAACCAAGCTCCAAACCACCTTTTTACTACAATATGACAATATTAAATATATTACTTACCATCTAACAGGCGCAGCGGGGGCGGAGGCCGACACGTCCCCCGCGCTGAACGACCTGCGGAGCCCGAGCTGAGCGCAGAGGGCGGCGCACCCTGCGAGCAGGTCTCGACACGCGTCTCCTTGTAGGGGAAGCGCGGGGGAGCCCCTACGGAGGCTGAAGGATGAAAAAAAATGAAAGATGAATATGACAAAAATAACAAAAAATCACCAAAAAAAAACATTTTGAAGAAAAGTATCTATATTGGTTCCCAAATTAACAAATATATAAGAATAATAGGTACAGGAGTGCGGGAATACCGTGGTGGAAGCTTTGTAGGTTGGTAAATTTGAAAAAATCCGTCTTTTTCGATAAAAAATTGCCATGGGAGAGATGGTAGGAAGTAGGGGTAGAAGATTTTTGGATAACATCTATATAGGTTGTTAAATAAAGTGTGGTCAATGTCTTATCAAGTAATAGTGGGTCAAACTATATACAGGGTGTAATCGTTAAGTGTGCACAGGCGATTATTCCGTAACTATTGCAGATATCAAAAAACTTTAAACTGATATCGAAAGTACTTAACCTAATGAGTAAAGCGGCCAGAATACATTTTTTAAAATAAAAGGAGAAATATCCAAAAATGTTACATTAAACGCTCGCAGAGAGATTGTTTCTTAATATTAGTACTAAAAAAATGAACTTATTTTTACTATCATTGTAACAATTGGGTTCAAAATTACATAGATTTCCTATTATCTATTTTTAGTTATTCTTTCTTAAATTAGAGAACAGACAGTTAAAAACATGTTGCAAGGAGATAAAGAAACTACCATATGCCATACCTTATAGATTTCCCTTCAGGATTTGGACTGGCCACCCTCAGAGAAGGATCTGGACCCTGGCCGGCCTGAAATATTTAATATTTGCTGTTTAAACAATTAAAGGAATAGTTGTTTTGTTTATTACTATACGTGTCAGAAGCATATCCCTTCACATTATAAGAACAGCCACGGTGCAGTTTTGAAGTGTGACGCACTTAATTTCAAAAATTGGTTTCAACGGGAAAATACTTCAACAACAAAGCAGGAATAAGCAATGCATATAATTCTTTCCAGTCTTTTTAGGGTTCTGTTGTTGTAGTTGTCTTATCTTGAGACCCTCAACTACGCTCATGAATTTTCAAAATAAATAGCTCCATATAGAATTCGCTTATTTTGGAGAACAATTATATTTGCGCGTGCTTGCAACACTGGTTCATCGCGGGATTGACAGTATGCAGAGGCCACACTTCTGATTAGATTAATCTGCGCTTCTGATTATACTAAGAAATTTTGACAGCACTACAGCCATGGTATAGTCGCGCTGCTAAGTCGCTCTAATGTGAAGGCGCTGTTAAAGCTGGAAGTTACAAAATAACTAAGAAAAATATAATATTATAACACACCCTGGAAGCCAGCAGCTTCAACACTCTCGCGTCAGACACGCTGACCAGCATCATGTCGGCACAGCTCCACTGGGAGAGACAATCTAACAAACAACACACATCACTTGGGGCTCTGTTGTGTTCTATTATAAATCCCTGTTAGAGACCCTGTTACTATGTCGGTCTAGCCTCCGAGGAGGTTTCAGTGGGTAAGAATCCCACACACTCTGCTTTCCCCTCGAAAGACGAGTATCTTTGGAGGATATCCTCCCCGTTAACAAAAAAAAAGGTCTACTGGGAGAGAGCTTACCCTAGAAGCCAATAACTTCAACACTCTCGCGTCAGACGCAGCGGAAGACACGCTGAATAACGACAGGTCGGTTGTGACCGACTCGTGCGAGGGGGAGCGGGCTACGCCCACGCCACGCCACCCCTCGCCCGTGCATAGCTCCACTGAAAACGAAATTTACATTTTAGGGTACTTTTGAAAAATGAATATATGAAGAAAAATGATGGTACCGCACTGGTACTGGCGGCCCAGTCACATGGTCGTTAGTCGAACTCGTTGATCACTAATGAGTGTTGTGTAATTTTTCTCTGACCATTTTTCTTTTTGTCCGCCATACTGGTACAACTGACCCAATATTATCTGTCAGTATCTCCCGGCCTATATGCAGCTATACTACGAAAATTGAATGGCTATGGTAGGAAACTATGTAATTGTTTCCACTGATTCTCAGCTATGTGCGATTAAATCCATTTAGCTGTTCTTGTATAAGTAGTGTAAAATGACTTTATTTTATATATATATGTAATAAACATATTAAAAATTAATTTATATTTTATTTTTATATGTTCATCCTACCTCCACCATTTCAAATTTAAAACACATGCATTTTTTTATTACATCAAGAAAAATAATCTATACATATAAGAAAATTAGAGGAAAGACAAATGCATGGATTTACTACAAAATTTGCAATTCAGATAAAACTGCAGGGCACAACTAGTCATTATCTTAAATTAATTATTTACATAAATCAAAGAAAGATTTTAGCATCATTAAAGCAATATGTTGTACTTATCATATTATAATTAAATAATAAGTTAATTTGTTTAAAAAAAAATACACTTTTGAACTCAATAAAAATAGGTACTGCATTTGCATCAGGTAAAATTACATAATACCTACCTATATAATTTATATAACTTTTATGCTAAATTTGATAAAATAAAAAGCCATATACACAATAAGATTATCACGAGGAAGATACTTTAGATCGTTCGATCCAATTTATGTATAGGTAGATATGAACAATAAAAAATAATTCATTTTCTCAGAAAATAAGATAGTGACGATCAACATGGGAGTAAAGAACGTTATGCCTTATTTATATGTTAATAAAAGTATGAATTTGCGCAAAGTACAAGGCTTCTAAATAAAATATTAACTAGGTAAACAAAAACCGGCAATACGACACAATTTTGCAAATAACAAACAAACATACCACTGATGTTGGGATCCACGGTTATAACTAATATTTACACGATTTAGAAATAATTGGACACTAACGAACAACTAAATATGCGTATTATTTGAATAAATATATTTAACGCTTTGCCGAATTATGCAAAAACATACGAAACGATTAAATGCGTCATTTTACAGAAATTTCTCATTTCTGCATTCATCTGTCAATTTTCAATTTTCATGTCAAATGGCGACGTTCCATTTTAGGTGATTTTCTTTCAGAAAGTTACAGACTTGGAAAATTTAAGTTGAGTACTATTATTGTTATAGTAGGAAGTTGGTTAATGATAATATATATTATCGATTAACAACCGTAATTACATAATTATGTGGATACTTTTCATTTAATAATTTAACAGTAAATTCAGATTCGCGCCATCTTTATGGTATTGAAGTAGTTTTAAAGTTGTCATTTACTGTTATTAGTTATAGATAGCGCTAATAGCCACATATTTATTGATATTATATTCTTAGATATAATATACACAGTAAATACCTATATACAAACTATAGAACAATATAATATAATATGATAAGTCTTATGACTATGTATGAATTAATTAATAGGAGCCATTACATAGGTACTAAAAACAAAGGTGTATATAGGTAATTTATTTATTCAAACATTATTCGGCACATTATACAATGGAACATACAAGTACATCTTTTCTTTTATCTGTGTAAGCTTAAATTCTGAATAAATAGCATATAAAATAGTTATTTGCGTCGTATTTAAATCGCATCCATAAATATTATTACACTTATTGATTCCATTTGAATCGCTACACGCTATCGTCCAACGTCGAGTTTATCAAGGTATTGCTTCTTTAGGATGCCCTTACATGGCGCTAAAATATAAACTATTAGTGTACATCAATAAATATTAAACAGGGCGAGTGAAGCGAGCCACTATACTTAGCTTACAGTACCTACACTGCACACTGCACTGGTACACACTTTTCATTAGGTTTGGGCAACGACAGATTTGGGCATTGATAGAGCATTTCATATACATGTTCCACATAAATTAATAAAATATATTAGAATGTTCAACATTTTAGGTAAAACATTGGCTGCCCAACCGAAACATTTCTAATCTTTCATTATGAAGCTTTTAAATTTGTGTTAGCAGCAGAAAGTTTTTATCTAATTTTGCTTAAATATGTTTCAAGTACGCGAGTAACTTTCAAACGACGCGAATGCACCAAATTGGATACATTACGGTAGTTGTATACGGGTTTAAAAAAATACTGATAAATATTTGTAAATTTATAAAATGATATCCCAGGCTGAACAGGCATGATCTCTATATCATTATTCAATTACTATAAGTCAGATTTCAAGTTAAAAAATACAGAAAAAAAATTTAAAACACAATGACTGAGTATTAACATTATCTTTAAATTCATTCTTTTTATTTTCATCTATTAATATTTTTGAGTGAATAACAGTCAAACCAAAGACATGGTATTCTCCTAGTGTAGTATAATTTCCATGTAAGCCCACGTTAAACCAAAGCCGAATACATAAACAGAAATAGCGTCAAGTACTATATCATTGTTGTATATATTGCTTTAGTTGTAGGTAAACATTGAATATATGACAGAATAATAAAAAACCATGTGTAGAAAATAAATTGAAACATTAAGCGTAATATGAGACAGATTTTATTTTGAATAGCCCTAAAGTGTCTCAATTACATTTATCTACTTAGTCGGTTACCTATTTTTCCGCTTGCATAATAAATAAAGTAATTTTTAAATTTATAATGGGGTCTATTATGTATCTATTAATATTAATTACAAATTACAATATTATACTCTTATTGAGACGTTAAATATACGAAATATAATATTTTTGTTAGTTCTTGTGAAATATTATAAAAAAGTCAGCTGTCTTATTATGGCAAAATATACTTCAAAATGGGTCGAGCAGTTTTTAAGTTGAATAGTAACAAAAAAAACAAAAGAAAACTTTCCTGTATAATATTAGTATAAGAGCATGTAGCGATAAAGTGATTATATAAAATATAAATATTTGATACAAAAGTTATTCCAATACGATACTTACATAAAGTTAAAATGATTTGTTTTAATAAATACACCCAGACAGTTTTCATTATGCCCCCAATTACTAGCCGTAACGTGAGTAATTCTCACACACACAAAACATGTCACACTCGACGACAGATAAGCGTTGTATGTGTGTGTGCTAATATGAAGGAATATATACTTTTTTTAGAATACTGTTCAATTTATGCAATGGAGTTTTGAAACTTTTTTTTAATAGTTTTTTGTAGTGAAAATGTACATGTAATTTTTTGTATGTGGCAATTTCGACGCTTTTTTTTAAATTTACATATTAGGTTTTTTTGTACAGAATGAAACGGTAATTATGTATTTTACTAAATATTTATGGCAGTTTAGAAGCCTAAATATTTCTTTGTTTGTATGACTTTAGACTTATGTTAAGAAATTATTGCATATACTTACGTAGTACATATTATTACGAAATATGAAATTAATAAAACTTGACAGAATAATAGATTTAAGTACAAAACAAGTACCTACCTAAGTAAATTTTTAAATGAATATACATCATATACGTACCCTATCAGAATTTAACCATAATTTAAACCAAATCATGTGCTACAAGATATTTTTTTTATATGGTTTAGTATTTCAAGAGGTATTAAGAGTCAAACAAACAAAATTGTCACAAAGAATAATTCGTTTCCCTACTTTTAAAAATCTCATATTTATTTCTACAGTCGTTTTGTTTCAGCGTAAAAACAATACCTATACTTAGGTATGTACCTATGTTGCAATTTAACAGGTTTAATACTTATTGTATTACCAAGGTCATGATGATAATTATTATTATAAAGTACATAATTTATATATAAATGTCATAACTAGTATCATCTAGTTTTATATTAGGTATCTATGGTATCTAGGGCATGCACCCGGGTTTACCCGGTTCCGAAAAACCCGGATAAACCCGGGTTTTTTGAAGATCTTGAGAACCGGGTCTGAATAGCTTGAAACCCGGTTCTCCCGGTTCCGACCAAAATATTAAAATATAAAGTATTATTTATATTTTGCTGCAACGTCAGACTCACGTGCATCGCGAATTTTCGTGCCACGCCTCAAGCGTGGCTCTGATTGGTTGTCTAACCTTAGATGCTATAAGTTTCCTACGGATGTATTACCAAAAAAAATTAGGCTTCAAAAATGACAAAAAATAGGCTACTGAAATATTTTCATTCGATTTGTCGTGAATTTGAAATGCTATTTCATTACTTAATGATCTAAGGTTTCATAATATATTGATCCTGTCATGTTTTTGTTTTTGGTATCAAGCTGAAATTTATATCGAATACTCAAGTCTTCGGTCCCTTGATGCTGTAAAAAAGTCAAACTCACAAGCCAACGCATCAAAAGATACAGACGTAAATGCTGTAAATTTTCGAAAATTTCGACATTCGCATGGGACTCTAAACCTACAGGGTACTTCTCATGAACACAGAGCCTCTAAATTTGGTAAAAGTAACGTCTTATAACACAGATAAATAAAAAATTGCTAGAAACATATATTTTCAAAGTTACAACAATATAAAAAATAGCGCGAGTCCGACTCGCACTTGGCCGGTTTTTTGCTTTACAGTTTACAGTCATGGGCGTAGCTAGCCATGGGCTCAAGGTGGGGCAACAATAAAAAAATAATATGTAACTAGCAACTGTATGTACCCAAAGTCACATCCAGGTCTTCGAACCTCAAATGCCGGTGGCACGGCCGGCGGCTGCGCCGCCGGCATTTGCGAAGGCATTTGCGAAGGCATTTGCGAAGGCATTTGCGAAGGCATTTGCGAAGGCATTTGCGAAGGCATTTGCGAAGGCATTTGCGAAGGCATTTGCGAAGGCATTTGCGAAGGCATTTGCGAAGGCATTTGCGAAGGCATTTGCGAACGCGCTTGCGAACGCGCTTGCGTACGCGCTTGCGAACGCGCTTGCGAACGCGCCTGCGAACGCGCCTGCGAACGCGCCTGCGAACGCGCCTGCGAACGCGCCTGCGAACGCGCCTGCGAACGCGCCTGCGAACGCGCCTGCGAACGCGCCTGCGAACGCGCCTGCGAACGCGCCTGCGAACGCGCCTGCGAACGCGCCTGCGAACGCGCCTGCGAACGCGCCTGCGAACGCGCCTGCGAACGCGCCTGCGAACGCGCCTGCGAACGCGCCTGCGAACGCGCCTGCGAACGCGCCTGCGAACGCGCCTGCGAACGCGCCTGCGAACGCGCCTGCGAACGCGCCTGCGAACGCGCCTGCGAACGCGCCTGCGAACGCGCCTGCGAACGCGCCTGCGAACGCGCCTGCGAACGCGCCTGCGAACGCGCCTGCGAACGCGCCTGCGAACGCGCCTGCGAACGCGCCTGCGAACGCGCCTGCGAACGCGCCTGCGAACGCGCCTGCGAACGCGCCTGCGAACGCGCCTGCGAACGCGCCTGCGAACGCGCCTGCGAACGCGCCTGCGAACGCGCCTGCGAACGCGCCTGCGAACGCGCCTGCGAACGCGCCTGCGAACGCGCCTGCGAACGCGCCTGCGAACGCGCCTGCGAACGCGCCTGCGAACGCGCCTGCGCGAACGCGCTTGCGAACGCGCTTGCGAACGCGCCTGCGAACGCGCCTGCGAACGCGCCTGCGAACGCGCCTGCGAACGCGCCTGCGAACGCGCCTGCGAACGCGCCTGCGAACGCGCCTGCGAACGCGCCTGCGAACGCGCCTGCGAACGCGCCTGCGAACGCGCCTGCGAACGCGCCTGCGAACGCGCCTGCGAACGCGCCTGCGAACGCGCCTGCGAACGCGCCTGCGAACGCGCCTGCGAACGCGCCTGCGAACGCGCCTGCGCGAACGCGCTTGCGAACGCGCTTGCGAACGCGCCTGCGAACGCGCTTGCGAACGCGCTTGCGAACGCGCCTGCGAACGCGCCTGCGAACGCGCCTGCGAACGCGCCTGCGAACGCGCCTGCGAACGCGCCTGCGAACGCGCCTGCGAACGCGCCTGCGAACGCGCCTGTGAACGCGCCTGCGAACGCGCCTGCGAACGCGCCTGCGAACGCGCCTGCGAACGCGCCTGCGAACGCGCCTGCGAACGCGCCTGCGAACGCGCCTGCGAACGCGCCTGCGAACGCGCCTGCGAACGCGCCTGCGCGAACGCGCTTGCGAACGCGCTTGCGAACGCGCCTGCGAACGCGCCTGCGCGAACGCGCTTGCGAACGCGCTTGCGAACGCGCCTGCGAACGCGCTTGCGAACGCGCTTGCGAACGCGCCTGCGAACGCGCCTGCGAACGCGCCTGCGAACGCGCCTGCGAACGCGCCTGCGAACGCGCCTGCGAACGCGCCTGCGAACGCGCCTGCGAACGCGCCTGCGAACGCGCCTGCGAACGCGCCTGCGAACGCGCCTGCGAACGCGCCTGCGAACGCGCCTGCGAACGCGCCTGCGAACGCGCCTGCGAACGCGCCTGCGAACGCGCCTGCGAACGCGCCTGCGCGAACGCGCTTGCGAACGTGCTTGCGAACGCGCCTGCGAACGCGCCTGCGAACGCGCCTGCGAACGCGCCTGCGAACGCGCCTGCGAACGCGCCTGCGAACGCGCCTGCGAACGCGCCTGCGAACGCGCCTGCGAACGCGCCTGCGAACGCGCCTGCGAACGCGCTTGCGAACGCGCTTGCGAACGCGCTTGCGAACGCGCTTGCGAACGCGCCTGCGAACGCGCATGCGAACGCTCTTGCGAACGCGCTTGCGAACGCGCTTGCGAACGCGCTTGCGAACGCATTTGCGATAGCATTTGCGATGGCATCTTCTTTACCTTGAAAACTTTTTTATAACACTCTCTTTATTCTGTGTAATATTTTCTGAAAGTTTTTTTTTCTAAGGCCCATATTTTTTTGAGTTGTAACTCACGTGACACGTTCTTTAGAACGTGAAACTTAAAACAAAATTGAAATTGGATAAAATAGTGGGGTAACTAACTGTACTACACTCATTTTTCTTACAGCTTATTTAACATAGAAGCCTCAGCTATTTTCTTTTTTCGTGTGTAATTCGTTATTCGAATTATTCTTATTCAAAACACCTTATTGTTCACCTACCACATCACGAAATAGATCCAAAATGTGTCCCTATCTTCAGCCGTTTGGTCGCTGGGCGTATGACAATTATTTGTTAATCAGTCATTGTAGAGGTAAATAATACTAATGTTTTGATCTCATTTTCTGTGTCGACTGTCGACTTTCGAGAATCGAGTGTGAATTTTCTTACGGATATTAAGCTTAGTAGTTAGTACCTGGATAATTCAATTTTTAGATTTAGTTAGGTACCTTCCAGGTCAAAGCCTGGGTGGGGCAAGCGCCCCACCCTGCCCCACCGTGGCTACGCCCATGTTTACAGTTAATGAATAAGGTTTAAGTTTATAGGTGATATTATGATAACAAGGTACTTTTATAAGACTGATAAATAAAGAGAAGTATTGAAATTTTGTTTCTTTATTAATTTAATAAAATAAGGGTTCATACGCACTATGCGGGTAGCCGCATTGCGGGTAGCCGTCCGGCTGACCGCAGGATGCTGTTGCGAATGCGGCCAGCCGGACGGCTACCCGCAATGCGGCTACCCGCATAGTGCGGTTGAAGAACCGTTGCGATTTGCGGTCATGTCGATCCATTTCAAAGATGGAAATGGAAGAAGTTGCAGCTATTTACTACATTTACACACGTTACGTATAGAAGAAAAGCAAAGAAAGAAGTACTGGGTGCATCCTTATTTGCAAACACGAGATGAGAGCAAGCATTTTGCAACCACGTGCACACACTCACTCAATGGCGGGCAGCCGCAGACTGAACCGCACAGTGCGTATAGCAACCGTCCGGCTGGCCGTCACTCGGGCCGCAGCTCTCCGAGCAACCGGAGCGGTCTGCGGGTAGCCGCATCGCAGTGCGCATAGAAATGAATATTACGTACATAATTGTGCTTGCGGTCAGCCGGACGGCTACCCGCAACGCGGCTACCCGCATAGTGCGTATGATCCCGACACAAGCCGCGTAAAATAAAAGGCCCATCAGGTACTTTTACAGTAACTTTTGTTTAATTTCGTTTTTTTTCCGAGGTATATAAAAGAACCGGGTAACCCGGTTCTACCCGGTTCTGAGCTCAATTTGGAACCGGGTTTCAGAAACTTGGAACCGGACTCGGTTCTGCATGCCCTAATGGTATCGTGTAACTAGCTGTGTTTCGCGGTTTTACCCGCATTGTTCCTCTCCTATTAGTCTTAGCGTTATCATATTGTATGTTATAGCCTTCCAGGAAGGTCCGTTTATCGAGGAAGGCCCTTCCTCGATAAACGGACCATATAGACTAACAGTGAAATAATTTTTCAAATCGAATTAAAAATGATATTAGAACGTACAAACAAACAAACAAACTCTTCAACTTTATTATATTAGTATAGATTTAAATAAAACATGAAACGCAATAGGAAAAGCAATAATAACATTTTAATAAAAATTTAAAGAAATCAAATGACTACGGAGATTTGTACAACTTAAAAACATATTTGTATGTGTGTGTGTCAATGTGTGTACTTACATAATGCATGTGTTGTGTTTTTGTATAACTATATGTAAGATAGACTGTTGTGGATAAGATTTTATTATTTAACTAGCCGCTCCGCGCGGTTTCACCCCCGTGGCTCCTCTCCTGTTGGTCGTAGCGTGATATAGCCTATAGCCTTCCTCGATAAATGAGCTATCTAACACCGAAAGAATTTTTCAAATCGGACCAGTAGTTCCCGAGATTAGCGCGTTCAAACAAACAAACAAACTCTTCAGCTTTATAATATTAGTATAGATGGGTGGATTTTGCAATATTTACATAGTTTAGGATAAATAATAATACGGCGTGTTTTATTTTTATTGCTTTAATTCATTATGATATTATGTTCAATTTTCTTTTTAATTATACTCATTTCATAGAAATTGATTGAATTCGCTTAATTTGATTAGATTGATCGCCTTTCTTAAAATAGAGAAAGATATAATAGACTACGTTATAAAATATTATTTTAAAGAGTAAGTAAATATTTAAAAATAAAATTGAACATACATAGACTATAGTCTAACAGCCCTTTATTGCCTGAAACAAATAGTTAAAACTTACAAGCAATAAAATTAAGTACGTATCGTTTTATGCAATTGCTTTTATTCAAAGAAAACAAACGAAAAAAAAATTTATTAAAAAAAATGTTTTTTAATAAATAAATGAGTACTTACTATTTTACTTACACAAGGTATGTCCATAATATTCTGTCTATATTGTACTCAATGTGGCATGCGTGTCGGACGGAAAGCAAACTGCTGCTAGGGTTGGCACTATATTGTGTTTTATTATTAACGTTTTTAATATGAAATGAATAAATTAAACATTATTTAAATATTTGAAGAACAACTTTTAGTTTCATGGGAGTTAAATGGGGAAGGATTTTCATAAATATTAAAAAAATGCAGTTCTATTTCTTTTTAAAAATAAGGCAGTCTTTCCTTAAGGCAAAATTTGCTACTTATTTACAATATTATGTATATCAAGTAATTCCCCTCCAGGGCTCATAGAAAATTTCCATCCTGTACATCAAGCAGTATGTAGATTTCGTTCAATTTGTTCAAGAAAATAGTCATTATTCTAAACATTGATATAAAACGTATGTAGAATTCTTCTGCATACGAATATTTGATTATTTAAACATTTTCATGCTCTGCATTCATAACGTATAATAGGTACAATAAAAACAATGCTTATAATCCATACTAATATTATAAATGCGATTATAAACGATGTTACAAAGTAACTCTGTCTGTCTGTCTGCAACTCAATCACGCCTAAACTACTGAACCAATTTTCATGAAATTTGGTATGGAGATATTTTGATACCCGATAAAGGACATAGGCTACTTTTTATCCCGGGAAACTGACGCAATTCCGGAAATCCCACGGGAGCGGGAACTATGCGGGTTTTTCTTTGACTGCGCGGGCGAAGCCGCGGGCGGAAACCTAGTATGAAATATAAATAAATACATTTCAACATATTAAATTCTAAACATAGTGCCAGCCCTAACAAAATCAACACACACACGTTATCTATAAATACACACACACGCGCGCGGGAATTAGGGTCGGATCTATTTGGGCGCTAGAGGAATTGAATAAATCAAATTTTCCCGCTTTTTTGTCATTTTAAACGAAATTTGACAAAAAATAAACAATGCAGTGACGTCACAGATTGTGAGTTAGCTTTGCGTGTGTGGTTTTGCTTGCGTTTTATTAATTTGAATGTAGAATGTTTTGACAATGTAAGTAGGTCTTACGAATTTCTAGATGTGCTATTGTTTCTTCTTATTGGTTGATTGTTGCTATTTGTGGCAAATATTATCAAAATCGGTTCAATGGTTATAACAGACTTATAAGTAAAATAATATGAGGATCAGGCTTCCGAAGGCAGACAGACAAACTTTTATCCATAAAAGGTTGTCTGTCTGCCTTCGGAAGCCGAAAATATCCATATTTTACTTCAAGATTAGATCCTTTTTGTTTCAATTGCAGTTTTTAAATGATAAAATGTATCGATAGAGCAGTAAAAATATAGGTAGAGGTAGGTACTAGGTACATATCCGATATTTAAACAGGTTTCTTATCTAAGTATATTACAAAATACAAATATTTAAAAAAATATTTAAAAAAAACTTTCATAGGTAATCACTTATTACATTACATAGTATACGTTATTAATTACGAGTCGTCAATTGGATACACAAATTATGTGTTAATAAAGGTGTTAATCTAATTCTTCATTTTACTGTCTGTGTATTATCTAAAACTGACAGTAACAAAATTTAATTTTACAAATACAATAGGAAGAAGAAACAAAACAAACCCCGTCTAAGTAAACTTTTAAAGACATAATACACTTTTGTGTATAAAATATACACATCTATACTAATATTATAAAGCTGAAGAGTTTGTTTGTTTGTTTGAACTCGCTAATCTCGGGAACTACTGGTCCGATTTGAAAAATTATTTCGGTGTTAGATAGCCCATTTATCGAAGAAGGCTATAAAGTTATAACTTATAGGTATATCACGCTAAGATTAACAGAAGCGGAGTCACGCGGGTAAAACCGCGGAGCGCAGCTATCTTCTTAATAAAATCAGTATCTAGGTAAGTAGGTACTAGGTACTAATATTGGACTTGAAGCGTGTAAAGCCGTGTGAGAAACTTGTTATACCATAACAATATTCAAAAGTTATACCATTTTGCATGATAAAAAAAGTTTTCCAAAGTTTTCTGCTTTTATACGAAATTTACCTACCCTATTTTTCTCACCTACCAAGTAAAAACTTGCGATATACGCATATAAACGTTATGAAGTAAATCAAATAATAATAAATATTTCCCTAAAAATAACAAATTTGTATTAAATCATTACACCTCTTTCCCTCGACGCAGTTGGTTTAGAGAAAAAATTTATTTGCCTATATTATTATCATTCACACACACATAGGCGCCGTTTACGAGAACAGGGTTGGCGTTTGGAAAATTTCGAATTTTGAAATCGGAATGGAACGCCACGTTCCAAATTTAAATTTGGCCAAAATAAAAAAACGGCCTTATCGCTAACAGCGATCTCTACCAGGCAATTTAGGATGATTATAAGTAATAAGATTTACGAAGATGTTGATGTTGCGTAAAGCTAGAATTGCATCATACTGCATACATACGTAAAAATATCTACTATTCATCAAATAGATATATTATGTATTAATACCTACACATACATACATAATATGGTTTTTAAAGATAAATAGTATAAATTTGATTGCGATTAATAAATAAACAGATTGCTAGTGAGTAAAATAATACGTCATTGTAATTAAGATAGTCTTGAGATAGTCCAAAGGAAGTACCTACAGATTATGTGACTATTTGTGTTTGAACACAGATAAAAAATAATTCTGACTGTATAATAATAATATAATGAATAAATTGCGTTTAATATCCGTTAAAATCTGTAATTTCTAAATGCTGTTTTTGCTTAAAATTTTCGAATTAACTTTAAAGTATAAAATAAAAAAGACCTTTCAAATTATTAAACAAAACATATAAAATTATTGTCTAAAAAAACTTGATAGTTCATAAAAAATGTTTCATAAGAAGAAGTATAAATAATTGAAGATTTTCTTTGACATGAGTTTTAATTGACATAAGATCTAACTGACCTCAAGGTTAGATGTTCATCTATACTGTTATTAACATTACGTGGTTTTCTATTTTTAAATACAATCATTTCAGTAAATTATATGTAAAAATCAGTATAATATAAACAACGTACGTTCAAGCAAAAATTGCTAAACCAATTTTGATGAAACTTTGTAGGTAGATAGTTTAAAGCTAAGAATAACATTGTATTCTTTTGATTTTAGTAATATAATTACATCGGATATATAATAAATAATAAGCATCTTAATAATATTATTATCAAAAAACTACTATCTTTGTGTACCTATCTTAAGATAATTTATTATTTGATGAAAATAATCTGGACGTTCGTAGTAATGTAGAACTCAATAAATAATTTTCTTATTTTATTAATTACTAGCTGCTCCGCGCGGTTTCACCCCCGTGGCTCCACCCCTGTTGGTCGTAGCGCGATGATATATAGCCTATAACCTTCCTCGATAAATGGGCTATCTAACACCGAAAGAATTTTTCAAATCGGACTAGTAGTTCCCGAGATTTGCGCGTTCAAACAAACAAACAAACAAACTCTTCAGCTTTATAATATTAGTATAGATTGAAATGATTGTGTTATTTGTATCTATTAGTTATCTAGTTTCAAAAGCTGCTTTAATATTAATGAAAATATGTTCAAATAAAGACTTCACACATGAAATAAGTACAAATCTATACATATAATAAATCTGTAGAAGGGTCAATTCTGTACATTGAAAATATAGAAAAAATAAATACCAGGGAGTGTTACTGGATCGATACCAAACCCAAATATGTGATTAAAAAAAATTTTGTCTGTCTGTCTGTCTGTATGTGAAGGCATCACGTGAAAACTAACGGTTCGATTTCGATGAAACTTGGTATAATTATACCTTATTATCCTGGGCGTAAAATAGGATATTTTTTATCCTGGAAAAATACGTAGAAAAAAATTAATCTTAATTTTTCAGTTTTATCCATAGACGTTGTTCTGTAGAACTGCGAACACACGTTGCATATTATTATAGGCCTAGCCGTATTTGGGTCCAATAGATATTTATAAGATATCATTGTTAGAGTTACTCAAAATGGAGAAATAAACCATCCACGCGAAGACCGACATCCGCGCGGACGGAGTCGCGGGCGGATGCTAGTAATTAATAAAGTTTTTATTACAAAGTAAAAACATATATATATGTAATACATAACGCGCTATCACAACCTATTCTAAAATTTTAAATTCGATCATATATTTTCAAAAACCATTACCACCATTTCTACGAAGTCGGTTAAGCAAATTAACATTAATTATTGTTTAGCAGCCCTGAACGCACACAGTTGCACGCGTACACACACACGCGCACACACAAACAACGGATATATGAAACCGAATGCTTGTCAAACTAAATGGATACGGTCAATAGGGTTGTGGGATGTGGAATATTATTTATCGATGTCTTTTTTAACAATCGTGATATTATTAGTCTGTTGTAGATAGTTAAAAATAACACGGTATATTATGCGCTATTTTATGATTATTTAGTTTACTTATGAAAATAAAAGTGTAACTTTTATAAATAGACTTTGAATTTAGGACAAAAACTTCCCTGTTATATTTACGAATTAAAATATTTGGTAAGAAACGAAAGTTGCTCTACCTCAGCTATTAAAGAAATGCAACATGAGTATAGCATTATGTAGATTGTTGTTTTAACGTTTATTTACGCTCGATAAAAGTGTAATAATAGCAAGAAAATACTTATTCACTGTTGAAAGTAACGAAAAATCTACAATGTAAGTACTTAATATAACCACCAAGTTCAAAAATTACTTTCAATTTCCCTAAGGCATTTATAAAGCTGACTTTGTGTTACAATGTAGTTTATCGATAAATCGATATTTTTTATCGACACACACCCACCCCTAGTGGTTAGGGAGCAAGGTATGTTCGCATTATTATTAGCAGACGTAAGGGTGAGCGTACATTGAATTATGTTTTGTTAATAACATTCATTTAATATTAATATTTGTAAGTCTTACCTAAATAATTATTTAGATTCCATTTTATTATCTCTATAATAAATCAACATCGAAATGAAAGATATATGAATTATGAATGTATAAAGTATCCTTATAAAACATGGTTATATATTTTAAACAATTGAATCATTTTGGATAAATCTTCACTACTATCTCATAAAAAACGTCAACAATGGCAAACCAGTTTCATAAATGCTTTGACAATTTTTTACACTAATAAAAACAATATTACCTACCTAAACAGTGTAAAACCTCCTTTTTCGAAGTCAGTTCACAATTATTTTTTATGCAGTTTTGTTATAGAATCAAATTATTAGGTATTCATTAAAAACTTAATGAGATCAAACTATTTAACCGTCAATATTTTGTGACTATAACTTATGCAGATTACGGAACAGAAAAATGCACCAATAGGAAAAGAAGTAATTTCAAAGTACTTATATTATTCATGTTATCGCACAAGATTACTTTAAATCACAGTTCCTAAAGAAAAATAAAGTAAAACGAACATTTCTATAACAGTCTTTCGATATCAAGTTATTTTAATGAATTTATTTCATTTCTTTAAATGAATTCATAAAAAATTGTTAAGTTATGTGTACGCTTATCCTAAGACCCAAGTGTATTCAAGGCCTTATCAAAGAATAATACAGATAACATAATAGATATATTAATTAGTAGAAAAGATTATCAATAACAACAATAACATATTGATTTTAAGGGTAAATGTACAGAAAATAAATTATTTTGTAAGTACTAGCTGTGCCGCGCGGTTTCACCCGAACGAACAATTTCTAATATCCTAATATTGTAGTCACTATCATTGTTCTAAAATATATCATTACGATCAATTTGCAACTAATTTTGAGTGACAAACTAACAAACATCCACATGATAATCGTTGGCACAATAGTATTACAATTTTAACTGTATAAGGCAAAAAAAAATATTGAGGTGTAATTTTTGTTTTAAGTTTATTTGTAGTTTGTACCTAATAATCTCAAGAACTGCTTGAACGTTTTTTTATATTTCATAACTAAAAAGCAGCATTATTCCTGAGCACCATAGACTATATTATTTATTAATTTGTTTAAAAAACAAAATGGCGTATCTATTAAATAATCTATGATTCTAAACATGGGTTGAAGCTCGAGCCAATTTCGTAGTTTTGAAATAAATAAGAGAGTCTTACTTTAATTGTTGTTCGTGATTTAACCGACTTTAATTAATGTTGATTTACTTGTAGTTTGCTAAAAGTATCTATTTTATGTACATAATATTGACTAGCTTTCCACCCGCGGCTTCGCCCGCTTTGTCTAAAACCTAATAAATTATATACTAAGACCTTCCTCTTGAATCACTCTATCTATTAAAAAAAACCGCATCAATATCCGTTGCGTAGTTTTAAAGATTTAAGCATACAAAGAGATACAAAGGGACATAGGGACAAAGAAAGCGACTTTGTTTTATAGTAGTGATAGTGATATGAATGCGATATGACGTCATTATGATATTTTTTGACTACATAGTATAAGACAAAGTCGCTGTCGCTGTTTGTATGCTTAAATCTTTAAAACTACACAACAGATTTTGATATAGTTTTTTTTAATAGATAGAGTTGTTCTTGAGGAAGGTTTTAGTACAATGTACATAATTTGTAAAGCTTTCTAGAAACCAACTGAAAAGGTAATATCAACTCAATATATACTACTATAGCTTCCATATTCCAATAGATAATAATTTTTGAAGTAGCTCTGCCGCGCGGTTTCACTCTCGGACAGAAATATGGGTAAACTAAAACTCAAACATTTATTTATTCAATTAGACTTCTTCTAGAAGCACTTTTGAATCATCATAACAACTATTGAGAAGAACCGGCAAGAAAATCTATACAAATATTATAAAGCTGAAGAGTTTGTTTGGACGCGCTAATCTCAGGAACTACTGGTCCGATTTGAAAAATTCTTTCGGTGTTAAATAGCCCATTTATCGAGGAAGGCTATAGGTTATATATCATCACGCTAAGACCAACAGGAGCGGAGCAATGCGGGTGAAACTGCAGGGACCAGCTAGGTAGTTATATATCCATACTAATATTATAAATGCGAAAGTAACTCTGTCTGTCTGTCTGTCTGTTACTCAATCACGCCTTAACTACTGAACCAATTTGCATGAAATTTGGTATATGTAGAGATATTTTGATACCCGAGAATGGACATAGGATAGGTTTTATCCCGGAAATCCCACGGGAACGGGAACTATGCGGGTTTTTCTTTGACTGCGCGGTCGATGCCGCGGGTGGAAAGCTAGTATCTATATATTTAATTGTTTATTATTGGTATCGCTGCAGTTCTAGAAATAAGGTAAGGTTAAATTCCGATCGTGTTTTTGTATACTAAGCTAGTTTGTTTGTTTGTGTGTTAAATATATTATTATTTATTATATTATTTATTATATATCTATGGCATAAGTAGTATAAATATATAATTGTCTAATTTTTTTCTTTATTCGTATCAAAATAATCTCTAGAATAATAATAAAATATGTTTTTACTAGATATCCGCCAGCGGCTTCGCCCGCGTTTTCAAAGGAAAACCCGCAAAGTTCCTGTTCCCGTGGGATTTTCGGGATATAACCTATTCTATGTGTTTATTCAAGTCACCCTCTATATGTGTACTAAATTTCATTGTAATCGGTTCAGTAGAATTTGCGTGAAAGAGTAACAAACACGTGTGTGTTTGTACACTATACACACATCCTCACAAACTTTGGCATTTATAATATTATTAGTAGCATTATCTGTGGTAATATCTCAGTAATGCTACTAGCATGCATTTCTAGCATGAATGCATTTCTAGCATGGGCTAGCATGCATTTCTAGCATGACTGCATTTCTAGCATGAATGCATTTCTAGCATGACTGCATTTCTAGAATAAATGCATTTCTAGCATGGGCTAGCATGCATGCATTTCTAGCATGAATGCATTTCTAGCATGACTGCATTTCTAGCATGAATACATTTCTAGCATGACTGCATTTCTAGAATAAATGCATTTCTAGCATGGGCTAGCATGCATGCATTTCTAGCATGAATGCATTTCTAGCATGGGGCATTTCTAGCATGAATGCATTTCTAGCATGAGCTAGCATGCATTTCTAGCATGGGCTAGCATGCATTTCTAGCATGAATGCATTTCTAGCATGAATGCATTTCTAGCATGACTGCATTTCTAGAATAAATGCATTTCTAGCATGGGCTAGCATGCATGCATTTCTAGCATGAATGCATTTCTAGCATGAATGCATTTCTAGCATGGGCTAGCATGCATGCATTTCTAGCATGAATGCATTTCTGGCATGAGCTAGCATGCATTTCTAGCATGAATGCATTTCTAGCATGGGCTAGCATGCATGCATTTCTAGCATGAATGCATTTCTGGCATGAGCTAGCATGCATTTCTAGCATGACTGCATTTCTAGCATGAATGCATTTCTAGCATGAATGCATTTCTAGCATGGGCTAGCATGCATGCATTTCTAGCATGAATGCATTTCTAGCATGGGCTAGCATGCATTTCTAGCATGAATGCATTTATAGCATGAATGCATTTATAGCATGAATGCATTTATAGCATGAATGCATTTCTAGCATGCATGCATTTCTAGCATGAATGCATTTCTAGCATGGGCTAGCATGCATTTCTAGCATGAATGCATTTCTAGCATGGGCTAGCATGCATGCATTTCTAGCATGAATGCATTTCTAGCATGCATGCATTTCTAGCATGAATGCATTTCTATTATGACTGCATTTCTAGCATGAATGCATTTCTAGCATGAGTGCATTTCTAGCATGAATGCATTTCTAGCATGGGCTAGCATGCATGCATTTCTAGCATGAATGCATTTCTAGCATGGGCTAGCATGCATTTCTAGCATGAATGCATTTCTAGCATGACTGCATTTCTAGCATGAATGCATTTCTAGCATGAATGCATTTCTAGCATGAATGCATTTCTAGCATGAGCTAGCATGCATTTCTAGCATGAATGCATTTCTAGCATGGGCTAGCATGCATTTCTAGCATGACTGCATTTCTAGCATGCATGCATTTCTAGCATGGGGCATTTCTAGCATGAATGCATTTCTAGCATGGGCTAGCATGCATTTCTAGCATGAATGCATTTCTAGCATGAATGCATTTCTAGCATGGGCTAGCATGCATGAATTTCTAGCATGAATGCATTTCTAGCATGGGGCATTTCTAGCATGAATGCATTTCTAGCATGGGGCATTTCTAGCATGAATGCATTTCTAGCATGGGCTAGCATGCATGCATTTCTAGCATGAATGCATTTCTAGCATGGGCTAGCATGCATGCATTTCTAGCATGAATGCATTTCTAGCATGGGCTAGCATGCATGCATTTCTAGCATGAATGCATTTCTAGCATGACTGCATTTCTAGCATGGGCTAGCATGCATGCATTTCTAGCATGGGGCATTTCTAGCATGAATGCATTTCTAGCATGGGCTAGCATGCATTTCTAGCATGAATGCATTTCTAGCATGAATGCATTTCTAGCATGGGCTAGCATGCATGAATTTCTAGCATGAATGCATTTCTAGCATGGGGCATTTCTAGCATGAATGCATTTCTAGCATGAATGCATTTCTGGCATGAGCTAGCATGCATTTCTAGCATGACTGCATTTCTAGCATGAATGTATTTCTAGCATGAATGCATTTCTAGCATGGGCTAACATGCATGCATTTCTAGCATGAATGCATTTCTAGCATGGGCTAGCATGCATTTCTAGCATGAATGCATTTATAGCATGAATGCATTTATAGCATGAATGCATTTCTAGCATGCATGCATTTCTAGCATGAATGCATTTCTAGCATGGGCTAGCATGCATTTCTAGCATGAATGCATTTCTAGCATGGGCTAGCATGCATGCATTTCTAGCATGAATGCATTTCTAGCATGCATGCATTTCTAGCATGAATACATTTCTATTATGACTGCATTTCTAGCATGAATGCATTTCTAGCATGAATGCATTTCTAGCATGAATGCATTTCTAGCATGGACTAGCATGCATGCATTTCTAGCATGAATGCATTTCTAGCATGGGCTAGCATGCATTTCTAGCATGAATGCATTTCTAGCATGGGCTAGCATGCATGCATTTCTAGCATGAATGCATTTCTAGCATGACTGCAATTCTAGCATGAATGCATTTCTAGCATGAATGCATTTCTAGCATGAGCTAGCATGCATTTCTAGCATGAATGCATTTCTAGCATGGGCTAGCATGCATTTCTAGCATGACTGCATTTCTAGCATGAATGCATTTCTAGCATGACTGCATTTCTAGAATAAATTCATTTCTAGCATGGGCTAGCATGCATGCATTTCTAGCATGGGGCATTTCTAGCATGAATGCATTTCTAGCATGGGCTAGCATGCATTTCTAGCATGAATGCATTTCTAGCATGGGCTAGCATGCATGAATTTCTAGCATGAATGCATTTCTAGCATGGGGCATTTCTAGCATGAATGCATTTCTAGCATGGGGCATTTCTAGCATGGGGCATTTCTAGCATGAATGCATTTCTAGCATGGGCTAGCATGCATGCATTTCTAGCATGAATGCATTTCTAGCATGGGCTAGCATGCATGCATTTCTAGCATGAATGCATTTCTAGCATGGGCTAGCATGCATGCATTTCTAGCATGAATGCATTTCTAGCATGACTGCATTTCTAGCATGCATGCATTTCTAGCATGAATGCATTTCTAGCATAGGCTAGCATGCATGCATTTCTATTATGACTGCATTTCTAGCATGAATGCATTTCTAGCATGAATGCATTTCTATTATGACTGCATTTCTAGCATGAATGCATTTCTAGAATAAATGCATTTCTAGCATGGGCTAGCATGCATTTCTAGAATGGGCTAGCATGCATGCATGCATTTTTAGCATGAATGCATTTCTAGCATGGGCTAGCATGCATTTCTAGCATGAACGCATTTCTAGCATGGGCTAGCATGCATGCATTTCTAGCATGAATGCATTTCTAGCATGGGCTAGCATGCATGCATTTCTAGCATGAATGGATTTCTAGCATGCATGCATTTCTAGCATGAATGCATTTCTAGCATGGGCTAGCATGCATTTCTAGCATGAATGCATTTCTAGCATGACTGCATTTCTAGAATAAATGCATTTCTAGCATGGGCTAGCATGAATGCATTTCTAGCATGACTGCATTTCTAGAATAAATGCATTTCTAGCATGGGCTAGCATGCATGCATTTCTAGCATGACTGCATTTCTAGAATAAATGCATTTCTAGCATGGGCTAGCATGCATGCATTTCTAGCATGAATGCATTTCTAGCATGAATGCATTTCTAGAATAAATGCATTTCTAGCATGGGCTAGCATGCATGCATTTCTAGCATGAATGCATTTCTAGCATGACTGCATTTCTAGCATGAATGCATTTCTAGCATGAATGCTCCATGCTAGAAATGCATTCATGCTAGAAATTCAAGCATGCTAGCCCATGCTAGAAATGCATTCATGCTAGAAATGCATTCATGCTAGAAATGCATGCTAGCCCATGCTAGAAATGCATTCATGCTAGAAATGCCCCATGCTAGAAATGCATGCATGCTAGCCCATGCTAGAAATGCATTTATTCTAGAAATGCAGTCATGCTAGAAATGCATTTATTCTAGAAATGTATGCATGCTAGAAATGCAGTCATGCTAGAAATGCATTCATGCTAGAAATGCATGCATGCTAGCCCATGCTAGAAATGCATTCATGCTAGAAATGCATGCTAGCCCATGCTAGAAATACATTCATGCTAGAAATGCATGCATGCTAGCCCATGCTAGAAATGCATTCATGCTAGAAATGCATGCATGCTAGCCCATGCTAGAAATGCATTTATTCTAGAAATGCAGTCATGCTAGAAATGCATGCTAGCCCATGCTAGAAATGCATTCATGCTAGAAATGCATGCTAGCCCATGCTAGAAATGCATTTATTCTAGAAATGCAGTCATGCTAGAAATGCAGTCATGCTAGAAATGCATTTATTCTAGAAATGCATTCATGCTAGAAATGCATTCATGCTAGAAATGCATGCTAGCCCATGCTAGAAATGCATTCATGCTAGAAATGCCCCATGCTAGAAATGCATTCATGCTAGAAATGCATGCATGCTAGTCCATGCTAGAAATGCATTTATTCTAGAAATGCAGTCATGCTAGAAATGCATGCATGCTAGCCCATGCTATGTGTACTAAATTTCATTGTAATCGGTTCAGTAGAATTTGCGTGAAAGAGTAACAAACACGTGTGTGTTTGTACACTATACACACATCCTCACAAACTTTGGCATTTATAATATTATTAGTAGCATTATCTGTGGTAATATCTCAGTAATGCTACTAGCATGCATTTCTAGCATGAATGCATTTCTAGCATGGGCTAGCATGCATTTCTAGCATGACTGCATTTCTAGCATGAATGCATTTCTAGCATGATTGCATTTCTAGAATAAATGCATTTCTAGCATGGGCTAGCATGCATGCATTTCTAGCATGAATGCATTTCTAGCATGACTGCATTTCTAGCATGAATACATTTCTAGCATGACTGCATTTCTAGAATAAATGCATTTCTAGCATGGGCTAGCATGCATGCATTTCTAGCATGAATGCATTTCTAGCATGGGGCATTTCTAGCATGAATGCATTTCTAGCATGAGCTAGCATGCATTTCTAGCATGGGCTAGCATGCATTTCTAGCATGAATGCATTTCTAGCATGACTGCATTTCTAGCATGAATGCATTTCTAGCATGGGCTAGCATGCATGCATTTCTAGCATGAATGCATTTCTAGCATGAATGCATTTCTAGCATGAATGCATTTCTAGCATGGGCTAGCATGCATGCATTTCTAGCATGAATGCATTTCTAGCATGACTGCATTTCTAGCATGACTGCATTTCTAGAATAAATGCATTTCTAGCATGGGCTAGCATGCATTTCTAGCATGGGCTAGCATGCATTTCTAGCATGAATGCATTTCTAGCATGGGCTAGCATGCATTTCTAGCATGACTGCATTTCTAGAATAAATGCATTTCTAGCATGGGCTAGCATGCATGCATTTCTAGCATGGGCTAGCATGCATGCATTTCTAGTATGAATGCATTTCTAGCATGGGCTAGCATGCATTTCTAGCATGAATGCATTTCTAGCATGGGCTAGCATGCATGCAATTCTAGCATGAATGCATTTCTAGCATGAAGGCATTTCTAGCATGACTGCATTTCTAGCATGACTGCATTTCTAGAGTAAATGCATTTCTAGCATGGGCTAGCATGCATGCATTTTTAGCATTAATGTATTTCTAGCACGGGGCATTTCAAGTATGAATGCATTTCTAGCATGAGCTAGCATGCATTTCTAGCATGGGCTTGCATGCATTTCTAGCATGAATACATTTCTAGCATGACTGCATTTCTAGCATGAATGCATTTCTAGCATGACTGCATTTCTAGCATGAATGCATTTCTAGCATGACTGCATTTATAGAATAAATTCATTTCTAGCATGGGCTAGCATGCATGCATTTCTAGCATGAATGCATTTCTAGCATGGGGCATTTCTAGCATGAATGCATTTCTAGCATGAGCTAGCATGCATTTCTAGCATGAATGCATTTCTAGCATGGGCTAGCATGCATTTCTAGCATGAATGCATTTCTAGCATGACTGCATTTCTAGCATGAATGCATTTCTAGCATGACTGCATTTCTAGAATAAATGCATTTCTAGCATGGGCTAGCATGCATGCATTTCTAGCATGGGGCATTTCTAGCATGAATGCATTTCTAGCATGGGCTAGCATGCATTTCTAGCATGAATGCATTTCTAGCATGGGCTAGCATGCATGCATTTCTAGCATGAATGCATTTCTAGCATGGGCTAGCATGCATGCATTTCTAGCATGAATGCATTTCTAGCATGGGCTAGCATGCATTTCTAGCATGAATGCATTTCTAGCATGAATGCATTTCTAGCATGAATGCATTTCTAGCATGAATGCATTTCTAGCATGAATGCATTTCTAGCATGAATGCATTTCTAGCATGAATGCATTTCTAGCATGAATGCATTTCTAGCATGGGTTATTTCTAGCATGAATGCATTTCTAGCATGGGCTAGCATGCATTTCTAGCATGAATGCATTTCTAGCATGGGCTAGCATGCATGCATTTCTAGCATGAATGCATTTCTAGCATGGGCTAGCATGCATTTCTAGCATGACTGCATTTCTAGAATAAATGCACTTCTAGCATGGGCTAGCATGCATGCATTTCTAGCATGAATGCATTTCTAGCATGGGCTAGCATGCATACATTTCTAGCATGAATGCATTTCTAGCATGGGCTAGCATGCATTTCGAGCTTGAACGCATTTCTTGCATGGGCTAGCATGCATGCATTTCTAGCATGAATGCATTTCTAGCATGGGCTAGCATGCATGCATTTCTAGCATGAATGCATTTCTAGCATGACTGCATTTCTAGCATGAATGCATTTCTAGCATGCATGCATTTCTAGCATGAATGCATTTCTAGCATGGGCTAGCATGCATTTCTAGCATGAATGCATTTCTAGCATGAATGCATTTCTAGCATGACTGCATTTCTAGAATAAATTCATTTCTAGCATGGGCTAGCATGCATGCATTTCTAGCATGAATGCATTTCTAGCATGGGCTAGCATGGATTCATTTCTAGCATGAATGCATTTCTAGCATGAGCTAGCATGCATTTCTAGCACGAATGCATTTCTAGCATGAATGCATTTCTAGCATGGGGCATTTCTAGCATGAATGCATTTCTGGCATGGGCTAGCATGCATTTCTAGCATGAATGCATTTCTAGCATGGGCTAGCATGCATGCATTTCTAGCATGAATGCATTTCTAGCATGAATGCATTTCTAGCATGACTGCATTTCTAGAATAAATGCGTTTCTAGAATGGGCTAGCATGCATGCATTTCTAGCATGAATGTTTCTGTAGACATTTCCTGCCAAGAACTACGCAGTTGTGGAATAAGTTACCAGCTTCAGTGTTTCCTAATTATTACGATATGAGCACCTTCAAGAAGAAAGCCTATTCCTCTCTTAAAAATCAGCAAAAAGCTTCTAGAGACCCTGACACTGCGAACGCTCATGGGCGGCGACAACCTTGCAGAAGGTGAGTCGTCTGCTCTTTTGCTGGATTTGACATAAAAAAAAAAAAAAAAAAAAAAAGTAAATAGCACAGATAATATAGTAGATACTTTGCGGACTTAAATAGATTATTTTATTTTTCATATTAATTATTAGATATGTTATATTAATGGAATAGTTGCTGAATTAACAAACGTTATTTTCCTAGGACACGCATACAAAAAGTTTCATCAAAATCGGACAAGCATTTTTCAAGGTTACACACCGTGACAGTATGATTTGTCAAATATAACAAGACAATATTTAAACAAACACTTAAAGGAACATATTATTAAGAAAATAACATAATATTATGTATTTTAACCGTAATACAAAATCTTGCTGCACATAAATTGATGCGGTTTATGGTATGTGTAAGTTGGTGAGATTTTAAGAAACTTAATTTATTTCGTTTTAACTTGAAACAGTTATTACATTTTTAACTGTTATCGTACCGGCCATAGAGTTATTAATGTATAGACATGACTTTTAAAATCAAAGTTTTGAAGGCTACAGGTTTTATGAATAAGAAAATAACCGGGAATACGTACGCAAATTTATTTTAAATAATATTTATTTATTTGCTTCTTATTATTTTGTAGTACTTTTAATTTTATTTTGGGTTATTACTCACACATTTGATAAATTACAATAAAAAATTAATAAGACATAACAAGATATTACGTGAGAACTTTTACCTAGTTCAGAAAATATCTAGACGTATAGGAACATGCTTATTTCTATTATACACATGTATTTACTTTTCGCATTTTTTTAACTAGATATTGAACTACCTCAAATATGACACAAACCTTACAAAAAGATTTAAAAATTCTAGTCTATTCCTTCGCAACTCTATACCAAAGACATTCCAGTTTAATATTACCGTATGCACACAAACAAAAATCGAACACGTACGACGCACACATTCAAATAAAATACAAACTACACATGCATTCCAAATTCAGATGCACCGCGGAACTGAACTCTATGTCACGCGAATACGGTACAAATTCACATAACAGTAACTTATCGAGTTTGGTTTTTGATACCGTATTTTCCAGCTAGCGACACTGTGTTTATTTTGGTAGTAGTTTAGAGGCAATGCGTTGCAAGAGCAACACAGTGTCCAATTGTGTTGAAGTTGGAGTCGAGTTTACGAACATGCAGCGTTGGCATAGACACAATATTGACCTGTCGTTTATAGCGATTTATTTTTTTAATACTTTTTGGTGTCTTGTTGCGTATTATTTTTTGAACTGTTTATATTTTAATTATTAATTCCTGTAATAAAAAATAGAGCCAAACAAGTAAGCGTCATAATTAATTAAGAATTTGTACAAAGTCATTATATTGTCTTCACTTCATTCACAGCGTCCTCCTGAGTAATTTTAATTCCATTGAGTTAACTATTATGAAATAAGTTTTAGTTTTTTAATTGGTGTTTTTTTTAATTATAATATTATAATTATAATATTTCCTAAATGGTTTAATGGTTATGAGCTTTTTGTATGTTTGTTCCAGCAAAGCTATTCAATTGAACAATCGATATTTATGTAACTTTTTAATTTGTACACCGATTTATAATGACTTCAATTTATTACTATTTTAAATACATTTACCACACGGAATTTACTACATTTTTAATCTATTATAAAATATTTTCAAGTATCAAGAGCTACAGTCGCACTACACAATTTTCAGATTTAGCATTTAAACGTACGGTCTGCATGAATTATATATTTTTTGTGATCTTGACTAGGCATGCTTACTGGGTTTACTCGGTTTTATACTAGTTTTTTTACAGGCTTTACGTGGATACTATCTATCGAAATTGATTTTATAAAACGGTTGGACTTTTTGTTTGTTTGTTACGTTTTAACTTTGAATTGCTAGACCGATTTTAATAACTATTTAACCATGGACTTAAAATAATACTATTAAGATACAAAGTATTAAAAATTCTTCTTATAACCGAAATAATCAACTTTCTTTTTATTTTCGTATCTCCTAAACTACTAAACCATTATTGAAAAATCTTGAAAGTTGAACTACTATTTAACTACCTAGTGGAAGATTTTGGGACGAACAATAAGCTCAATGCAATGCAATTATTTCCGAGAAATGCATGAACAAGCAAACATGCATGCATATAATATGCCTACTTATTTGTGTGTGTTGGACTGTATTGAATGTAATTTCTATAGCAGTAAAAATTATTAGTATAAATCACTGATCCTGACTTCACTTGGGGTTAAAATAGGAAAAAGAATTGTTTCTTAGTACGTGCTAATATCTGGAACAACGGGTTCGATTATAAAAATTGTATCACTGACTAGCTGCTCCGCGCGGTTTCACCCCCGTGGCTCCACTCTTGTTGGTGTTAGCGTGATGATATAATATAGCCTATAAACCTTCCTCGATACACGGGCTATCTAACACCGAAAGAATTTTTCGGACCAGTAGTTCCCGAGATTAGCGTGTTCAAACAAACAAACTCTTCAGCTTTATAATATTAGTATAGACTATAGATCATATAGCTAGAGCGGAGCAATGCGGGTATCACGCATCAGTATCAGACACGGTATCAGATAGGAATGAAGTAATAATAAATTTTTTAAACACATTTTTAAATACCCTCTTTTCTCAAAATCGGTTAATAAACATATTAAAATTTAACACAAAAATATATCTAATTACATATTAAAAGTAATATGAACGGACCTTAGGCTAAACAAAAACTGTGCGGAAATGAGACAGACAGATGGAGTGGGAGCGAGACAGTGATATATGGTAAGGCTTTAAGTGCGAGGGAGATAGGGATATAATTAAAACTTTTGTCGCGTAGGATTTCTGAGGGAAAGGATGGTTGGAACAACGAAATGTGTGGAGCCGTTTAATTTAAAATTGATATTGATAATATGAAATGTGGAAATATAGGTAAATTTATATTCATTACCTATGTAGTTTTATTATAATTATCAATTATCAATATATGTCGTCGTACTTAATTCTGCGTTTTCACCATTGAAGTAAGAAGATTTATTTATTTATTTATTTATTTATTTAGTACATAATATTGGTTTTACAAAATCTCCAAACGAAACAAAAAGAAAAGTTATTACAACATTGTACAAATTAATATTGATGAAGCAGATTTTTAAACAACAAATAACCCAAAAGTCTGATTTTAAGTACCTATATTTGCGTTCACAGTTTTTGACGTGACAACGTCTTATAATTCGATAAAGCCGGCTGCACGCACGAAAAAACATGACTCATGCGGCGTTACCTCGCTCTGACTTATCTGAGGCGTTCCATGTAAGGCTTGAAGTGCGAGCGAGAGCACGGAACGAGCGACAAAGAAGCACAATCGGACGTTGTCTCGTTCAACTATCGTCAGTAAACCGACTTTACAGACAACCAATTTTTTTAACTTTAACTTATCTTAATTCTTAACTAATTTAAATTTTAAACATATTTTAAACAAGAAGAATACAAATTTCAAAAACAGCTAATTAAAATGCACTTTTCAAAAATTATTATAAAATATCGACTCCACACCATTCCCTATTCTGTTTACTGAGAATATATTTCAATGAATTCTCTTTCGTACCCTCTTAACCGATTGTGTTGTAAAAGTGTGTATGGTGTTAATTTTTTGGCACTTTAATGTCAAAATTAAAAAAGAAATTGGCTTGTTGACTTTATTTAAAACTAGCGGTCCGCCCCGGCTTCGCCCGTGGTACATGTTTACGCTTTCTCTAGATAAGAACCATCCTCGTACTTCAAGGAATATAATAAAAAAAGAATTATCGAAATCGGTCCACCCGTTCTCGAGTTATGCGCTTACCAACACATTTTGCGATTCATTTTTATATATAAGACTAGCGTTCCGCCCCGGCTTCGCCCGTGGTACATATTTACGCTTTCTCTACATAAGAACCATCCTCGTACTTCAAGGAATATAATAAAAAAAGAATTATCGAAATCGGTTCAGCCGTTCTCGAGTTATGCGCTTACCAACACATTTTGCGATTCATTTTTATATATAAGACTAGCGTTCCGCCCCGGCTCCGCCCGTGGTACATATTTACGCTTTCTCTACATAAGAACCATCCTCGTACTTCAAGGAATATAATAAAAAAAGAATTATCGAAATCGGTCCACCCGTTCTCGAGTTATGCGCTTACCAACACATTTTGCGATTCATTTTTAATAATTTTTATATATGTATAAGAAGATATATAAGAAGATTATATCGCCCCGGTTCCACCTGGTAGATATTTTTTGACGAATGTAAACAATGCAAAAATTATTAAAACGTGTTGAGCCATATTATACCTACTTATAATTTATGATTATATATTTATAATAGGTACTTAATATAACACGACTTTCTTTCATATAAATACAGATTAAAACAAAATTTTACTGAACCGATTTTAATAAAATTTTGCACACTGTGTTTTCTTTTATTCAGCTTAAATTAAAAATAGATTCTAATCATCTAAGATCATCAAAAATGGTTTAACTATTTTTTTTTTGCAAGTTCAACATTTGCAAACAATTGCTAAAAAAACATTTGCTAATAGTTAGAACTTAGAATATGTATCTTTAATACATATTCTAAGTTCTAACTATTATATATTAGCTTCTTATAATTAAAGGTTGTATTAAAATTACAATTATTTTTCCCATCGAACCCAGGTACACGACGTGGTCACAAAATGTCTATTGTAGTGTGAGTCACCCCTAAATTTTACCGGACTGCGGAGGAATCGTTTTTCGAATATGTATTTATAAATTGTATGTATGTATGTATGTATGTTTCTTTGTAAATTAAACGGCGTGATAGGTTTTAGCTTCAGAGGTATTTATTTATTTGTTTTTTCTGAAGGTTACTGTGTAGGTACATAAAATTACAATTTAAACAATGACATGTCTTCAAAATATTATATTTTTCTTGGTAGAAAATTGGTTGGGGCATAAAAATATATAATAATTTCGCAACGTTAACAAAAGTTAAACGTAGAAATTATTATTTCGCGCTGAGAAGTAATTTAAAATACTTACCTTAATTTATTATTCAACCAGAAACCAAAAAAATAAAAACGTTATGTAAATCACTACATAGTATAAAACAAAGTCGCTTTCTCTGTCCCTATGTCCCTTTGTATTCTTAAATCTTTAAAACTACCCAACAGATATTGATGCGGTTTTTTTTAATAGATGGATAGTGATTCAAGAGGAAGGTTTTAGTATATAATTTATTAGGTTTTAGACAAAGCGGGCGAAGCCGCGGTTGGTGAGCTAGTTATTAATAATGTAATGTGAGATATAAATAATTAAACTCAAAGTATTTGTGTGCAATTTGCAAATAATAATATAGAATGAATAAAAAAATCACTCCGTGTGGAACTAAGCTGTGTCATATCCATTTTGTTTAAATTGCTGTAGGGCTGTGACCACATTGGACGATTTTATTGTTTTATATTATTTTAATTAATTTTTTAAACTTATAAAAAATATATTAAAAAGATAATTATGTTTGATTTTACGCGAGTATGCGTGTGCGAAACGTCGGGAAAATAATATAATAATAAATCGCATTTTAAATCCGTTAAAACTTAAAATCTTTAATTTCTAAAAGATAATAATGTTTATTTTATAACAGAGTTTTCTGTTTATTGGTCATCAAGTTATTTAATATTTATGAAATAGTAATAACATTAGTTTACAGCAAAAAGTATATTTCATCAGAATCGATCTAGTTGGTAGTTCAATTGAAATAAATAATAATAAACGAAATTAAATAATAAATATTAAACATGTAGTAAAGTATTATTTGCAAAACCGGAATAATTAATACCTACCTCAGATAATACAATAATCGTATAATAATAATCATTAATAATCATTTGCTTATACAAGTAACATGTGCTCAGTGCTATTATCGATATATCGATATTCTATTATCGATATCGACGTTAATATTATTATTACAATACATCTGTTACCAAACTGAAGGAATCGAATGCCGTCCTATTTTTTACGACACCACGAAACAATGTTGTTTACAAAAAGCGTCTTAATTGCTATGAACAAAGAGTTTATTTTCATTTGTACGAATTATAAATTTACGTCTTCAACAAAATGTGCGCTTGTGTGCGTGAGTGTGAACAGTGAACACACTACACGATTTTTTATTGCAATTAATTATTTTAATCTGAATAATAATATAAAGATGTTTTTTAGTTTCTTTGTTAATCTATATATATAAAACTCAAAGGTGACTGATATAGTGATCTATCAACGCACAGCCCAAACCACTGGACGTATCGGGCTGAAATTTGGCATGCAGGTAGATGTCATTACGTAGGCGTCCCCTAAGAAAGGGTTTCCCGAAATTCTTGCGGGAATGGGGAAAAACGAGGATTCACGTACAAAGTCGTGGGCGGAAGCTAGTTACTTATATATCTCCAAAAGTACTTTACTGTTTACGAAAATGATTTCACTATGTATTAGATACTAGCGGTCCGCCCCGGCTTCGCCCGTGGTACATATTTCGCAATAAAAAGTAGCCTATGTCCTTTCTCGGGTATCAAAATATCTCCATACCAAATTTCATGTAAATTGGTTCAGTAGTTTAGCCGTGATTGAGTAACAGACAGCATTCGCGCATGCAAGCGTTCGCATATTTATAATTTTATAATTGTAAAATAATAATATAGGCTACATTTTTGAAGTGAAACTTCTGTAGGCACCTGAGAGTAATTTCAAGGTCGCGTCATGGCAATACCGTCACGTCATGGAGTAAGGCGACGATTTTGGTATCTTGAATCTTGCCAAAGAAGTTTCATTTCTCACGCGTGTAGTGTGCTTGGGACACGTTGTATTTTTTTACAACCCAGGCGAAGTCGGAGCAAGAAGCTTGTATTCATATATATAAACTTTATATATATTTTTCTGTCTGTCTATCAAAATCAAAGGTTGGTACTTCCAGAGATCTATCTCCCCGTCTAAATTTATCCAAATCCGTTCACCCTTTTCGACATGATAGAGATACAATCATTTCGAATTTATTATATTAATAGGAAACTAGGAAGAAGGTAATCATGTCTAACTTTCACGGTTAACTTTAATAGCTTGTAGTGAAAGTGACGTTAAATAATATCATAATTAACTAGCAAATACACGCGGTTTTGTCCGTATTTATGTGGTATTTATGTATTCAATAATTTGATTGCATGCTCTAAGATTTGTAATAAAACTAGGAAATACTTACAAAGGTACAATATTATTTTATATTATCCCTTTATGTTTGTGAAAGTCATGAAAATTGGTTTTATAATTTTAGTGTTTAGTCAAGACAGACAAAAAAAATCTAGGTATGCTTTTATATGCATTATATTATAATGAGTTGAAAATTTGTAATTAAAACATTAATTACAATTCTATTAATATATGTATTAAAAAACACATTTAAAATTAAAACCATGTTGCAATAAACCGTAAAAATTGTTAAACATATTTTCAATGTTATAATAAACTAGATTTCCGCCCACGGCTTCGCCCGCGTTTTCAAAGGAAAACCCGCATAGTTCACGTTTCCGTGGGATTTCCGGGATAAAACCTGCTCAGCGAAATGCAGCTTTCTAATGGTGAAAGAATTTTTTAAAATCGGTCCAGTAGTTTATGCGTGAAACCATACATACATATAAAATTACAAACCTTTCCTCTTTATAATATTAGTATAGATTAATAACGCAAGAATAAAACTGCATCTAATAGTATTATATTATCTGTGGCAATATGTATTTAAATTTATACATTCTGTGTGTCTTATATTTGTATGTTTGTCGTTGCAGCTTCTCGGAATTACTACACCTGTTTTGAAGAATTTTTGTGCTAAGGTTTACTATCATTAGCGTTACAGAAATATAAATATAATTAATGATATTAAATTATTAAATAATTACTTATGTATATCATTACCTACTCTAATCATTATAATACTTACTTGTTTGTAAGTGTGGATGTTTGTCACTCTTTCACGTAAAAAATGCTGCACGGATTTGGATGAACAAGGTCATAATATAACAGAGTTATAGAAAGACTTGATTTTGAGAATTCGTTCGCAAGTGCAACCGCGCGGCACAGCTAGTCAAAGTTTGTTTTTTGTATGAAATCGAAACAAATATATCATTCCTGTCAACCTTTTAGAAGTATTAAATTAAGTAGCCTATATTTAAATCATTCTTAAACTATTTTCAGTACAAATTTTGTCAAAATCGGTACTATGGTTTAGCCGTGTATAGCAAACAAACTTTCGCATATATGATATTATTAATTATTATATAGGACGGTATATAAATGTATAATATATTTGTATAATATAAAAATTGCGGCAATAACAATTAAAATTTAAACTGCACTTTTTGCTAAGTCGGTTAAAAATAAATTCCCGTCGTTTGTAATCAGCCGAAACCATAGTTACTGCGATTGTCTATGTGTGTGTTATCTACTCGGAGTATAGGCGGGTGCACACTGTATGCAGAATATATTTGTTTTTATTATTATTGTAGTAATTTATTTTTTATTTCTGTTTCTAAATCTAAGTTAAATATTAATATGTATAGTGTATACGTATCAAATGGATATTAACAATAAAAAAATATATATATCAAGATATTTGATTATTTCACAATAACTTATAGAATAGGTAGATCATAATTAGTATGTGCAAAAAATAGGAAACGACCAATGTAACACATTTATAAATAAATAGATATTTATACTATCTTTAAAAATATAACCATTTCTTGGAATCTTATGTTCTTATAATTGATAAAATATGATAATTGATAATGATTAGAATATATTATTAAAACCAATACGTAAAAATATTCTTATAATTTTAAAAGAATATATTTTTTATTAATTATAATAATGATAATGCTTATAAAATGATAATTTCCTATTATTCTCCGCCATCGCATTTCTTGTTTATAATAATTACTTAACTGTATTATTCTGAATAATATGCAGTTATTATATACATAGGTATTTAATACAAGTTCATTAAACCAATTTAGTATATTCGACAATTTATTCTCTACTCAAATTAGCGTAATCAAATATTTTTATTCAAATCAAAAATACTAAACATTTATACTATCTTAATTTCAAAACAGTGTTCGTAATAATAATATTGCAATAATAAACTTTCCAATAAATAAATAAACGGAAATAAGAAATAATTTATAAAAAATTAAATTAATAAAATATAATGTGTACACGGCCTTACGGAGCAAGTCTGTGTTTCGATGTAGAAGTGCCAAGGTTGTCAACCTTGTATTTAAATAGTTATCCGACTTGCCGAAAAGGATAATAATGTTTGTATATTAATTTTATTATAATTTAGTAAAATGTCTGTTAATTATGTTATATTGCGGTTGTAAATTATAAAATTAAATAACGTTTGTAAATAATAATTTTAAATATGAAAATACTTTTACTTTCATTTGATAGCTATGTCCTATAGAGAAATGGGTGAATGAATGAGTAAATGAATTTCATTTTTATAAGTTTGTAAAAAACTTATAAAAAAATGATATATTTCACTGAAGGTGTTGGAAGTTTATAAGTTAAATCAATTAAATAATACAATGGTTAATAATATTATACCTACAATGAAAAGCATAAAATACAACACATTAAATAATTACAAAAAAACCTCCTTCTTTTTTTGAAGCTGATTAAAAATACCAACGTTAACGAAATAAATTGAAATATATGAATAATAATGAATATGAAATAAATTAAATCTCAATTATCATAAAATATCATAATATTAAATGAAACACAATTACTCATCATTGTTTTCAAATTTTCATACATTCATACGCTTTATTTTATACATTTCCTAATAACAACTCATATTATTTTCTAAGAATTCAATATACAATGCACATCTAAATAATGTAGAGGCAATTTACTATCTCTTGCTATGACGTTTCATATTATTGTTGTGATACGTATGACCTTTATAAATTCGGAGATACATAATTGGGCAAAAACAATTAATATAAAAGCCAGAATAACATTTAATAAATAAACACGGAAAAATAATTAAAATTAAAACCATCAACCCTAGAGTCTCTGCGTGTGAGCGAATAAGCTATACAATGAAAGCACACAGATGTGGTCTTGCCGTCCGTCGAGGTGGCCGCGTTCTGTTTGTCAAAAATGTACGCGAACGAATTTTGAATTATTTTTGTCAAACGCCATATTGTTTTTATAGCCGATAATTGTCATCCGATTATACAGCCAGTGTATTTTTATTAGAATAATAAGTTTTGTGTATTATTACGATAGTTATATTTAATTGTTAATAAACTAATGTATAGATAATTCGTTAGTGGCAAATCGAACAGTGATCGCTGCTGTGAAAAAAGTGCGCGTAGATATGTTTAGTGATTTAAAAATAGGTTCGCTTGAAAAATAACTGTTTTGGCGTTCACAATGCAACATCTTGTTTTTTTGTTGCATTCAATTATTTTGAATAGAAAATGTGATTTGTGAATGGTGTTTGGATTACCGAAATAATATGGAGAAACCATCGTACAAGGTACGGATATTTTTAATTTTTTACGTAATATTATATTTCTGAGGTTTCATGTTTTAAATTTCGAAACAAAAGGTTGGCTGTAAGGGCTATAGTCCTTTGCCTCGTGGCGGGATAAAAAAAAAACTATAAAAAGAGAGCATGTGACATTTTTAATAGAATAAGTACATAAATTATAGATTAATTATTATGGGAATGTTTTTTTTATTAGTCATCTATTGTCTATGTCCTTCATTGTCTATTTTTGAAAATTCGGTTGTATTTATAATTTTTAATTTGTATAAACGGCTGTAATTAAAGAAAAAAATGAGGTTTCTTTGTGTTTAAAAGGAAAGAAAATTGTTATTAATTCGATGTTTGCTTGTGTGCGTCGAGCGCTAGGGTTGTGCCATAAGCTGAATATTGTCGATATATTTATTTTATATATTTTATAAATATTTTAGAATTATAATATATAAAGTAGGTAATTAGTGGTAATATTGATGATAGTGAGATTGATAATAATTAGTTTATAGTTAAAGTTTGTTGAGAGAGGGGTGGGGGAAAGAGAGGGGGATATGAAAGAGACAATAGCATTATAATTTCGAATTTGTTATGTATGTTTGTTTATTGATTGTGCATTTAATTAATTTAAATATTAATCGGGCACAATTAATTAGTATAAATAAACATTTCTTTTGTTTGTTTTCGTTTGGAATAATGATTTGTTATGTATTTTTTTATCTTTTATGTAAGTACCTAGATACGACTGTTATTTAATAAATAATGAATTCGAGAATGTTCGAAACGTTCACTGCAATAGATTAATTAAACTGGAATAGCGACTAACGTGAAATTGTAATTTTAAAGATTTAATGATATTATGACAAAGGCGCCATGGGAGTGAAACCGCGTGGCTTTTTAACCGACTTCAAAAAAAAGGAGGAGGTTATCAATTCGGCCGGTATATTTTTTAAAAGTAATCTAGATACTACATAATAGGTATATCATACTAATACTAGCGGTCCGCCCCGGCTTCGCCCGTGGTACATATTAACGTTTTCTCTACATAAGAACCATCCTCGTACTTCAAGGAATATAATAAAAAAAGAATTATCGAAATCGGTTCAGCCGTTCTCGAGTTATGGAATTACAACGAAAAGTGGCATTGATTTTTATATATTAGAGAGGTCGATCAACTTTTATTGGTCCGACGAGTACGGATCATGTCCCTGAAGGATAATTAATAAACATGAAATCATAAAGAGTTAAATTCGTTTTAATTATATTCCTTTTAATATTTTCTAGCATTATTGCGAACAATATTTTACTTGTTTTATTAATTTGTGCGTTGTTTCATGGTTGTCGAGGGACTAAATGCAATTTTCCAGTACTATCACATTTGTCCCCATGCCTTAATGCATTAACAAACTTCGCATCACGAACACATACTATCACGACCATAAATACCAAATACACTCCTTGTTTCAGTACATAATTATTGACATCCAAACATACAAACCATTTTTTTTTTATTGGATATAATACGATTTTCAGGCATTTTACTTTTGTCCCCATAAATCACCTACATGACACAGGTCTCACAGACAACCGTAATTTAGTTATGAAACCAAAACACATATGGCGCGGTAGATTCCTAAACAACAAGCTAAACACAATAATTAACTGTCGGGCTCAAACGCCACTTTGATTTGTATAAAATCACGGCAACAGTCGTCCGAGCGTTGTTGGTGAGTGTGGGGTGGCTTTTTTGTCAGTCCGTCAGACAACTGTGATTAAAACGTAAGTACTTGATGCATTGTTATCAATTATACTACACGAGATGCGCTTTCGTCTATATTTTAGTGTGAGCTGAGATTAATATATAAAATAACAATAGTATTTGCTTGGCGGCTCAAAATTTAAAAAATGTCCCGCGGACAACCAGTCACTTGGTCAACCAAAGTGGTTGTACCATGGACAATTTGGTTGTCCCTAGGACAATAATTATATAAAACTTATACTTTAACAGTTAAATAGTTCATGTTTTGTTTATTACTCGGCTGTTTCGGGAACACATTTTTATTACGCGATTTTATGTCTAGTTTAATTGTAATTTTAACATTTCAAAAATCAAGACGCTACTACTACAACTAAGATGTCCCCATATGAAAATCACATTATACTTCATTCATTCAGTTTTATCGAGAATCAGTTCATTTTAATTAAGTAAAATCAATAATACGATACGTAACAACCTCGCCTTAATAGTTTTTTTGTAAAAAATATCACTATTTCCGCTTTACTGAAACTTTTTTATCTATGAAACATTATTTGGTTGTTCAAAAGACATCATTCGTTTCAATTTTAATAAAAATATTTCGTATTTTGGGTGTAAATAGAACAAATATCAAAATATTATTTATTATTTAATATTAGAAGAATTTGTTTTAATTCTTAAGGGAATTTAACATTTAAAAAAGTACTATTGTGTAAGTTGTCCAAAGGACATTATTTCCCGTGAATAGATCTGTTCGTGAAGTTAAATCCACAAATGTATTTAATCAACATCACTGCTGCTTATATAATCTTAATCTACGAAGAATTATCTTCTAAATGAAATAGTAAAATGCTGAAAATTAAGTAAAAAAAAAAAATACGAGAAAATTATGATCGGGACCTTTAAAAATTGATTGACCCAGAGATAATATTACATGTACATCCATACTAATATTATAAAGCTAAAGAATTTGTTTGTTTGAACGCGCTAATCTCAGGAACTACTGGTACGATTTGAAAAATTCTTTCGGTGTAAGATAGCCCATTTATCGTGGCAAGCTAGGCTTTATATTATAATCACGCTAAGACCAACGGGACAGGAGCGGAGCACTGCGGGTAAAGCCGCGGGCACAGCTAGTATATTTTGATAAAATTTAATTGAAATCTATCAAAAATGTTAAGCATTTGTTATCTTATAATATAAAAATGAATCCCAAAATGTGTTGGTAAGCGCATAACTCGAGAACGGCTGAACCGATTTCGATAATCTTTTTTTATTATATTCCTTGAAGTACGAGGGTGGTTCTTATGTAGAGAAAACGTTTATATGTAGTACATATTATGTACCACGGGCGAAGCCGGGGCGGACCGCTAGTACCTAATATTTTAATCAAAATAATAATAATTATTTATTACCTCAGTAGTCAGTACCTATTTTATCAACTTCATACATTTTAAATGTTATGTTATCTGACTCACATAATAATAATTTACTTGATTATTTTTTCTCATATTGCTATCTCATTACCTACACTAATTGTTATTAATCTGTCATAAATATACCCAAATTGCTGAACCCATTTTGATGAAACTTACAAAATTGATAATCGTAAAATATTGCGAGTGACATCGCGTGGTAGCACTAGTTAAGAATTAAACTAGTATTGTAGTAACTACACATTCAAAAGAGTATCATACAAAACAATACAGCTATTTTTAACCTCGCTCGTAAAACGAAGTGCGCGCAGTTGATTATAAATAGACGGTCTAATTTTGATACTTTTCCCGTAGTGATGAATAATACGTATTTGAATTTTAATTTGATTTTTAACTAGGTTTTGATGTTGGGTTTGCTCGTGTTTTAGTTTTTTTTTTATAAAATACAGATTAATGCATATTTCATTAAAAATATAAAAAAATATCAACCCAAACAAACATGCATACAATATCAATTTATGTATTTTTATTTTGTCTTCTTATAAGGAATTCCTTAGGTAATATGCATTTTATAAAAAACAAACATTTTAATTTTTAATAGATAGTAATTGTAACAAATACTTGTATTAAAAAAAATAATTATTCATTATGAGCAATAACTAACTGTCATTAGTATTCAGAAACTATTAGAAATTCTCGAAATTTAGTGAATTTGATCATTTTCTGTATCAGTATAATTTTCTTTTTTAAACACTTGCTTACGTCTCATGTGTTATTGACCTGTGGGCTGTGCCGTAAACGACATGGTTTTTACAAATAAGTAGGTTTATTTCCTATTTTTGAATTCAAGATAAAAAAATAATCACATAATATCATTTTGCTAAAATGACAGAATAGTATTTTTTAATTTTATTTCTTGTTTACAGATAATATCTCTTTGATAATTTGTAGCTATGGCAATTTTCAATTCCAATAACATTCTATATTTTGAATTTATCCCAAAAAACAAAAAGTACTATATAAATTAGGTACTTAAGAAAAACAAGACTATTATAAAAAAAATATTCAAAAGCATTTTATATACCTACCTCTTATGTACATATAAGTAGCTACAATATATTGTATCATATAAATACAAGCAAACCCATGTGAAAGAAGTTAGTTGAAATATTGTCGTTCGCGTTTGGAAACGCGCCAACACTTCTTGAGAATTGTTAATTTTATAGAAACCTATATATAATACGTATATAAACGGCATTGCTGCAGAATGATTTGCTGTTAATTAAAAAAACTAACAAAACATTAAAAAAAATATGTGCGCGTGTACTAGTGTACACACGTAAGAAGTGAAACTTCATTATGACCATATTTTTCAAAAAATAATTTACTACATATGTATATGCAATTTTACAGAAATACGTCGAATCACGCGTGGTAGGGATAAGAAAAAGATCGCGGAAAAATGTCACCCGTAACGAAAAAATGTTACACTAAATTTTTTTCCAACCCCGATAAAGAAGTTTCACTTCAATAACTTTTTCGTAAAATATTCTTTGACATTTAAACGATCAAAGATGTATGCGCTCTTAATTTTTGAAGTGAAACTTTAGGAATACATGGTTGGATTACATTATATTAAAAAACACCATAAAACATTTCAATAAAACATCCCACTCGATAAAAAAAATTGACACACAAATTGGCGCCAAATCCGCCATATTTCTTTTCTTAATGACATTACTCAGGTCAATGAAAAATCTAACAACTTTCAAGGTAGAGTAAGAGTAAAGACAGGCTATTATATAAACTTAGTTTTAATATTACTTTTGTAGCAAAAATAAAACTTTATATTGGAGATACAAATAACTACGGTAACAGCTGGCGAGTGAAGCCGCGGGCGAATACTAGTTTATTATCCGACTGCGCTAAAAAGGTTATGTTTTTCGATTTTATCTATACCTATAAAAACTAGCTTTAGCAAACGTTGTTTTGCCTTACTCTTATCAATTAGGGGAATGAAAAATAGATGTCGGCCGATTTTCAGACCTACCCGATATGCACACAAAATTTCATAAGAATCGGTGCAGCTGTTTCGGAGGAGTATAGTAATATTGTGACGAGATAATTTTACATATAAATCTTTACTAATCTTATAAATCTGAAGAGTTTGTTTGAACAATGTCAGAAACTACTGGTGTAGTGCTGGTGGTAGCTGGTGTTTCGGTGTTAGATAGTCCATTTATCGAGGAAGGATTAATATTATTATCATCACGCTAAGACCAACAGGAGCGGAGCAATGCGGGTAAAACCGCGGGGCACAGCTAGGACATAATATTTGTCTTACATCTAATAATGTACAAAATGAAAGTTTTCTAACCAGTTTACTCATACCGGACATAACCATGGACAAACACACAAAAAAGTCAAGCATGAGTCGCACTAGAAATCGTAACAAAGGAATAAACTTTGTGAAACGCTGCCCTCATCCAATATAATATGGAAGAAACATTATACAGAATAGGGTGTTAGGGATAGGGTTTTCACTGCACAAGTTATTTATTTATTTATTTTTTTAAATATTTTTTTTAGATGTGACGATATTTTTTGGACTGTGCAATAAATGTATGTTACATACAGTAATGTAATAGTGGTTATTATTATGTGTGTTTTTTTGAAATACAATTTTTTTTAGTTGGTAATTTATTTATTTTTTATTGAAGTGAAACTTCTTTATCGTTGGGAGTAAAATTTCAAGCTCGCGTCATGGCAATACCTTTTAATATTTTTATGGTTGCCTGGAAGAGATTGCTTTTAAAATGTACAATGAGCCGCCTATTGTACACTTTTCAATTTTATGTATTCATTTATTTTAAATTTCTCTTACATGTACAATGAAAGATAAGATGTCA
The DNA here is from genome assembly GCF_905220415.1 of Colias croceus. Classification (NCBI taxonomy): domain Eukaryota; kingdom Metazoa; phylum Arthropoda; class Insecta; order Lepidoptera; family Pieridae; genus Colias; species Colias croceus. The sequence continues at coordinate 2,016,836 of NC_059559.1, read as the reverse complement.
TAAATAAATAAAAAATACCGCCACGTCATGGAGTAAGGCGGCGATTTTGGTATCTTTGAATCTTGCCAAAAAAGTTTCACTTCTGACACGTGTGCACAACGCTCTTTTTTATTTTTAAAGTCAACATTTACATTCTGTTTCCAGTCATTTTCAAATTTGTTGTGACATATAATTTAAGATAAAATACAGCAATCGCCTCCTTTTTTGACGTCGGATAAAAGTATTAAATCAATACCTATACAAATAATAATTATTATGTTCTTGTTCTATTACGTTGTTTGTACATACAATGTAATAATTAATTTAACTCAGGTATTTGCGATTATTTCCTAATTGATGTCTGTTATAATACAAACCGTTTAGAGGAAAAACATTGATTAATATTTTTAAGTGACTGTGCCAGGAGGAGTATGGTTTTCAAGTGCATTATGTATTTATGTTTATTTAGATGGATTTTTGCTTTTCAGTCACAATATTTTGATCAAAGAGTATTAAATATTTAAAATTTTAAATTACAGGTTTTTAGCGCCAAATCATATGAATTTAGAAGCCAAGACAATGATTTACTTCGACAAATCAAGCAATTTTTTTAATATCTTTCTTCTTTCGTACTTCGGTTAGTTTATGAGACAAAGAGTAGATCCTTATTTAAAGAATCAAAACATATCAAAATCAGTTCAGCAATTTCTGTTTAATAATAAACAGGCAGATTTACTTTTGCTTTAATTAATGAAGATCTAATCTTTGTTATAAGTTTATAACTATAAGTATTTGAAAATATCTGGCACTTAAAGATAAAAAATATTGTAACGGGAACATTTTTTATCGATTTTTTTAATATAGTAATTTATTCAAGCCGCGTACCAACCTTATAATATTAGAGCGGGAGAGAGATACACACCGTGCGGGTGCGAAAGAGACGGGTGTATTCATAATGCGCTTTCCTTTTTATGTCAATATCGAGTGGCGAAACTATGTTTTTTTTTTAATGTTTCTTAAATATCTTTTATAGTTCAGGATACATCGCCCATTTTTGCAAGTGACTACTATCAAGCTGATTTTCCGTTTGTAGCTTTATTTTTATGAGACACCGAATAATTTCGTGTACGAAACTCTCGATTGTGGTAGCTAACAGAGATAACAAGGATAAAATTTTTTGATTTGATGGTTCTCAAATATTTATTACGCAATTTGTAGGACAATATGTCTGTTGAATTATATAAACATTAACTAAGTGAAAACAAAAAAATCAGCTTGTTAGTAATCATTTATGATGACCTCGTTATCGATACACTTTGGAAAGGGGGACTCTTTGAACAAACCATAGATTTTGTAGGACAAATATTTTTTCGAATAATTTAGGTAATTATCTTGAGATTGAACAAAAAAAAATATTCAGTTAGTAATAAATATTTGAGAACCATCAAATCAAAATTTTTTATCCTTGTTATCTCTGTTAGCTACCACAATCGAGACTTTCGTACACGAAATTATTGGGCGTCTCATCAAAATAAAGCTACAAACGGAAAATTAGCTTGATAGTAGTCACTTGCAAAAATGGGCGATGTATCCTGAACTATTAGGGTTCAAATTTTTGATTTATTTTTTATTTTTAAATGTGTAGTTATTTGTTTTGTAATGTTTTGTATAGTTTTGAATTGATACATTTGCATTTTAAGTTTAAATTTGTGATTCGATTTTAATCTTAGTTTCAGTGTATTAAATAAACGCACTTATCTATGTACAAATTAATCTTAAAAGCAATAAGAACAGTTTTGATAATTATGTACATAATAGCTTTCCGCCCGCAGCTTCGCCCGCGTCTTCAAAGAAAAACCCGCTTAGTTCCCGTACACGTAGGATATCCGGGATAAAACCTATTATATGTGTTAATCCAAGAGACATATGCACTGATGGTCGGTGAAGCTCTGCAACCGGCCTTAACTAAATAAGAGACAACACCGGGGAACAAAGTAGTATAGCGTGTGAGATGCCAACACGGTCATACTTATTTATAGACATTATTAACTGTTTAAACATATGGTTGTTTCTTTATAATTAAATATTTTATAGTTATTTTAATTTTTAATAATATTGAGAGCGAAGTGTTTGTAAGTTTGTTTGTTTGTTGATCTGCAACGGATGTGTTTCTTTGTATACTTAAATAGATACTGGGTTGTGTAATTTGTGTAAATCTAGATTTAAATCTATCTGTACAAAGTTTCATCGAAATCGGTTTAGTGGTTCTGGTGTGATTCTACAAAAAGTAGGTACTTAAAATATGCAGCCCTTTTGGTTAAATGGCCTTACCTATGAATAAAATATCTAAAAATAAAAATACATCGAAATCCGTTCAGCAATACACAGACGCAGGCATAACAAACACAGTTACTTTCGTATTTTTCACATTTATAACATTGTATTATTATCTACACTAATATTATACAGAGGAAAACTTTGTTTGTTTGTTTGTTTGATTGTAATGAATAGGCTCATAAAATACTGGACCGATTTTAAAAATTCTTTCACCATTCGAAAGCTACATTATCCACGAGTAACATAGGCTAGGTTTTATCCAGGAAATCCCATGGGAACGGGATCTATGCGGGTTTTTCTTTGAAAACGCGGGCGAAGCCGCAGTCGGAAAGCTAGTAAACAATAAACGATTAAACTTAAACGTAATAAATCGCATTTTAAATCCGTTAAAATGCTATCTATTTTTTATTACCTACTTGTATCTTATCTTTCTTATCACAAACTGTAAACGAAATTTTTACAAAATATACGTCTTAGACAAGCTATCCGCCCGGCTTCGTCCGGTGTCCAAATGCACTTAGGGATCGCGTACATCTAACGGTGAAAGAATTATTGAAATCGGTTCAGCAGTTCCTGAGATTAGCGTGTTTAACGTAACCAGCTGTATACTATTTCTAGCTGTCCCGGCAAACGTTGTACTGTCTAACTCTTTTCAAGGTATGAAAAATAGATGTTGGCCGCTTCTCAGATCTACCCAATTACAAAATTTCATGAGAATCGGTCCAGCCGTTTCGGAGGAGTATAGTTACTAACATTGTGACACGAGAATTTTATATAACTAATAAAGAAGAGATTAGAAAGCTGAAGAGTATGTTTGTTTGTTAGCTTAAACGCCCTAATGTCCGGAACTCCGTAATTTAACTGTTAGATAGTCTATATATTATATCATCGCGCTAATACCAATGCGCGGAGCAATGCGGGTAAAACCGCAGGGCACAGCTAGTCATGTCATAAAATCGCTCCGTTGAAACGTGATAGAAACAAACATACTAACATTAGTAAGAATTAGAAGATATATTTGTTAAAAATAAAAGGCCGAGTCGCCACTGTGCTCAAACCCTTTACAACTGACTCATATCTTGAATAATGAAAGATAAGGATGTGTGCACACTGTTGTTGTATTTAATTAATTAGAATGAATGAATATTTCACATCGTTATCCGAATAATATATTTAAACATCCATACCATTTAGCAAAAGCTTTACGAGCCTATGAGATTTGCAAAAATAAAAAATAAGAAATTTCTTTTGGAAGGAAACATAATTATTATGAGTTTGTTAATAATTACTATAATAAATTTAACCTAATCCAAATGATAATCACTCAATCATTTATACTTACCGATTATTACTGTTGTTTATATTTGTTTTCCATTTTTTGGCTTCGACGTCGAATTTTTGATTTTTGTTTCCATACAATCAATAAAATTTTTATTTTAAAAAAATATTAAATATGTACCACAAAACAAAATCTGGTTTCCTTAACACTAAAAGCGACTCGCTCAAGTTCATTAGAAACACACACACACACATACTGACTTCTCATATACTAAAAACAAACAAAGAAGCATACTACAAGAATGCGCCAATGTGTATCGAGCCTAATGTATATCTATCCCGCTCGCACGTTCACTATCTACCCGGGGCGGTTTCAATTTTATACTTATTGATTCAGAGGCCGAGTTGGGGAGCGTTAGCATAAAAACATAAAAAAAATGTATGTAAAACAAAAAAAAAAAAATATAATTATTATTAGAAAACGGAATGTTTTTCTGATGAATTAGAAAAGTTAATCTTATAGTCGTAAATTTTTTAAATAAATTTTCTAATGTTGTTTTTAATTTTGAATTTGTGGTAATAAATAGAATAAAAATGCGTGAAATATGAATTATTGGAAGTTTTAAAATTTTAATATGTACCTGTTTATATTCTAAATGTATATTGTATTTAATTTAATTTTTATTCCAGTCAATTAGGTATTAATTTTAGTTTAAAAGATAAAAGTGACAAGTAAAACATTACTTATTACTAGCTTTCCGCCCGCGGCTTCGCCCGCGTTTTCGAAGAAACAGCCGCATAGTGTCCGTTCCCGTGGGATTTCCTGGATAAAACCTATCCTATGTATTAAGTTACCTCTTTATATGAGTGCTAAATATTTTTTGATCGGTTTCTAATTAACATTGTAATCGGTTCAGTAGTATTTGCGTGAAAGAGTAATAAACATACACACACACATCCATCCTCTCAAACTTTCGCATTTATAATATTAGTAGGATAGTAGGATATAGCGATAGGATATTAGGATAGGATTGCCTAACTTTTTTATTAGTTTCTTACTTAATTTAATAAATAACTGTTTTTGCTGACGGTATTTCACAAAATGGCCACATCCGCAGTTTGGATTGCCTGTAGGCTGCGTTCACATACGCACTAAATTATTTATGCTAAATCGCATAATTTGTGTTAATGTGTTTGTCCGTGCATACCTCCGAAACTGTGAAACATTGTGAATAACGAACGAATGATATTTTTATGAACATTTGATTCTCTAGTATTGTATTATGGACTTGGTTTTATTTGTTTGTTTTGAAAATTTGAAGTGTAACTTTTTTAGGCACGTTGAGAGTAAAATTTCAAGTTCGCGTCATGGAAATGCCGTCACGTCATGGAGTAAGGCCACGATTTTGGTATCTTTGGATCTTGCCATAGAAGTTTCACTTCTGACACGAGTGCTCGGCGCATACACTCTTTAAAAATCTAATAAATTTAATGAGTTAAAATTTTTAAAATGAAATTACTATGTTTCTTTTTCCTTAATCTTCGTTAACCAACTGAAGGAAAATAACCGGTCTTGTAAGGCTTCCATAGGGTTGAGAAATACTTATTTCAATGTACCTACATACTTTTGAAAACATAAGTAATAAAAAAAAAGATGTGTACACACGTAAGAAGTGAAACTTCTTTATGACCTTATTTTTCAAAAAATTACGTCGAATCTCGCGTGGTAGGGATAAGAAAAAGATGGCGCGTAACGGAAAAATGTTACACTAAATTTTTTTCCAACCCCGATAAAGACGTTTCACTTCAATAATTTTATTATTACAGCTGCTTCAGCAGATTAAATTTTATAATATTGTTTGAAAATAAGTTTTTTTTTACCCTGCAGGTTTTGATTCCCTTGTGAATGTCGAAAATTGCGAAGCTGTATCTTTTGACTGCGTTGGCTTATACGTTTGATTTTTTCACAGCTTCTAGGGACCGTAGACTTGAGTAGTCAATATAAAATTCAGCTTGATACTTCCACGCGTTGGTGGGGAAAAGGTTCTTGACAGACAGACAGACGGATAACAAAGCAATCCTCTAGGGGTCTGTTTTTTTTGCTTTTTTAGGTTCGAAACCCTAAAAATTGAGCTAAATCTACGTTATTGGAAGTTCTGAAATACATATTTTTCATAATTTATTAGTAATTTAAGTAGTTGATCAGCCTTCTGTGTCTTACCAGACCGAGACATTACATATTTTTCTTCTTCGTCTCAACCGGGAATCGAACCCAGGACCCCTCGGTTTTACGCTCTCGTCAACCACTGTACCAAGGAGGCGGTCAGGGGACTTTACTAACAAATTCTTTTTTTTACAGCTGGTAGGAGCGCCATGCGGTCAACATGGTCAATACACATTTTACAAAGCGCTGAGATTGACTGGACCTCTGGAAAGGATCATAGCCATAGGGGACTTCTTCTTCGTCAGAGTGTGGCAGGATTCTGAGCTGGTGTCCATTGGTAAGTGTATTGGACAATCATTTGGATAATTTTTTAAGAAAAAATGTCAAAAAAATGTCTTATAAGCCAGTTAATACGGGAGAGAAAAAAAACGATAGATTAAAATTATGGGAATTTTGGGAAAAATAACAAAAAACATGACTTAAAAAAATAGACTTATTTTTACCTCGAATGAAATAAATCTGTAAAGAATAAATAGGACAAATCTATTTACACACACTATACAATAGGTACGATATTTATTTTTATGCTGGGTCATTGTAATAGTATTTCGTAATGTTAAAAATGAAATACCAGTTAGGTACCTATCTACTTTTGGATAAAAAACCTTCTTTGTTTCATTTTTTGTATTCCATCTCCAGGGGAACTGCAGCTGCTCTGGACGGACCGCGTCTCCGACCAGACCCTGGTCTCCCTGCGCCTTTACTTCCTTCCTGAGAACACGCCTGATGGCAGGGGACAGCATGGCCAGGTGGGTGCAGATTAGAGCTTCTAGAATATTCTAGAACTGTCTAGAATTAGGGGGAACGAGAGCTGTAAAAAGCAAGAAAACAATTAGGTACAGTTTAGAGGTATAGGAAATACTAGAATTAGGGGGTGGTACGAGAGAAGTAAAAACCAAGAAAAAATGGTCTTTAAAATGGTCAGAAATGGACAACATTTTAATGGGTCTACCCGGAAGGTAGTTGAATAAAAAACAATCATCATAATCCGTTCGCTTAGTCGACAAAAAATACGTAAAAAATAACACTATAAAAATTATTGTGGCAAATAATTATTGCACTCAAAAGTCAAAACGTTAGATTATGCTAAAGATATATTTTTTTATTATTTTATTATGTTCTGTTCATCTAAATAATACCTACCGTACGGACTACGTAGATGTTCAATTTTTAAAGAAAAAAATAATAATATAGAGAACAAAAATATATCTCGAGCAAAATACCACAGAGCATGCAAAAAAATCTTTATATATCTTAATGTACAGTATATTTTCTATGTAAATAGGTATCTAATTTTATATACTAAGTAATCATTTACATTAATTCGTAAGTCACATTTCACACAAATTCGTTGAGGCGTTTGAAACTATACCTAGCCAACTGCACAAAATAAATCTAATCTTCCTAACTGCATCTAGTTAAGAAAAATCTAAAATGTTCACAGTATAGGTAGTATAATAAATAATAATAATATCTGTGACAATAATATTTATCATGTTAGAATATTATCAAAATTGATCTAGCAATTAAAAAGCTACAAAGCAAAACTTGACAAACATGAATATTCCACTAAACGTTATCTGTGCGAAGTGACAAAAAAAATTTAAACAAAGCATTCAAAATGTCGAAAATCAGTCGTTCTTCTGTCTCGCTCTTACCCATAGCGCTGTCTCGCTCTAATCCCTATTTGGTAACGCCAACTATTTCATGGATGAAATTACTGTTCGTACGATTTAATTCATAAGAAATAGCGATTTATTTCATAAGCTGAAGCGTTATTATACGCGCTTATTAGCTTTATCTGTATGTTTGTGTGTAAGTGGATTCGATGTTGACCCACTTTAAATGGACAGATTTAATTTTAACTTGTACACTTATCAAGGATCGGTGACAATACAATACATGAGGATATCTTTATGAGTTTATAAGCGTTTCACATTAACTGTGTATTATTTTAATAATTTCGGTAGAGTATTTTCGATAATTATCGAAATTTAAATTGAATTGAATTGGTAACTTTCATCACTGATATGACTATATTTTATTGAAACAATGTAAAATACATACTATTTTTATAAATATGTTTGTTTAATAAAAAAATATTATTTTTCGTCATCACAAGTCGTAAAAAGTGACAAAAAAATAATAAGACGTGTTTTTATCAAAAATCGAAAATATTTAAAAATAGAACACTCAACATTCGAACCAAACACAACCCCAAGTATATAGAGCAAGGAGAATTGATCCTTATAACATTGCAATAACGGTGAAATTCCCCTGCACTAGTGCTAGAGTAATTTTCTAGTACGTTATGGGTTTTGGTACTGCGGTGCAATCGTTTTGATATTTTGATTATTATTTTTAATGGCGATAAATGAATAATAAAAAATAATTTATTGGCAGCTTTGAGATTTACGATGTTTTGCCGTGATGATGTGAGATATGCATTTTAAAGTCGATTTCTTTTGTGTGGAAGGAATGTTCTCAATTCTATATTTTATTTATTTTTAAACGTTGTAATAAAAGATTGTGAAAGTGATTATATGCAGCTTTTAAATGCAGAAATAGAATGTTAATTATGTTATTTTTTATTCTCAAATTTTTTAAATATTAAAAAAAATATACAATTTTCAAATTGTTGCAATATAATTACATATTTCAATTTTGCGCACTATATGATCACTGTCATGATCTGTGACTGTCACGGTCATGATACCTGTACATTAATTGCCTCGTACTCGAACTGAATGAATTTTTATTGATAAGCTTATTCTTTCATAATTATCTAATATCTATGAAAAAATATAAAAAATATATAACCATACCACATATATAAAAAATATATAACAACTTACCAATTCTCACTCAAACACTAAAATAAACCGATTAAAATTAATTGACGATACGAGTTAAATGTACGAAATAATAATAATTTATTCAAATATTATAAATATCAAAGTATTTCACTCGCGCTATACAATGCCACGTCGCGTTGGCTACATGAGGATTTTAACACAGGAACTGGCATGGAGCTGTTATTGTTCCTTTTTTTATTTATTTTTAATTAACATACTCGAATTTGAATTATTTAAATTTAAATTAATTAAATGTTGATCTTATTAATAACTGGTTTTTGATGAGTTGAATGAAATAAATAGTACATTATCGAATTTTGATCGTATTACTGATAAATGTCAATGTACTTGTGGAAAAAACAATGAACCGATAAGGTTTAGATCAAGGAAATATTGATGACTAAATATGGCGACCATTTTGATGTCAGGTGCAAACTTATCGCGAGACGCCAACGAGGAGTTTTAAAATGTTATTGTGATTAATGCTGTGGATATTAATGTATAGCAAATATCTGTAATAAATAGGTAGATTTTAATTATTTATATTGAATCACTTATAATATTATACGAATATGTAGTTATTAATGGCAATAAAAGTTATCAGTATACCTACTTTATAAAATGTACTAAAGTTTTAGAACGTCATGGTATAATTCTATTTATAAGTATGTTTCTTTATAAAAACTATACTTAATTTAAATTTTAATCCGTTTTTTTCCTTGTTTGTTTTACGAGCTTTTTTACATATTTTTTGTTAATTAAACGTGATTTACCTATCTTCATTTTAAATCTCATCTTTATTAAATGCTCGAACTCTTTATGATCACTTTTTTGTGTTTTCCGAAACTTGGCACACATCATCATTTTTCGAAGTCGGTAAAAATTCGAAAAGTCTCGTCCTATTTACGATTGGTTCGGATCTAGGTATTCGTATCTTATCGCGGGTTCACTCTCCGTAAATAACTGATAACCGCTAACGTTAGAGTACAGTTGTAGAGAGAAGTTTAATTATTTGTTTGTTTGTTTATCTGTACAGAAGAAAAGAACAGGTTTGCTTAGTTCAAAGTACTTGATATTTTGTTGTTTTGTTGACAATTGAAGACACAAATTTATTCCTACAATTATGCTTGATTATAATTATTATTGTAGTGAAACTTTTTAGGCGAGTTGAGAGCAAAATTTCAAGATCGCGTCATGGCAATACCGTCACGTCGTGGCGTTAGGCGACGATTTTAGTATCTTTGAATCTTGCCAAAGAAGTTTCACTTCTGACACGTGTACTTTGCACACGATTTTTTTTATTATTTACTAGCGGTCTGCCCGGGCTTCGTCCGTGGTACATTATAACGTTTTCTCTCCATACGAACCAACATGGACTTCAAGGAAAAAAGAATTATCGAAATCGGTCCACCCGTTCACGCGTGATGCCGCGGCGGTGACCAAAAACGGGTTTCATTTTTATTAGGTACTATTTATTTCAAAGGCAAAATATAAATATTTTCATTTTAACCTGAACGTCATTTCCGCCAATAAATTTAAGTATCTGATAATAATAACAAAACATTCCAAACATTATGATACATATGCAGATAATTTACATAATTTTACGCTGTAGCTATAAATAAAAAAAATTGTATATTTATAAATTATGGTCGGATCTAAAACTCGATATGTTTCTTTGTATTATTTAACCTGACATTTTAAATACCAGTGTCAAGAGCAGATTGACAAGTTGTATTTATAAGTCTGTTATAGATTTATGAATTTTAGATCTAATAGAGAGCGAATATTAGATAAGGTTTTGTTTGTTTGTTACGATTTATGTTAAAAACGTGTCTGGTTTAGGTAATTATTTTTATTATTATACCTAAACTATATTTTAATATACAAAAGAGACATCAAAATATAAGCATGCAGTAGTGGATTTCAGATTAATTATTTTAAACGTAGCTGCGAATATGCAATATCTGATGTACAGCATTTAACCGTATAAAAAATACACATTTTTACACGACTGTACTGAAAAGTAATAATAATGATATTTTGTAAGGCGAACGAAATACCTTTTTTTAATGTTCGCACAGATAAGCGATACAGTGGTTCCCAACGTTTAATAATTGAATTGAATTAGCTGGAATTTATTCAATACGTTCGTTTTATCACCATTTAATCCACACTTTTACGTACATAAAACAGTTAATTAACGCGCGTTTTAGCTTTTTACGACTACAAATGAAAAAGGAATAAAGTCGAACTATGTATTCCCAGACGAAGTCATTGGACGCAACTAGTTCATAAATGCTTAATTTCCTGTTAATTTATGTATTCAGTAGAATTTATGCGACAATTTTTTCAAAGTATTTTTATGTTTTGTATGGAGTAAATAAAACACTTATCTACCTACTAATAATAACTAACCTTACCTCACTACGTCGGTAATAGTGTTTATCAGATATCAACAAAACTGTTATTGCATTCGTATAACAATATCGATTCTGAAAATTTTCCGTATTTGAAGACATATTTTTTGTCCGTATATTATGTCTTTTTTACAACATTACTTCGACTATAAGCAAAATTATTTGTGTTCCGTTTTTAAAATAGATTAATATATGCATGTTATATCTCTTTCAATAAGGTTATTTGACATAAGAACGAAAGAAAAACAAAGGTTTGAACAACGACAGTTTATAAGTACGTTATTCTGAATTTTACAACATAAAATTAATTCATTGTAATAAAGCACATTCCGTTTCTTGTTTACGTGCGGCGACGTTTGATACCTATCTTCGCGTTTACATATCATTATTTTTAGTCTATCCGTTCCCGAGCATTCCAGTCTCATACCCATATACGTAAACAAAACATCTGCAACGTATAATTGATATGTTTACTTAAATAAAATTACTATTAAGTTTATTGTTTGGTGTTTCGCAGTTTTGAATATACATTTTTTGTATCAATAAGTACGGAGGCAGCTCCACGGCCTTCCCTTTTCCGTTCAGTAATTATTTATGAACATGACACAGGGCTGCCAACCTACGCGATTATATTTGTTTTTTTAGCGTGCTGTGGTTGGTAACTTGTAAGTTAGGTGTGGGATTCGATACTCGATGTGATTTTTTTATTATAGCTATTAAGGAAATATTTGTAAGTAATTAAAGATAAGTAATTGAGGAAATCCTCACGATATTATTAAATATGAAAATAACTCTGTCTGTCTGTCTCTTCTATACACCTCAACCACTGAACCAATTTAGATGAAATTTGGTACACAGATACTTTGATACCCGAGAGAGGACAAATAATAGTTTTTTATCCCGCTAATCCCAATTCCCACGGGATCACGAACTATGCGGGTTTTCCTATATACACAGGTGAAACCGCGGGCGCAAAGCTATTAGTGTATATTTTCATCAATATTTTTGTTAAAATGGAATATGTTATCATATATATATATCTATGTTATTCTCAATACGTGTAGTAATAAAATATTAAATTTGGAAGTAGCTACGTAAACGAGGACTTGACCATTCAAAAATGTGTGAATGTCGAATGACTATCACTACATAGTATAAAACTAAGTCGCTTTCTCTGTCCCTATGTCCCTTTATATGCTTAAGTCTTTAAAACTACGCAACGGATTTTGATGCGGTTTTTTTAATAGATAGAGTGATTCAAGAGGAAGGTTTTAGTATATAATTTATTAGGTTTTAGACAAAGCGGGCGAAGCCGCGGCCAGAAAGCTAGTTTATATAAAAGCTATAATAACTAGACCATACAGGCTGATTAGTTTTACATAAAATACTTAATATATTTCTGACGAAGCCAGTCGTGCCGACCTTGGCCCCAATTTTAAGAGTTTTTACTTTATCTGTATATTTTTAATTTTTTAATCTATGGTTTTTAATAAATATGTTTATTTATGTACAAATAAATATTTATTATACTTACCTAAATATTTTAATTTGTAATTGTAATTAAACATAAGATATTTTAATTGTCTATAAAAAATATACAAAGAAACAAATACTGTATTTATCTATATCTATACATATACATAATAAATAATTATACCTTATTAGCCTGGGCGTAAAATAGGATACTTTTCATCCTGGAAAAATACGTGGAAAAAAAATAAATCTTAATTTTTCAGTTTTATCCATAGACGTCGTTCTATAGAACCGCGAACACACGTTGCGTTATCCGCAGTGGATTCTTTTTTTATAAGATGTCATTATCAGAGTTACTCAAAATGGAGAAATAAGCAATCCACGCGAAGACGGACATCCGCGCGGACGAAGTCGCGGGCGGAAGCTAGTTCTAAATACATATATTATCTATACTAATGTTATAAAGTTTAAGAGTTTGTTTGTTTGGTCTGATTTGAAAAATTCCGGAACTACTGGTCCGATTTGAAAAATTCTTTCGGTGTTAGATAGCCCATTTATCGAGGAAGGTTATAGGCTATTATATATCATCACGCTACGACCAACAGGATTGGAGACACGGGGGTGAAACCGCGGGGCTCAGCTATAGTTATAAATAAAATAAAATCGTTTCCTAATAAGTAGGTACTTAGAATATTCGTAAATTTTATCATATTTCTAAATAGGTACGGTATAAAATTTCATAGCAGATCTTCCTGCTTACTGCTTAAGTACCTCAATAACTTAAATAACATTATGCTCAATATGAATACAATAATTAAATCATATTTAATATCACTGCTTGACCGATTTTGATGTAATTTTGTGCATTCGGTAGGTCTGAGAATAAGTAAAAAATTATTTTTATACCCCTAAGTAGGTTTACGTAGCACTTTTTTATAAATTAAATACAAATATTATAATTCGTATTAGTTAGTAGTAACTCGTAATGCCATTCGCATTCCAAAAATAATTCCAACTGGCTCGAATCCGTTCCAATATTTGTAAGATTACACGTTCCAAATTCAAATACCTACTTCCTGTTTGTTCTCAATAAAATAACTGTTCTCCAAAAAGGTTGAATTGTTAAATAAAATTAATATTAACAGTCTATTCTCGCCCTAAGTGTCTAGTTAGCGCAGATTATATCTTAAAAAAATAAAAAAAATCTCTTACGTCACCAGCATTGAGCACCAGCCCTAATAAAGTTGAATTTTTATTCGAAACACAATTTTCTCAAATCTCAACCTTATCTCACTAAAATTAAAGTTTTTATTTCGATACCGATACTTACAGATTCTACTCACGCTCGACCTGCAAGAGCATTCCAATTTTGAAACGTTCTAAATTCGTTTTCAAATATTTGATATTCGACTTTATCTGGTTGTATTAGAGTTCGCTTTTGATTCCGTTTTATTGCGGTTTTGTTAATGTGTGCGTGACCATAAAATTAGTTGTTTCTGTGTGCGTATATTAAAGGTTGGTTTGTGTATGGAAAACGGTTGTAACTTGGATTTTATTATTGTCTTTCATATCAATTTTGACATTAAATTATACATGTTATAAATCTTTAAATTATTTTGATTGTATAACGATATTATTTATATAATCGTATTTGTAACGGTATTGCCAATAGAGACGTGATCCTAAAACTTTACCCTTCAACTTATCTCTAACAAATTACTTCGTAGAGATCAAATGATATATGAATTTCATTTAAACAATCTTATTTAAAAGTCGTGAACTGATAAACTTTAACAGACGTTTGTTGTCAAAATCAATGTAGAATTTTGATACAGTTAGTAGCTTTCGTATCGATTATATTTAAATGCGTGTAAGATGTAGATCATACTTTAAACCTTTAAAAATCAAAGGACATTCTTTTAACTACCACATCATTACGAATTAAATACAATAACGATCTCTAAATAGATGTGAAATAATCATTTCCATCACAAAATTATAATACGTATAAAATATAAAAGAAACAAAGTTGCAACCGTGTTCCCGTGCGCCGCATAAATATCAACAATGAAGGTAATTTCTCTGAACGCTCTAGCCCCGCACCTGGCTTTGCTTGTTTTTTTTATTTATTTATTTAATTTATTGCACGTGCTAATATAATTACTGAAATGTATGTACGGAAGATTTTTTTACGCTATTCCATAGTAATGTAGGAAGTGATATTTATTTATATAAGATTTACTTAGATTACTAGTTTTTAGTGTGGGTTTGTGTTTGAAACGTGGTTTAGTGATTAGACTGGATAAGTAGATAGGAAACCTGCATTAATATCGATCCATCCGTTTAGGAGTTACTTCAAAACTACTTATAAAATATAAATTATAATATGATTTTGGATTATGTTAACTGTATTTCTTGTGTTTTATTTTACGCGAGTATTATGTACATTTGAAAAATAAAGACTTTTAAGGGTTTTAAACGTGATTTATTCATTAAGGGCCGATTTTTCAATCCTTGGTTAAAATTTATCCGTCCAATAAAGTACTACACGAACATTTTAAAATGTCACCTTTAAACTGTCATATACGGACAATTAGAATATATTTTTGAAATGGTAGTTTAATGCGTTATTCGATGAATAAGTTTTAACCAACAATTGAAAATACAGCCCTAAGTAGTAAATAGTGTTATTTATAATTTAATATTACAAATTAATAAAATTGTTAATATACATACAAATTATTCCAATCTACCTATAATCCAGAGTCAAAACAAACACATAAATAGTAGGCAGTAAAAAGAAGCAGATGTATGGTTGACAGTCACTCCTAAATTGATGAACACATTTCGATAAAATTGAGTATACATATAAATATTAAATATAGTGACACTATTGTTCTTGTATTTCTATCTACATGCATAGCAAGTTGTGTAGACCATGAGCTATCTACATATCACATTTCATCAAAACCGGTTCAGTAGTTTTTGCGTGACTTCATCTTCGAAGAAAGTCGATCTGTGAAACAGATGTAATAATGCATCTGTCACATACCCCACATGGGACTTTTAAAACCTAGATATAATATATAAAAAATAAAAACCGGCCAAGTGCGAGTCGGACTCGCGCACCGAGGGTTCCGTACAAACCTGCAATTAAAAAAAATATATTATGTGATGTAACTAAAAATTTTTTGGTTTTCGTAATTTTTTCTTTATCTATGCTATAAGACGTTGCTTCGTACCAAATTTCAAGATTCTGAGTTCACGGGAAGCACCCTGTAGGTTTTGATTCCCTTGCAAGTGTCGAAAATTTGCGGCATAAACGGCTGTATCTTTTGATTGCGTTGGCTTAGAAGTTTGATTTTTTCACAGCTTCAAGGGACAGTAGACGGTAGACCTGAGTAATTGATATAAATTTCAGCTTCATACCTGCACGCGTTCCTGAGAAAAAGGGTCTTGACAGACGGACGGACGGACGGACAGACGGACAACAAAGTGATCCTATAAGGGTTCCGTTTTTTCCTTTTGAGGTACGGAACCCTAAAAATTATCAGAAACAACCTGGTTTTGTCTGCTTTCACGGACAAAACCACGGGCATAGGCTAGTATTTCTATAACCGATTTGATATTCGAGTACATAAGCAACCACCTTGCAAAATATTAGCAAAATCTCTTCAGTAGTTTTGCTCCTATGAACAAAACCACGGGCATAAGCTTTCTATTGCGTATGTGTTATTGTACGCAAGCTACAACATCTCAAAGTTTCATCAAAATCTGTTCAGTCCTTTGACCATGATTGAAGAACAAACATACACACATTCATAAAAAAACATTAGCATAAATAACACAAGTAATTATTTTTTGCACAAACGAAGTCAGGCTAAAAGTTTATAGTTAAAAGCATTAAAATAATTTATTTTATATTATACATATTTCTGTGGATGGACAAAAAATAACAAGTCAAACATCAGCCTTCCCCTTGTGGACGACGCGCTGTGGTATGTAACTGTCTTTATTTTAACCGACTTTGATAAATGTATGGAAAAAAAATGAGTGCGTGTACAAGTGTACACACGTAAGAAGTGAAACTTCTTTATGACCTTATTTTTCAAAAAAAAGTACAGTATATGCAACTTTACAGAAATACGTCGAATTACGCGTGGTAGGGATAAGAAAAAGATGGCGCGTAACGGAAAAATGTCACGCGTAACGAAAAAATGTTACACTAAATTTTTTTCCAACCCCGATAAAGAAGTTTCACTTCAAAGAAGTATATTTTTAACTGTGATCCGCTTCTTAAATTAATACAGAATCATTGCAAAAAACAGTAATGGTAGATATGGTTTTAACTTATCTATACATATAATAAAATCGTAGGAAAGTGAAAACTGTACATTGAATATTTTTTTAAAAGAATACCTGGGCCGTGATCTATAATCGATATAGAAGCCAAAAACATAGTTTTTAGAATTTTTGTCTGTTTGTCTGTTTGTCTGTTTGTCTGTTTGTCTGTTTGTCTGTTTGTCTGTTTGTCTGTTTGTCTGTATGTTTGTGCGAGCTAATCTCGAAAAGTACTGCATAGATTGACTTCAAATTTTGCATGAATATTACTAACAGGTCGGGTGAGGCTATAGGCTACATATTATCAAGCTATCATCTACGGGGGAGGAGCTGTGAACCTTTATTTTTCTTACGTATTCCGTGTATTACGACAGCGTACAATCTAAAGACTCATGTTTAAATGTTGGTTTCGAGTAAGCCATGCTATTATCTAGCTTTACAAAATAAAAACTATGTCATTTACGTAATTTGGGCAGAGAAACAGTTTAATGAATTTAGTAGTATAAAGACAAATTAGAAACAGCGCCATCTATTAAATGTTATAAAAATCAAATCAATTTACACGTTAACTATTGGAAATTAATAATCAAATGACGCATATATAAATGTTGTTTGACAATATCTAGATTGACACTATAAAAATTATGCCATTTAAGTAACTTGGGAAGAGAAACATAGCTTAAAGAATGTAAGTTGTATAATGTTAATTTTGTAACAGCGCCATCTATGAGATTTCGTAAAAATAAAATCAATTTACATGTTAACACTACTGAACACAATGTTAAAAATTAATAATTTAAATATAATTATGTTATTTATTTATTTAACTCTTTAACCCATATCTTCCGTTCCCTATAAGATATATTTCGTGTAAATAATAAACTACATTTTTTTTAAAGTGAGGGTACCTACTTAGATGTTTATTATTTTAAGTAAAAATAGACACCATTATCTACAGTTAATCTAATGATTGTGTTCCAAAGAGTATAATAATATATTGTTGTGTTCATTAGTTACAATTTTTAAAATCTTCGTGTTTTATAAATTTACTAGCTTACCGCCCGCGGCTTCGTCCGCTTTGTCTAAAACCTAATAAATTATGTACTAAAACCTTCCTCTTGAATCAGTCTATCTATTAAAAAAACCGCATCAAAATCTGTTGCGAAGTTTTAAAGATTTAAGCATACAAAGGGACATAGGGACATAGGGACACAGAAAGCGACTTTTTTTATACTATGTAGTGATATTTATAAAGCAATTGAATGCCATAAAACCAAAAATATCAAATGCAATCTTCGTGTTTTGTGAATTTTCACCATCATGCGTTCCCACAAAAGGTAAGTTGTTACTTACAGGTATTTATTGAAATGAAATGAAATGAATGATTCTTTTATTATTTTGAGGTGCATTGGGAACAGTAGTTTTTGATAAAATTTTATTTGTAAGTAGCTTTTTTTATAGATTTACAGTTAACTTTTGATTTTTTTATTCAATGCTAATAAAATTATATCGCCTTTGGAAGACGATTTCTGCTGATATTTTTACTACACCACTTGAAAATTGATGATTTGATGATAAAGACAGTAGCAGCGAGGATTAAGTGGAAATTAGTAATCATCCGCTTCGTCAATTTTTGACTGAAGTTAATGTCCAACGTCCAATGGTTCAATCATTGGAAGTATCTCGGGAAATTTTGGAGGATATTTTTCAGGAAGGAGAGGAGGGGCAGCCAACCACATATCAAACTACTACGTTTTAGTACCGAAAAAAATGTTATTGCCAAATGGAACGTAAATTTTGCACTCACAACTTTACAAGTAATGTTTTTATTTTGACTTTGCGGTTATCTGATTATAATATTTATCGTTATGGCTATCGACGTACCGACCGTACTGGGATCAGAGTAGGTACATGATATACAGTTCATCATCCAGGATTGCTTAGAGCATTTTCACACTGAAAAAGATGTTTTCTTTGAATCGTAGTTGCTTCATTTATTTATTTTTAATCATTTTAAATAATATGTTTTATATTTTATAAATATATCATTTTCATTATTTAAGTAGATAAAATAAATTATGTAACGGTTTTATAAGAAAACACATTATATTTGTTAGGCGACGGTGATTTCTTCCAGGCAAAAGAAATCATCTTCAGGATGGAATCATCCTGGATCATCTTCAGAATCATCTTCTGAATCATCTTCAGAATCATCTTCAGGATGGAATCATCATCATGGATCCAGATGGGGGTCAAGTGACGCGGGCCACGTACCACAAACATGCTTAGTTTGTGGTATCGAGCGCGAAAGATAGTCATCGTGTTTTTAGTAAAGTTACTATGTAAACTAACGTAATTTAATACTTAGGTACATATTCTATAATGGTGTGCTCAAACTGTTAATCTACATATTTTAATTTAGATTATTATTTGATACTAAGTAATGTAGAATTTAAACCACATTCATGTTTTCTTCAGATTTTAAGATTTTCTTATCAGAGTGTTCAATTTTAATGTACCTAGTTAAATTTTATAAGAGACAATAATTAAGAAAATTTTAAAATAAAGTGTCACGTATTTTTTTTAAACAACGAATGACGAAAAACGACCTAATCGCGGACGAAGTCGCGGGCAACAGCTAGTATTAAAAAATCCTGCATAATGATGGTTCGAAACCGGTCGTAATCTTTACGTGTTAATTTAAAAATTAAATAAAACAAATTAAACACGTTACGTATCGTTTTAACTTCTAAACTGTATGTTTTTATTTGTAATGTATCTTGCTTGAACAAATACATTTTTAATAATTTTGACATTATGTATGTCTAAAGTTGCCCTCTTAAATTGCAATAAAGATTAATTAAGGTAAAATCGATTAAGTCGACTTAGAAAATTCTCCTACCATTGGAAAGCTACCTCCATATTTACCGAGTAACATATAGGCTAATTTTATTTGTAAGTTTTTAGGGCAAGATTCTTTATTTCTTGCATTATTATAACAGTTACATACCTCAATGCGCCAACCCTTCCCCTAGCGAGGGAAGGGGGCGGAATTAAATGTGCGAAAGGGACAGACGATGTCCTATTAACAGGGAATGTATGGAGTCGTATTTTATACATTTTTTATTTTCAACATCATTTTTTTGGAATATTTGCATGAAGTTTAAAATTTAATCATAATACTGTTCTTGCATAAGCTAATCCTGCTATGTGAAAGCAAACTATTAAAAGGTATACTTAATTAGGTTTTGTATGTACGTAAATAAAACACCCGTACACTCTACAGTCTACACGGGTAAGATTAGTATTATTATTCATTAAACAATATTTTTTACAGAAGGTACGTCTAACGTTGTTTATTTTTTTACTATTAGCGAGCCCGCGAATTAAAAAAAGTATTTTAAAGTTAATGTGTTATTCTGATACTCAATTTATATCACTGCCAAGTATCATCAAAATCCGTTTAATGGTTTTCCCATGAAGGAGGCATACATCGATCTAGTTTATTAATAAGATATATTCATGCGAGTAGCACCGCGTCGCGTAGCTAGCTTGTAATATAATAGATAATAAATAACAATGAATACGTCACAGCGTAAATACATAATATCTTATCTGCTTGTTGACAATACATAGATATCTCAAGAATTTATTTTTATTTATAAACTTGTGAACAGAATAATTATTAACCGACTTTGAAAAAGATGTTATATTCCTATATTGTCTATTTTATAATATGGTCGTGAATTTTCTCTAAAATTCCGATAAATGTTTGTCAAAGTTCGTAAATTTAAAATTGAAAACAAAGTGGAAAACCTTACAAAAAGTATTAAATTAAATGGCTACTTTAATATTAGAAAACAACAGAATAATAAATGTGAAGTAACAAACACAAAGGCCACACAAAGGCTTCAGCTAATGTTTTAAATCCAATACAAAGTAACGTTTTAATTGCAATAATTTCATTTATTTACGGAGTTTCACATAAAAACTCGTTTCTTTTATATGTATGTGAAACACACACTATCGCATTTGATTTAACGTAGTAATAATAATTCGAAATTTTATCACTTGTTCGTAGTTTTTACGATTATTATATACTACTTGTGTATATTAACATATATCTAAATCTGTTTGTCCTAAATATACTAAAGAAGTTTTTGATAAAAAAGAATCAAAGCTTGCAATTAAAATATATACAGTACTAGTTTTTAATTATTAGCATAATATAAAAATAGGTACTAGTATTATATTGTTTGAAAAATTTTATAATATGAAATATGAATTTATTTATATAATTAATATTTTGTCACACTTGTTTATATATGATATCAGATATACGTAAGATAGTATACATACTTATAAGTGCAAAAGTATCTTTGTCTGTGTGTTACACTTTCACGAAAATATTTGAAAACCCAGGGTCAAAGATTTTGGTATTCTAGATCAAGATGAAATTGTTCGCACGTGTAAAACCGCGGGGCAATGTAAGCAAAAATGCAACATGCCCTGTATAGTTTGGTATGAAATTCCATGTAGAGTTTAAGTAAGAAGCCTTACCTAATGTATTTGTAAGTTTATAACATTATTATTATTCGTAAAGTACAAAAAACTTGGATACATTAAGACAAAACCAAGATACGTTTATTAAAACAAAAATAAAATTCTAAAAATAAAATTATAATCACACATCGACTCCATGTATTTTTTGTTCCGCAGTAAATAATGAGCGTGCTCCGGCATTTAGGGTTGACACAGGATAATTATTTATATTAATTTGAACGTATTTTTCTTTTGCAATACAGTTAATGTGTTTGTAAATGCTGCACCGATTTAAATGCGATTTTGATATAGAAAAACTTGTTGTATGATAGTGATAAGAATAATTAAATAGAATGCAGTTTATTTGAATGTAAGAAAGTAAATCTATACTAATATTTAAAAGCTGAAGAATTTGTTTATTTGTACGCGCTAATCTCAGGAACAACGTCAGATTTGAAAAGCTTTTTCATTGTTAGATAGTCCATTTATCTAGGAGGCATATAGCTATTAGCTACCATCACGCTAAGGCCAAAGAGCGGAGCGGAAAAACAACAGAAACAAGAGCGGAGTAATGCGGGTAAAACCGCGAGGCACAGCTAGTTTAGTTATAAGTATTTGTCTTCACTCTAAGTACCTATTCATTTAGTTAACTTAAATTATTTATATTTTAAACCTTCAAGAGATAAATAACAAAACCTTCCAGAGAAAAGTTTTATTGAATATTATTAAAAAAAATCTTTAAAATTAATAAATAAAATATCAAAGTCACAGCCCCGTGCCCTCGAGTTTCGCTAAACTCGCTCCGGATAACGACGCAACTGAGATTTCCAGTTCATTTTCTATTTTTATGGAAAAATTTTAGTATTGGATTAGTTTGTTTGTTTAAGTTTTGTTATGATTAGTGTGAAAGATTTAAGTGATTCTTTGTTAGAGATAACGAAAAATTAAAATTTACTTATGTTATTATCAATTTATTAAGAAAGAACTCACTCAACTCACAACAGTAATCAAGTAGTGATTTTATATATGAAATTATCGTAACGGATATAAAGGGATTTTGTCGTTATCATTTATTTTAATTACTTTCATTTTAAAAACATATTACGGAAACTATAATATCTATTGCTATGAAACAGAATAAAAATACGATGAAAATAAATAGATAAATTAGCTATAATCTTTCAATTTTATTATTCTCATTTATATATTGCTAAAATGCTAATTCATATTATAATAATGAAATACGTATAAAAATATTAAAAATAATATATAAAAACTCATTTGCGCACTTTTCCTCTGCGTCCGATAATGTTTCGTAAGCGGAATGGTGTAGCGCGACTGAAAGATGTTGAAACTTTAAATTATTTCTATTAATATTTAATTATTTGAATATAAAATTTATTTAAATTACACTTTATATACTTATCTATTGAAATACACTGTTCAAAGTGTATGTATTAGTAGTTATGTATGATGTTAAAGTTTTATCGATAACAGTGTATCCGTTTTATGTTTAATGTTTACATTAATAGTTTACACTTGTAATTAATTTTCATATCTATAATATTAATCATTTTTTGAAGGTTTAAGTGTATTTTTAACGGATTAAATATATAGCATAGTTTTATTACGATAAAGATATTATGTGAAAGTTGTTTGTTCGTCCTTCCCACTTCCTGTCTCCGCGGTTCAGTGGTTAATGTATTAATTAAAAGGTAATGGGTTCGATTTTTATTGAGTAAATAAAATATGCTATATAATATTATATAATAGCATAGATTTGTAGGTAAGTTTGAAAAGAATATTTAAAGAAAATTCGATTTTTTAATGTATTTAGGACAAATGTGCCATGAATTTGAATTATAGGGTGAAATGACTTTTATTTTTCTCTCTTTAAAGGGACTGATAGGGGTGAAAAAAAAATATCGTCTCAAAAAAACGCATAGAAATTGATTCATCTCTTTGCCTTGTACTAACATATAAAACAGGTAAACGAATAGCTTAAACTACTTATTTAATTCTAGACCATGTATTTAATATAAAAATGAATTTCAAAATGTATTGGTAAGCGCAAAACTCAAGAACGGATTAACCGATTTCGTTAATAATTTTTTTGTAGTATTATTCCTTGAAGTACGAGGACGGTTCTTATGGAGAGAAAACATAAACAATATGTACCACGAGTAAAGCCGGAGAGGACCGCTAGTAACGAATAAAAAAATGGCATTGTTACGTAGGTACGTAACCGTTCGCGACGTACAGACAAACAGACAAAAGAACAAAGCAGCTAGCTCGCTTCATAAACACGCCTTAATTAAATGACTACTTATCGTTAATTAAGAATAAAAAAATCTTATCAATAAATTAACCGGTTATACGAGTTTGCATTTGGGTTGATTCGGAGTGTACACGGGCGTTTGTAACGCGGCTTTTTAGGAGCGTATTTTAGTAACATCTACTTTTTGAAGTGAAACTTCTTTTGAAATAATGAAAATTTCAAGGTCGCGACATGGCAGTACCGTCACGTCATGGAGTAAAGCGATGATTTTGGTACCTTTGAAGTTTCACTTCTGACACGTGTGCTCGGCACTCACGCTCTTTTTTAGTTACGGCTACTTTTTTACTTGCACTAGATCTCGCCCCGGCTTCACACTAAGACTTTTTGGTAAGATATGATCTAACGAAAAAAAAAAACATTAATATCCGTTCAGCCATTCTTGAGTTGTTTCAATACACGACTTTCTTTCCAGTAGTCGAAATTAAAACATAACCAAAAATAAAATAATACGTACCCATAAACAGAGTCACGAAATTTAAACTAACTTTGTTTGTAGCGATTTTATCATGATGACTCGAAAATAGATATGTATATTGATTTAGATGATTTTACCTTTTTAAACACACTTTTAATTAGCTTCACTTGTATGTTTGTATAAGTAACCGATTCCTTTAGGCCGGTTGCAGAGTTTCACCGACCATCAGTGCGTACGTCAGGTGCGCTTGTCATATTATGTACTAGCTTCCGCCCGCGACTCCGTCCGCGCAGGATAAAAAGTATCCTATTTTATGCCCAGGATAATAAGGTATAATTATACTAAGTTTCATCGAAATCGAACCTTTAGTTTTCACGTGATGCCTTCACATACAGACAGACAGACAGACAGACAGACGGACAGACAGACAGACAAAAAATTTTTTAATCACATATTTGGGTTTAGTATCGATCCAGTAACACCCCCTGCTATTTATTTTTTCAATATTTTCAATGTACAGAATTGACCCTTCTACAGATTTATTATATGTACTAGCTGTGCCCGCGACTTCGTCCGCGTGGAATAGCGACTGCCTAGTAGTTACTACTTTACATACAATTATTTAGTAAACACGTACTACCATAAACAATTCATAGAATTGTTAATAGAATTTATTACTAATCTAAGCTAAAAAACTTACGTACTTTCTGGAAATCCGGGGCATTTTCCGGGGATATCCGTGAAATGCCTGTAAAATATCTGGAAAATACCCCGGAAAATGTGTGAAAATGTCCGGGAAATACCCGGAAAATATCCGGAAAATGCGTGAAAATGTTAGGGAAAAGCGTGGAAAATGCCTGAAAAATCTCCGGAAAATGCCAGGGAAATGCCTGGAAAATCCCCGGAAATTTCCTGGGAATTACCCAGAAAATTCCCGGAAAATATCTGGAAAACGCGTGAAAATGTCCGTAAAAGCGTGGAAAATGCCTGGATAATCTCCGGAAAATGTCAGGGAAATGTCAGGAAAATGCCTGGGAAATGCCTGGAAAATATCTGGAAAATATCCGGAAAATGCGTGAAAATGTCCGGAAAAAGCGTGGAAAATGCCACTTCAAATTTGCGAAGTAATTAAAGCAGACAACCAAAAAAAGAAAAAGAAAGCTAAAATCTTTCATATTAATTAATGATATTCATATTTCATATTATGTACTTAATGTATGGGAGGGTTTAAAGATATTTTTTTTGATGTTTCTCGATTTATTTAAAAAAAAATGATTACGGCCATTATTAGGTTAAGTACTTTCGATATCAGTTTAAAGTTTTTTGTTATCTGTAATACTTACAAAAAAAAAATCGCCTGTGCATACTGAACGATTACACCTTGTACATGAATGCCTTAGCAAATGTTCGCCGTGATTATTTAAATGATCATAATTTTTTTTATTAATGAACCAATTGACATGAATTAAACACTAAATGACAAAAAAAATTAACTACAGTTTTGGGTTCGGGATCAATTTAATAATTAGTAATTACACCTGCTAATATTTTTTTACATATTTTCATTGTAAAATCGTAACATAATTTCCTTTATGTATTGTTCTATTAACACATAGATAATATCTTCCCAAGGTACTAAATTTTAATAAAAAAGTTGTTTTTGTTATTTATATCTAAAAAAGAGTATTTATATTAGACAGAAATAAACATAAAATTTTTATAAGTTTTATGGAAGCTGAATGTAATGCAAATGGGCAAATATAAAAGTAAAATTAGGTATTTAAAATAAATAAATGTAACAACTACCAATTACAGAAAAACTTCTTTTTCGGTTGAAAATTGCTGGATCATGAGTATAATTCTTTATCTCTTACCTTGGGCAGTCTGGAAGAGATCGCTAGTAAGCGATAAGACCGCCTTATGTACATACCGTGTTAATCCATTTGGTATGATTGTAAATATTTTACTTGGTGTGGTACGTATATTACCACACCAAATAATTGATAAATAATATGTACTCTGATCCCAGTACGATCTGTACCGCGATAGCCATAACGATAATAAAATAATCAGATTACAGTAAAGCACGATTAAAAATCATACTTGTACAGTAGCTGTTGTGAACGTGCAATATTTACGTTTCAAAATAACATTTTTTTTTTGGTACTAAAACGTAGGTAGATTCTCACGCACGCACGCTGATACGTGGTTGGCTGCCTCTTTTCTCATTCCCGAAAAATATCCTCTAAAATTACCCAAGATTCTTCCAATGATTGTACCATACGTTGGAAATTAACTTTAGTCAACAATTGACCACGCGCCAGGATACTTATTTCTACTACATCCTCATGCAAATCGTTAATTTTTATGAACATTTAATCTGTAAATAAAAAAAATGAAAAGATTACTTTACCTAATTTTATTAAAAAGCTACTAACAAATAAAATTCTATCAAGAACTAAAGTGACCTTCTTTGGGCGTTTAATATAGTCTTGTAAAAGTTATACATAAAAATAAAATTTCATCATTTTCTTATTTTGTCGTAACTTCAATTCTAATAAAAAACATGAGTCTAACTATATAATTAATTAATAAAGAATAAATATAAAAGCTACAACTTACCTTTTGTGGGAACGCAAGAAGGATTTATTAAAATGTCACAATTAACTGTTAATAGTGTCTTGTTTGACATCAAATAATGAACATCTACCCTCACTTGTAAAATTTTATTTAGTATATTCACATAAAATATAAGCACCTGAAGTGGACTCTGGGAAGACATGGGTTAAAAAGTTAATTAAATAAGTACAATTAAAAACCCCACCAACATCATATTATTTAATTTTTAATTATAAATTTGCAAGAAGCGTTAAACATGTAAATTGATTTGATTTTAATGAAGTCTCATAGATGGCGCTGTTTCAAATTTGTCTTTATACTACTAAGATTCATTAAACTGTTTCTCTGCCAAAATTACGTAAATGACGTATTTTTTATAGTGTAAAGCTAGATAATAGCGTGGCTTACCCAAAAACAACATTTAAACATGAGTCTTTAGATTGTACGCTGTGTAATACACGGAATACGTTAGAAAAATAAAGGTTCACAGCTCCTCCCCCGGAGGTGATAGCATGATAATGTGTATATAAAAGCCTCACCCGACCTGTTAGTAATATTCATGCAAAATTTGAAGTCAATCTATGCGGTACTTTTCGAGATTAGCTCGGACAAATATACAGACAAACAGACAAACAGACAAACCGACAAACAGACAAACAGACAAAAATTCTAAAAACTATGTTTTTGGCTTCTATATCGATTATAGATCATGGATTATGTATTCTTTTAAAAAAATATTCAATGTACAGTTTTGACTTTCCTACGATTTTATTATATGTATAGATAGATGGAAATACGCGTGCGTTAGGTCGGTCTAGCTATGAGCCAGGGGGGGCACACTCAAAACTCTCATGTAAACGCATAGACGACAGCGACGCGGGCGGTGAGTGGTATAACTAAAATTAAAAAAAAGCCGCCATCTTGTAATGATGTGCGACTGTCATTGTCAACCATAGTTTTCAACTTTCGGACGGACGTTGATGCGATTTCGAGGTTATCTCATTAATTGTTTTTGTTAAATATATCTGGTTATCTTTTAAGTT
Source organism: Colias croceus (assembly GCF_905220415.1). Taxonomy (NCBI): domain Eukaryota; kingdom Metazoa; phylum Arthropoda; class Insecta; order Lepidoptera; family Pieridae; genus Colias; species Colias croceus. The sequence goes on along the minus strand of NC_059559.1, from coordinate 1,988,972 downwards.
TTTGTTTTGGTTAAGTTTTGTTTTGTTATTTTGTTACTTGTTTTATTGTTGTTAACTGTTGTGAACGTTGTGATCATGAGTTTTCAACGGAGGAGAATACACGCTAGAAGCTTAGAACTTTTTAAAAACTTGAGAATCCTGCCTCTTGCATGTATTTATATCAAAGAAATTTGTATTTTCATAAAAAAACATCCTCAATATTTTAAAACTAATAAAGAAATTGGAAAATTAACAAGATATCCAAACAATTTGTTTTTACCGAGGCCTAAATTAACTTTGTACAAAAAAAATGTTCCCTATATATTAGGTATTCAGATATTTAATAAAATCCCAAAAGACTTGCAAGGGGTTCCTCTTCCAGGATTTAAAAATAAATTAAATAAATACTTATTAGAGAATTGTTTTTACAACCTAAATGAATTTCTGTATGATATGAAAAATGTCTAAATAATATAAAATAATGATATTGATATTAATTGATTGACTGTATGACTTATGATTTATGTATAACCTAATTTTAAGTGACAATACTCCTGACTCGTATTTTTACTATCTACTTATAAATATCTAATCATTTTCATTCATTATGTCAATTATTAATAATAATTATTGTATGCTATGTAGTTATAGTAAAAACATGAATGTTCCTTAATTCTGATCTTAATATCTTTGTATGTACCATGTTTTTATGCAATAAATGATTTATTTATTTATTTATTTAGAACAAAAGCTTTAGTTATTTCAGTGACTGCACTGAAATAACTAAAGCTTTTGGTTTTAGCAGATTTTAGAGGTTTTAGCAAGTGTATAGTATATAAATCTCAATTTCAATTTAATAAACGTGAATACCGCTAAAGAAATTGTTTTTTATTCTCACCCCTGGTTGCCCTCATTACTTATTTATTATTTACTCAACTTACAAGGCAACTTATGGAGTGAGAGTATGTTTACAAAAATATTACTAACGCCACAAAAAGAGTGTTGTCACGAAAACGACGCTTTTCTTGGTGTTAGTAATATTTTTGTAAATATACTTTCGCTCCATATCTGGTGCTAAATGTCGATATGCATACTGCATAGCTATATATATATATACCCCTTTAAAGCATTAGTTATCCTACAAAGTTGCAGATGGCAGCACGTTCCATACAATCACTTATTACCACAGAGTAGCCACTCTATCTCAGTTATACATCCTTCCTCTATGCTATGAGCCTATGAACGGTTTTATGAATTTCCATACATATGACAAGCGCGACTGACGTAAGCACTGATGGTCGGTGAGGCTCTGCAACCGGCCTTAAACTCTATTTTGTTTTTGACACACATTTAATTCAAACTTTGTACACTTGTCAAAGATCGGTGACAAATGAAAATACAATAATTATTTTTTAGTTTTTTTTTTTCAAATTGTATTAATTGTTTCGTATGCGATAAAAAATTTTGCGTAGCGAATGACACAAATATTAAGCGGTTTAAAGGCAGGACAAACGCTCGTGTGTGAAGATCGCTTTAATAAGTAAAAACATAATTATTGAACCGAATTGGGAATAAAGAATTCAGTCTAAAAAGACAAATTCCAAGCTACATCTCAGCGTAAATTTCATTCAAAACCGTTCAGCTATTTTATGTGTTTAAAACATACAAATTATGATATAAATCAATACAAAAGTAGATTATAAAACACTAGCTTTCCGCCCGCGGTGTTGCCCGCGTTTTTAAAGAAAAGCCCGCATAGTTCCCGTTCCCGAGAGATTTCCTGGATAAAACCTATACATTGTGTTAATCTAAGTGACCCTCTACTTGTGTGCTAAATTTCATTGTAATCGGTTCAGTAGTATTTGCGTGAAAGAGTGACAAACATACATACAAATAACACATATACATACGACCATCCCCACAAACTTTCACATTTATAATATTAGTAGGATAGCCTATTGGCAACAGTGAAATAATTTTTCAAATCGTTATTCCTGAGATTAGCGCGATCAAACAAACAAACTCATAACTCCATAATAGTACAGTATGATGTAATAACCGTATACTCAATTATTAAAAGTCGGTTAAGCCAATACGCAAGGGCCGTCACATTTAACTCGCGTTATCGATTCTCTACTAATAATAGAAGTGTATTAATTCCCACTACAAGACATAAGCGGTAGCGATTTATTATATTAGCTTTGTCTGCTTAGTAAATTCGTGCAGTACTTTTGTGAGTTTAGCCCGGACATTCATATAGACAGACAATAATTTTAAAAACTATATTTTTGGCTTCGATATTGATTGTAGATCACGCCTCAAGTATTCTTAAATCTTCTAAAATCTACAGTTTTGACTTTCCTACGATTTTATCATATCTATACTTGCGGTCCGTGTGTACAATGTACATACATATATAACCTTTATCACTCAGGGATCACATACATATCACATAACAATAAAAAAATTCTTTAGGTGATCGAATTTTTAAAATTCATCTTTGCTTTTGGATATCGACTCTATAAACTTATCTCTCTATTTTTTAAAACACATCGTATGTAGGCTACATACGAGGTGTTTAAAAAATACAATCCAATCTCTAATAAGTAAAAGTAACAAGCAAAATCTTACATTCTACCAGCATACGTCTTACATTATAATTATTATATTAAGTACGGAAAATATTTTTCTTTTTTCTCTTGTTATGAACGATATCAATAACTTTTTCTATATTTCGAACGTAAAAACGAAAAAAATACTTTTATTTTTATTTTAATTAAAACGCTTGCGCTTATACCTCAAAGCGATCCGGTTCGAACCAGCCTAAACCAAAGCAATGGTCGCTCCACGTTGATGATTATAATTTAAATCTTTTGAAAGAAAATGTATTATTGCGTTTCAACTTATTTCGATTAAATCACATGACTATCAATGTTATGCTTAGATGTTATGTATGTTGTGGTATATATGACAAAATGGGTGAATCTATTTTGATGTTTTTTTCCATGAGTAATGGTATCTATAAATGATCAATTGTCTAGGTTTCTATAAATAGATTGAAGAGAAGGACAGCGTTTAGAGACCTTTTAGGGTTCCGAAACACAAAAGGAATAAACATTCCGTCTTAAATTTATATTAAATACTCAAGTCTACTCTCCCTTCATGCTGTGAAAGAATCAAACTTATAAGCCAACACAATAAAAAATATACAGCCGATGAATGCTGCAAATTTTAGCAATTTACGAAATTTACAAGGGAATCAAAACCTAAGGAAGGAACGAAGCAACGTCTTATAACACAGATAAAGGAAAAATTGTGAAAAGTATAGATTTACAATCACAACATTAAAGAAACAGGTTTATACAGAAGTACAGAACCCTTGGTGTGCGAGTCCGATTCGTACTCGGCTAGTTTTTTGAAGTGGATAATTTTCGTCTGTATTATGATTCCGAGACAATCGTTCTCAAATCGCTACCGCTCATGACATGTCCACAATCCAGTTAGGACCGGTTCAGAGCGGATTACCGCCCCACAGTTGATTTAACCGGGCTTAACCGATATTTTGGAGGGGGTGGGTAATGGGGGGAGTTATAATAAAAACAATGTTGCTTTTTATGTGATTTGATTGTGTGAAATTTTAATTGCGCAATGTTTGTGTATGTGTGTGTGTGTCTTTGGATTTTCTTGTGTGTCCGATATTATTATATTTGAAAGATTTAAATTTAAGGGGCCATCCATAAAGTACGTCACACTAATTTCATGAGATTTTGAGCACCCCCCCGTCCTTGTCACAGGTGGTCACATTTCTAAGACCCCCCCCCTCCCTAGTGTGACGTCACATGTTTTGCAATTTAACATCGAAAAATTATTAAATTAAAACAGCAGTTCCGAAATTAGTTTTATTTCCATTTAAATTACCTAAGTACTTTTTTATGAAATCAACATAATATGAAATATTTGAAACAATTACAAAAAAAATAAACTAATGTTATTCATTAGTTTATTTTTTTGTTTTTGTCATATATAAATTGTCAACAAAACAATTTAAACCGTATTGCCCTAAAGATAGAGTTGGACATATTTTTTAGTTTAATTTATATTTCAAATTACGCGATTAGTACCTCTAGATTTTTAAATGTGATGTCACGAAACTTAGGACCCCTCCCACCCCTTGTCACACCGTGTCACACTTTGTCGACCCCCTCCCCCCCTCTTTACGTGTGACGTACTTTATGGATGGCCCCTAATATATTTTATATGAATTATAGAGGAAAATCAATATAAAAATGCGAAGCATGTATCTATATTGTAAACAGATTGTAAGAGATGGATTTCCGTCTAATATTATAATGTGTGAAACGTAAATATTTGTTCAATTATTACTCAAAAACGAATGAACTGTTATTGCAAATATGTAGTATCTAACTATTACTGTACTATCACAGATTCGTAATGCCTCTTCTTATATCTACTGAATGAATAAATTGATATTATTATAAGTAATTTAAAATCAAAATGGCTGCCGCAGTGATTAGAACAATAGTATTGATTTTTTATTTTTATAATAATACGCAGTAGATATTTTTTGCCCTTTTCTTATATGTTATAATACTTAATTCTATTTATTTTTGAAGTGAAACTTCTTTAGGCGCGTTGGGAGTAAAATTTCAAGGTCGCGTCATGGCAATACCGTCACGTCAATTGCAATGGCAACGATTTTGGTATCTTTGAATCTTGCCAAAGAAGTTTCACTTCTGACGCGTGTGCTCGGCACACACACTCTTTTTTATGTATGTTATATGTTTTCATTTTGCTAATATTTTCATGCTAATGCTATTTCTTTTTATAAATACATTTTGGTTTTAAAAATGAATATCATTGAAATGTTTCTTTTCTTTGTTTTCGTATCACAATGCGGATTTGTCGAATGTATGTGCAGTGTGCGAGAGAGACAAGTTAGAGTGAGATAGGTATACGAATATTAGATTAGTTTTGTATGAAAATGAAATAATTGACAATATTTTAATTTTTTTACATACTTTTGAATTAATATTAATATTATAAAGGCTAATAATACGCCATGATAATTATTTGATGATTTATTAGCATGTTTGTTGCAGAGGTAATATTGTAGGTATACACACAAACAGCTGAACGGTTTTCGATGGAATATTACTATTAGATAGATCAATAATATACCGATAAATGTAACTAAATACAATCAGAACAGCGTGTACAACTAGTATACTATAATTAAATAAACAAACAACAAATCAATAACCAATCGAAATATTCAAAAGAAAAAACGAGAAAAACCGCGCGCAATCGTTTGTCCAACAAAAAATACCGATTTCCTAATCTACAAAATTCTGTAGGATATTAATAAGTTAAGTAAACAATTTGATTTTGTATCTTATTGCCAAGGAATAGAGTTGAAAATGTGAAGATTAAATTTGTTAGGAACTTGTGACGTTCAGCAAATGAGTTGTTTTGAAAATTCGAACGCTCGTACTGCGAGCAAGGGTTCTTGATACTTGAATAATATTGTTTTATTGAAAATTTTTATTAAATAAGTATTGCGTTTTGATTTTGTTTTAATTATTTGTCTTTTATTGAATTTATTGAATATTTAGATATTGTAGTATTAATTTGTATTTGATGTTCTTCAATTAGTGTACCATGTATGTATACTTACGTCTCCATACCAAATTAAATTTATATGAAAATATTAAGTAAATTAAATATGTTTTTGTTCTTTATGGTGAGTAAATATTTAATATTGTTACAAATACTTTAATTAAGTGATTTCACAAAATCTTATCTGTATGCAATCAGAACTAAACCTGTTTGATTAACAAGATATCCATCGAAGTACGTTAAAAGATAAAAATCTTTGGAAACAGAGAAATTTTAAATTTTGCTGTCATTCAAACGATGTGAAACAGTACTTTTAACCAACTTAAAAAAGTGTAATGGTTATTATCCCCTTGTCTAGGGGAAAGACTTTGACATAATATATTAATGAATGACTTAATTCTCAAATCTTAGCACTAAGACATTTACCCGACTGTATCTGAATGAGTATGTTTTTAAATAAGTTCTATAGTATAAACTATAAACCATTAATAAATATATCTGCATTAAAATGATTAAAAGCACAAACGCTTTTATTTTCATTCAAAAAATTTCCTCAATAGTTTCATTTAACATAAATTATTTTTTTACTACTTATTTAATAGTTTTCCTCAAGCCGATGGACTTTAAACATAATGGTTTTAGTTTTATTTTCTGCAAGAAATCTATATCATTGACATTAAATATTATGATTTTTTCTATATCTTGTTTAGCAATACTCGAACGGGTCTAGCACCGGAAGTATAATGAGTTAGTGTGTCGAAATTATTATAGAAACCTTTAAGCAATTAATAAAATAAATACACGTAAAACATTGGAATTTTTGAATAAATTATAATATATAAGTTTTATCTCTAATCGTATATGTCAGCGCATAAAATCATAATATATTTTTAACCTCGAAAGCCCTTTATCTATAAAATTACATAGAATTTGTCTGTCTGTTGTCATAATAATTGTTTTTTACAGCCTATCTATTGGTTCCCGTTAATCTGCAAAACGGGTACCGATTTTAAAGGGACTTTCACTAGCAGGTAGCAGATTTTAGAAAAATAATAATTAAGGCATGCTGTAATATTACTCAACGTACAAAAAATCACGGTTGTCAGTACAATTAATTTTAGTTTTATCAACGAATTTGTATCGTAAAACAAATCATTGGTGTTTCGGACGTTTATTATGTTTGTACTACATAATCTCAGAAATAATTGATTACACGGCAATAATAAAATTCCGAGATAAGCTTATCATTGTCCATAAGTACATTACTATAACAGAGAAATTTCACTGCAAGTTTGTAGGGCTAACCGATGTCGGCCATTTTGTATTTTATAGTTTATACTGCAGTAAAAATTATCAGACGCTATAATCTTTTAACAGTACAAGTGATTTAATCAAATGACATATTCTTCATTAAATTTTAAACAATGTTGATAATGTTTTTGTGTGTTTACGAATTTTGTAAGAGTGCCTCATGTTATAAATTCTGTCTGTCTATACACGACATTACCTATTTAATTGAAATTTTGTATAAAACAGTTTGCCGTTTTTGACAAACAAGACTGTCAAAAACGGCAAAAATCACCTCCTACGGGAATGGGTGGCAGTTTTTGAAGTGAAGCTTCCTTAGGCGGTTTGAGAGTTAAAATTCAAGGTCATGGCATTACCGTCACGTCATTGAGTAAGGCGACGATTTTGGTATCTTTGAATCTTGCCAGAAGTTTCACTACTGACATGTGTGCTCGTTACACGCTCTTATTTGGTTTTGTCCATGGCTGAAACCGCGTGGCACAACTAGTTATATCAAATGTTACAGTGCGTTGAACCATACCTGTGTACGTAATCGTGATATACTGTTTTGTTTTATGCGAAGATAATAAATATTTTTCATACCTATGACTAACTATTGTGACTATTATTGCATAATATTTCAATTATCATATTTAATAATGGGCTTGTACAAGATTCGATCGATAAAACAGTAGACTTTATACTTATACCTTGCGTAAAAAATATATTTATTCAATTATTTATTTTTATTAAAAGGAAAACAATATAAAAACAATAAAAGGGCACAGAAAACAGGTCAATGTCAAGTTTTTGAGTTATTTTTTAGCAAAAATTTGATAGCAAAACAACATGGTGTCTAAAAAGAGACAGGTTTTTAAAGTAGTTCTATCTGTAGTATAATCTAGATATTAACCAAGGTTTTTGTTAAAATCAGAGTGTCAGCTGTAATGTGATATGCTGAGCTAAAACCTATTTAGTACCTACATTCCATACCAACAATAAATCTATACTAATCCATACTAATATTATAAATGCGAAAGTAACTCTGTCTGTCTGTCTGTTACTCAATCACGCCTTAACTACTGAACCAATTTGCATGTAATTTTGTATAGAGATATTTTGATACCCGAGAAAGGACATAGGCTACTTTTTACCCCGGGACATAGAATAGGTTTTATCACGGAAACCCCGCGGGATCGGGAACTATGCGGGTTTTTCTTTGACTGCGCAGGCGAAGCCGCGGTCAGAAAGCTAGTATTATAAATGCGAAAGTAACTCTGTCTGTCTGTCTGTCTGTCTGTTACTCAATCACGTCTTAACTACTGAACCAATTTGCATGAAATTTGGTATAGAGATATTTTGATACCCGAGAAAGGACATAGGATAGGTTTTATCCCGGAAATCCCACGGGAACGGGAACTATGCGGGTTTTTCTTTGACTGCGCGGGCGATGCCGTTGGTGGAAAGCTAGTAATTTTATAAAGCTGTAGAGTTTGTTTGTTGTTTGTTTGAACGCGCTAATCTCAAGAACTACTAGTCCGATTTGAAAAATTATTTCGGTGTTTGATAGCCCATTCATCGAAGAGGCTATAAACTATAATATATATCATCACGCTAAGACCAACAGGAGCAGAGCCACGCGGGTGAAACTGCGGAGCGCAGCTAGTATTACATCATTTATCTGTTTAAACTAAATTTAGCTTATAATACGAACAGACAAGAAACACATACAATTTCACGCACATAATTTTAAAACTTTATGTTCGTACACAAATTAAATTATGTACGTCCTTTATTTGCGATCGATATAAATAATAAATATAAACAATAGTTAAATCTGAACGGGCAGTAAAAATAATTTGTGCCTAGTGTCATACGTAGGAGCGATTTAATAATAATTATGTATGTTTATTTGATTCTCGCGACGATAGCGGCAACTACGAGGCAGTTACGTAAGCGTCATATAATAGACTTAGGCTCATTATACACGGCCGTGAGATGTTTTTCAATTTGTACTGTTATATTAAATTTTTAATGTTTTAATGGCGCTTTACTTGGAAAGTTATAAACTAGCTTTTTGTATGGGATGCACGTGGAATTTGTGCTACTGGAAGTAATTTTTACTGCGGTATTAAATAGTTATGTATTTGCTTTAATTATGAAATGTTACCAATGATTTGTCTCAAATGCGTTTTTAACCGGCTTCAAAAAAAAATGAGGACGTTCTCCATTCAACTGTATATTTTATGGGTGTTTTACCTCAAAACTTCCTACTGGTTGAACCGATTTTGATGATTCTTTTGTTATTTGAAAGTGTAAGAACGGTGCCTTCCGATAGGTCCTATTGAAATTTTGTTCAGTTCTGACCACTTGAAGGTGGTTTAGCTTGTGTTAAAAAAAAGTAATAGTTTTATTTATTCAATCGGTTTTAGCGTGAGAACAAGAATCAGTCAAGTTTATTTATGCAGTTATAATTATAAATTATAATTTATAGGTTTTGTTCAGCCTAGAAGTCAAATGGCTCATTTATTTGTGTTTCTTATTATATTGTAAGTAAATAACATTGATAAATGATGTGCTTTAAACTTTAAAGGCGCAAATAAATATTAAACTTATTTTATTAAGATTGTTATAAAGTGTTACAGTAAATACTAATATAATGTACAATTATTCATATAAATAGTAGTAATCGTATTATTTAAATTTAAATTCTTTAATTTAAATCATCAGTAAGGACAACAATTTCGAAAGATAATTGTTGTTTCTATAATTGTTCGAAAAAGAAATTAAATATTTTCGGGATTAGAAATTCTATTGTTAAATCCAACATAGTAACGGAACGGATTAGATAAAATGCAAAAATAAATAAAATAAGTGAAAGTATCAAAACATTTTGAGCGCTGTAACCGACCCGGCTCTCATCTTTCACTGCTTACCAGGGACGTACTTTGTATTTTATTTTTGCAATTAATTTTAATTGAATATTTTTTACACCAAATATTATATTAAAGTAAGTGCTCTTTTTGTTTCCTTTTCAAGGATTTGCGGAATGACAATCAATGAAAGGAGAACTTAAAACTGCGTTCTGTTTTGTTTTACTTTTTGTAGTGCATTTAAATATTCAAAATTTTATATTTCAATCGGAATTTGTTTATTTTGTACAGTTTTAACGTAGGACTGAAAATTCAATGCGTGTTTATAATTTTGATCAAATACTTCAAATAAAAATGGATCGTTTGCATTTTGCGGTTGTAATTTTCTTACAATAACGCGTATTTATTGGCCTGTTTTAAAAAAAATATTTTTATGATATTTACTAAGAATTACTCATGTCACAATCGTATACTTTACATGTAAAGTTTTATTTATACATATTTGATTTGCTCTTCCATTTAAAATTTTATTTTCAATTAAAAATTAATAAAAAATAGTTTCTACAATCTATACCTCATTTATATTTATGTTTATATTAATAATCTATAATAGATATAGCTATTTTCTTAATAATTAAAGCATTATAATAAACACGTTAATAATTGAGAACCATACTTCAATTTTAGACACGTTGGTTGAACGCGTCAGTGTTATAATATTATTGTAATACATGATTCAAGGATGATATCATTTTACGTTTGTTTATTTTTAAATCACATCGTTTCTTTATTATATTATGTTGAATATATCAATAGTGAGTATTTAGCATGGGCGGTATCTATCACTACATAGTATAAAACAAAATCGCTTTCTCTGTCTCTATGTATACTGAAATCTTTAAATCTACGCAATAGATTTTGATTCAGTTTTTTTTAAATATAAAGTATTTTTTTTTTAATTCAAGAAGAGGTTTTAGTATATAATTATAAGGTTTTAGACAAAGCGGGGTAGGCCGCGGTTGGAAAGCTAGTAATATAATGTGAGAATAATAATAATTTAACTATATTAAGCAGCCATTACATGTAGGACTAAAATTGCCTTAATTTGTCAAATGAAATTGTATAGTTTAGAAATGAAAGGAAAAGGAATAATTTATACGTGGATAATAATTTTTTCTCAAAAAGTGATACTACTAATGAAAACAAATTGAAGTCCAATAACAATTAAGTAATTAACTTTTCAAATACGAATCCATTTATACATGCGGAAATAAATGTCATTTTCTTTACAAACACTATAAAAGTAATTTTCGATCAACCTTATTTGCTAAAATATATGTTTTGAAGTGAAACTTTTTTAGGCGCGTTGAGACTTGAGAGTACCTAAAATTTCAACGTCGAGTCATGGCAATAACGTCACGTCGTGGAGTACGGTGATGATTTTGGTATCTATGTCTAATAATGTCGTATAATCTTGCGAAAGAAGTTTCAATTCTGACGCTCGCTCGGCTCCTTGTAAGTCGATTAAAGCATATCAAAATCTTACAATAAATTCAGTCTCTTTTCCAGTCGTCAAAATGACATTAATACATGTTTTTTGAAGTCGGTTATCAATTAAGAAACCTGTGTAGCCAAAGATTCTCGGATCAATTACCCCTGTAACGTTTAGGGCTTCATGTGAAGGGGTGGGTCGATAATTCACGACTCCAAATAAGCTAAAGTGTTGGATTGTGTGTTTGTTGTATTACTTAATTGGCGTAATTAGGATTATGTATCTGTGGTTTTTGGATTTGTGATTTATGGATTATCGTATCATAGTTTTTTAATCAAAAACAAATCAATCGATTTATGTGCTATTTTTAGTCTTTGGTCAGTCTGAGAATAGATCGTAAACTTTTTTTTATAACTCTAAGTGATAGAGGGGTTTTGATCTTGAAAGGACAACGTTTACCGGTCAGGTAGGAAGTGTATGTATTTAAAATTACGTGTTAGTCATGTGGTCATACCACGTACAACTCAAAAACGGCTAAACAGATTTAAATAATTGTCGGTATAGTGGATTAGCCTTTTAGGGTGATAACTGTTAAAATTATTTGATAAATAACGTACCATATAATACTACCACGTGGAATTGAGGCTTGTAAATAATAAATGTTAAGTTAGCTAGGTTGGGTTGATCTGTAATTGGTTCGATTTTGAAATAATTTTGATTGACGTGGCATTTAAAAGTAAATTTGTTGATATTGGCTAGAATTTTTATCAGTTTATGGAATTATTTATTATTTATGTAGGATTCGTTTAACTTCTCAGTATTTATGGTACGATTTATTTATTAAGTTTATGTTTCATTTAAAATATGAATAATACACGTTCGTCAATGTTAATCTAAATTGAATGTTATATAACATGATTCGTATTAATAGATAGAGATAGTGTCTGATTGTCTGATACCTACTTATAATTTTATAAAAATATTTTCATAGTCCCTGGCTATTTTAGATCTTATCTAATATGTGTTAGTTGAATTAATGGAGTTATGAATTTTAATCAATTTCTTTAGTTACTGTACAAAATTTTATATTTATTTCCTTAGCATAAAAATAACATAGATAACGACATACTTGTCATATAAAATATTTATCATCATATAAACTTTTTTAGTTACGTTTAAAGTGAATAATGGACAAATTATTATTGTTTATTTATTCAATTACTTAACATTATTTAAGTAGTAAATCGTAAAGTGGTACTTAGTAGAAATTATTTAACCATTTAATTTTTTTAAAAGCAAGTGCAATACAAAGTACATAATATATTATTTCATCTAGTATCATTTAGAAGCTACTTTAGTCAACTAATAATAAACTGTACAATTATAGTGTTATCTTTTAAACACAAAGATTTGAAGGATAATGTTATTATGTATATCATTTCTGCTTAAATAATAATAATAATTAATTACTATACACTAATGTTCTATTTTAAAAACATTGTTATTGCATAATTTTAGATAATTTTTGTCACTGCAAATTTAAATAATAATAATACCTATTATTATTAATTTTCGCGTCCACTCCGGCCCTGTGCCCCCCCTCCCGCCTCACCCCATTCCGTGTTATTGAGAATTTATGTCCGTAAAGCTGTGTTTACATGTATTGAATGTTTGTTTATACTATTTATTTAATTATTCGTACATTTATAATATGATAAATAGTATGTTATAATATTTTAGCTAGTTTCTTAGTGGCGATTTTTTAAATTGATATTGTTTATTACAATTTTTACATTTTAGGTTTATTACGCAATTCCGTTTTAATGAAAAATAACCTGTACCCTAACCATACTTTCAATAAAATGTTTTCGTTATTTGAGAACTTAGGTTAATAGTTCTTTTTACTTATAAAGAATTAAATAAAAAATTACTTCTAATATTCTTTGATAAGTAAGTTCGCTAGCACATTCCACATAAAGTTTTAAGAGATCCTATACATCGGTATTAACCAATACTACAAATAAATCAAACATTTAATCCGTTAAAAACTTCCAAATTTCATAAACTGCCAAAAATATTCACAATAATACATACCAGTGTGCACACACCCTTATGTTAGGAGCGATGCACTCATAGACCGAGCTATCAATTTTGTGTGTGTGTGTGTGTGTTTCGTGACACACTGTACAGCGTGATTCGGTTTTGGTAATGAATAAATGTGATTAAATTTAATATTTTATGCATTTTCGGACTATTCTGTTTAAATGGTGTTTTTTATCGAAGGTCATGTGTTCAACTACTAAGTTTCTGAATATTTTAAACGAAGATAACGTATTTTTAGCAATTCTGTACATACTACTATGTACTAATTTATATCTTATCTTAGTTCGATGTTGCTGCATGGTTTTTTTCAAACTCATACATTTATTTATTCAATTAGACTTCTTCTAGAAGCGTTTTTGAATCGCCATAACATATTTATTTTTAACATAACATTTACCATCGTGCAATTTGCAAAACGGTTAAACTGCGTTTGGATAATTATTCAGAAATCTATAATAGTGTACACACCTTTACAATGCTTTTTTGGATTAAAACATATGCAAAAACACTTTAATTTACTATGCGACTATGAGTATTTTCCGGCAAGGTCAACAGAACTCCGACTTAGATTACGTTTCTGTAATTCAATTTTATTTTATTTATGTAACCTACTTTTTAACCTTTATACATTTTATGAGTTATGTCAAAAGACAATAATATTAAATATTAATAAAAGAAAAGGCGAGAGTGTCTTATTCATTCTTTACAAAATTCAATGAATTATTCAAATGTTTATGCCTTATGAATAAAGTCTCATCTTGCGTTATTATTCAAAGACTAATCTTAATAAATTTTAATAATAAAAAACAGGACCTTTAAAATCGGAGGCACTATGTTCTTGGCTATCCTTGGCTTTTTCAGCTAAATGGCTCTGAAAAAAGACCGATGACTCATCGCAAGTTTTACTTTTAAAGTAAGCTAAAATAAAACATAGGTATCTCGTTTCAGTATTATTAGTTATTACATTATTATAATGACTTCACTGTGGCTTCACTCCATGGTATCTGGTAATCATAAATAATTCTATATACGCTACTGTCACAGATAAAATAATACCATACTACTATAGTGCCACAAACTTATCTGACCCGGTGACACTGATGTCACTTTTTTTAATTTAAACAAAATATTCCGTATGAAAAGTCTGTGAAAATGTGACATTTCAAAATGGCGGCACGTAGTTCCAGTTTTTGTCACCGGGGCAGATAAGTTTGTGGCACTATACTATCAATTTGACCGCTTCCTTGGTACAGTGGTTGACGCGTGAGCACTGAGCGTAAAACCAAGGGGTCCTGGGTTCGATTCCCGGTGGAGACCGCGAAAAAAAAAATCTACTATCTGATCACCTACTTGTCCCTAAAGAAAATCGATCAGTGAAACCGATGTATAATGCATCTGCCCCTTACCCCACGAGAGGACATGGGACTTCACTTCTACTTCTTTACTACTATCAAAATTCTAGTCTATATTGTCTATTAATATAATATCTATCAAATGTATAAGTAATGTAAAATATTTTATCTTCAACATCGGTTTTTACGTGAAAGAGTAACAAACATTCAAACATACTCACAAACTTTTGCGTTATAAATGTAAAAGTAACAAATAAAATGTACAAAGCATTAACCATATTACAATATAATTTGATTGGATTACATGATTGTTATATAAAGAAATAAAAACAAATAATAATAATTATTGTAACAAAAAACAACACCATGTATCATCACCCTATTTCAAGGAAACAACGCACACACACACACACACACACACACAGCGTGTCGCACACATGGACACGTGTTACAATTATAACTTTAATTAATTTATTTATTATAATCCGAATGTAGTAACTTACTGTATGTTTGTTGTGATTTTTTTTAATATTGGGATGTATGTCTGTTCGATGGTAGCATGGAAACTGATGAACCGATCGTTATGGTTTTTTTTCATAAGCAAGCTTAAGTAAATGTTAAAATTGGTATTCTAAGGAATCGTTTCCAAGGATATTTAAAAAATTTTAGGACAAAGTCGGGTTAACATCTAGTATTATTTTGAATTATCTTTATGGGTCCTTTATTTTCAAATACCATTTTAGATTAGTCTAAATTTACCTTTTTTAAATATATTTTTATATTTTGAACGCTATTTTTATATATACCGTGATCTAGCTTCAGCGTGCAGCTCTGCTTCCTATTCGTAAACAGTCCATTAAAAATTCCATATACATCTGTTCAGCCGTTCTTGCGTGATTGACATCATAATTTTTTCACTTTTATATTAATAGCGATAATAGTTACCCATTCATCATATTAACAAGATTAATGTATCCGTTACGTATATGTAATTACAATTAAAGGACAGACAAACAAACAATTACTATATATAGTACGAAAGTATTACTTTTGTACATTCTCACAAAATGCCGGCATAAATTGAACTCCCTATTCTGAACGAATCTAAAATAAGATTAATAATTTTATTTTCATTATGACTTACAATTTTTGAAGTGAAACTTCTTTATCGGGTTGGAAAAAAATTTAGTGTAACATTTTTTCGTTACGCGTGACATTTTTTCCGTTACGCGCCATCTTTTTCTTATCCCTACCACGCGTGATTCGACGTATTTCTGTAAAGTTGCATATAGTAAATTATTTTTTGAAAAATAAGGTCATAAAGAAGTTTCACTTTTTACACGTGTGTGCAATAGTACACGCACACATTTTTTTTTTAAACTAGCCAAAATACTTTTCTTAATGTACATTTTAAAATTTGATAGCGGCTTGGCGATATCACAAATAATTGCGATAAATAAATTTCAATTTCCAGTTATATTATAAATAATGATGTACATCTTTTTTTATATATTATTAGTAGCTATAATCAAAAGAAACTTCAAAATACGAGTAAAGCATTAAACACAAAAATATAACATTTAATTTTTCCTTTATTTTATCATCAAATGACGTAATAACAATTAACATTTAAATAGAATTTATATAAAAAATCAAATTACTGTCATGCAATATGCATATTTGACTTATATAGCGTTACAATGCAAAAAAAATCTTAATAAGATCGTGATATTATTGCTTTCATTACAAAAATTTTATATACTTAGTACCGCCCGTGGCTGCTCTAGGTATATACTAATCTAATATTATTAAGCTGAAGAGTTTGTTTGTTTGTCGCTTGTTTGAACGCGATAATCTCGGGAACTACTTGTCCGATTTGAAATAAATTTAATTCTTTCGGTGTTAGATAGCCCATTTATCGAGGAAGGCTATAGGCTTTATATTATCACTCTAAGGTCTAAGACCAACCGGAGCGGAGCAATGCGAGTGAAACCGCGGGGAACAGCTAGTAAGTTATAAGTTTCCTTCCCATACTTATATTTCAAGTTTTGCGATTAAAAGATATCCTATACAAATATCAAAAGTTTCATCTATCTATCGAATCAAAATTCACTATAAACTGTTTAATGGTTAATTGGTTAAGCTTTGAAGCAAACAGACTTACAAAATAACCACTCATTTTCTAATGTTTAGTATAGTTTTTCGACAATTTTGTATTTTATAAATTTATAATTTTAAGGACGGTTATTTACTATTCTTTAAAAATATGTATGTCGCAAGCATATCAGCCGTTCAAAATACCATATTACGAAGTTAATAAAAGGTCGCCGTTTAATTAAGCGGCTAGGCTGTTAATTAAACCGTTGAATTGGCTATGACTTTTATGTATGAGATACATACTACATTTATCTATTATTGAAATATATATAAATTAAAAGCGATATAGTTTCGACATAGAATCGATATCGCCCGACTCCCAGAATACGGCCGCCTTGTTACTTATTTGAAAGCAATTTTAGTCCCCCCTTCATTTAGAAATACAGGCACGGACTGTGTGTTTATTATTATTCATATAATATGTAATAATTGATTTCTTGATAATAAACATAAAAGTTAGTAAATAGAATACCTATGTTCACGTGGGATATTTCAATAAAATTAAATATTCTATTAATAAACCAATATGTCAATAAATGTTAATGTCATATAAAATATTTTTTAACTAGTCAAATTCTGTGAAATACGGAGTCACGATAATATTATACTTAGATCATTCAGTAAATATTATATGAGGTAATCCGTATTATGTGAAAGAGTTTATATTTGCCCTTGTATAATGTTAATATTTTGGCAATTTTCAAATATAATAAGGACACAAGCAAACATATTTTCATTTTTCAACGAATACACTCAAGTTTCTATTTGTATATATCGATTGAACTAAAATTGTTATTATATAACTTGATACCGCTTGTTATTTTGTTCTTAACATTAACATTTATCTGTTAAAAAAATCAAACCTTCTACGCAAAATTAAATTGTCACACGAAATCCCGAGCCCGGCCCTGTCCACCTCCCGCCCCCTTTCAAATAATTCCACAGGGCCGTACTAAGCGAGGTTTAACGCTAATTAATTATTTAGTTTTCGCTCACCTTCTTAATGGATTGTTCTTATTTATTCAACGTTTTATGTGCTTACGAAAATTAATTCTACCTAAAGAAATAACAGATTTGTGATGGGGGTTATAAATTTATTATTATTTATTTTCATCAACAACAACAATTTCGTGTAATATCAGTTAAATGTTATTTATACATTACATTGGTGTGGCTATTTGATTAAATGTCTGAGAATCATTCAGACTATCGATAAATTAAAGAAAGAAGTTTTAATGTTCAAACAGTAAAGTTTTGCAGCCAGGTTCTGTGTTGTGTTTAAATGTATATGTTTTATTGCTTGTTTTTAACTTACTTCTCTATTTAATAGAATGGCTGAACACACTTCACTGTGCGTAATACAATACATAAATAAATGTATAAAACAAAACCCAATACCTAACGTCTTTTGAGTCAGACTTGCGGACGAAAGCCCTTTATCACCCGCAAGTCTGACTCTTCTTATTAAAATTTGTTCTATGATCTGTTGATTGTAGAAAATCCTTATGACTATACTACTTTGCTAAATAAAATACAAATCATTATCGAACTGCCCCTTTTAAACCCTTTACAGTCTTCTTTTATTTACTCACTCACTTCTGTTTCTGTCAGTCACAGTTCTTTCTATTAATTTTCTATTTATTGACTAATTTTTTATTCTTATTTGTACTTTTCTCCCTGCACAATAAACAAATTTTGTTTGATTCTTTTAAAAGACATTCTACAGTACTTTTCTAACCAAAATCCTCCTCTTTCCAGGACGAAGTACTCGCAATCAACGACAAAGTGGTCCTGCGTGCTGAGGACCTCCTCTCCTGGGTGTGCTCCGGTACGGGCTGGCGCTGGGGGCTCCGCGCAGTATGGCGGGGCGCGTGCGCTCCGCCCAGTGAGCCGAAGCATACTGCGCCATTGCATCATACGAGACTGGACTTTAGTGATGTTGAGAGAGAGAAGAGTGCTATGTGTAAGTATTTTGATAATTGACCTTAAACTCAAACTGAAACATTTATTTATTCAATAAGCACCCTTGAATCGTCATAACTTTTTTAACATTTACCACCGATTCGGAAAGGAGTATCTATGGAGAAGAACCGTCAAGAAATCTTTAGTTGCTCATAATCGGGGGTAGGCGAAAAATAATGACTTCATCAAGATGCTTGAGGCGA
Organism: Colias croceus; assembly: GCF_905220415.1. Classification (NCBI taxonomy): domain Eukaryota; kingdom Metazoa; phylum Arthropoda; class Insecta; order Lepidoptera; family Pieridae; genus Colias; species Colias croceus. The sequence continues at coordinate 1,969,927 of NC_059559.1, read as the reverse complement.
GCCACCGCGCTTACTCGCTGACACAGGCTCTAGTATTCGACGATGATGATTTCGTTCTAAATTATGAAACTATCTTTACCTCCCCCAGCCTTAGACAATAATAAATAATGAAACTTTTACCTAATACAATATAGACAGTTTTGTTATAGTGGTCCTCTTATTTATTTATTTTTTTATGTCAGAGCAAGCAAAGGAGCACGTGGGCCACCTGATGTTAAGTGGTCACCACCGCCCCCATAAACACTTGCAACACTAGGAGTGCTACAAGTTTATGGACAAATAAGCTCTTATTGATTGTGATATGCAACACGATTAACAAAGACAGTATTGGCATGGTACTACTCTTATTGACGATTATGATACCTAATTCAATCATATTTTTTCCTTCCAGCACTAGACACCGACAGTCCAGGCGTCGTAGTATTCTCCTACCCCCGCTACTGCAGATACCGTGCACTAGCGGCCAGACTGGACGGCATCCAATCCGCCTGGCTGCGGGACTCGCTGGTGGCCGCGCTCGGCGGGTACGCGGCACCCACCAGTAATACCCGGATACTGTACTGCAAGGTGCGTGTATACAGACACACATACACATATACTAATAACAAAAGAATACCGTGCTACGAGGCGAATCTCACACACACAGACACACACAAAAACACTAATAATACATGAGAATACTTCCAATTCTGCACTGCAAGGTGAGGGCACACATAGACACACACAAGACATGCACACTAATAACACAAGGCAAGGCGACTCTATGGCAAAGTGAACCACGCACAAATGTAGATTAAGGCTGGTTGCAGAGCTTGACCGACCATCAGTGCGTACGTCAGTCGCGCTTGTCATATGTATGGAAATTCATAAAACCGTTCATAGCTAGACCGACCATACGCACGCGTATTGTCATGCGTATTAGTGTCATAGTCATACAATTGTTGATTCGTATCGTCAGGACCGACGGTACGCACTGACGGTCGGTCAAGCTCTGCAACCAACCTGATACCCACAGCTCTTGACTATAGAATAAGGTAGCTGTTGCTGTCCGTCCATCCCTATGTATGCTTAAATCTTTGAAACTACGCAACGGATTTTGATGAGGTTTTAATTAATAGATAGATTGGTTATTGAGGAACGTTTTAGTATATAATTTGCTTAATTTTCTACAAAGCTGCGCGAGTAACGCTAGTTGTTACAAATAAACAAAATTATCCCTTATATAAAATCTTAACCTCTACAGGACACCTTCGAGTACCCAGAACTGGAAGGCCACGAGTTCGTATGCAACCATCTCGCGCCGAAACTAAAAGGACGACCACGTGGTCGGCGGCGGGCACGGGCGCGGTCGCGTGACCGTGACCACGACCCTGACCGTGACCGTGACTCGCGGTCGAGTGACAGTGACGTCACGCCGACGGAGCCGAGGGTGAGCATGTGTTTAATGTTTAAACGAGATTAATCTTCTGGAAGGAAGATGTTTTTATGAATGTGGGATGAATGATGGTGATGAAAGACTGATGATGATGATGATAATGATTATGTACCGGTATTTGTTATAATTAAAATTATTGTTGTTTGAAAACCAGATTTTGATTTAGTTACTTGTTTTTTCTCACCCACTTTTTGTTTTGTTTATTTCCTGTACTTTAAGGGTTGTCTGGTAGAGATCGATACCTAGCGATAAGGCCGCTTTTTGCTTATTTTATATTTTTATAGCAATAAAGGATTTTCATTCATTCATTAATATTATTGTTTCGAGTTTTGATATTATATGAGATTTTATTTTTTTGTATTCTTGTTTTTTTATTTAGTTTCAATAGTAACAAGGTAAATTATTATTGAGTAAAAGCATGATACATATTAATTTCAAGTATACCTGAAATGACAATGTATAAACTTATTTCCAGACACCACGCCGAGTATCCCTCCGAAACGGCGGCGACAAACAGAGTGAAGAAGAAGACGAAACAGAGAGCAGAGTGGCGGAGAGAGAAGATAGAGATAGAGAGGAGAGAGAAGAGAAGAGACCGGATAGAGACGAGAAGAGACAGGAGAGCGTGAAGGATGAAGAGTTCCTACAGCAGTTGAGAGAGTTTTATAAAGACAGGAGTTATATGAAGATTGCGCATACGAAAAATAGTATGTATTTAGTTTTATTTAATTTATCTGATTAATAATAAAATATTTTTGCCCGTGTGTACGCTATAAGAAATACTAATAAGCAATAACAATATTAGTAAGTATTTTTTTTTTTCATAAATTTGGTTTTAACCTTATGTATTTTAGTATTTGTAAAAATATCTAATTTGAACTGACGATAACGTACCTAATTAGTGGAGGTATAATTCATTGTTTGCTTGAACATTGTTACAGCAGTTTCAAATGATTTTCAATGTTATTGAGTCAGTTAACTTAGATTTCAATTTGCGATTGAGTCTATATTTACGCCTGAATTCAAAATTGAATTAGCTTAAGGAATAACTACATATTTTTAACTCAAAATTTTCAATTTTGTTCCCATTATCCAGTATGTCTGAATTTAAATTTAGCTTTAATGTAATTTAATTATAATTTATACATTATTAGTATTATTATTTGATTATAATATATTATTATTTACTTCCAGTATCCCTCCGCAAATTATACGGACGGGTTAGATCTTGTGGCGGCTACGAAGCGGCGTGCAGAGGGCGGGTTTGGAAGTTACTGTATGGAGGTCTAGCGCCGAGGGCTAGGAGGCTATATGAGAGGTGAGAAAATAAAATAAAAAGTTTTATTTTTTTATATAAAAAGGATTTTTTTAATTTGAAAAAAACAGGGAGGCTGTATGGAGGTGACGGGGGAGATACATATTGAAGCGAGGAAAAATGAAAATAAAATTTTAAATTTTGGATTTTTTTAAATTACTGGATAGAAAAAGAGAAAAGTAAAAGTGCATAAAGAGTAGAAAGAAGTGCATAAACTCAGAAATTATATACCTAGGGCACCATTGGCCATAATATCAAAATTCAAAAAAATATATGAACTTACAACTAAAACTCTGACCTAAATTTATTTATTTACCTCCTTCCAGATTCCTGCTTCTCTTCGAGAACCATCAACGACGGGAAAACCCAAAACTCTTCCCCAAATTAAACGGCAAAATAGACGAACCAAAAACCATAGACACGATAGACGTCACCGACTCGCCTCTACGCGACATAGACAACAAAACCGACTTGCCAGAAAAGAGGTTACGCACTCCAAGCCCGAAAGCCGACGAAAAACTCATTTTGGACAATGAAACTGGGGAATTACTAAAAGAGGACATGAATATTACCTCAAAACCCGCGGAGGAGTTAAATAGGGAGTTTCTAGAGTCGCTAACAAAGGAGAAGGAAGAGGAAAAGGGGGAAGATGAGGGAAAGAGGGGAGAGGAGGGAAAGAGGGGAGAGGAGGGAAAAGGGGAGGTGAAGATATCGGTGAAGCCGGTGGAAAAGTTGATAGATGTGGGGGTTGAAGATAGGAAAGATGGCAAAGAGTTTCTAAATGAACTCGCGCAGAAGTTGCATTTAGGTACGTTATGTTATTGTGAATCTTAAAGTAGATAGATCATCTTTACTATTATATCTTTATTAGCTGCGCTCTATTGCAACCATATTATATAGCCTATAGCCTTCCTCGATAAATTGGCTATCTAACACCGAAATAATTTTTCAAATCGGACCAGTAGTTTCTGAGATTAGCACGTTCAAACAAACAAACAAAGCTCAGCTTTATAATATTAAGTATTGATTTTATTACTAGCTGTGACCCGCGGTTTCACCCGCATTGCTCCGCTCCTATTGGTCTTAACGGGTCATATATTATGTTGACCCGACCTGGTAGTAGTAATATTCATGCAAAATCCATGCAGTACTTTTTGAGCTTAGCGCGTATATACAGACGAACAGATTTAACTATATTTATAGCTCCGATGTCGATTGTAGATCACTCCCCAAGTATTCTTTTAAAAAAATATTCAATGTACAGTTTTGACTTTCCTACAAATTTATTATATGTATAGATTCTAGCACATAAGCATCATCGTAATTCGTTCTGTGGTTTTCGCATAACAAACATACATTCTTAAAATACTTCTTCTCGATATTTCTCGTGTTTGTAACTATCATCAATTTTTTTCTGGAATTTTGCATAATAAAAATTATTCGTTTTTTTTTTCATACATTTTTGACATGTTTTTGTATTATTTACAGGTAATTCAGACACGACAATACTAAAGGAGCTATCAGACGCGCAGAGTAGCATTGCTTCGAACGCATTAACTAGCCTATCGACTTTAAGTGAGAAATACGCAGTAAACGGCCATAATTCAGTCACAGCAGTTAATTTAGATCAGGTAATTATTTATTTACTAGATTTACGCCCGCGGCTTCGCCCGTGTTTTCAAAGAAAATTCCTATAGTTCCTGTTCCTGTGGGATTTGCTATAACTTGAGGTAGAAAATGAAACAAAATAAGTTTTACGAACATTCAAGAATACAGAATTACAAAATCTTCACAAGCCACACAATAATTCTGCTAACAAACAGACCCAAGTCAATTAAATTCAATAGTGTAATTTTATTTAATACTAGCTGTGCCGCGCGGATTCACCCCCGTGGCTCCGCTCGTGCTGTTCATAGCGTGATATATCCTTCCTCGATAAATGGGCTATCTAACACCGAAAGAATTTTTTCAAATCGGACAAGTAGTTCCCGAGATTAGCGCGTTTAAACAATCAAACAAACTCTTCAGCTTTATAATATTAGTATAGCTGTGCCGCGCTGTTGCGGGCGAACATGGGAAAGAAATCAAGTATTTCTATAACTCATGTGTTATCCAAATGTACAACCTACATTACTGTAAAATTTCACCATAATCGGTCCACTACAACATATATACATTTAGGATATTAGTTTTTGGTGCAACAAACGTATTTTTTTAATGTTTTGCAGCAAACAACAAAAAAATAATAATTTTATTACTAAATATTTCGCTTTTTGCCGCTCGGTTGCCTGGCAGAGATCACTGATCTTGATCACTGAGAAACTTCTTTATCGGGATTCGAAAAAAATGTAGTGTAACATTTTTTCGTTACGCGTGACATTTTTCCGTTACGCGCCATCTTTTTCTTATCCCTACCACACGTGATTCGACGTATTACTGTAAAGTTTAAAGTTTAAAATTATTTTTTGAAAAATAAGGTCATAAAGAAGTTTCACTTCTTACGTGTGTACACTAGTACACGCAACTATAAATAAATTTTTGTTATTGTATTTTAATAATTTGATAATGTACTTAAATAATTCTATATAATTTCGAGAACTGTTGTGAATGCTGTGTACACATGTTATTGATAAATGCATAATATTAATGAATCGGTGGTAAATGTTAAAAATACTTATGTAATGACGATTCAAAAGTGCTACTAAAAGTAGTCTAATTGAATAAATAAATATTTGAGTTTGAGAATTTATAATGTCTATTGTATGAATGTCAAATGTATTTATTGTTGGTGTGCCAAATAAATATAAATAAATAAACAGTTAAATAACTCAATACATGTAATTTGCAGCACAAAGCACGTCCGGCCGGCCGCAGCTCGCTGCGAGCTGTGCGCGTCAAACCGACCCGACCGCACCAACCGAACAACACACGTGAGTTTATAACTACCCACATAAAGGGGTTTCACGGCCAGGGATGAAACTTGGATATTTTAAAAGAGCAATATATTGTGAGCATAAGTTATTATGGACATAAACCATGAAACGTATTAGGAACAGAGATATTTGGTTATGTATTATACATTTACCTTGTGGTACGGGAGCTAGCAACGTTTTAAATGATGGAATTTCACTTATTTCGATGATATTTATTTTGCAATAAAAAATGTATGTCTGATGGATCTATCTAAAGGCAAAAGACTAAAAATTACACGTTAAAAAAAGACTTTAAATTAAGGACATTTTCCTGTGCAGATAAGATGCGCACTAATAAACGCAACCACTACGGCCAGCCAGACAGCCCGGACTATAACCGAAATAGCAAGAGGAACAGCATATCAAAAAACCAACTATACTAAAATTCTCTCTTGTCAACGTTGCTACCTCCTATACGATAGATTCTAGATGATTGATTATAAGATTTTTGTGAGTTTTTTAGGTTCCTCCTTTATTTATTTAAGAATTTTAATCAAAACGTTGTATATGAACGCTTATATCTGCAATATATTGCTCTTTTAAAATATCCAAGTTTCATCATTGGCCGCGAAATGTACGCGACGCCACTAGCCCATTCAAAAGTACCTAAACCTCTTTATTATTTTTATTTATTTATTTAATACATTAATACAATAATAGTATATTAAATTAAGCTGGCGCAAACATTATCTCTTTAGAAAGAATTTATTTTAATACAGTGTAAACTCTATATAACGTCACTTAAGGGACCGTGCAATTTTCGACGTTATAGAGAGTGGTCGTTAAATAAAATTGCGTGATTGGTCCCGAGACAGGAATATTTTTTGACATTGCCTATGAAACCATGTTATCATCACTTGATCAAGGTCTTCATATTGAGGTTTCTTCAATTTTTTGGCAGATCGTCCATCTTCTTCGGCATGCAGAATTTTTTATTTAACGTGTAACTAACGAAAGCCAACTAGTTGAGTTGAACATGTGTAAGTTCATTCACACAACAAACAAACGACTGCATTTCTTAGAATCTTCGGTATGTCAGTAAAAAAGAATGTACACAACTACATTTTCATTGATTTCGGCAACTTAGTCAGTACTTCCTAGTAATTGGTAATGTCTTATTGTGGTCGTTAATTAGAGTGAGCGTGATGCTATATGGAGTGTATTATTGTATAGACAACAATATAAACCAACCAAAGTCGAGAAATCTTGACGTAATACGGAGTTTGACGTTAAATGGAGTGTCGTTATATAGAGTTTACACCTTTATTACTTACACACGGAAAAAATATAAATACATACATAGTTTTTTGGTCCATGATAAATACAAAAAAGAGCGTGAGTGTTAGGCGCGTTGAGAGTAAAATTTCAAGCTCGTATCATGGCAATACCGTCACGTCATGGAGCCGACATAAGTTTCACTTCTGACACGAGTACTCTATGAAACAAAATAAACTTTTTTTTTTATTCCAGCCCCACAACCAGCAGTTCGCGTAGAAGCGTCCCCACCACCACCGGCCCCAGTCACCAACTTTGGTATTCACCACCCCGCACCACCACCCCCACATAGTGATGATGAAATCGTTGAGGTAAATATATATGTACTAATATTATAAAGTTGAAGAGTTTGTTTGAACGCGCTAATCTCAGGAACTACTGGTCCGATTTGAAAAATTATTTCGGTATTAGATAGCCCATTTATCGAGGAAGGCTATAGGCTATATATCATCAAGCTAAGACAAACAGGCTGAGCAATGCAGGTGAAACCGCGGGGAACAGTTACTAGTTCATAAATAATGTTACACTTTCGTTACACATACGTTACATGTAACGTCATAATCAAACTTTTTTGTAAGTATTAATATAACAATGAATAAAACAATCCAATAATTTTCATTTCCAGGTACCATACAAACCAAAAACACCAGAAATCATAGACTTAGACGAGTACCCGGAGAGTCCACAGAGCGTCAAGAAGAAAAAGCTGGAAATCCTCAAAGAACGGGGTTTAGAAGTTACTGCCGTACCACCGACCCCTATTTGGCCGACACCCCTAGCAACACCTTTGACCCCCATAACCCCGTTAATAAACCCCGCGCCTATTATTCTTAACCCCGCAGTACAACATCAAATAATGACGCAAGCGCAACTATTCCAAATGTATAATATTATCCCACCAAATTACGGTAATGGCCTTCAACCCCCAAAAGTTATTCAAGCCACCAGCGCCTTTGGAACATGTGGGCCAGAGAAAACAGTTTACGGCAACCCCAAAGACCCCTTCATGCCGCCCCCACACGTGCTCCAAGGAACCCCCATCAAACCCCAAAGGGCCATACAACCCTCTGTACCGACCCCTCAAGATATCCTCGACCTAACTTGCAAATCCCAATCTCCGCCCCCACAAAAACCAGCTGTGGAAATAGTTAGAATACCACAATCTGTGACTCCCACGCCGCAAAATTTGACCAAAAACTACACGCTTCTAGATGGTAAAGCGGTGGTCGGTTCCAACTTGGAAATAACGCTCGTCAACCCGAAAACACCTACGCAAAAACGGCCGCCGCAAAAACGGTCCTCGAACGGCAAATTCACATCAGCAAAAACGCCAACACCACCGAAAGATTACCCCAAACCGTTCCCATCTCCATCTGGGGTCAAAAAGGCCCCCATAGTGGTCCCCAACTACCAAATATCGCGCGATGACGTATCCCCAACCAGTTCAACGGGGTCAAAGGACTCGCAAAACGCGATGCCAAACAATTTGCTTACAAATGTGTTCAAAGGTCAGAATTTGACCCAAATGATGGATATGCAAAAGGGCCCCGTCAACCCCTTCATGGACCCGATGTATATGAACGCGTTCTACAGTAGTTTGGGCCAAATGGACCAGAGACAATTGGCCCTGTATAGGGACTTTATGGCCAATCAGTTTAGGGGTTACTCGGGCCTTTTGAACATTGGAACGCCGACAACGAAAAATTAGTGTGCTCTAGTCGGTTAAGTCGGATTTGCGTTATGAAGTGTGTTCTTATTCTGTTTTTTGCGCGGCTTTGTTATTTAACTGTTTTAAAACGAGATTTAAAACCGGTTTCACAATTTGCTACTAATGTTTTACCATTTTTAACACTTTTTGTACATTGTCTGTCATTTTGACAGAACTAAATATGACATGTAGGAGTTGTGAAACCGGCCGTAAATGTCTTATAGAGAATGTGTTATGTGTTATTATTATCCAAACAGGGAGTTGAGTTTCTTAAATTTCCATTTTAATTGAAAATTTGTTTTTATTTTACGAAATATTATGCTAATAATAACAATTGTATTTCTATTATTTATGGATGTTTTTTTAATATCTGTTTAATTTTACTTTTATCGAATTGCTAAATGGCGGCAAAATAGGGATTAATTGAAAATACTTACTTTTATCCATCCCTTATTTTAATTGATTATGAAATATGAATTGCATGAAAAATAATTTTAAAAATTGGCACATTTTAATTTGCGATTATTAAATTTTATTTTTTTATTTGAGATTTTTTTTTAATAATATTAATGGTTGTTTATTTTGTTTTAATCACTTTTGTGTCAAATGTCTTGGCAGCTATTATATAACTAATTTTATTTCTTATATTATGTATATATTAAAAATTCATAGCGCAAATCGTAAATGTGATAATATGTCAACGTGTGTTCCGATCTCTCGTTAATTTCCAATTTTATTTAGTGTTTCATCTAATTCGATATAGTATTCCATTTTTGTAAATATAATGTAAAAAACGGTATTTTTTCCTTGTAACTGCCAAAAAATGTGACGTAACAACGGTTTCAAAATGGCCGATAGTCCAATTTGAATTAGGAATTGATATGGCCGTCTCTTTCGCACGGATTTCGTGTGACAGGGACAGCGCTACGTCACGTGATAGGCGGAATTTAGTTGAATTATTAGTTAGGATAAAATAATGTTGTTTCTAGGGTAATTTTTTAAATTCGCAACTGTATATATTGCATCGATGTCCGTTGGAATCGAAACTGTTCGACGGACTGAAGCAAATACGTCAGTAAGTTCACTGTACAAAATTAAAGTTATGAAAAGTATGCTTTTTTCTTTTATTTTATTCCTTCCTTTTTTCCTTTTATTACATTGAAATAATCAAATGTCTAGACGACATGTCTCATGAGCTATACGAATAAAACATATAAATATGTTCATAAATCATTTTAATAGCCCTACAATATGGGTCCGACCCGGCTTCGACCGTGGGCCCTGAAGGGAAAGTATGTACTTGAAATACTGGAGATAGCAAATTTAGCGGAAAAGAAACATTCCTTTACTATTATAAAGAAAAAGAACTGCATTCAAAGATTTTCGAAAGTTCACTTGCTTCGACCGGGAATCGGACAAGCCAAAAATTAAAAAAATTAAAATTTGTTATTTCATCCTTCCAATCGACACAAGTAATGTAAAAGATAATTCATTTTTAATTTTCATAAAAATATTTGCTAAGAAATAGAAATATCATGGAATCGAAATGGTGAAATTATTTTCGGTCCAGTAGGTCCGTATTAGCGCTTAAAAAAATAAACAAACTCCACCTTACATAATTCGAAATACTAATTGTCTGTGCCAAATTTCATCAAAATCGGTCCAGTAGTTTATGCGTGAAAACCATAATATATACATACATAATTACAAACCTTTCCTCTTTATAATCACAGATTTATAATATTAGTATAGATTAGATAGATTAGATAATATAGACCCAAAGAGTTAAAACGTACACAGAAATATAAACTCAAGTCTCAATAGTAAGCTATAAGGCTACAAAATAAAAATGAATTTAAAAATAACACCCACAAACGAAATAAGAAAATACTGAAAATAGTATCCGCTGATGTCCTCTATTTGTGTTACCTACATTTCACTTCATTGCTTTAAAGCGCCATCTACATTTTTTAACCAGGCTTTATGTACTTGTCACAATTTTATTTTAGCGCCATCTATCGGAATAAAAAAAATCGGAGTGATTTAAATAGTTACTGTGAAAGACTTGATTATCATATTTAATTATTTTAAGTTTACTGCGGTAAAATGTATAGTTTTTGTCAGACGACTCAGCGTCGTGTTTTAATTTGATCGTGAGGGATATCTAATAACTGAATTTAAATTATTATTATTCTACAGTCAATTTAACATTTCATATTTTTAATTAGTTTAGACATTAATAGTTTAATATGTTAAAACAAGGGATAAAGTTGAATAGTTCCTTGGATTTGATGAGCGCATTTGTTTTTGTTCTCTATAAATATTTTCAGTATTTTCGATAGAACTTAGCCCTAATTTAGATCTCAATACTTTTTTCGGCGAAGTCAACAACCAAAAATATTATTAGCAACTTCAGACTGTCATTTAGAAATTAAAGACCTAATCCGAACCTCCATGACCACGCTCGCTGCACAGTGTGCGAAACATTTACTAATATTTAAAAAATTTTTGGTGCGAAACGGAATAATCATCACTAGGTACATACCTACATAGTATAAAACAAAGTCGCTTTCTCTGTCCCTATGTCCCTTTGTATGCATCGGATTTTGATGCAGATTTTTTTTAATAGATAGAGTGATTCAAGAGGAAGGTTTTGTTAAGGATTGCGGGGATGATTAAAGATACAAACTTTGATCATTGAAGCGTGCCTTTATTAATCACACAACAACATGGGGAACCTCTTACATCTTGCAGATTACAGACTATATAAAACTTCCTTCATAACTGACAGTTGACACAGTGTCACAACCAACGCAGTGTTGCTACATACAATATTATATAAATCATTGTTAATCAACACCTCCCCCCAATGATTTATATCAACAGAACTAACATTACCTACAATGAATAAGTAAGAACTAACAAAACAATAATTTGTATTAACCAAAACTAACAAACTAAAAATACACAATGCGAACTGAACTTTATTCCAATCCTAATTTAGGTACAAAATAATTATGGGAGATTTTATTTAATGGTTTCGTAAAAATATCAGCAATTTGTTGCTTTGTAGGTATATACATAACACAAATTTCCTTACATTCTATTTTATGTTTAACAAAGTTGTATTTTACATCCACATGTTTCATTCTTTTTTGATCAGGATTACATACAGAAAATATTGTACTTTTATTGTCTTCATATATGGTAGTGGTATTACAATTAACGTCTAACTCATTTAATAATTTCCTAATCCAACAAGCCTCTAGAGTTGCTTCATTGAGGGAGTATAACTCTGCCTCAGTAGTGCTTAAAGCTACAGTGCTTTGCTTTTTGCAACGCCAAATAACACTGTTATCAAATACTTTAAATATATAACCAGTTACAGATTTCCTATCTTTATCTACAGCAAAACTTGCATCAGCATATCCAACTAGTGGTTCGGAATTACAATTCTTAGTATATTTTAAATTATAATTAATGGTACCTTTAACATATCTTAAAATCCTTTTCAAGCATTGCCATAACCTTTCTGATGGTCTAGATTGATATCTTGCTAAATATGAAACAGAAGCACACAAATCAGGTCTTGAACCTACTACAGCATACATTAAAGAACCTATACAAGCTCTGCATTTATGCTCTAAAGAGTAATCAATCGTACAATCATCAAGATTAACATTAACTTCCATGGGTGATTCACTAGTATTTGCTTCAGACATACCAAATTTTGTTAATATAGACTCTAAATACTCTTTCTGGTTAATATACAAACAATCACTATCTTGAATAATATTAATACCCAGATATTTTAAATTTTTAGATCCTAGATCTTTCATTTTAAATTCTGTATATAACATTTCTTTAACATTATTTATCCTTAAATTGTCCTCACCCAAAATTAGTAAATCATCCACATACAACAAAATGTAAATACCATCCTTAAAATATAAACAATAATCACTTTCTGCTCTTTGAAATCCTTTACTCTTCATAAAACTATAAAATTTATTATACCAATTTTTTGAAGATTTTTTAAGACCATACAGTGATTTATTCAATTTCAAAACATAATTTTTATCTATATTTATACCAGGTGGGGGCTTTAAGTATACAACATCATCAATTTCACCATGAAGGAAAGCACCTTTAACATCCATTTGATGAATTAAATAGTTCCTTTGAACAGCTAATGATAAAAGAACTCTGAGAGTTTGTAATTTCAAAACAGGAGAATAAATTTCATTAAAGCTACCTTCCTGTTGAAATCCCCTTGCAACTAATCTAGCTTTAAATACATCACCCGCCTTTTTTGTAAAAATCCATCTACATTCAATTAACTTAACATCGTTTGGTTTTTCTACAACTTCCCAAGTTTTGTTATCCTCTAAAGATTTAATTTCCTCATTTACCGCTTCATACCACCTATCCTTATCGTCATAAGAATCTATATCATTATACTTTTCTGGAACATTACCATTAGAACAAGACAAAAATGATGCCATTAATATATCACCTAAATCTGAATCATCAGTAACAAAATCTTGTAAATATTTTGGTTTAGTTTTCTTTCTATTTTCCCTAGAATTAACATTATCTATATTCCTTTCTTCAAATTGTAATGATTCTAAATTATTATCAGAAATTAAAATTTTCTCAGTACTATTGGTTTGGGTTTTATCAGGACTACTACTACCAACCTTCTCCTTCCTATCCGAGATAGACTCCGCATCAATACTAACCGTTTCAGGTGACTCTGAACATGTTTCTTCCCTAAACAATACGTTTCGTTCTATGCATATTCTCCTTTTATTATCATCCCATAATCTATATCCCCCTGGAGCATAACCAACCATTTTCAATTTAATACCACGAGGGTCTAACTTCATTCGGAGTTTTTGAGGAATATGTGCATATGCAGATGACCCAAACATTCTGAAATTAGATACATTAGGACGTCTTCCTTCCCACATTTCAAATGGTGTAACATTAAGAGAAGCAGTGGGACTACGATTAGTGACATATACCGCATATCTCAGGGCCTCGCCCCAAAGCTCTTTAGAAAGTTGTGAATCTAACAATAATGCACGCGCCTTTTCAGTCAGAGTACGATTCATTCTCTCAGCTACTCCGTTCATTTCAGGATTATATGCAGCAGTATACTGCAATACTATGCCCTTTTCATCACAAAAAGATTTAAAATTTCTAGAAATATACTCACCACCATTATCTGACTTTAACTTCAATATACCATGACCAAAATGATTACTAGCATAATTATAATATGTCTTGAAATATTCAAAAACTTCAGACTTGTCTCTTAATAAGTAAACTGCAGTGAAATGGGTAAAATCATCTATGAAAGTAACAAAATATTTATATCCGTCCCACGTAGACGGGCTAACAGAACAAACATCGGTATGTACTAGTTCTAAGGGTTTCCTAGCCTTATACATTCTCCCATTAAAAGGAAGGCGTGTAATATTAGCAAGTATGCATGATTCACAATGTTTATTTTCTAAATTTTTTTCTTTCAAATCAGTTAAACCATCAACCATATTTTTATTTACTAAAGTTTTCAAACTACTATAGCTTAAGTGAGAAAATCTTTTATGCCAAATTTCTACTAAATTATCTTTTGTGTCTGATTTTTCACCATAATAACAATCATTAAATATTACTTCAAATTCTACAAAATAAAGGGATCCTAGTCTATGCCCAACCATAAACAATTCATTGGTTTGTGAGAAAACTTTAACTTCCCCTTCATTGAAGATGATCTTTAAACCATGTTTTTCCATTTTGGAAACAGATATTAAATTTTTCCTTAATTGTGGTACATAATACACATCATTTAATATAATGTTAACCTTAAAATCACTTAAATAACATTTTATTTTTCCTATACCAACAGCTTCTAAATCAACATCATTTTTGGCAGCTGAAATTTTAATTGGCTTATCCAGTTTACAATAATTAGAGAATAAATTAATGTCATTTACAAGATGAAATGAACTACCTGAGTCTATAACACATTTAAAACTATTCTTATTCTGCTGTTCAGTGTCAGCGCTAAAGGACATAAAACTTACAAATTTGTTACCTTCAGTATTTTCAGTGCCTGTAAGAAATGACTTTCCTCTACCTCTCCCCTGGGTCTGATGACGAGTAGCCTTACTGTCGTCTCGGCCTCCGTTGTACTTCCAGTCGCCACGTCCACGGCTGTGAAGTCTCCAGTCACCAGTCCTGTGTCGTGCCTGCTGAGTGCTCCTACACTGAAATTTTTTGTGTCCGGGGCGTCCACATCCATAACACAAAAAGATTGAAGAATCAAGGGATTTGATCGCTCCTCTGTTTCGTTTTTCCTCTTCTCCAAGCAGTCTGTTTTTCACAAAGTCCATTTTCAATTCCTCCATAGTTTCCAACGCCGTGATAATGCCTTCATAAGATTTCGGCATGGATAGTAGTAAATAGTTAACCTTTTCTTCTTCCGAGAGCTCACTGCCAGCATCCCCGAGTTGTGCAAATAGCTTTTCCATGTCAATAAAATGTTCCATTAAAGGTTTCCGTTCGTCGAATTTCATATCGGATAATTCTCTTCTTATAAATAATTTAGATCGTGTACCTTTCTTCTTAAAGCTGTCTTCCATGCTTTTAATCATTTGATATGCAGATCTGTCCTTCAAGTATTCGAGATGACTGTCGGCGGTTGCCGCTATTATAATAGCCTGGGCTTTAGCTTCCAATTGCTTGTTATTTGTAGATTTACTGAAATCCTCCTTTTCGATCGCCTCTATTGCTCCATTATCCCGCAGGATACTTTTCAATCTAAACTCCCATGCGTTGTAATTGTCCCCCGCGAAAGGGACAATTTGATATTTCTCTTTTGACATTTTGTCCTTTAATATTTATAAATTTACTTTAAAACCGATGGCTTTACTTGGCTGTGTTCCTGGGCCCATAACCCTGTTAAGGATTGCGGGGATGATTAAAGATACAAACTTTGATCATTGAAGCGTGCCTTTATTAATCACACAACAACATGGGGAACCTCTTATAGCGGCAGTACACATGGGGCCAAGGCGTTGGGCCAACGTGTTGGGAAAAAATGAAGGATATCAAGATTCCTGTTCACACATTGGCGTACTGATCATTCTGCATTGGCGCTTCAAAGATGGACGTAGTCCGTAGAAGTTCTTGCAGCCGCGGCAATTTATTTATACAGTGCGTTTAATAATTAATTATTACGTACATGTGCACCAATAACTCTTGAGTGTACTCTGCCGTCTGCGATGATACCATTTTCCAATCTCTATTTTCCTTTTTTTATTTCTGTATAAATGAAACATTATTAAAAAATATGTTTAGATTTTTTCAAATGTTTAAAATGTGTACATTTTACATTTAATTTAATTTTAACTACCTATAAAACGAAACTTTAATGATTACGGACGGATGTATTGATTGGTGATATTTGATAATATTATTTATGTAATAAAGCAAATTTTGATCAAAATCATGTGTGATGTGTGGTGTGCGTGGAGAGAAATAAAACGAATGATGGTTGGTTATACACTGACTTTTATTAGAGAAATTACCCCTTTTTATAATAAAATGTAAATAGGTACTTAAACTAAATATCTATCCGATTACAGGCGTCGGATTACTATCTCTAGTTACTAATTAAGGAGAAATAATATGATATTCCAGTAACAATTAAAATAATTAAATATAATATTCTTTATAGTTTTTAAAGACACGTGTGACCTAAATTCCTTAGTGATATCTGATAGGAGTCACATTATATTTATATATAGGTATAAGTACACACCTATACCTAATACCTACATTACATCTCTCTCCTTTTTTTAAAAAAAAAAATATCTAATACATTTTTTTTTATATATGATACGGTATTGTTCTATTTTTATGAACTATATTTTCTCTACCATTTTGTAATATTTTTACATTGAAATCCATATCACTTATTACTTTGTATGGTCCCATATAAACTTGATCCAACTTTTCTCTATTTTCTTTTTTAACAAGTAATAGATCTCCCTCTTTATAGTTAATTGAATTTGTTGTTTTATCATAATTGATTTTTCTACGTAATTTGGACTGTATTAAATTTTCTCTTGCTTCTTGCTGGGATTTTTGTAGCCTGTATTTTAACTCAATAGGGTAGTTATCAAAATTGTAAATTGGATCAATTTTATTTACAAGATTACTTGGTATACCACACAATTTACCAAATACAAGTTCATAAGGTGTATATTGTGTTTCACTATGAACCGTTGTATTATATCCAAAACACCAATATTGTAACCAAGAGCTCCAATTTTGAGTTTGGTTGTTAGTTTGAATCCTTAGAAACGCTCCCAATGTTTTGTGCGAGTTTTCTAAAGAACCAATACTTTCGTGATGATATGCTGTTGATTGTATTTGCTTTACTTCTAACAATCTACAAACATCTTTCATAGTTGCTGAAATGAACTCAGTACCTCTGTCAGTTGCAATCGTCTGTGGAATACCGTAACGTAAAATAAAATTATCAACGAAAGCACGAGCTACTGTGTCTGTTTCCTTATTTGGTATTGGGTATGCTTCCACGTATTTCGTCAACTCACATTGTAGTGTTAGTATATAGGCATTTCCATTAACATCTCGTGTTATTGGACCAACTGTATCAAGAAATATTTTTTCAAAAGCTGAAGATGCAGTGCTAGTAATGCACATAGGTTGCTTCACTTGCTTATGAAATTTCTGCTTTTGACATTGCTCACACTTATTCACAAAGTTATATATGTCATTGTCCATATTTGTCCAGTAGTAACGTTTCTTTATGTTATTCGTCATTCTTCTTATACCAGCATGTCCACTGCTTGGTAATATATGAAAATCATTTAGTATGACCTTTTTGTCATCCATATTTTCTATTTTTACTACACCTTTTAATATGCATATCCGTGGTCCTTGCCACTTATTTATATTTTTTACTTCCTGAGCTAGCTCTTTTATTAATTTTTCATTTCTTTCATTTTTTATTATGCATAATTCTTGAATATTTTCTTTGTTACAGAATTGTTCTAATTCTCTCACTGCGAAAGCTCGTTTCAACCATGATCTAGAATTAGGATTCATTGTAACCATATTCCTTGAAGGTGTATACATAAATGTTTTTTCTTTACTATGGACATTTTCTGAACATGTCTCGTTCTTCGTATATTCGTTAGTCTCCAAATTGAATTCTATCGAATTTTTTGTCCGTTTAAGTATTTCTACGACTCTTGGGTGATCAGTCCAATCGTCAGCTTTTTCATCGTTATCCTTCTTCTTATTTTCCATTTCATCCATCATTTTTCTTTGTTTTCTAGTCATAACCATGAGGCAATTGACTTTATTATTAATAGACTTTAGGTCGTCCGTTGTTAATACTATACGAGATAAAGCGTCTGCAGCGACATTATCTTTTCCTCGCGTGTATTCTATTACAAAATCGTATTCTTCTAAACATAGCCTGAATTTGGTAAGTCGACTCGATGGGTCTTTCATGTTGAATAAGTATATCAATGGTCTATGATCTGTACAAATTTTGAACTTTCTTCCATAAATGTAAGGTCGAAAATATTTGATAGCCCATACAATTGCTAAAAGTTCCTTTTCTATCACAGGATAGTTTCTTTCAGCTTTGTTTAAAGTACGACTGGCATATGCTACTGGTCTTTTGTCTTGATTTGATAAAACAGCTCCAATCGCTAACCCTGAAGCGTCTGTATGAATAATGAACTCATTACTTTCTTCAAAATTTGGATATTGCAATAAAGGCGGGTTACATAGTGTATGTTTTAAAGTTTCAAAAGAATTTTGACAATCTGTAGTCCAATTGAAGTTAACATTTTTTCTGGTTAAATTATTTAAACTTGCTGTAATGTTTGCAAAATTTGGTATGAACTTTCTATAATAATTGGCAAACGCAACAAACCTTTTGACTTCATCTGCGTTTTTAGGAGTTGGATAATTTTGCATGACTTTAATCTTTTCTGGATCTGGTCTTATACCTTCTGGTGTAACGATGTGACCTAGGTACAAAAGATCTTTTTTCAAAAAATTACATTTTAATGGGTTTAATTTCATATTTACTTTTCTTAAACGTGAGAATACATCAATGAGATTTTTATTATGCTGATTTAAATTTCTTCCCATCACAATAATATCATCCAGGTAGACTATGCATTTTTCATAATTTAATCCTGATAATGCAATTGTCATCGCTCTACTGAATGCGCTAGGGCTTGTTTTTAGACCCATTGGTAAACGTTTCATTTGATAATGTTTATCAGCTACAAATGCTGTATATTTTCGGCTTTCTGCATCTAATTTCATTTGATAATAGCCCTGATTGAGATCTAAGTGACTAAAATACATAGCTCCTGATAAAGAGTCCAATATTTCGGTAATATTTGGCAATGGGAACTTATCGTCTTTGATACAATCATTTAGTTTTCTGTAATCTAGTACAACTCTCCATTTCTTTTCACCATTTGCTCCTATTTTCTTAGGCACTATCAGTAATGGGCTGGACCATTCTGAAGTTGATTCCTCGATAATATCGTTGTCTATCATTTCCTGTATTTGTTTACTAATTTCCGCTTTCTGTGAATGAGGTAGTCTGTAAGGTTTAGAGTAAACTGGATTGGTATTTTCTTTTAGGTGTATTTTCTGTTCGTATAAATTGCAAGTGTTCAGTCGATCACCCGACAAGTGGAATATATCTGCAAACTTAGCACATATACTTGCAATACTTTTCTGTTCTTCTGTGTTCATGTTTTCTAGTTTCAGTAAATCGAATAACCTTTTAACTCTTTCTCCATTGTTTGTTACTTCTTCAAATGTAAAGCATTCAAACTCGTCTAAAGGTATTATTTCGGGTGTGAAACAATGTAAAACTACTTCTGTTTCCCTAGTATTCATAATATGTATCGATATTTTTCCATTTCTGGCTTTATTCAAAGTATTAGCTATGAATACTCCATCACACACCTCTTTTGAAGTTATTACACAGTTGCTAGTATGGTTCGTTTTTATATTAATTATTTTTTCACATCTGGGTGGCAGTTTTATGCTTGTTGTGTTTATATCTTCTGTTGAAAACATGTCTATTGGTATTGTTGTATACTTTGAATCTGTTTGAAGCGTTAATGTTTGGTTTTCAAAATTTAGTAATGATTTGTATCTCGACAAAAAGTCTTGCCCGAGTATACCGTCAATGTTTAATGGTAATGTTTTAAATATATGAAATTTATGTTCAAATTTTTCATTTTTACATTTCAATGTTAATTTTGTATATCTGTCTGAGGTTATTTTTCCACCAATGCCCTTAATTTGTGTTGTT
This sequence comes from Colias croceus, assembly GCF_905220415.1. Classification (NCBI taxonomy): domain Eukaryota; kingdom Metazoa; phylum Arthropoda; class Insecta; order Lepidoptera; family Pieridae; genus Colias; species Colias croceus. The sequence continues at coordinate 1,949,827 of NC_059559.1, read as the reverse complement.
TTTTGGGTAACTTTGTGTTTAGTATGTTGTATAGCAATATCTTTAATTATAGATAAGGATGCTCCAGTGTCTAATAGAAAATTTAGTTTTTTATGATTTATATAAAATTTTACTGAATTCATGTTGTTATAACTTAATACGAATTCATTATTGTCGAAAAAACCACTTCGGTATCGAGCTTTGCTCATCTTCGTCCTCTTCGTTTTGCGAACTTTGGGCCAAATTTACCTGCTGATACTGGTTTCTGTTTTTATGAGTATATGGTTGAGTACTACGGGTATTTGATTTATTCCTTCCGTTTGTTTTACCTCGACCTCTTTGAAAATTCCCTTGATTCCTACCACATGAATAGTTGGTGAATGTATTCTTAAATTGTGTTTTTGGTGACCTTGAATTAGTATAGGAATATGATTTTCCACAGTGTCTAGATCCTTGGAGTCCCCGATGATAGGGTCTTCCTTTTGCAAAGAATACTTGGTCAGATGATGGAGAAGTCATCGTTACTTCCTCATCCTTTGCGCCTTGAATAGCGTCCTTTAACGAATTGTAATTTCGTGCAGCTATAACAGTTTTCAATCTGTCATTCCGTAGACCATCGGCGAATTTATGTATTGCCTGTTTTTCATTTATGGATTTCAGAATACTGAACGTGTCTGAATTTCCTTTTGATTGTGAGATGGTAAGGTTAACAAACAGTTGCTCGAGCTCTGTTCCAAATTTATCTATCGACCGATTTCCTTGATAACAATTTAATAGTTTTTTCTGCAAAGCGATTTCTGACTTAGTAGTTAGGAGGTGCTTTTTCATGTCACTAACCATTTCTTCTACGCTACTATAGGTATCTTTTAATCTTAATTTCGCGTTTCGTGACAACCGTGTCTTGCAAACAAATTGAATAAGATTTGTAATACTTTCTTTTGAAATCATTGTCACATATAATTCAATAGCATCTATTAACTGCAGAGTGACATTTTCTGTGTCGTCCATTACGGGCAACAGAGAAACTGCCGTTTTTAATTCAAATTCTGGTTTTGTCGACATGATTGTCATAAGATTTTTGATTTTATCAAAAAGACTATCTATTTCTAATGTTACACTTAATTCTTCTACTTTAATTTCTACCACTTGTATATAGTTTTTATACTCCTTGTATATTTGTTTAGCTACTTCGTATTTTTCGAATGCTGTTTCACTTTTAAGACGTTTAATTCCAAACTTAACTAAATATTGCTTAATTTCTAGCAAATCATTTAAATATTTTTGTAATATTATATTAGACATTTATGTTTATTATTATATATTTATATATATTATTTTTTTTAAGCATAAGTTTAACTAATATCTTAATTATATTTCTACATAAAGGATAAACGTGATTAAATAAAAATAGATTAGAGAGAAAGGAAAAATTGCCACTTACAAGTATACTGCGAGTCACTGCACACACTAATTGCCACTTTTGAACTGGGTTTTCAAGTTGTGTTTTACTTTTTATATCCCTTTAAACCGAGGCGCGACGTGACTTCAAAACTATTTCCGTAGCTTGCCGCTGTATCTTCTTTGTAAGTCGCTTGTGCATCTTCTTGTAAACAGAATACGCCAATATTATTCCACAAATGACTGCTATTACCACGGTCAAATTGAACATAGTTTCTGATTTTTCCCAGGGTGCGATGTTGTTTGGTGCGTAGTTGTTCTGTCCGCTCTGTGTTATAAATACTTCTTCTTTTTCGACTTCTTTAGATTGCTGCTTGCCCATTTTGTCTTTACCAATCTGCGTATGTAGAATCTCTTTCCTGACTTATTTTGTATAAAAATAACACGCTACCGCTATAAACTTCTTCAATCTTTGCAAGTACGTCCGGTTATCGGTGCGACTGGTGTAATTCTCCATAATAATTTATTATGAAGCCTTCGGCTCTCCGTATGAAGATGAAACCGACTCCGATTTCAGCGCCAAATAAGGAACGTAATTCTAGAACACTGTTATCCGACGCGCTCGCACTGGCAGGGTCGCCATGTGATGTGTGGTGTGCGTGGAGAGAAATAAAACGAATGATGGTTGGTTATACACTGACTTTTATTAGAGAAATTACCCCTTTTTATAATAAAATGTAAATAGGTACTTAAACTAAATATCTATCCGATTACAGGCGTCGGATTACTATCTCTAGTTACTAATTAAGGAGAAATAATATGATATTCCAGTAACAATTAAAATAATTAAATATAATATTCTTTATAGTTTTTAAAGACACGTGTGACCTAAATTCCTTAGTGATATCTGATAGGAGTCACATTATATTTATATATAGGTATAAGTACACACCTATACCTAATACCTACATTACACATGCTCATTGTTTATTGTTATTTAATTTTTAAGAACAAGTAACTGTTTCATACTATTTTACTCATTTTTAATATATTCATTTTTTTATCGCAAATGTATGAAAGTGAGTTATGAAAAACATCTAGAATAATATAATACTTAAATAGAAAATAAAACATCTAATTTATTGAGTCATATGGTTTTTATTTTTGTGTAGTTCATGCAGTGGATTCCAAATTATTCCTTCATGTCGATACAATTCTACGAATTGTAAAACCTCATTGCTTGTCCACATCGGCGCCGCCATCGCTATCGGAACATGGAAACGTAAATTTCATTGACGCGCAACGATACTGTCTCCACTGACGAGTAACAATAAACTGAACAAGACACCAACGTGTGAACGCTGTTTGCGGAGCGCGCCAAGATCCTTTGAAGTGTGCACAAAAAACCGACAACATTCGGTTGGCCTGCCAATATTGGCGCCAACTAGGTTAATGAAGCCAACATACCGCCAAGTAGCTCTCTACACGTTGGCCCAACCCATTGGCCCAACACGTTGGCCCCATGTGTACTGCCACCATTACATCTTGCAGATTACAGACTATATAAAACTTCCTTCATAACTGACAGTTGACACAGTGTCACAACCAACGCAGTGTTGCTACATACAATATTATATAAATCATTGTTAATCAACAGGTTTTAGTATATAATTTATTAGGTTTTAGACAAAGCGGGCGAAGCCGCGGGCGGTAAGCTAGTAATACATATAATGAATAAATTACGCTTAGTAATTACGTTTAAAAATCGTGAAAGGCTTTGACTGGCATGTTTTTTTGTGGGAAAGTAAATCCTATCATAATATTAAAAAACAAAGTCGCTTTCTCTGTCCCTATGTCCCTTTGTATGCTTAAATCTTGAAAACTACGCAACCGATTTTGATGCGGTTTTTTTTATTAGATAGAGTGATTCAAGAGGAACGTTTTAGTATATTACTTTTATTATATTAGGTTTTAGACAAAGCGGGCGAAGCCGCGGGAGGAAAGCTAGTATTAGATAAATCAGTAACTTTTCTACCTCATATTGAGAATGTAACAAAAAAAGCCTCCCAAAATGCTAGGGTTCATATTACGAAATACGGAAAATTTTAGTTTGGTCCGAACTAAAATTATTATACAACTGCTTGGTACGAAGATTACTTGCTCTGTGGTACGAAGAGCCTTGGAATACTGTAGTTCCGTTTGGAACTTTGGAGACTCCTGTCTCACCCCACTATGCTACTCACATGCACTCAAAAGGGTACAAAAAACATTCAAGGCACTTAGCTTTTTCTGAAGGGAAGCTGAGACAACTACCCACATATAAATTAAAATACGTGCTTTGCATATAAGATACAGCATAATTATTGATGCATCGTTTCTATACAAACTCCTACTTATGAAATAAAATTGACTGCCCCAGTTTATTGAGCCAAATCAGATTTCGCGTACTATGACATCCCCGTAACTGTATTACACCTTTTTACCCTCCAATACGACAAACTGTTCTTGGTTCTAATTCACCACTTCTTAAAATGTATAAAATTTTGATACTATGATAGGCTTATAGTATATTCGTGAACAAAATCTCAGAACATTATATAAATTTAAAGTCAATTTACATTTATAAGTTAATTACATTTTTTGTTTTCTCATAGATCTCAACGTAAAAAAATATTTAGATGTAAGATACTGTCACTGTTTTCTTTTGTTATTTTTTTTTTTCAATTAATCCTTGTATATCTTGTATTAGCATAATATGTAACCGTTTTATTTCGCATGTGGTGTTAGCGCTTAATTAGTTATTACATTTATTTTAAAAAAGAAATGCGTCTGGAATTTTATAAGTATTTTTTACGTACCTACTCAGCGTTTGCAAAACTATAACCTCTTTTGAGCTTAGTATACCAACAGTGGAACACCCTGTATACATATAAATAAAAATGAAACCCGTTTTCGAACGATTTCGATAATTCTTTTTTTTATTATATTCCTTGAAGTACGTGGATGGTTCAAGTAGAGAAAACGTAAATATGTACCTCGGGCGAACCCGGGGCGGACAGCTAGTAGTTAAAAAAAACCGAAAGCCAAGTCGTGAGCGCAAAACAATTAGTACCTACTTAAAACATTTAACAAGGAACAACAATTGTGTGCAATAGAGGATAATATATATATTTTAATGTTGGTATTTAATGATTAACAAAAATAGCATTGTTTATTAAAATTAATTTAAGAGAAATAATATTACAAAGCTAAAGACTTTGTTTGTTTGTTTGTTTGAACGCGCTAATCTCAGGAACTACTAGTCCGATTTGAAAAATTCTTTCGGTCTTAGATAGCCCATTCAAAGAGGAAGGCATAGTCTATTTCATCACGCTAAGACCAACAGGAGCGGAGCTACGCGGGTGAAACCGCGGAGCGCAGCTAGTTACAGATATGATGTATGATGTACGTCATTGTTCAGAAGGAAATAATAAGCCGTTTTATTAATATTTAATTAATTAAGAATGATAATGTCTCTTACGTATTATACTTATTATTTTTTTAATAATTAATTATAGTAAACTAATGTTTTTAGTGGGTTATTTCATATTTGATACACTTTTAGGTAGTAACGTTAATTTGATGATACCTAGGTTAATTTTTTAAATGTGCCTGTAAGAACCATGAAAAGTGAAAACTGTCCGGCTCTTGAGGTACCTACCATCTTTTTATAGGTCCCCAAGTAACATATATAAAATTTAGCTTTTAAACTATAATGAAAGTTAGGTACTATTTTATACACCTTTACTACCTGTCCCCTGCCAAAGTAACCACAACCCAAACTTGATAGTCGCTGGTCGTTCATAAGATTTAAATCTGTTTATGAGACATAAATACAGAGAAACTTTCAACTTTTCTAAAATAAGGAAGGTCTGGCCGTCGTGGGCTCTTAATCTATAATTGCTATGCAAAATTGATGTTTTTTCTGCTTGTCCTTTAATGTATGTCACATAAAAATATACGAAGCACAAAATCTTGTAGACCACGCGAGTGAAGCCGCGGATGGAATATGTATAATCTATCAAAAAGCACTGCATGGATTAACTTCAAATTTGGCACAGAGACAGATTGAGATCTGAGGAAGGACATAGGATAGGTTTTTATCCCGAAAATCCCACGGGAACGGGAAGTATGCGGGTTTTTCTTTGACTACGCGGGTGAAGCCGCTGGCGTAAAGCTCGACGCTCGTATACGTATATCTTTACCAATAATAAAATGGTCATGGTCTGTATTTAATATTATTAAAATAACCGCTTTTTACTAAATGCATATGTGTACAGGGTACCTACATATAGTTAGCAAAATAGTAATATAATTTGTTTTTGCTGTCTGTATGTATGTTTGCCTCTAAAACGGCAGGACCGATTTTGACAAGACTTTCTCTGACAGGTAGCCGATGCAATAAGAGATAACTTATGCACATTTTATTCTCATATTTCATAAGGATTAGCAACTTATGATTAAAAGGAAAAAGTCATTTACGCGCGGGACGCATCTCTTTTCGTATAATAAATATGAGATTACATTTAATTACAAATAACAATAATAATACATAATATTAGGTTTTCGTTTTCCTGTTTTAAACAGGATAACAAAAAGCATATAAATAAATTTTCGGAGGAATTTACAATATTAAAATCGAACCACAAAATGTACGTATCGGTTGCCTTAATTGTTAATATTTTCATTTATTCTAATTCTGTAAATAGCTTGAATATCATAGACAATAAAATCAGTGAACCCGATGAAAACATTCAAAGTGCGCACATGAGTAAAGTATTCAAAAATGTCAATAAAAATGAGACTATGATGTCAGACTATGAGAATGGATTACGAAGAAAACTTGAGAACAACGTCCACTTTGAAGAAGGTAAAGCGACTGCAACGCCGACGCCTGTTTTAAGATACCAAAGACAAACCAATGAAAAAAACCAAATCGACTTAGATTATGAAAACGATGGTAAATTTATAACCGTTCCCCCCCGCACTGTTAATATTTTTCCAAAAATACCGAGAATAACACCTGATGGTCGTAAGTTTACACCCAGTACACCGGTCCCGGTCTATAAAGCAGTCAGAGAACGTTTATGTCCCAGGTATTTCTACTCGATGATTTTAAGAAGAGTTATGGTGTACTACGATGAGAAATGCAATGATCTGTTCCCTCTTAATCCGTTAAAACCATGGCCGAAATCTGTCACGACGGGAAAAAACGATTTATTTGGACAAAATCACAGACAAATTAATACATGGGATTCCGATTTTCAACTAGGTACCTACCTTCGTACCTACCTTCTTACCTACCTTACCGGTACCTTTTCCTACCTTCTCGATCCCTTTTCCTACCTTCCCGATAACTTTTCCTACCTTCCCGGGCTTTCCTCCATTCAAACCTAGATTATTTAATTTAAATTTTAAATAAATTAAAATAACTTGAAAGGAGGTTTTATTTTATAATTGTATATAACTATAAGAATGTTAGGTACAAATCGTTCTTACCTTACCTTTAGTTAGTCGACTTCCTTTTCAGAAGCAGGAAATTAAGCGAGGTACTTCATTTATCAATATAAACGATAAATGGAAATTATACTGCTTATAACTATTAGGTTTGATACTACCTACATCCTAAATTAAATAGTGACTATGAACCCTCAAATAATACAATATTATAAGAGATACGATAAATGAAACAATATTAAAAAAAATACATACGGAGACTCGAAATTAAGAACCTATAAATTATTATTAAACGGTTGATTTAAATATATTAACAACGATCTTATTACGGAAGTTGTGCCTCCCGTTTTTACAATCATTGCTCTGCTCCTATAGTCTTCCTCGATAATTATTGACAGAATTTTTCAAAGACAGCAGTTTCTGAGATAAGCATGAATGAACAAAATAACTCTTCAACCTTCTAACTAATATTAGTATTATCACGTTGAGTCTCAGTCTACTCGAGAAGGAAGAGATTCATTCGGTAAATAGTTTTAATCTGTTAAAAATATGAATGTTAGGTCAAAGGTTAGCTCATTTTTTTGGATTGGGAATGCGATCCTCATTTTTTTTTGCGCAAACGTATTATAGTCGAGCCAATTTATAGGCAACATTTGACGTCTATCAATTTTATCTTCGAAGAGAGGTAACCTGCTTAAAAACATCGATTTAAGTGTATTAATCGATACGGATTTGAAACATTTGTCAATCGAATTTATTAATTTATGATGATTTTTATTCACAAGTAATCAATGCATTCGATTCTAGATGTCAGATTTCGATTTTTAGAGTAACGTCTCTAGTATTTAAAAAGAAAAAAGGTTTATTGACACAACATTGTAGCGACGTCAGTTCTTCAATTCAGAAATTGTTTATTATGTTTAGGATGGTTTATCAGTAAAATGAAATCTTAAAATTACTTGTATCGGTCATTATTATTATAAATATGTAATCGTAATTGAAAAAAGTTAAGCAAATGTGCAGTTCTAACAAAACGAAATATCATGTTATTCTATGTCGTCGTTACTAGGTTACGTTGTTGAATTTTGTTGAACTGTCAAATGTTGCCTATTAAAATGGCTCTACTATAGTAATCAAGATAAGTTGTAGTATTAAGAAGTACTAATGATTATTTCCTTTTAATTTTAAGGCTTGAACCAAAAGAATGACATTCACTTAGATAAGAACCTTTTCATGAAATAAAATAATGAATATCTTCATGACTTTACTATTTAGTAATATAGATTCCGGCCAAATATTATTTTACAGCCTCGGACTCCGCCAACATTAATTCTATAAACACATTTCGTCCGCACGTATTGAAAAAGTCACGAATATTTTTATCTACCCGCGACTTTTATTATCAGAGCATTAGACCAAAATAAAAGAATTTGATTTTTAAAGCGTACATTTTGACTTGAGAAGTGTTTGATTTTGCACTTTTATTTTGAAAAGAGAATGTAGTACATAATATAAAAAAAATGGTCGTATATGGCAACTTTGCTTACCTATTTTTACAAAAAAGTAGCTTTGAGATGAAGCCTGGAGATAATAAAAATAATTAATTTATGATAAGTATAGTACTTACATCATACATGTGTCGTTTTCTATAAAAGTCCAAACTTGCAATTTTATCGCTGCGTCTATAATTTGCACAGAACAGTAAAAATGTTACAGTCAAAACCCTGAACCAGTCAATATCCTTATTGACGGTTATTAAGGTTATTGACTAAGGGCATCGGTTAATATCCTTATTGACTGATTTTATCTGATAAAATCAGTTAATAATTTGTAAATCCATACTAATATTATAAATGCGAAAGTAACTCTGTCTGTCTGTCTGTCTGTTACTCAATCACGCCTAAACTACTGAACCAATTTTCATGAAATTTGGTATGGAGATATTTGGATACCCGAGAAAGGACATAGGCAACTTTTTATCCCGGGAAAATGACGCAATTCCGGAAATCCCACGGGAACGGGAACTATGCGCGTTTTTCTTTGACTGCGCGGACGAAGCCGCGGGCGGGAACCTAGTAATTTATAAAATAATAAATAATTTGACGAATTACACTGAGGTGTTTATAAAAACGGCACTTGAAACACGTCCCGACGAAACTACAACATCACTAGGGATGTACCTGTTTATTTTGTAGTTTATCGATATCACGTTTTGTGTAAGGAATACAAGTATAGGGTTATAAAAAAATACAACATAAGTTACAATTGCTTTATTTGCACGAAAAATATAAACAGTGGTTATAATGTTCATCATCATCATCATCATCATCACCATTGCGTTCAACTCAATCACGGAGAAGAAAGAAGGTAGTCCTGAAAACCTCAAACAAGTTTCCTATTTTTATGGATTCTATTACAAAAACAAATATGTACATAATGTGTATTTTAACTCTCTTCAAAAACAGCAATAGGTTCTCAATTTGAAATAAATACATTGCTGGAATATGTGTATTTCCTAATCGGTGGCATTTCCATAAAATTCTTATTCAGCGGAATTATTGAATATGACACAAATCTATGAAATAATTGGTACTTCTACTACTAAGCCACTAAACCGACGCCCACACACCAAACACTCAGCACTTCAAATATCTCTCACTTCTCTCATAAATACCTTTCAAATAGCTACCGTAAAACCAAAATGAAATTTTGTGCCTATTGCAAAATATATATTATATCCCCCCCCCCCCCGGCTTCACACGGGTAAACCTGAAAATCCATTCAGTAGTTTCAAAGATTATTCAAACGGGTAAACCTAAAAACCCATTCAGTAGTTTCAAAGATTATTCACACGGGTAAACCTGAAAACCCATTCAGTAGTTTCAAAGATTATTCACACGGGTAAACCTGAAAACCCATTCAGTAGTTTCAAAGATTATTCACACGGGTAAACCTGAAAATCCATTCAGTAGTTTCAAAGATTATTCACACGGGTAAACCTGAAAACCCATTCAGTAGTTTCAAAGATTATTCACACGGGTAAACCTGAAAATCCATTCAGTAGTTTCAAAGATTATTCACACGGGTAAACCTGAAAATCCATTCAGTAGTTTCAAAGATTATTCACACGGGTAAACCTGAAAATCCATTCAGTAGTTTCAAAGATTATTGCGAACTGAAACACGATGCAATATTTGATTATTTATGAATAATTGGATGGAAAGAAGTAGAAAAAGAAAAGCATGATTAGGATGTGTGATATGTTTTAAAGCAATTTTGTATGCACAGTGGGACACCGCAAGTTTCACAAGAAAAGGTGGTTTTTATTGACTTCCTCCCTTCCCGAAGGCAAACAACACACCGTTTTCGAAAAGAGCGGTTTTCTGCTGAATTACCACGGGTTTGTGGCAGCAAAGTGGGCCAATGTGCAACAGGTATCAGTCTCCCAAGTTCTTGGTGCTGTGATCTACTGCTGGATACAGCATAACTGCGACCTTGAGGACAATGAGAAAGGTGATTTGCGAGGATAGAGTCTACTAGTTGAAGGCGGAAAGCTAAATGATCATGTAATTTATTAGTGGATGACTGAAGAAGAATACGTGAATTAAGGATGGAAACACTGAGCAGCCATTTGAAAAGTTTCATGGACCATTTTTGACAACGTTTCCGTTCCAATAAATAAGGCTCTAGCATTTGATCTTTGAGATCCACTCCCCCCATGAATTTATTATAGTCCAGTACCACTTGTGGTTTGTATGGTACTGCACGAGACATATGTTTAGATTGAACTCTAGGCAAGGCAGTATATGAACCATGACAAGTAGAAATCATGGTTATACGTTTTTTGTCTTGCCATGATAACACCGAGACATCGCCGGAATGTCTGGCAATAATCTCTCCCCTTTTTAGCGGAGCCTTATTTATTAGAACGGGAACATCTCGGTGGGATGGTGTTATAGTTCCGATGAGGTCGGTGCCGTTACGTTTAAGAAATCTAGCTAAAAGAGGTGAATTATACCAAAAATCCATAAATAATCGATATCCTTTGCGAAGCAAAGGTGCCATTAGCTTTTTTACGACAGCTGTTCTTTTAAGTACACCATGTGCCTGTTCTAAATCCGCTGAGGATTCTTTACCCGTGTAAACAATAAACGACCAAAGGTAGCCAGTGACACTCTCACACAATTCGAAAGTTTTGATTCCAAACTTCGCAGATTTTGACCAAATATCCGATCTCCCCTTCGAAAGCGTTAAGCTCTCGTCTATACAAATATCTTTGTCTAATACATAATTCGACTGAAATTTCTCATTTAGGTGCAATATTATTGGTCTTAATCTGTATAGACGATCAGAGGTATAAGCATCATAACCGGGGTCGACTTCTATAAAATTGAGGGCTCTTGTCAAATTTTCATACCTCTTGCGAGTGAAGATCCGTTTGAAGACTTCGGTCATTAAGAGTGGATGGGTGGAAAAACAACTGGTGATGGTTGGCATTTTTATGATGCCCAGCATCATCCAGAAAGAAAAAAGGCACAAAATTTCGTGGATGTTGGTAGCGTACCATTCAGACTGGAAAGAGGAAGACGTTATTTCAGAAGCATACTGGTTCGCCCCAGACACAATCAGATCTAAGATGCCATCGTCCCAATAGGAACGAAAAGCATCATAGGCCGAATTAAATACCTGAGTCGAACCAGTAACTACTGGTAAAAACGTTTCCTCCTTCCCCTGAAATGACTCCATAGAAGTCCATTCAAAGTCCCTACATTCATCAGCATCGAAAAACTCATCATCATCTTCATTCTCGCTTTCCGTTCCTCTTTCAGGCCTGTTCCTATCGCGACCTTGCATTCTGTTATTATAAATATCCATTACCATATTTCTCAATTCATCTGGCACATCATCATCTGTCACCCAAATTTCATTCAATGGGTGTCCTACCTCCCACTGAGGACCCCTACGGCCTTGCCCACGCCCACGTACACTCCTTACTCGTCCACCCCGATTGCCTCGCCCTCCAACCCTTCGGCCACCCCTTCGTCCACTCCTTCTTTCACTCAAATTTTTGGACATAAAAATAGTGTGGGCGTCAGCGGTCAAAAATGTGTTTGGGTCTTCGGCTTCCAATGGCGTGCGATCTTCGTCATTAATTCCTACAACCACTCTTGGCGCTCTGCAAAAACAATTGCTATTATTAGACAAATAATTTCATTCAGTAAACCGAAATAAAAAAAAGTAACTAAAGATATGCTAATTTGTATTTACACAGAAGACATAAGACATTGTAAAACATAAACAAAAAAAAAATGCCGAACTTTTATGACAGAGAAATATTTTATTCTGTATAGATAAATTTAAATAAATCTTACGATTCAGATGGCTGAAGCCAAATTGGGGACCTCGACCTCGCTCTTAAGTCGCTCCTCCCTTCTATACTCTCGCGTTTTGGCGATTTAAGTGGCGAATAGGGAAGAGCGTCTGGTGTCTGCGGCCGGCTCCCCTCTTCATCGTAATCCTAAAACATACAAAATATTATCTAACCCAATCGTACTTAAAAAAAAAAAATAAAGGAAGAAGAAATAATATTAGCCAATCTTAGAACATCACACCATATAAACAATATGCAGATATCAGATCTATAAAACCTTTTCCCAAAATGACTGGTGTCCATTAACTCCATAATATGGAACAATTAAACATTTTTATCTTATATAAAGTTATACAAGTTGCAAATCAAATTGTGTTTTACCTCCACGTCACGTTGATACTCCTCCTCTTCGTCTGCATAAAGTAGCTTTAAGAAATCTACTGGGTTAAAGACGGCCTCGTGCGAAGACGACATTCTGCAAGGATAAAGTAATAACAATTAAACCAATTTAAAATCATCAATACATAATTTTTTTTACAGATTGCGGAAAAAAATATGTATTGATGATTACATACATACAAATATACATACGATTATGAAATTATACACCCATATTTAGAAACTCATACAGACAAACATACACAAAAACTTCAATTCTCACAATATCACATACATCCAATCAAATCAACAAACTCCCTTTTTTTGGAAGAAGTTAAATATCAAATGTAATAAATTTTATTTAGGTACTTTATTCTGGCGAATAGACAAACTTTTATAATATTAATATATACAAATACATGAACATACACACATAATGTAATTTTGTTGTTTTCATTGATATTGTTGAGTTTGATTATTTGTTTGCTAACGCAAAAATGTTTGATTGATATTTTTTATGTTTGATTGATATTTATTGTATAATTATTTTTAGACATTATTTTTACTTTTATTGGTTAATAATATTAAGAAAGAATTAATAATTATGATTTCCCCCTTGACATAATATTGTGTTTTATGGGCAACAATCCCTTTACCTTTCCAAATAAAAGAACTAAACTTAATTTGTATCTGTTGACTCGTCCCCCCGCAGAAAATGACAGACTCTTTGACTATAAAAGAATTGCGCGTGTCGTCTCCGGTTTAATGCTCTAAGGAACCATACCAAAAAAAATTGTTGGTCGCAAAAAGTGAAGTGCGCGTGCTCATTGCAATTAAGCACTTGCTCCAAAGTCCTCTCTTCTAGATATCCAATCACAGACCCAAATCTTTCTCTTTCTTTTCTTTTTTTGACTAGCAGATATAAGCTTCTGGATGCATTGCATCGCCAGCAAAAGAATGATCTTGTTTAGCTCCATACGGATAGCTGTTTGATTGTCCATGACTTTATTTGAACTGACAGAGAGCAAGGAAGCACGCTATAAAATGGCATGTGTATTTGAATGTCTGCTTTGAGCATGCTTATACAGGAGCATACTTAAAACTAGCATGCTTATTGCTAGAAAATGTAAACTGCTCATCGCATCGCAGCATGCTCGTATTGAGCATACTCAATAGCACGGTTTTAAGCATGCTATTTTAGAGCATGTGTAACAGTAGCTTATGTTTGAGAAGTTGTTTTGCCCACGGTACCATAAGAATTATTTAAGAACCCGCCGCCATTTTCAGATCTACTTTCTATATGCTCGCGTTATATCAACAAAATACAAATCCGCCATTTTGATACATCAAAAAGGTACAGAACTCTCGTGTTTTTATTACAAAATTTATAACAAAAATTGAATAAGATCAATTAATGTGAATGGAAACTACCTAGTTACAATTATGTGTTTTAGTAATTTTATAGTATTCACGAACATAAATCGCCATGAATTCCCCGGAAATATGCGACTGTGCGATTACCTGCCGGTAGTCACTTTTGAACTTGAAAATCACTGATATTACAATGTATTTTTTACAACCAATCATCTACAGAGCTTCAATATATGCACAATAAGTAATAACACAGTTTGTAACAGTTAAATCCAATAAAATATAGTACTTTTACCTTACAAAAATCCAAAAACCACGCACACGCAATGAGTAAAGTAGGTAGGCAAAAGGGCACCACAGAGCAAGTAATATAGGAGCAAAAGGGGAACACTGTGGGGAACGCCACCGGCCACCAAGTACCAACAAAGAGAATACAAATACTTTATTGTAACTATTCAATTCACATTCAATTCAATTCACTATTGTTCACTGACAAACAAACAAAGACCGTTGCAAAGACCTATTATTGCTCAGTGTATACTATGGTGACAACTGACAAGTGAGAGCGTTTAGGTTAATTTAATTGCTCTTAAGCGTCTTATTCACGGTCCATCTTGACGTACGTCCCGCCAAGGTCATACACGATGCACGACGCATATTCACGGTCCATCCCCGCTGTACGTCAGCTCAAGGCTGCCAGTGTTGCCACCGAAGTATCAAGCTACCCACCAGAAGAGACCTCTGAAACCACCAGAAATCCACTGTGCTGGATGTATAAAGAGTAAATAAATATTTTTAAAAATGTGTTTTTTTGTACTTTTTGCAGTACCTAAGAATTTTTCATTATTTTTAAATGAATTATATGAATCCAAACATTCCAAATCTAAATTTATTTCAAGAGCTCATTTTTAATTAATTTTCAATGAAGCTCGGTTTCTCTCTTCCCGCCACTTCACATTCATGACCGAAAAGACTCTTTCAGTAAATGCTGAAGTGGCGGGAACAGAGAGTATAATATAGCTAATCATTTTTTTTAAACAAACAAATTCGTTAGGACATTTTTTTTAAATAAATTGCCATTTTTCTGCAGTGGACTTTTGCATAAAATCTTTGTTATTCAACAATTCGCCTTGGAGTTCTTTTAAAATAATAACTTCTGAATATAAACTGTCCATGTGTACTAGGTTGATCCAAAAGTAATGATAATTGGGTATTTCCTGTGTACATAAAAATATAAAATAACTGTTTCTTGCTTGCTCATGTACTCACTACGTTATCACAAAACTAAACTAACTACTAAGTTATCACAAAAAAATCATATCAATAGGCCACGTTTCCAAGTATTTACATTAATTTCTGTTGGCAACACTGATCTGCTGTACAGCAAGCCTATTCACTGTCCATCTGCACGACGTTCGCGGTGGTGGGGGTGCTCGCTGGACGAAAAATTGGTCGTGCACATCCAGCAACGTAATAATAATAATTATTGACTTACGTCAACACTATTCACGGTCGTTTTGCGTCGTGCATCGTGTATGACCTTGGCGGGACGTACGTCAAGATGGACCGTGAATAAGACGTTTTAGGTTTTCACATTATCACATATCCGTTAACGGATACAATTTGCTCACATTGTCCGATAAAATCGTTCCGATATCATCATGAGTGTTGCCAGAAATTTTTAGAGAAAACCTCACAGAAAACCTCGAGAAAACTTAACTAAATTGATAAAAAAAGGTATAATTAAAAAAAAAACAAAGTCGTAATACATACATTAAAAATAACTACGTTAAAAAAAAAACAACTTCAAAAAAATAAAAATGTAAAAAAGATTTGATATCATTTGTAATTACTGCATATTATTTAGATGTGCTATTAACTAAATAGTTTTGATATCGTTCATTTATATAGTATATGTTAACACATTATAAATTAAATTATTAAGTTATACAATCTTTGTTCAAATTTTCTTTTATTTTTCTTATTACACTGTAATATCCTAAAATAATATTGTCACCCGTTCAAATATATTTGTAATATGATTGTTGTAATTTCCTGTAAGTAAAGATACTTTAATTATTTTATTGTTATAAGCAATTATTTTAGAATTAAGAGTTTTCAAACTTTGTATTCTTTGTTGTAAATTCAAAATTAAAATAAAATCATTGTGAAATCTCCTCCTTTTTTGAAGTCGGTTATAAAAAAAGCACTCAATGACAAAATAGGTACAATAAACAGCACAACCAACATCCGAGTAGGAGGAGGAGCAAGGCAGAATGAGTTAAAATAAAGATGATAGACACGAATGTTTTCGAAGATAGATATTTGAATTTATAAGAACACAATATATTTTTGTTTACTTCAGTTCAGTCAATTGCCGTATACTTTAATACGGTAATTAAAATAGCTGCCGTATTTATAATGTCTATAAATACTTAAATGTGTGTTTTCTTAATAAAAAAAGGTTTCTTTTAATAGAAAGGGTTATAGGTAAAAGAAAAGATTTTTTTTTAAGATTTAGCGCCATAAAAGACTGAAAATACACAAACTAGTGCTTTTTTGCTGTTGGTATACTGCCTTTTCGAAAATTGAGTTGGCAACACTGAACATTATCGTCCGATAGCCGCTGCCATATCGGTGTCGGCTCCGATATTCGATATCGGACTGGACAATGTGAAAGACATAATATTATATTATACATTTTACTTACCTCCGATATCGGATATCGGCTATCGGCGTCCGATATCCGGTATCGGATCGGATAATGTGCAAACGCTCTGACACACCAAACAGTGCCGAAACGAAGATAAATAAAAATAAAGTAGCGTTCATAATTCACTGATTTTTTTTTCTCGTTTTGGCAAGAAGATAATATAACTATTTGCCAGTGTCAAGTATGTATTATAACCAAATTATAACTGAATTCTTTCGATAATCGATTGACTTGGTGGACTATCCATGTGTGTCTATGACTATATAACAAAAGTAGACTCTAAATCCCGCGTTTTTCGGTTTATAAAGTCGAATGAAAGAACCAAAGAATATAATACATATATGTATAACATTTTTGGAAACTAATAAAGAAATTTTTCATTTTCATTTTCAATAGGTACTCACCTTTTGCGAGGACGTCCGACGTAGAGCAGAAGCACAGAGCTGAGAGCAAGTTATGCGGTCAACGATCGGCGATCGGGGCGTATGGTTATATAGCTCACCTTATTGCTGACATGAGGGCCAAGCCCACATCACACTTCTATTTGTTTTTACTATTCTGTGATAATTAGGCTATTTGTTACTGATTTTGTTACTATAATATTATACTTACTATCCGTGTTTTCCAATTACAACACTAGAGCGCATTATGTGGCATAATGCTTAACGTTGAATGTTCCAAATACAGCAACGCTTCGCACCACCTTCGCACAATCGAGCACTCTTAAAAGTAATGCGCGTGAATTGATGCGTGCAATCGATTTATCGTTAGTAATTATTAAATGTTGGAAAAAAATTTAAACCTTTCGTTTCATTGTAGTTTTTTTGAAATAATCAAAGTTATTTCAAATTGTGTTAAAAAATTAATATACAGTGCGACATAAAAGAGATGAAATGAATTAATTTGGAACTAATTTTTTTTTCATTATCTGGCAACCCTGAA
Source organism: Colias croceus (assembly GCF_905220415.1). NCBI lineage: Eukaryota > Metazoa > Arthropoda > Insecta > Lepidoptera > Pieridae > Colias > Colias croceus. The sequence goes on along the minus strand of NC_059559.1, from coordinate 1,932,179 downwards.
TTATCAATGCAGCTGTCAAGTTGAATAAAAATTTGTTGTTTATTTGGTGAAGTTGAGATAAAATTGTTATTTTAAACAAGAAATTTACTCAAAAAAGGAGAAATCATGAAAAAGGTTAAACGTAGCTGTGTCCGTGATGCCATATATAAAGTTTTCATTCGGTGTTTCTCATAATTTCAAGCTGAAAAACGAGAAAAATATTTGGAAAACGTTTACAGACGTACAGCAGATTATACCGGTGAGATACCATTTATTTTTGCTCAGTACTACGTAAAATAGAATATTCCATTAGTGACGAGTGTTTAATGTACGTATCTATGGCGATTATTACGTTTTTGAAATTTAATTTGAGGTTATTTGTATGTAAACAAAAACTAGTTTTTATAGTGCGACCAGCACAATTTGAGTCAAGAAGTTATATCCAATCAAACCAGCCTTAAATAGTATAGTGATAACTATTTTCATACAGCTATCTATGAATCCTTACTTGCTACTTACTAGAGTGGACGCAGGGATCCCAAGTGAGTCTTGGCCTCCGACATAAAAAAAAATAGTTTTAAGCTACTAAATAAATATGTTAAATGTACTATTTGATTTTATTCATCTTAATTCGTTTGTTATAGGGGTTTCTGAAAGCACAGTACGCAGGATAGTGGAGCAAGGGAGTAAAAATGAAGGAGAATATCTACAAAAAATAAATAAAAATATGTAGTTTTCAAATCACCTTGTTTTTTTTTTACCTGACGGACCCAGAAGGAGAGTAATGTGTTTGAGCCTTAGGTTTGAGCTGTATGTATGTATGTTTGTTTGTTCGTATGTTTGATTCTATGTGCGCCTCTGCTGTCTAAATGGCTTGACCGATTTCTATAAACTAATTCCAAATACATTTAAGTAAAATTTGACCTAGGTAGGTCATTTAAAATACTAATGTATTTTTGTCTTAAATTTACACGATGATGAATGAAACAACTTTAAATCGCGGTATTTATTACTTTTTATTTTTTTGATTTTTATTCTATAGTATCAAGATTGCTTGCGTCGCAGTATCAGTGTTGCTATATGAGTGACGGTGGCGCCCTCATTTTTTGTCATCTCTTTTGTGTCGCACTGTAAGTATAGATGAAGATATAAACATTGAAAAAAATGTTAATGAAATAATTAAAATCCAAATTACTTAAAATAACCGTAAATAGTTTTCAACTGTGTTTTCAACCAATTATTATGTATACCACTTTATTTACACATTATTGAGGTCTTAGATTGAGGTTATTGCTAACTCTATTGCCTCCTCTACACTACTCGCGAAGTTCCTCGGCGAAGTACTCGGCCGAAGTCCGCGGTGCTACACTACACACTCGTTCAACTTCGCGAGAGCGCATACATTTTTATTCAGAACGAACTTCGGGTAACTTCGTGCCCTTTGACTCGGGCGCAAAAACCGACAACAAACGGAAGTCGGCCGAGGCGAGGTAAAGTCGGACGAAGTAAGCCGAAGTGCCTCTCTACATTATTCTATTCGTCTAACCTCGTTCAACTTCGCGAGTAGTGTAGAGGGGGTGTCAGAATATTTTTTTTTTTCAGCACTGAACTTAGCGCAACCTGCTGGTGCGTTTCACGTTCCAATGATTAAGCATCAGCATAATTCGGCATTGTGCGCCACTGTGTCGCATTATGCTTTAACGAATTTTCTGTAACTGTACTTACGTACTTACTGTACTTACTGTAACTGTACGTATGTACCACAGATTAGTTATACGTCTATAACTAATCTGTGGTACATTATTGCTTGCTCTGCATAGTTGCTCTGTGTGGTACTTACTTAATATTCCTATATAGTTATCTGTGTGGCCAAGAGCCAACTCAGAGAGCCAAGAGGCTATATTACTTGCTCTGTGCCAAGAGGCAAGAAATGTCACAATGTCGTTTGTTTGTCAATGTAAACTGAGTAATATTGTTTTCATAAAAAAATATATGATTTATTAGTCGAATTTAAAATAGACATTGAGTATTTAATAACATCTACATATTATACCGTATTGTTGTTTATATGAAAAAAAAAATATAGGTACGCGTTAACATAACCTAATTGTTGAGCATCATTTTTCGTCATGGCTTTGCAGCTTTCTAGAAGGGAAGTAGAAGATTTGCGTTCTTCTATAGACCGAGCAATATACAGAACAATTGGTAAATCTGATAGTTCACTGTTATCGACAGTATCTTCATGTTTAACCAATGGGTAAGTTTGTTTTGGCAACATTCACGAACTGCAAATTCAAAATAAATACGCCTCCTGCGTTCTTTTTTACCTGAGAAAATTATAATAAGTCGTATAGCTTACAAAATTATTGTAATTTACAGTTCAATGTACAATGGTTCTGTAAATTTAGACTGAGACAACTTAATCTAATTGATGTATACTAATCTATACTAATATTATAAAGAGAAAAGGATTGTATGTATGTATGGTTATCACACATAACTTACTGGACCGATTTTGATAAAATATGGCACAGATAATCTTTAGACCCTGAGAAAGAACATAGGCTATCTTTTATTGCGAAATATGTACCACGGGCGAAGCCGGGGCAGACCGCTAGTTGATGTATAAAACTGTGATTAATATAGGATTTAACTTGAGATTGGTTCAAATGTATTTTAACAATGAACATACAGATTAGTTACTGAGACAATAAGAAGCTAAAAAAAGAAATTTGCATAAAAATTTCACTTGTAGATACGAGCGCCGAAAAATTATAGACAGGCTGTCATCGCACATTGATTCGAAAAAAGCAAGCAAACTCACTGATAAGGTAATAGCTCTCGCACAAGAGCTGATTTCTTCGTCCAAGTCGCAGAAACGCAAACATGACAGCAGCGATAAAGAGAAAGACATCAAAAGGTATTTTAATTTGTTTAACCGACTTTGAAAAAAGATTCTCAATTGGAATGTGTTTTTTTTCGGGTTTGATAACTCAAAAATTTTGAAAAGCTGGTGCTTTTCTGGTTGGTGGTATATAAATATTGTTTTTTGGAATGGGCGAACCAATTTTAATACATAATACTATAATTTAAAGCCTTCTGATGGCATTTACATTTTGTTTACTTCTGACAATTTAAAACCAGTTTAATCATAGCTAACATAACATTTAGTTCCATCAAGAGGTAACAATACAAAGTCTAAATTATAATAAATTACAATAAAATATAAATATAAAATATTTTTAGATCACGCCACGATGATAAATACGAGTCGCGTGACGACAGACGCGACCGCCACGACAAAGAACGGGAACGGGAGAGGGAAAAGGAGCGGGATGAGAATAAGAAGAACGACAACGGGATCGAGATACCGTCCATCCTGCCTGAGGGGGAGACTGTGGGATCCAAGATGGCGGGCTTGAGTGCTGATAAAATTAAGGTCAGTTTAACTTAAAAAATTAAAGGATTTCCATAGGTAGGTCAGCTTATTTATGGATATGATAATATTTCTATAATAAAACTTATTTCTAACACAAGATTAATATACATAATTTTAAACTAGAAGATTCTGTAAATTAGTGAAACTTCATCTTTCTCAGTACATTTATCAGATTTCTCAATTTATTTTCCAGCACAAACTCAGTGTTTAAATGAAAGTTTAATTGTTTGTCTCTCTGTTACATCGCAATGGAGTGATTTTATTTAATCTAATATATAAAAATCAATGCCACTTTTCGTTGTAATTCCATAACTCGAGAACGGCTGAACCGATTTCGATAATTCTTTTTTTATTATATTCCTTGAAGTACGAGGATGGTTCTTATGTAGAGAAAACGTTAATATGTACCACGGGCGAAGCCGGGGCGGACCGCTAGTCTAATATATAAAAATCAATGCCACTTTTCGTTGTAATTCCATAACTCGAGAACGGCTGAACCGATTTCGATAATTCTTTTTTTATTATATTCCTTGAAGTACGAGGATGGTTCTTATGTAGAGAAAACGTTAATATGTACCACGGGCGAAGCCGGGGCGGACCGCTAGTAAATCTATAAATATCAAATTGCCTATGGGTTATTCTTTTTATTTGCGGCCGTATGCTTATTTTCTATAACATCAGTACAATTTTTATTTCAGCTAATGATGGCGAACGCTCAAAAAGAGATCGAGGAACGCAAACGGGCCCTCATGGCCCTCAAAGGGGATAAGGGTAACGTCACAGTAGCGGCACAAACGGCGCAACAGATAAAGGTGCAAATGCAGCAGAGCAGTGCGATGCCACCGCCCAGTGTGATCAAACCCATGCTGTATTCCAAGCCAGGTAACACGTATATATTAATATGTGAGTGTGTGTGTGTGTTTGTGCATTTGTGTTAGACTAAATACAATACTGTGTAGTAGTTAGACCGTATTTACCTTTATTCGAAGGTTCGAACCTAGGTAGGTATGTGTGTAGAATTTTAATTTTAGAAGTATAACTTAAAAAAAATACACGAATTTGGTTTCATGCAAAATCAGGTAACACAGTTAAATGTGTGAATTTTTTAATAAGATTTTTCTCAATTTTCAGCTGCCGGCGCGATGTCAGCTGAAGAGATGGAGAAACAACAGAAAATAGCCGAACTACAGGCTCGGATACAAAGGAAATTGGCTGGTGAGATTTGTAACATATCTTAATAATCTCGTGTCACAATGTTTGTCCTCAATGAACTCCTAAACCATTTAACCGATTATAATAAAATTCGCACACCATGTGCAGTTCGATCCAACTTGAGAGATAGGATAGTTTAAATCTCAAATCTTTTAGAGAAAGCGGGCGAAGCCGCGGGCGGTAAGCTAGTATTTAACTGCAGACTGCGCTAAAAGGTGTTTATAAATATGCATTTGCTGTCATTTTGCCACTATTTCTGTTACTGTTACTTTTCAACCGACTTGATATTTAATTATGTTTATAATTATATAACATTAAAATGGTTTATTAATGAGAAATTATAAAAATATAAAAAAAAAAAAAATCCAGAGGCTTAGGCGTCGTCCCGGCAAGGCAAAAAGACGCGGGTTCGAATCCCGCCTAATAAATAATTTATCGTTTGATGTTTAGTTTTATAGCATTCAACTATAAATGATTTATTAATAAATTTTAAACAAAAAAGACGTGTGTCACTCGGGGACTGTGCGGTTGCGCTATTGCATGCTATGCCTTCAAGCCACACCTCCGCCCGTCGGAGTGGGGAGCGTGAGGTTTTTTCGTTACGGAATTTCTGGATTCGGTCCCCGCGCTCAAGCCCCGCGATAGAAGCTATGCGATAGCTTAAAATATAGTAAAATTGACCTCATTTTTTTTGGTTAATAATAAATAAATTTTTTCGTATATTTTAGGTGGGGCATTACAAGCGGGTCTATCCGGCCCCGCCCCATTGATATTAGACCGTGAGGGACGAACGGTGGACCCCGCGGGACGGAGGGTGCATCTCACGCAAGTTGTGCCCACTTTGAAGGTGAGATATTGTGATCGAATATATTTGTTATATATTGAATGGTGTAGGTAAGTGTTGTTGGTCTGTAAGAATTTTCTTTTTTTTTTCAATTGTTCAAATAATATATACGGTTGCAATCGACGAGCAACTTTTTTTTAAGTTTAAGAAACTTCATTAGGCGCGTTGAGAGTAAAATTTGTAATGTCGCGTCATGGCAATACTGTTACGTTATGCCAATGCCGTGGAGTAAGGCGATGATTTTGGTATCTTTGAAATTTGAATCAACTCAAAGAAGTTTCACTTCTGACACGTGTGCTCGGCACATACGCTCTTTTAACCGACTTCAAAAAAAGGAGGAGGCTATTAATTCGGTCGGTATGTTTTTTATTACCGATTACTCCGAGGTCTCTGAACCGATTTACGTGATTCTTTTTTTGTTCGATGCGGGACGGTGTCGAATTGGTCCCATAAAAATTTTATTCGGATATGCCCAGTAGTTTTTATTTTATGAGCATTTTTGTTTGTTGTCTTGTAAATGTTGCAAATGCAAGTTTGAAGTCGGTTGTTTTTAACGCAGTTATTCTTGTAGTTATTTATTCTATAATGTCGTTAGCACCAAGTGATAATGAAACGTTGTTTTTAATTTTTTTTCTCAATCCCCCGCAGGCGAATATCCGAGCGAAGCGTCGCGAAGAGTTCAAAGCTCAGCTCTTGGGCCAGGCGTCGGTGGAGCCGAGCGCTGAAGCATCGTGGGTTGATGCTCGCGTGACCAACAAGCCGGCAGTACGGGCACGCAGGGCACTAAGGTTCCACGAGCCCGGCAAGTTCCGCCAGATGGCTGAACGGCTGCGGATGAAGGTGAACTCAAACCACAGAATACATAATAGTAGCTAAACGCTACAGAACGGACACTCTCCGCCTCCCGCCAAAATTAAACACTTACCTCACCCCGCACGATCAGCCTTGTTATGGTACCCATTTCCCCGCAAGGACGATACCAACGACGTCTTTAGACGAAACGCAACGAAGATTGACAACATTAATCCAATTGACTTAAAGTAATTTTATTATTTTGGACTTGTGATTATCGTTTTTCGTAGAAAATGGTTAGATTGTGCTGTCTACGGATGTATTTCATCAGAAAAACGCGATTTTTTTTTACGCTAGTCACAAATGTGCCGACCATAAAGCGTTAACACACACATTTGCAATCTCTACAGTGTGACTGTCAAAACGATAATTTTGTATGGAGTGTCCGGGGTGTGCTCAAACTCAAACTCAACTCGAACATTTATTTTATCAACTAGCTTTCCACACGCGTTAAAGTCAAAGATTTATTAGTTAGTTGTTAGTTCAGAGAGCCTATTACAGCATTAAGATATATGTGGAAGATAAAAACCCATGGAGGGTTGTCGCGTAAAAACCACAGGACAGTTCTTTGGCATATTATGATAATATATACGTACAGTTACTTACATATTTTGTAAAATTAAATTGTAATACTGAAATGATTTAAAAGAGCAACTATGGAGTTTCTTGCCGGTTCTTCTCCTTTCCGAATTATACTGCTTTCCGAATCGGTGGTAAATGTTAAAAATAATTATGTATTGACGTATCAAAAGTGCTTCTCGAAGAAGTCTAATTGAATAAATAAATGTTAGAGCTTGAGTTAAGAAGAACCCGCATAGTTCCCGTTCCCGTGGGATTTCCGGGATAAAACGTATCCTATGTCCTTTCTCGGGTATCAACATATCTCTATATCAAATTTCATACAAATTGGTTCAGTAGTTAAGGCGTGATTGAGTAACAGACAGACAGACAGAGTTACTTTCGCATTTATAATATTAGTATGGATTAGACTTCATTTAGAAGCACTTTTGAATCAAAATCTATCTTTACTAATATTATAAAGCTGAAGAGTTTGTTAGTTTGTTTGAACGCGCTAATCGCTTTCTCGGGTATCAAAATATCTCTATACCAAATTTCATACAAATTGGTTCAGTAGTTAAGGCGTGATTGAGTAACAGACAGACAGACAGAGTTACTTTCGCATTTATAATATTAAAAAGTATGGATTTCAGTTCAATCTGTTAAAGGTTTCTACTTCAAAAGCGAGTTGCAAGATTTCACCCGAACATACATACATTGCATTTTAATAAGCAAAATATTCCCGTACTAAATTTAGCACTGTTTTTTTGTTCATCCGTCAGGCTCAACTAGAAAAGCTACAGAACGAAATATCTCAAATCGCGCGAAAAACCGGTATTTCTTCGGCCACGAAACTTGCGCTATTGGCGGCTGATGTACCGGATTCGGATCGAGTTCCAGATATAGAATGGTGAGAATTACCGTATTTTAGTTCTTATTTATTTATTCTTGCTGGCCTTATTGCCCGAAAGCAATCCCTTCCAGGCAATTGGGGCAAAATTGCCATTTATTTGTAATCGTAAATTAGTTGTAAAAATATCAAAATTGTAAGGTACTTGTGTTTTATTTGCTTTTTAGATCAAAAATAAAAGTACCTGAATCATTCATCTTTTTTTGTTTAATCATCATCAGCTTATTCTAAACAGTCGTAAGCGCAAAAAATACAGTGTAATGGGACCGTTTCAAGTGAATCTTCTTTTGGCGCGTTGAGAGTAAAATTTTAAGGTCATCTAATTTAAGGTTGCGTTATGGCAATACCGTCACGTGACGTCTTGCCAAAGAAGTTTCACTTCTGACACGTGTGCTCGGCACACACACTTTTTTATTTATACATATATTCTTAAAATATGCGATAAAAATGAAATAAAATATTTTCTATGATTACAATACAGAGATGAAGAAATTACTTTTTTCGTTCGTGGTTTTGTAAAAAACTAGCTTTCCGCCCGCGGCTTCGCCCGCTTTGTCTAAAACCTAATAAATGATATACCTTCCTCTTCAATCACTCTATTAAAAAATAACTGCATCAAAATACGTTGCGTAGTTTTAAAGATTTAAGCATACATAGGGACCGAGGAAGCGACTTTGTTTTATACTAAGTGATTAGTAGGATAAATAAATAATTATAAAATATAGTCGAGCCAATTTAATAGGCAACATTTGACGTCTATCAATTTCATCTACGAAGAGAGGTAACCTGCTTAAAAACATCGATTAAAGTGAATTAATCGATACGGATTTGAAACATTTGTCAATCGAATTTATTAATTTTTGATGATTTTTATTCACAAGTAATCATGCATTCGATTCTAGATGTCAGATTTCGATTTTTAGAGTAACGTCTCTAGTATTTAAAAAGAAAAAAGGTTTATTGACACAAAATTGTAGCGACGTCAGTTCTTCAATTCAGAAATTGTTTATTATGTTATTATTATGGTTTATCAGTAAAATAAAATCTTAAAATTACTTGTATCGGTCATTATTACTATAAATATGTAATCGTAATTGAAAAAAGTTAAGCAAATGTGCAGTTCTAACAAAACGAAATATCATGTTATTCTATGTCGTCGTTACTAGGTTACGTTGTTGAATTTTGTTGAACTGTCAAATGTTGCCTATTAAAATGGCTCTACTATAATGACAATTATTAATGACATTCCCAGGTGGGACAGCGTGATACTATTAACGCCGGAAGAACGCGAAGCGAAGCGAAGCACAAGCGACGCGAACGACGCTCGCACACACACACAGCGCGTCACTGATTGTAATATCGGTGATGATGATATTGTGGACAATCTGAATGGTGATGCTATCACCAATTTAGTGGAACACCCGCAGCAGTTGAGGCCACCGAGTGAGTTGATTAGTTAGTGAGTGAGTTGGTTGGTTAACTCACCGACTAACATAATGAGTTGTGAGCGTATGGGTTGGACAGCTCGTTTGTGGGTACTGTAGTGTATCTATGAAATAGATATATACATTGTCTCACGTACACCAGTGGTGGGGTTAGTTCATAGCTGTCATTAGTCTGTAGTTGTCAGTCGACGGCCGATGCCGGACTGAAATGGATGAGCGCCCGCACTAATGAGTGTAGGAGTGAGCCAGTGCAATTCTACATAAATATTATATGTATACAGGGTTACAGGTTAAGTCAACCTATTCCTGTTAAGAGCGTGTAGCAGGAGTCAAAACAAACTGATTTGATCTATAATACCATATCAAAAAGTTAGCCGTTGAAGAGTTATTGCAATTTTAAATTTTTTTCTTAATAAATAAGTAAGACACTAAGTGAGTAAATAAGCTTGTTAGGCAGTGAGTGAGTACGATAAAATGTTGCTAATTGTAATATTAATGGAAACGATATAGTCGACAATCTGATGTTTAGTTAGTGAGTGAGTGAGTTGGTTGGTTTGTGAGTGAGTTGGTTAATAAGCAAGTGAGTGACTTTGTTTCATACTATGTAGTGATAGTGATTAATCAATCTTTCGCCCACAGCCGAACCGCTCAAACCAACGTACATGCCAGTCTTTCTTACCAAAAAAGAGAGGAAGAAGTTGAGGAGACAGAGCAGAAGAGAAGCGTGGAAGGAGGAGCAGGAGAAGGTGCGGCTCGGGCTCGAAGCACCGCCTGAACCGAAGCTTAGGTGCGTATACATTCACACATACAAAAAGAGATAAACATGTATACACTATTATTTATAATAAGAAAGAAAGAAAGATCATTTATTTGACTCCACAGTATTAACACACAATAATTAAAATAATATAATATGCTAGCTTTCCGCAGGCGGCTCCGCCTGCGATTTCAAAGAAAAACTCGAATAGTTCCCGTTCCCGTGGAATTTCCGGGATAAAACCTATCCTATATTACTCGTCGATAATGTAGCTTTCGAATGGTGAATTTTTAAAATCAGTCCAGTAGTTTATGAGCCTATTCATTACAATTAAACAAACAAACAAACAAAGATTTCCTCTTTATAATATTGTATAGTGTAGATTAACATGCACTCGTCACAAAAAGGTACACACGCTTAAAAAGATGTACACGCTCCCGTACACACACAAATACACACAACACGAAGAACGGACGCGCACACACTCGCAAAAGCATGTATCACACGCACATTACAAACACACACACAACACAACAAGTGATAACTGCGTAAAAAACAACCGACTTCAAACTTGCACTTGCAACATTTACAAATACAGACAAAAATGCTCATAAAATAAAAACTACTGGGCCTATCCAAATAAAATTTTTATGGGACCAATTCGACACCATCCCGCATCGAACAAAAAAAGAATCACGTAAATCGGCTTAGAAACCTCGGAGTAATCGGTGTACATACATAAAAAAAAACATACCGGCCGAATTGATAACCTCCTCCTTTTTTTGAAGTCGGTTAAAAAGAGATTTACACGCTATACAAAATATGAGACTGCAGAGACTAGAACTAGACTAGTTCTGCCTTACTCTTATCATTTAGATTTTAGAGGTATGCAAAATAGATGATATAATCCTCAGACCTACCCGATACCCGATATATATTATATAGATAGGTTTCTATAAAACTCAAAGGTGACTGATATAGTGATCTATCAACGCACAGCCCAAACCACTGGACGTATCGAGCTGAAATTTGGCATGCAGGTAGGTGTTAGGACGTATGCATCCGCTAAGAAAGGATTTCCCGAAATTCTTGCGGGAATGGGGAAAAACGGGGATGCACGTACAAAGTCGTGGGCGGAAGCTAGTTTCACATATTCATATAGTTGTCAATTGTGTGTTTAGCTGTCGAAACCTATAAAATGCCGCCTTCCTTTCAATCGAAGTGCATTCGTACCGATCGTGTCTTAGTTTTCAAACGTTGTTTATACAACGTTTCAAACAACTACCCTTGTTATCAACTGACTACATCAATTTGGCGGTTGTGTAAAATCGCAGTACTTCCTTATTACATTCAAACTAATATTCAAAATAGTAAATTTTAAAATTAGATTAATTTATTTTGTTCTATTTATCTTTCGTACAGGATATCGAACCTAATGCGGGCGTTAGGCACGGAAGCGGTACAAGACCCGACCGCCATTGAGGCGAAAGTTCGAGAACAGATCGCGAAGAGACAAAAGACACATTTGGAGGCGAACAAAGCTAGAGCGCTTACTAAGGAGCAGAAGAGAGAGAAGGTAAGAGATTGTGGGATTAGAAGGACATAAAGTGAGTTGGAGAAGAGTAAGAGAAAGAGCGTGTGTGCCAAGCAAACTTTTCAGAAGTGAAACTTCTTCAAAGTCCTCGCCTTACTCCATGACGTGATGGTATTGGCATGACGCGACCTTGAAATTTTAATGTCAACGCGCCTAAAAAAAATTACTTCGAAAAGTTTTCGCGGAGATAATCTATTTGTGTCATCTTTTTTGTAAATGTTGGCACATTCTTTGGTAGAAGTTCGTAGAATAGAGTAAGAGAATAAAGTATGTTGGCTTGTAAATAATTGAATGATTTTCATGAAGTGACCTCTTAGAAGAGAAAAAATGTGAAAAGGAGATATTATAATTATTTGCATTAAAATAATGGTCTTTTTATCCTACTAATTATAAATGCGAAAGTTTGTGAGTATGTGTGTGTTTGTTAGCCTTTCACGCAAATACTACTGAACCGATTACAATGAAATTTAGCACACATATAGAGGGTAACTTGGATTAACACATAGGATAGGTTTTATCCCGGAAATCCCACGGGAACGGGAACAATGCGGGTTCTCTTTTGAAAACGCGGGCGAAGCCGCGGGCGGAAATCTAGTGTGTAAATATTTGATTGATTTTTATAAAACGGCCTCTTCGAGTAGACAAAATGTGAAAAGGAGATATATATTGATTATTTGCATTAAAATAATGGTCTTTTTATATTTACAGGTTGATAGAAAAATTCGAGAGGACACAACTATGGGCGTGCATGTTGCTGTGTACAGGTAAGATAAATAATTGATACTATATAGTACTTACTAGTGGTCCGCCCCGGCTTCGCCCGTGGTACCTACATGTTTAAACTATCCTATCTCTCAAGTTGGATCGAACTGCACATGGTGTGCGAATTTTATTATAATCGGTTTAGTGGTTTAGGAGTCCATTGAGGACAAACATTGTGACACGAGATTTATATATATTAAGATTTTTTGCTTAATTTCGTTTTACTATAGTAAAGTTTTAAATTGTAAGAGTTGCATATTTCTTTTTAACCGACTTCAAAAGGAGGTTAAAAATTCGGCCGGTATATTTTTTTTTTATGTATGTACACCGATTACTCCGAGGTTTCTGAACCGATTTACGTGATTCTTTTTTGTACGATGCGGGATGGTTTCGAGATGGTCCCTTAAAAATTTTATTCGGATAGGCCCAGTAGTTTTTATTTAATGAGCATTTTTGTCTGTATTTGTAAATGTTGCAAGTGCAAGTTTGAAGTCGGTTGTTTTTAACGCAGTTATCACTTGTCCACCAATAATGTGCGAGGAATGTGTTTTAAAAACCAATTATATCGCTTCATTTAGTTTGAAGTTTGACTCGTTTAGCGTTTGAAGTGATATGATTGATTTTTAAAAAACACATTCCTCGTTACACATCCTCGTAAGGTAGGTAAAAACACCCTAATTCTCGACGAAAAACAGTGGACTTTAGTCGTTAGGTTTTCACATCTTATTATTAGTTGTATGCAAAAAAACTTAGACAAAATAAATTCTTAATAATTATTTATCACGTTTTGGACGTTTTTTTTTTCAATTTTTTGGATTTAAGGAACATCGTTCCAAAAATTATTAAGAATCCGTTCCACCGTTCTTGAGTTATAAATGGCATAACCAGCTCACATTGTTGGTTTTTTGACGTGACAACGTCTTAAATTAGGTTGCGGCTGGGAGTCACTTATGAAAAAGTGTAACGCTCGGTAACGTTACGATGAGTCACCGAACGAGAGAGAGACGTTGTCACGTAAAATCTTCGCCCGTAAAACCGACTTTACAGGCAACCATTTTTTTTATTACTAAAATATATTGATAGAGATCAAATCCTGCGTTTCCGTTTAAAAATATTCAAATCTTAAATGTTTTTTCCTATTGCAAAGTTTTTAACACAATTTAAGCTTTTACGCCATTTTTTTTTTTATTTACAGGGTGAAAGACCTATTCGAGTGTGCGTCAGCGAAATTCAAAGTGGAAGTGAACGCACAACAACTTCACATGACGGGATGTGTTGTGTTGCATCGGGGTTGTTGTGTCATTGTTGTGGAGGGGGGGCCGAAACAACACGCTAAGTATAAGAGGTATATCTATACTAATAATAACTTTCCGCCCGCGGCTTCGCCCGCGTTTTCAGAGAAAACCCCGCACAGTTCCCTTTCCCGTGGGATTTCTGGGATAAAACCTATCCTATCTCTTAAGTTGGATCGAACTGCACATGGTGTGCGAATTTTATTATAATCGGTTAAGTGGTTTAGGAGTCCATTGAGGACAAACATTGTGACACGAGATTTATATATATTAAGATTAAGATTATAAAGCTGAAGAGTTTTTTTGTTTGTTTGAACGCGCTAATCTCGGGAACTACTTGTCCGATGTGAAAAATTCTTCGGTGTTAGATAGCTCGGTGGTAAAATACTGCACCGATTTAAATGCGATTTTGTGAAAATTGATATAGAAAAACTTGTTGTATGATAGTGATAAGAATAATTAAATAGAATGCAGTTTATTTGAATGTAAGAAAGTAAATCTATACTAATATATAAAAGCTGAAGAATTTGTTTATTTGTACGCGCTAATCTCAGGAACAACGTCAGATTTGAAAAGCTATTTCATTGTTAGATAGTCTATTTATCGGGGAAGGCTATAGGCTATATCACGCTAAGACCAACAGGAGCGGAGCACTGCGGGTAAAACCGCGTGACACACCTAGTAACTTATAATGAATAAATAACATTAATAAAAATCTTTATCATCATAATATAATGCACAAAACCGGCCAAGTGCGAGTCGGATTCGCACACCGAGGTTCCGTATAAACTTGATTTTTTACATGTGTACAACTGAAAATATGTACTTTTGATTTGCTATAAGACGTTGCTTTTTTACCAAATTTCAAGATTCTGTGTTCACTGAATGTACCCTGTAGCAAATATTCCCTTGCTAATGTCGAAATTTTCAACAAAAACGGCAGTATATTTTTGTATACAATGATGTTAGCTACTGAAATAATGCGAATAGGACTTAAAAATCTCTATTACTAAGATGTTAAATTTGTATTTACTTACTTATGATTTGATTTTAATTTGTTTAATGTTGACTTGCTTCAAGTGTATGCCAAGTACCTATTCAAATTCAAATTCAAATTCAAATTATATTTATTTGCAAGAATGTAGTTACAGATTCTAGATGTTTTAATTACAATGTTATGTGGCTAATACATTCTACCCATTGATTGGGTGTGCAAATATTAAAAAAGAAAGTTAATTAGTCTAATTATTTATCACACACAATTCAGTTTACACTACTTCAAAGTCATAAATTCTTCAATGTCATAAAATTGTTTTACCATTAGCCAGTTCGTCAGTTTATTTTTGAAAAGATTTACTGGTAGTTCCTTAAAATTGTCCGGTATTTTATTATATATTTTAATTGCCATAAATATTACACTGTTTTTAGCTTTGTTGATTCTACACGTTGTATTAAGATGAATAAATAAATAAATAAATTTCTCCCCATTTTTCAGACTAATGTTGCACCGTATCAAATGGGAGGAGGAAACGGTGAAAGAAACAGACGGTACAGAAGTGCCGAATTCGTGCCAACTCGTGTGGGAGGGCACTACGGCACACAGATCCTTTGGGGAGATTAAGTTTAAGGTGATACTCGAAGTCAAATATTCATATAAATTACTTATTTAAGCTTATCCTTCTCCTACTATACCACTATTCTACACTCTTAGTCTTATAGTGGTATCCTTACCTTAAAAAAACAATCATAAGTAGCGACGTTGCCGCTCCGTATGACGAGCAGTTGATGCGACGTTGCCGCTCCGTATGACGAGCAGTTGATGCGACGTTGCCGCTCCGTATGACGAGCAGTTGATGCGACGTTGCCGCTCCGTATGACGAGCAGTTGATGCGACGTTGCCGCTCCGTATGACGAGCAGTTGATGCGACGTTGCCGCTCCGTAGATTATGCGCAGGATGTAAACTATCATCATGTAATGGTCAATTGACAAAAGCGTGCACGCTACGTGACGTGGATAATTATATACCTTACCTATATTTTTGAAGTGAAACCTCTTTATCGGGGTTGGAAAAAAAATTTAGTGTAACATTTTTCCGTTACGCGCCATCTCTTTTTTATCCTTACCACGCGCGATTCGACGTATTTCTGTAAAGTTGCATATATTAAATTATTTTTTTGAAAAATAAGGTCATATAGAAGTTTCACTTCTTACGTGTGTACACTAGTACACGCACACATTTTTATATTTTATTTTTTTAGTTAACACGTGTACGTAAAACCGAATTAGCTTCAATTCCTACTGCGAGCCAACGAGATTAGACGGCTTAGACGTTAAAATGAGATGGCATGATTCACTATGCGAAAAAGAGACAACTGGAGTAAAATGTCTCCAATTAGCCACCTTTCGCCTTGCTACCGTTCCGTTCTTATATAATACTAGCTTACCGCCCGCGGCTTCGCACGCTTTGTCTAAAACCTAATAAATTATATACCTACTAAAACCTTCCTCTTGTATCACTCTATCTATTAAAAAAAACCGAATCAAAATCCGTTGCGTAGTTTTAAAGATTTAAGCATACACGGATATAGGGATCTACATAACCATACGGACATAGGGACAGAGAAAGCGACTTTGTTTTATACTATGTAGTGATGTTTTTAATGTTTAAACAAAACTATTGCACCGATTTATAAGCCAATTACAGATGACACCTTAATTCTAACAGAGGCTATAGGTAGTTTTTGTTGTTTTTTTTCTCCACAGTTTCAGCAATTCTCTTATAATAATCTCTCTCTATTAGATTTTTATACGAATTATTTTTTTACAGGTGATGCCAACAGAAAAGCAAGCGAGGGAACTATTCCAAAAGCACAAAGTCGAACACTACTGGGACCTAGCGTACAGTGGTGCGGTTCTAGGTTCTATAGACGAACCCTAGGTTCGATAGATTTGGAGAAATACACGGCTGGATCGATTTTGATGTAACAACATGTACTGCAAAGTGAAGATGACATATATGTTAAATAAAGAATTAAAAAAAGCATGTATGCCGAGTGTCAAGTGTCAGAAGTGAAACTTCTTTGGCAAGATTCAAAGTTACCAAAATCGTCGCCTTACTCCATGACGTGACGGTATTGCCATGACGCGATCTTGAAATTTTACTTATTGTATTGTCACCGATCCTTGATAAGTGTACAAAGTTTGAGTTAAATCTGTCTATTTATATTCAACTAGCTTACCGCCCGCGGCTTCGCCCGCTTTGTCTAAAACCTAATAAATTATACACTAAAACCTTCCTCTTGAATCACTCTGTCTATTAAAAAGAAACCACATCAAAATCCGTTGAGTAGTTTCAAAAATTTAAGCATACAAATGGACATAGGGACAGAGAAAGCGACTTTGTTTTATACTATGTAGTGATGTAGTGATATCAAACCATTTTTTACTTTTACTAAGAGTAAAACAAGTAACAGTTTGAATGTACATCGTCACCGTCTATTTACGTAAAAAGGACTGAAGCGTTGTAAATGAAAATTTCACATAATAAAGATACTTGCAGACTTAGAATACATATATACAGGGAGTCCCACTATTGGTATACTAAGCGCGTAGGGACTTGTAGTTTTGCATACACTGATCTCGTAAAAAATACATAAACAACGAAATTACTTCAGTAAATTTTTCCTGAAAATCCATGTTTTCTTCTCTAGCTTCGCGCAGCCGGCATACCGCTTCGCTAATGTGAGCATTTTGTCTATGAAAACATATCTTAAACGATAGCTCACATGCTGGTGGCAAAGCTGAGTGAGTTGAGTGTACACATAGAGTTTTAAGAATTCATCTGTTTGAAAAAAAACTGCGTCTGGAATTTTATAAGTATTTTTTACGTACTCAGCGGATGCAAAACTATAACCTCCTTTGAGCTTAGTATACCAACAGTGGGATACCCTTATAAACTGACGGAGAAGCGATATATGCGAACAAACTAACAGTTAAAGCCGTTCTGCGTTAGATAAAGATGGAATATACATTTAAACCATAAGCTGAAAAGAATTAGCAACGTGACTGATTAAACACAACCAAGCTAAATTAGCGTAATTCATACGGAACGTGTTTTTATGCTTTATACAGGGTGTAATCGTTAAGTGTGCACATGGCGATTATTTCGTAACTATAATGCCTCCTCCACACTACTCGCGAAGTTCCTCGGCGAAGTACTCGGCCGAAGTTGACTGAAGTCCGCGGTGCTACACTACACACTCGTTCAACTTCGCGAGGAACGCATACGTTCATATTCAGAACGAACTTCAGGTAACTTCGTGCCCTTTGACTCGGGCGCAAAAACCGACAACAAACGGAAGTCGGCCGAGGCGAGGTAAAGTTGGACGAAGTAAGCCGAAGTGCCTCTCTACATTATTCTATTCGTCTAACCTCGTTCAACTTCGCGAGTAATGTGGAGGAGGCATTACAGATATAAAAAAACTTTTAACTGATATCGAAAGTTAGTTACCTAATGAGTAAATTGGCCATTCATATCTCATACTAAAATATGTATGGGAGGGTTTAAAGTTATTTTTTTAGATATTTCTCCTTTTATTTTAAAAAAATTACTATGGCCATTTTTACGCCATACGCCATTTTGGCCTTATATTTTATCTGCAATAGTTACGGAATAATCGCTTGTGCACACTTAACGATTACACCCTGTTTATGTATTCTTAGCTTGAAGGCATACTGATCTTGTCAGTTATTAGATATTTTCAATAAAAAATCTAGGACCCAAAATAATTATATTTTTATGTAATGTTGGACAGATTTTGAAATACGGTGTGAAAATAATGATTGTAAAAAATATTAGTAATGTAAGTTACTTGTAAATTTTAAGTGTAATAAAGTATAGAATATGTATTTTGTTTTATTTTGTATCTTTTTAGGTTAAGAGATAAGGAAGAGATTGAGATTACTTTAAAATCTAAAAAATATGCTTTCAATCTAAATTCAAATAAATTTCTTTTCTTAGTTAAAAAAAGAAATGTATTTTAAAATGTATAAAACAGTTATCATAATACTATACACTAGCGATCCGCCCAGGTTTCGCCCGTCGGATATATTAGAGCCTTTACAGGGATTACATATATATCCGACGAGGGAAAGATTTTTTTAAATAGGTCCTAGGGCCGTATTAAGAAGTCTTATTCCAAGTCAGTTTACGCCGTGAATTGAACTGACTTGCAAATTCATATATACGTAATACCATAATAATTAACCAAGGCTGGTTATGGCGATCATAATATGAATTTGGCAAGTCAGTTTTCACGGCGTAAACTGACTGGAAATAAGTGCCCTTACGCACTAGCGGTTAGCCGCTTTCCCATTTTAATATGCAACCGCTCATGATTGTACGCACTTCATAATAGCGGTTGCATATTAAAATGGGAAAGCGCGCGCGGTTAGCCGCCCCCGCGGTTAACCGCTAGTGCGTAAGGGCACTAAGAGGTCATAATACGGCCCCAGGTGATCTTATGAATATAAATAAATCTGGGGGCACGGTAGTGCCCCCGCCAAGACTAGCCAAAGAAGAAAGCGAAGCGCACGGGCACTACCTATCTTTTCTCGAAGCGCTTCGACGTTTTTTTGAACCCTCATAACTTGGGTTTGGATTATGCTAGATCAACAAAATTTTCGGGATATATTGTCAATAGCGGACTTATTGAACATATTAAGTTTTAATTACATTAGCTTTTATATTTCAGATTTTATTTATATCTAAAAAACGCTAATTTCGTCACTGACTCACTGATGATCATCAAAATTCTTAAGGTATTTCCTAATGTCCTAGAAAGCTGAAATTTTGTATGTAAGCTAGTATTAGCACACAAACAACAAAAAAATTATAAAACTTGTAACTTTCATCCCCCAACCCCTTAAACTAGGGGATGGGAGTTTGTATGAGACCTGTAATTTTAAATTAAATTTTGATGACGCTAGAGGTCTAATATAATAATCTAAAACTTGGTTCCCCTAGATATATATATGTAAAGGTACTCCTTGTTAAAAAAAATATTTAAAAATTTAATCGACATATATCGAGACATATACTTCAGATCAGATCATATAAATATGAATAGAAGTGTTGCGAACGTCTCCTGCCTCTTCTTCTCTTCTTCTTCTGCCTCAGACACAGACACAGACACAGACACAGACACAGACACAGACACAGACACAGACACAGACACAGATACAGACACATACACAGACACAGACACAGACACAGATACAGACACAGACACCGACACCGACACAGACACAGACACAGACACCGACACAGACACAGACACAGACACCGACACAGACACCAACACAGACACAGTCACTGACACAGACACCAACACAGACACAGACACAGACACAGACACCGACACCGACACCGACACCATCACAGTCACCAACACAGACACAGAGTGAGATACAGACACAGACACAGACACAGACACTGACACTGACACCGACACCGACACAGACACAGACATAGACACAGACACAGACACAGACACAGACACCAACACAGACACAGACACAGACACAGACACCGACACCGACACAGACACACACCGACACAGACACCAACACAGACACAGACACCGACACAGACACCAACACAGACACAGACACCGACACAGACACCAACACAGACACAGACACAGACAAAGACACAGACACAGACACAGACACAGACACAGACACAGACACCGACACCGACACCGACACCATCACAGTCACCGACACAGACACAGACACAGACACAGACACCGACACCGACACCGACACAGACACAGACACAGACACCGACCCAGACACCAACACAGACACAGAGAGAGATACAGACACAGACACAGACACAGACACAGACACAGACACTGACACCGACACCGACACCGACACAGACACAGACACAGACACAGACACAGACACCGACACAGACACAGACACAGACACAGACACCGACACAGACACCAACACAGACACAGTCACCGACACAGACACCAACACAGACACAGACACAGACACAGACACCGACACCGACACCATCACAGTCACCA